>NC_091453.1:80299677-80944950 GCF_964237555.1 Oryctolagus cuniculus | reverse complement strand
CCTCCCCTTTCCCACTCCCTCTCCCCTTCCATTCACATCAAGATTCATTTTCGATTCTCTTTATATACAGAAGATCAGTTTAGCATACATTAAGTAAAGATTTCAACAGTTTGCTAACACACAGAAACATAAAGTGAAAAATACTGTTTGAGTACTGGTTATAGCATTAAATCTCAATGTACAGCACACTAAGGACAGAGATCCTACATGAGGAGTAAGTGCACAGTGACTCCTGTTGTTGACTTAACAAATTGACACTCTTGTTTATGGCATCAGTAATCACCCTAGGCTCTTGTCATGAGCTGCCAAGGCTATGGAAGCCCCCTGAGTTCACCAACTCTGATCATATTTAGACAAGGCCATGGTCAAAGTGGAAGTTCTCTCCTCCCTTCAGAGAAAGGTACCTCCTTCTTTGATGACCCATTCTTTCCACTGGGATCTCACTCGCAGAGATCTTTCATTTGGTTTTTTTTTTTTCCCCCAGAGTGTCTTGGCTTTCCATGCCTGAAATACTCTCATGGGCTTTTCAGACAGATCCGCATGCCTTAAGGGCTGATTCTGAGGCCAGAGTGTTGTTTAGGACATCTGCCATTCTATGGGTCTGCTGTGTATCTCACTTCCCATGTTGGATCATTCTCTCCCTTTTTAATTCTATCATCTAGTATTTGCAGACACTATTCTTGTTTATGTGATCCCTTTGTTTCTTGGTCCTATTATTATGATCAATTGTGAACAGAAATTGATCACTGGGACTAGTGAGATGGCATTGGTACATGCCACCTTGATGGGATTGAATTGGAATCCCCTGGTATGTTTCTAACTCTACCGTTTGAGGTAAGTCAGCTTGAGCATGTCCCGAATTGCACATCTCTTCCCTCTCTTATTCCCACTCTTACATTTAACAGTGATCACTTTTCAGCTAAGTTTCAGCACTTAAGAAGAATTGTGTATTGATTACAGTATTCAAACAAAAGTATTAAGTAGAACAAACAAACAAAAAATACTAAGAGGTATAACATATCAAGTTGCTCATCAACAGTCAGGGTGAGGGCTGATCAAGTCACCGTTTCTCATAGTGTTCATTTCACTTTAACAGGTTTCCTTTTTGGTGCTCAGTTAGTTGTCACCTATCAAGGAGAACAAGTGGTATTTGTCCCTTTCGGACTTGCTTAATTCGCTCAGCATGATGTTTTCCAAATTCCTCCATCTTGTTGCAAATGACCGGGTTTCATTGTTTTTGACTGCTGTATAGTATTCTATAGAGTACATGTCCCATAATTTCTTTATCCAGTCTACTGTTGATGGGCATTTGGGTTGGTTCCAGGTCTTAGCTATTGTGAATTGAGCTGCAATAAACATTAATGTGCAGACACCTTGTTTGCTTGCCAATTTCATTTCCTTTGGGTAAATTCCAAGGAGTGGGATGGCTGGGTTGAATGGTAGGGTTATATTCAGGTTTCTGAGGAATCTCCAGACTGATTTCCATAGTGACTTAACCAATTTGCATTCCCACCAACAGTGGGTTAGTGTCCCTTTTTCCCCACATCCTCTCCAGCATCTGTTGTTGGTAGATTTCTGAATGGGAGCCATTCTAACCGGGGTGAGGTGATACCTCATTGTGGTTTTGATTTGCATTTCCCTGATTGCTAGTGATCTTGAACATTTTTTCATGTGCCTGTTGGCCATTTGGATTTCCTCTTTTGAAACATGTCTATTGAGGTCCTTGGCCCATCTCTTAAGTGGGTTGTTGGTTTTGCTTTGTGGAGTTTCTTGATCTCTTTGTAGATTCTGGTTATTAACCCTTTATCTGTTGCATAGTTTGCAAATATTTTTTCCCATTCTGTTGGTGGTCTCTTCACTCTACTGTCTGTTTCTTTTGCAGTACAGAAACTTCTCAATTTGATGCAATCCCAATAGTTGATTTTGGCTTTGACTGCCTGTGCTTCTGGGGTGTTTTCCAAGAAGTCATTTCCGGTACGTATATCTTGCAGGGTTTTTCCAATGCTCTCTAATTATTTGATGGTGTCAGGTTGTAGATTTAAGTCTTTAATCCATGTTGAGTGGATTTTTGTGTAAGGTGAAAGGTAAGGTCTTGCTTCCTGATTCTGCATGTGCAAATCCAATTTTCCCAGCACCATTTCTTGAATAGACTGTCCTTACTCCATGGATTGGTTTTGGATCCTTGATCAAATATGAGTTGACTGTAGATGTTTGGATTGATTTCTGGTGTTTCAATTCTGTTCCATTGGTCTATCCATCTGTTTCTGTACCAGCACCATGCTGTTTTGATTACAACTGCCCTGTAGTATGTCCTGAAATCTGGTATTGTGATACCTCCAGCTTTGTTTTTGAGTACAAGATTGCTTTAGATATTAGAGGTCTGCTGTGTCTCCATATGAATTTCAGCATCATTTTTTCCAGATCTGAGAAGAAGGTCTTCTGTATCTTGATTGGTATTGCATTGAATCTATAAATTGCTTTTGGTAGAATGGACATTTTGATGATATTGATAAGAACATTAAGAAGTTCTCAAAAACAAATTCTTGAACTACAGAAATCCTTAATGGACAAGGTAGAAAATCTCTCTCGTGAAAATGAAATCTTAAGGAGGAATCAAAATGAAACGAAACAACTAGTAGAACAGGAAACTGTGATAGTGACGAGAAATCATAATGAAGTGAAGAATTCAATAGATCAAATGAAAAACACATTAGAGAGCCTTAGAAACAGAATGGGTGAAGGAGAAGAGAGAATATAGGACTTAGAAGACAGAGAACAGGAAAGGATACAGTCAGACCAAAGAAAAGAAGAGGAAATTAGAAATCTAAAACATATTGTCGGGAATCTGCAGGATACTATTAAAAAACCCAACATTCGAGTTCTAGGAGTTCCTGAAGGCATGGAGAGGGAGAAAGGATTAGAAGGCCTTTTTAATGAGATATTAGCAGAAAATTTCCCAGGTTTGGAGGACAGAGAAATCCTAGTACAGGAAGCTCACAGAACCCCTAACAAACACGACCAAAAGAGATCCTCACCACGACACGTTGTAATTAAACTCTCCACAGTGAAACATAAAGAAAAGATCCTAAAATGTGCAAGAGAGAAATGTCAGATTACTCTCAGAGGATCTCCAATCAGACTCACAGCTGACTTCTCATCAGAAACCCTACAAGCTAGGAGGGAATGGCGAGATATACCCAAGGTACTAAGAGAGAAAAACTGCCAGCCCAGAATATTATATCCTGCAAAGCTATCATTTGTGAATGAAGGTGAAATAAAGACTTTTCATAGCAAACAGAAACTGAAAGAATTTGTCGCCACTCGTCCAGCCCTGCAAAAGATGCTTAAAGATGTGTTGCACACAGAAACACAGAAACACGGTCATCAATATGAAAGAAGGTAGAGGAAGGAAACCTCACAGCAAAAGATCACAGGGAATTCAAAGCATATATTAGAACTTATCTTTGGCAAATGGCAGGGCAAAGTTACCACTTATCATTAGTCACATTGAACGTTAATGGCCTGAACTGTCCAGTTAAAAGACACCAATTGACTGATTGAGTTAAGGAATAAAACCCATCTATTTGCTGCTTACAAGAAACACATCTTTCCAACAAAGATCCATACAGACTGAAAGTGAAAGGCTGGAAAAAGATATACCATGCCAACAGAAATGAAAAAAGAGTGGGTGTAGCCATCTTAGTATCAGACGAGATAAACTTTACCACGAAAACTGTTAAGAGAGACAAAGAGGGACACTATATCATGATTAAGGGATCAATTCAACAGGAAGATATAACAATTATCAATGTATATGCACCTAACTACAGGGCACCGGTTTATCTAAAAGATTTGTTAAGGGACTTAAAGGGAGACTTAGACCCCAATACAATAGTACTGGGGGACTTCAATACTCCACTCTCAGAAATAGATCAACAGGACAGAAGATCAACAAGGATACAGTAGATTTAAACGACACTATAGCCCAAAGTGATCTAACAGATATATACAGAACTCTCAATCCTACAGCTAAAGATTTTACATCCTTCTCAGCAGTACATGGAACCTTCTCTAGGATTGACCACATACTAGGCCATAAAGCAAGTCTCAGCAAATTCTAAAGAATTAGAATCATACCATGCAGCTTCTCAGATTTTCTAAACCCAGTACTGGTGGAATTTTCTGCTCTTGAATGTTTGCTCTAGTAAGTTTGGAATTTTCTCTATGTTCTTGTATGTCTTTGATTTGGGGAGCAGTAGTTTTCCTTATAACCTCACTTCTGTGACACATTTAAGAAGAGTTGTTGATTTTTCAGTTTATTGAACTTTGTACTTGCTGTGAGGACTAACTACTTCTAAGTTCCTTACCTGATTGATCAGAAATAAGAAGTAAAACTCAGAATTTTAAAGCAAAATTATTGTCCTCTGAGCAATCCAGCTTTGCTATGGATCTCTTCTGCACCAGTTTAGTGAGTCCTTGAGTGAAGTCATACCAATATGAGTCTACCATCACACCACTCACACTACCAAGCATCCTTCCATACTCACAATCCCTTATACATGTTTGATTTCTTCTTCAAAACACACTCAGACTGAAGCTGTGCATACAGTCTGTTGTTTTCTCAAGGAGAATTTCCATGTTTTTGTAGCCTCTGTGTGATTATATATAATTTCTGATATAACTTTTGTGTATTTACCATTCTAATCTCCTTGGGAGTTTTATGAAATAACATTACCATGTGCACAGGGAGGATTTTTGTTCATTGTGGGAAAATACATTTTGTAAAGGAAACAAACTTGAAACAAGTGATTGCTAACAAACCCCTATGCTCTCGTGACACATTTCCAGTAATTGGCTTCCCTTGCATTCCAGCACATTTTCAGTAGGGGCCACAGAGGTGGAAGAGAATTGAAAAACTCAAAAGGTGTCAAAGAGGACGCTGGAGGAAAATCAAGCATGAAGAAGCTAGAAAAATTCCAAAATGAGTCAAATGATATGGTTTTGAGAACTATTGACAAAGCATAAACAAAGACAAAATTTTTTTCAGCCTCCTTTTTCCACTAAGGATATAATTCAGTAGTTATTAAATCTAAACACACATACTTTATTTTTATCTTTTGTCCCCTTGGAAAAGTATTTATTAGATAGTGATGTTCAAACTTTTTATGCTTCTGTATATCATTTAGTTAGTTATCATAATAAACTTTCTTCTTAATTAGCTTTGTTCTATTTCTTCTTCATCAAAGCTAAGGATTTCTGAGAGACAAAGTAAAAGTGAAGAAGAATGTGGAAGACGGGAAAGGCATGGATATTTGAAAAATGCTTCAATCTCCTCAATACAATGAAAAATAAAATCTTCTCAGTAAATGAAAGTGCCAGCCCCTCATCTTCTCAGCTATGGATATGGCAGTTCAAAACTAAATCATATTATTTTAGGAAAAATCAATGGGCCATAAAATTATAAGTCTCCTCATGAACACAAAACAGTGTTTCTGAAAGCAAATATAATTTGCTGTTATTTTCTACAAGTTTACTTACATAAATCAATAGGAGACGTAGAATAACTAGAAAATTCCTTGGCAGTCCCTGACAAATCATTTTTCCTCAGTTGTAAGAGGAGGGAGTATTTTTTTTTTTATCATTAAACTTCTAGAGTAAATTCCTGCTGGCTTCCCCAATACTCAGTTTTGAAAAGTGTTATACAAAGTCTCTTGCAATGTAATTTTCATTTTTTTCCATCCCTTTCGTCTAGTGGACCCAAAAAACATATCCTGAACATTCATTACACTGGCTGGGCCATTTCCTCACCACCCAAAGGCATCAGTTACCCCAGAGCTTAGGTGGCAGTCCCACATAGCCTATTAAATGAGAAACATTGAATTGATGTTTAGAAAATTTGGATTTTATGGTAGATATTCTATCCTTTGGATTTACCATCTGCAAAACAGGAGTAATCAATCTTTCACATATGAATGGTAGTACGTGGAGATGATGAACAAATTCCACAGAAAAGCCTTCAATTTTATTAAACCCAAACACATCTTATTTCTTGTTAGTCATTAGCTTCTATCTACTTTCCTAGCTGAACCAATTGAGCTTTCTATAGTTTTGTCCTGGGGAAAAATAATACATTGTTGTTTTTCCAAGAAACAATGAAATGACCAACAACCAGTTGAGAAATGCAGAGGGAAAAATTTAGGAACTCAGAGAAATCCATCAATTAAGTTTATGCTTGCTTAACACCAGTGTATTTGTTACCAAGTTGTCTCTATCAAGCAGTCCTGCATAAGTAGTTAAGAATGTAAGGTTTTGGGGTCAAAATAGTCTTCTCAACTCTGCTGCTTGCTCATTGTGGGGTCTTGAGAAAGACACTTAATATTTCATAAGCAATATTTTCCTCTGTAAAATGAGGATAAGTATGATTTCACTAGGTTGTTTTTGTGATTACATGAAATTACAAAAGTAAAGCAAGTTAAATATTAAAGCCAAAATAAAATTCTGTAAGTGGTGGTGTTAGAAGTTGTTACGTATTATCTTCCATTGGTGTGAGATGTTTAGCTTCTGACACTTTTGTTGGGTGTGAGCTTAATGCCCACTTCACAAGCTGGTACAAAATTCACAAGTCTTTCAAACTTGTTTTAGTCATTTTTCAAGAATGACTTTTGTCTTGTAAAGTTAGCATTCATCTTTATGAACACAAGTTGAGTTAGGTTATGAGCTTTTCCAAGGGGTCAGTAAATGAATTTATTTTAACTCATGATTAATTAAATTTATCACCTTTCTCTTTTTGCTCATAGCATAGCTTCATCTTATTATTTATGTCCCTCTGAGGTGGTCCTCCACTCACACTGCTCCTTGAGCCAATACTGATTAAGTCATGTGGGCTTTCAGCAGATTAATCGCTCATGTGGCGAGCTGAAAATTCTATGTCCACAGTGAGAGTAATCTCTAGCTTTTAGCTTTCTTTTATCCTGTGTAGTAAGAGCCAAACCTGATTGAGTTATTCAGAATTATGACTTCCTCCACTGATGCTTTGAACACCCTGGTCTTCTCTCTGTGGCTTGAAGTTGGATGTGTTAAGTAGTTAAGAGTTTCATTCTTTTCTCCAAAAAATTTTCAGTCTGTTTCCTTCTCTGGGTCTTGATCATGTTCCTGAAATGACCTAGAACAAGGAGACTTCATGTTTTGAGATGATACTACCCATGATAGATACTTCTCCTGTGATTTTGGAAAAAAAATCTGCCAATACATCTAGAAAATCTACTTATAAAGATCATGTCTAAAGGTAATTTCAGTGGAAAAAGGATGGAAGAACAGGAAACACAAGTGTCCTCTATACAGTTACCACTACCTGTAACAAATGCACTTGAGGAGCCCTGCCTAGTGTACCACCTTTACTATAAGTCAACTCAAAACTATTTGATGATTGATACTTTAGCCACCTGTAGGGATACTTATTCTACTTTCTTTCATTTGTGTAACACAAGTTCATCTCCAGATCTAAGTGAAAATTTCCTTGATGTAATTTCACCATGCTTCCTTTTTGAATTACTTTTTTCTGAAGAAGATGTGGCTTGGGGACAAGTTACTCTGGCATAGCACTACAAGGCCTCCCTTCAGATTGAGTCCCTAAGGCCTGGTAGCAGGTCGCAACCAGTTTCCTTTACAGTGGTAGGAAGATTTGACAGTCTGACAGACACTTAAAGTGTGAAGATGAATAAAAGATACATCATTTCTGATGGGTATATAAAAAAAGCTGTCAGTTGATGTAAGCAGTATTCTAAAAACATACAGTACCATATCAGGGCTAGATAGCGTTGGATACAAAAAAGGGTTGGCAGATGGACAATTTTTGACAGTCAGATCTATGCGGATGTGAAAACGAAGCTGAGAAGGAGTTTGTTAGTTCTCATATGTTGCCCTGCTTTGCAAACCATATTTGGAAGCTTTGCTTTCTCTCTCTTTGACTTCTCTCAAGGCCTACATTATTAGCCAGTAGGTAGACTTGATGATGATCTAGGTGCTATGTCTTAATGTGAGTGGTGACATACAGGAAATTCTAGCCAAAACATCACTGGCTTTTGCTTCACTTGCAATTGTACCACTAGATACTGTTATTTGGGGAATGTACTAGAACTCAGAAACACTTGGAAAAGTTGGAAAAGAAAACCATTGACTTACTCTAGTAGGCCTTGATTTCCAGCCAATTGTGGTACTAGAACATTATAAATGAGGTCAGCTAGAAGTTAGGTGAAATTGCAGAGTACAGAAAAAATCAGAAGTCACAAAATTTTGATACTGTCTGATTTACATTATCATCAGAAACATTTGAAGACATTCATCCAACTTTTATCTGATGCATGATCTGCATCAAAACATCCCCATGAAGTATCCAATAAGCATACTTCTTTCCTCACTTTATGATCATTGCCAAAAAAATCACATTTTGTGAGATTAATATCCCTGTTTTCAAGAAAAAAGTAGTATATATTTATGTATGTATCCTGCCTTTTGTAACAAAATGAATGCAACTGGAGACCGTTTTGCTTAGTGAAATAAGCCAGACCTCAGAACACAAATATTATGTTTTCTCTGATCGGCAATAGCTAATATAAAGAGTGTAAAAGAACTTCAGATATATTGAGCTAAACTGACATCTTATGATTGTTTTCTGTAACTCTTGTCTATAACCTTATGGAACAGTGGTCAAGCTACCTTTTACTTATAGAGCTCTTTGTTTAGAGGAGTATTGAGCCTGTGATTATAAAATAAATTGTAAGTAAATTATACCAAAAAGTAAAAGAGGAAAAAGGAAAGAAAGGAAGGAGGAAGAAGGAAGGAGGAAACAGGGAGAGAGGGAGGGAAGGAGGAAAGTATCACTGTATTCTTGGAATCCTATCTAAAAAATCCACAAGATCTGTTCTCTGTATATTTATAAATACAAAGTGTAATAAAAATAAAAATATTTATGTTCAAATGTTCACAACAGAATGATCCACAATAGTGCAAACATACAAAATGGTAATCATATACAATAGATCATTGCTGGATAAAATTTATCCAGAAATTCAATATTTTCTAGCATTTAATAATTGCTTTTGAAATTAAAATCTGCATATGAAATGAAAAAAGCAAAAAAGTGCTAAATCTTTAAAAAAAGAAATTTAAGAAAAAGTTCTAAACTTTAGAAAATTAGATTTTTTAGGAATCTCAAATCTGCTTCACCAAAGTTTCCATACCGTTGTTGTTTTTCCTTCATCGAACTAAACTGCCTCCTTGTCCCCATGAAGTCTTTTTGGTTCTGTAAATACAGTTCTCTTGGTCTCTACCCACAGTGAAGCTTTTCTTCCTATGTCTTACCATATTTCTCAAAAGATAAGGGAATGAAGCTGCTCCTTGAGGAGAATCTGCAAAAACACATGTAAATGAAGTTTTAAACATTGAAAATGCTGAGTGTTGGCAAGGGTGTGTGATGGCAAGACTCATACAGTGCTGCTAAGAATGCAAAATGGTACAGCCACTTTGGGAAACAATGTGAAGTATCTTATAAAATGAACCTTAGACTTGTCACATGACCCTCCCCTAAGTATTTAACCCAAGTGAAATGACTATGGTAAATTTCACAATGTGCATATATATCCCAACATCATGCTTTACACCTTAGATATATGAATCTTTATTGATCAATCAGGCCTCAATGAAGCTGAGAAAAAAAGAAAATCATGTATGCAAGACAGATTCGTACACAAATATTCATAGTGGCTTTATTTGTAATGTCCCCCAAATGAACATAACCCAAAGTTCACCAACAAAGTAAAAGATGTGGCATATCTATACACTGCAATTTTTGTGATAAAATATGAAGCTATATCACAACATAAATTAACTTCACAAACATTACTCTAAGTGAACAAAACCATGCACAAAAGGACACACATTGTCTTATTACATTTATATAAAAAGCCTAGAAAGAGCACATTTACATATACAAAAAGTAAATGAGGGGCTTCTTGGAGCCAGAAGTAGGGAAACTGACTGCAATGGAATGTAGTAGAATTTTGGAGGTTTTGGAGAGATTCTATATCTCGAATGTGGTGCTGTGTATATTGGCAAAACTCATTAACTGTATATTTCAAATGGGTGAATTTTGTTGCATATAAATTTTATCCCCAATTATCACTTGGTGACAAAGCAGCTTTTTAAAATCTTATTTTTATTGTATTAAGAGAACAAATTTCATGTATTTTATATACACAATTTTAAGCACATGATAAATTCCACCTACCCAACCCTCCATCATTTCTGCATGTCCTATTGCAGCACCAGGTATCTTTGACACTTCAAGTACCAATTACAGTAGTGTCCTTAATACAAAGGCCATCAAGGACACAAAAACACAAGTAGGTGGAAATAACTAAGCCATGTTGGAATTATGACCTATTAGCAAGATAAGTAGCCATGCCCTTGCAGAAATACAGGGCTCAAGACAAAAAGGTTTTGCAAAAGGAGCCTATTGAGTCTATTATAAGCAAAAGTCAGAAATTTTTCAGGCCAGCACCGCGGCTCAATAGGCTAATCCTCCACCTAGCAGCGCTGGCACACCGGGTTCTAGCCCCGGTCAGGACGCTGGATTCTTTCCTGGTTGCCCCTCTTCCAGGCCAGCTCTCTGCTGTGGCCCGGGAAGGCAGTGGAGGATGGTCCAAGTGCTTGGGGCCTGCACCCCATGGGAGACCAGGAGAAGCACCTGGCTCCTGCCTTTGGATCAGCGTGGTGTGCCAGCCGCAGCGCGCCAGCTGTGGCGGCCATTGGAGGGTGAACCAACGGCAAAAAGGAAGACCTTTCTCTCTGTCTCTCTCTCTCACTATCCACTCTGCCTGTCAAAAAAAAAAAAAAGAAATTTTTCACTTGTTGTAGATGAGAAGAAGGGAGCTGCTAGCTTGTCACCTATTGCGTGCCTTTCTCAGCCATATCTGTAGTTAGAATGTCATCAGTTATTGCCCTTCCAGCAATACTTCTTCCGTTTACTTTCCTTTATGCACTGAACAAATTTCAAGTAGTTCAAGAGACACTTTGCTTTAAAGGCTTTTATTTTTTATCCACCTAGACCTGTTTGAATCTTGAGTCATTATCTTTATTTATTTATTTATTTATTTTTATTTAATAAATGTAAATTTACAAAGTGCAACTTTTGCATTGTTGTGGCTTTTTCCCCCATAACCTCCCTCCCACCCGCAGCCATCCCATCTCCCACTCCCTCTCCCATCCCACTCTTCATCAAGATTCATTTTCAATTATCTTTATATATAGATCAACTTAGTATATACTAAGCAAATATTTCAACAGATTGCACCCACACAACCACACAAGATATAGAGTACTGTTCGACTAGTAGTTTTACCGTTAACTCTCATAGTAAAATACATTAAGGACAGAGATCCTATCCTACGTGGGGAGCAGGCACACAGTGACTCCCATTGTTGATTTAACAATTGACACTCTTATTTATGACGTCAGTAATCACCCGAGGCTCTTGCCATGAGCTGTCAAGGCTATGGAAGTCCTTTGAGTTCACCAACTATGAACTTATTTAGTCAAGGCCATATCACAGTGGAGGTTCCTGCCTCCCTTCAGAAAAAGGTACCTCCTTCTTTGATGGCCCGTTTTTTCTGCTGGGATCTTGTTTACTGAGATCTTTCATTCAGGTTGTTTTTCCACAGTGTCTTAGTTTTCCATGCCTGTGAGACTCTCATGGGCCTCTTAGCCAGATACAAATGCCCCAAGGGTTGATTCTGAGGCCGGAGTGCTGTTTGGGCATTTACTACTCTATGAGTCTGCTGTGTGTCCTGCTTCCCCTGCAGGATCATTCTCTCCCTTTTAATTCTATCCTTCATTATTTTCAGACACTGTTCTTATTTGTGAAATCTCTTCGACACTTAACCTATCTCTTGATCAATTATGTAGTTAAATTTATCAGTTAAACAAGTGAGATGGCATTGGTACACGCCTCCTTGATAAGATTGAATTGGAATCCCCTGGCACATTTCTAGCTCTACCATTGGAAGTAAGTCCGAGTGAGCATGTGCCTATCTGTATATCTCGTCCCTCTCTTATTCCCCCTCTTATATTTAACAGAGATCACTTTTCTGTTAATTTTAAATGCCTAAGAATAATTGTGTATTAATTACAGAGTTCAACCAATGGTATTAAGTAGAACAAAATAACAACAACAACAAAAATACTAAAAGGAATAAAATAATAAGTTGTTCCTCAACAGTCAAGACAAGGGCTGATCAAGTCATTGTTTCTCATAGTGTCCATTTCACTTCAATAGGTTTCCTTTTTGGTGCTCGGTTAGTTGTCACCGATCAAGGAGAACATATATTTTTCCCTTTGGGACTGGCTTATTTCACTCAGCATGATAATTTCCAGATTCCTCCATTTTGTTGCAAATGACCGGATTTCATTGTTTTTGACTGCTGTATAGTATTCTATAGAGTACATATCCCATAATTTCTTTATCCAGTCATCTGTTTTGGGCATTTAGGTTGGTTTCATGTCTTAGCTATTGTGAATTGAGCTGCAGTAAACACCGAGGTGCAAACAGTTCTTTCTTTTTCCCATTTAATTCCCTTTGGATAAATTCCAAGGAGTGGGATGGCTGGGTCATGTGGTAGGGCTATATTCAGGTTTCTGAGGACTCTCCAAACTGTCTTCCATAGTGGCTTTACCAGTTTGCATTCCCACCAACAGTGGATTAGTGTCCCTTTTTCCCCACATCCTTGCCAGCATCGTTGTTGGTAGATTTCTGTATGTGAGCCATTCTAACAGGGGTGAGGTGAAACCTCATTGTGGTTTTGATTTGCATTTCCCTGATGGCTAGGGATCCTGAGCATTTTGAGTCATTATCTTGTAAAAGGAAGACTTATTAGAAGTCCCACATCTACTCTTAGTTGATTCTCCTAAGCTTATGAAAAAGTTAATGCTATTATTATATAATTTATAGATGATAAGACTGTGGTATTCAAGATTTTAAAACCTTTCCAAATACTAATAACTAATAATAAGCTAATATTCTAAAACTCAAGTGAAATCCAGGTCTAACTTCAGAGGTCAGGCTCATAATTGTCATTTCCTTGTATCTTGGAAGATTAAAAATACAGTTATAATTTATTAAAATGGTTGTGCTGAGCCAGGTACTGATATAAAATGTTTACATATGTTACATTAGCATTCCAGAATACCCAGGCTTAATGAGGGCTCATTATTATTTTCCAGCACACAACACAGTGCATGGCACAAAATGGACATTCAATAAGAAGGTATTATGAAATAAATGAACAGTATACTGTGATGAGTACTATACTGCCATTTTATGGATAAGGAAAATAATAGCTGAAGAGATGAACTTCTTTGAGATTATACAGTTAACAACTGATAGAGCTCAGTTGTCTGTCTCAATGTCAGGAGGTTGCAGAATATCACCCAATGAAAAGGGAGAGCTCTAGTAGCAAGGGGATAGAATTAGCTGCTTGGCTGCTAGAACATTCTACCCATCCCTATCTTGTCTTTGCACATCCCTCAGACACTCCCCCACTACCTAAGCCTGTAGCCCCATTATGCATAGGGCACAGCATATGAAGAAGGGTAAGTAATTTCTCCTTGCTTCACTTAAAGGTGGTTTTAAAAACTTTCCTTAAACAACCCTTGTTGGCATTATTTGTTTTCTTTCCATGCTTGCTAGATAATCTTCACCTTGAACCTGGGTTAATCTGAAACTCTTATTTTTTACAGAAAAGTTATTTATATAACATGAACAAATTTCATGTATTTCGTATATACAGATTTAAGAATACAATGATACTTCCTACCCTCCCATATTCCCACCCTCCCTTCTCTTTCCTTTTTTATTTTTTCTTTCAATATTTACAATGACATATTTAATCTGAAACTCTTCTAGGAGGAGTGGAGCCGCAATCTAAATTACCCACTTGTCAAGCAAAACAAATTTTCAAGAGTCTCCAAGGCTTCTTTCACTGTTCTGGCTAATGTCACTGATGTCCGGGGCTGGGACATCTGCCTTCTGCACATTATTCCCATTAACAACAGTCTTTTTCTGTATTTATATCTGGTAAACTCTTATATCTGTAATGTGAAAACATACTGGCATGCACTGGAATACAACTGGGGTTTCCACTCATGTTAGAGAAGAATACAAGAGACATATATATGGAATGAGAAGCAGTAAGACCACATCTCCTAGAATCTAATTCTAGCTATGGCTGCAATGGTCAGATCTTACAAATGTAAGAAAGAAATACTGAGCACCTCTGTGTATGAGGAAGTAGACTTTGGGAATACAGCAATGAATTTGGATAATTCATATCTTGATGTAGCTCACAAACAGAAAGAATAAGCACATAAGCATATAAGAATTGATTCCAAATGATATGAATATTATAAAGGAGAAATACTAGGCTAGGTAATATATTAAATGCTTAAGTTTAAGCAACTTGCTTCAAATCAAGAGACTTGAGTAGAATCACCTTCTCCAGAACAACAAGGATCCCCAGATGGAAATTAGAGCTAGTGACAGGATGTGTGATAGACAGGATGTATGTTAGACAATGTTCCAGTGTCTGCAGAAAATATGATGCTATTAGTGGCTTCTGTTGTTGATATCTGCTGTATTCCAGAAACTTCATATATACCATCTCAACTACATATAGATACATATAGTTTTATTGTAATATATATTTTACAGATATGAAAGCTAAGACTCTGAGAGGTAACATGCCTAAGGAGGTTTTCACAACTTGAATTTGAATTCATACTGGAATTTTAATCCGAAATCAATCTAATTCCACAGACCAAGATTTTTTTCCCATTTTTTAAAACTACTTCCAGAATCAAATGGAATTAGATGGAGGTGTTGAGGATTCTAATTCCAAATGTAATACTAAGCAATTATATGTATTTAGACAACTCTCTATCTGTTAGAGGGAGTGTTGAATACAAGCCTTGCTTACTTCACAGTTTATCAAAAGTATAAATGAAACAGTAGAAAAATTCTCACATCACATAAAGTGTTATTCATAGGTACAGGATCTTACCAATTATATAATGCCATTCTAAGATTGCTTCTGCACCATACTACATTAACCCAACCCCTGTATTGCTCATTCACTCATAACCAAGCCATTGAGGGGAAGAAAATGGCTGAGAAGATTTCGGGGTTGGACCTTAGCATAGATGGTCATGAGCATGACTGAATTTATTTTCCATTTCCTGAGCCTGATGTTATTCATTTGTAAAGTGTGAACTTTTCTCTAATCTGAGATGGTTAGGATGTTCTTGTAATGGAAAAACATGATTTATACTAAGTTGCTTATTATTAAGCTATCTCTACTTTAAGCAGAGCCACAGGTTACCCACATACCACATGGACCTAGCAGTGCAAAAAAGTTTAAGTCTGTCAGCTCATCAGTTGCAAGGGGCATTCAGCACTAAGTGAATTCCACTTAATGAATTAAAGATGAAAGCGACAGCAGGGAGCATGGATGCAGAAGACCTTTCATTTCAAATTTGAAGGGCTCATTTTATGACTATTTGGGATATGCAGATCAGAATTTTCCCACTTTTCTCCTAATTGTTTACTTAAAGCAGTATGCACTGTTTTTTATTTATTTATTTATTTATTTTTTTGACAGGCAGAATTAGTGAGAGAGAGAGAGAGAGAGAAAGGTCTTCCTTTTTTCTGTTGGTTCACCCCTGCAATGGACACTGTGGCCAGTGTGCTGCAGCCAGTGCACAGTGCTGATCCGAAGCCAGGGGCCAGGTGCTTCTCCTGGTCTCCCATGCGGGTGCAGGGCCCAAGCACTTGGGCCATCCTCCACTGCACTCCCGGGCCACAGCAGAGAGCTGGACTGCAAGAGGAGCAACCAGGACAGAATCCGGCGCCCCAACCGGGATTAGAACCAGGTGTGCCAGTGCCGCAGGCAGATGATTAGCCTATTGAGCCGCTGCACCGGCCTTGTATGCACTTTTTTAAATGATGGGAGCACTGAGAATGATCAGAGAAATCAAAGTAAGCCTTCAGATTGGTAAATAAGACCTGCTGTATGTTAGCCACTGGATCCTCTCTAGGAATAGGGACTGTTGGGTAGATGGTGATGGTGACTAATTCTCAGATTGGCTATGGATCTGAGGGTCAGATTCTAGATTGCACATTGCAGAAAGTCAATTCCCCGCCTACTTTTTAGCTTCATTTTTAGGCAAGTTAGATATCTATGGGTTTGAAGAAACTCTATCACCCTCGCAATTGCATCTTTAGATAGCTTCTTCCTTGTCTCTAAGGGCGAGTATTCTACATGAGAGTCCTTCATGGATGTTTTTGCATGTATCAAACTTCCCCATTGCTACTTGACTTAAACTTAATGTCACAATGCCTTGGATTTCTGACCTGAAAAAGCACAATTACAATCAAGATAGCATGAAATAATGAATACGAAAGTGTTTTTTTTTTTTTTTTGAGATTTAAGTCTTTGTACACATAGACCATAAAGCCCACAAAGCAGGAAAGCTGATGGAACAATTGTGGGTCCTTAATACATCTGAGTACGTTAGAAAGGAAACCTGGGGGATTGTGATGGAAGTGGGGGATCTTCCAAATGTTTGTGGAAAACAAACACTACCTTTTAATTCAATAACCAATTTTCTGTGAATTTTTAAATGCCCCCTCATATTTGCAGAGTGTGTATGACAGTTATAACTTCATTAGCAAGTAGGACAAGGATATAGTTGAGACAAAAAATTGAAGCTTTAAGGAAGTTTGGAGATATGAGTCATAACAATGGCCAAATGACTTCAGCTGGACTGCTCTGTCTCTGATATAGGGATATGAGAAAGAATTTCTACCTCATTCACAGGCATAAAAGAATAGAGATATGTATACCTCCTAGAAGAACCCACACAACCCTAAGAACAAGGTGACCCCAGTTTCTGATCTCTCTGTTTCAACCCAAGCCAACTACATGTTACATGCCCAAGTCAGGCTACATCAGCCCACTGTTGGAAGGGGCCTTGGAAGGAAGCAACACACATAGCATGCACTCCATGGGCTACTTTTGGAGCAAAGTATTTTCCACTTTCAAAAAAGTATATAATGCTGAAATGGAAATGAACTTTTGAGAGTAGCAACCTGGAATTTCCCAAAAGTGTTGTTGGGAGAAATATTGCATCACCATCATCTACAGAGCTTGATTAAAATGAATATTACAGGGTCTCATCCCAAACCCACTGAGTCACACTCTCCAAGAGCAAATCCAAAAAATCTGTATGTTAAACTCCAGGTGATTCTGAAATACCCTGACATTTGAGAACCACTGACAAATATTGGAGCTCTGTATGTTCAGTCACTCAATATTTCTTTTTTTAAAGATTTTATTTATTTGAGAAGTAGAGTTAGACAGTGAAAGAGAGAGACAGAGAGAAAGGTCTTCCTTCCATTGGTTCACTCCCCAGATGGCCGCAACGGCCGGAGCTGTGCCTATCCAAAGCCAGGAGCCAGGTGCTTCTTCCCGGTCTCCCATGTGGGTGCAGAGGCCCAAGCACTTGGGCCATCTTCCACTGCTTTCCCAGGCCATAGCAGAGAGCTGGATTGGAAGAGGAGCAGCAGGGACTAGAACTGGCGCCCATATGGGATGCCGGTGCCACAGGCAAAGGATTAATCCACTGTGCCACGGGGCCGGCCAGTCACTCAATATTTCTAATGTAAAATCTGAAGACTTCTTACTTCAGTGTTATATGAAGTGGTTATAAAATACTCAATTTCTGCATCTCCTGATAACCCTCTTGAATCAGAATTTCTTACATGTGTTAATGTTTGAGAAGCTTAATTTCTTTTTTGTACAGAAAAAGAATCTAACAGACAAAGAGGAATTGATTTGCTCAAGGTTGTAGGTATAGATGGTGCTCACATGTGTCCAGACAAGTCTAACCAGTATAGCCCTGGAGAGTTATTTACATTCCTAGTTTAGCTCTCATTGCCACATCATTCTTTAGAAAGTCTGGAGTTCAAGAGTGGGAAGTACAGCTGCTATGAGTAAAATCATGACCTTAGAAAAAAGCTTCTCCTCCAGTGGGTTAGGTAGAACAGCTTGAAATTCACACACTGTAAGATTACAAAGATCTCTTCTAAGCAACAGTGTACCACAGGCTCTTCTACAAATAGATCTCAGAGTACACCAGTGTAGAGTAGTTTTATGTCCAGAGAAACTGTTAACCAAGGCTTTGGTAAAACTGAGCAGAAAACCCAGAATGGCATGTAATAGTATATTAAACCCATTTTGTTGTAGTTTTTGTAGCTGAAACATGTACTTTTTAATGAATCATTTAAGTGTATCCAGTTTTATATCACACCTGGCCTGAGCTCACTGGTTCAGTCTCCTAAGCTTGTGCTTTTGAGGTTCCAGCTCTATCTCTGCTTTGGTTTCAAGGCTATGATCTGGAATTCCTTTAGATTGACAAGCATTGCCCTAAGATCCTTTGAGACAATCTAATAGGACACTGACTTCTAAAGGAAAGTGATTTCCAAAATGATAAAGCAAGCTAGATTTTCTTGGAGGATTAAGTAATTGCCATTGACAACAGTACTGTTGTATGATTTGCATTTGGGCTAATGCTTATAATTTTAGCAAGTGTTTCACCAGTGCTACATAATTAGGAAAATTAGATTCTGTGAAACTTTGAATGCATAATTCTGTAAAGATACAGAAGACTTCAACAGAGATCTGGGACTTGTAATAGTGAAAAGAAAGGTTAGAAATTAGGGTTAGGGAAGGCAAAGTTAAAATCATATCATTCCAATCAAAAGAAGAGGAGTAGGAGATTGTGGTTGAAGTCCATAATCCCTTATCTCAGTTCTGAAATCAAAAAGCTCTATAAGAATGAAGGGTATTTTTTCATTAATTTGATTTCAAAATTCTTTTGGCAGCAAAAATTGACCTGAATTGACATAGACTCAGCCTTTATCCCTTTTAGTGTGAATATTGAGACATTTTTCCTACAATAATGTTTGATGTTTAATTAAGAGATATTTCCTCAGACAACAGAAGATGTATTATATAATAAACAGAAGTACTTTGTGTTACCTCTCTAAAATTTGAACAAAATAAATTCTAGATTCCAAAACACAGATAACAGACTGTGGACCTAAAATAATGATAGCTAACATTTATGGAGCACTTGCCATCTGCATGAAGTTGTACTAATCTCTTTTCATCACATTTAATCCTCATCAACTATGAGGTACCTATTAGTATTATCTTCATTTTAACTTTGGAAACCAATTCTTAGATAAAATAAGTAACCTGCCCTGAATCATAAAGCTTTTTGTCAAACCAGGATTTGGACCCAGGTTAGTTTGATTCTAGAACCTGCCTGCTTAACTCTTGTGCTCTGCTTCCTGGGATACATAAGCAGTTATGAAAGATAATGTGGGCATTTTGTGAGATTAATGCAGAAGCACAATAGGGCACCACCTGTGTTAGTCAAGTTTTGGTTAGTTTAACCAAAGTACTTGAGATAAGCTTCTTGAGAAGGAAGAGTTTTCTTTTAGTTTACAGTTTATAGTTCATCATTCAGCTTTGGGCAGCCCCATTAGTCTGGTATCTGGTGGAGTCTGGCAATAGTGATGCAGGTGTGGAGGAACAATCACATGATGAGTCAGGAAGCAAATAGAGAAGCTACACTGAACTCAGCTTAAATAATCAACTCTCTCACAAGAATGGCCTTCTGAGAGCAAGCCCCCTCCCATGATCTAAAGACTTCCCCTAGATACATCTTTCAGATGCCACAATTAGCATTACAGTATCAACTCTTAATGTAAGACTTCAGAGTTTAAATATCTTCATGAGTTTGGGGAACCAAGTCCTGTTCAGTTCCTAGTACCACCCATTCTATGTCATTTGAGGGCCAAACTCCTATTTCCTAATACGTTTCCTCTTCATCTCTACTTCCACGTGTCACTATTAATATTATTTATACCTGAGATTCATTTGGACAATAGTGTGCACAGGGACCAACTGACTTCCAAGTCAATTGGCCCACTCATTAAAATATACACTTTGGGGTACATTCAGACCTATGGAATCATATTTTCTAGAGAATGGGATCAAGTTGATGCTTAGGCATCAACTGATAGTAAACTAACTTACAACCAACTGATACTTACTAGGAATGACAGGGATGAAGCCATGTGTGAGTGCTTGGGAAGTGAAGGTGTCTAGAAGGTGCATCAGGACACTATACTGGTGAGATAATGAAAAGAAGACAGGAAGGGATGTATGACATTATGCCCTACTTTGGCAATATGTGATAAGGGTAAATTTTCACTACTGGGCATTGTTCAGCTGCGTTAGACCAATTTTGGAAGCAAATCTCATTTTTTTGCCACTCCAAGAATCTATTATTTCTACCACAATCCTCTGAGTTAGACCAGATTATCATCATCCTCATCAGATTTAAAAAAGGAAAAAGAGGTCCCAATGTGTTCTTCAAGTTTGTGTAACTGATTGATACTAGTGTTTAGGTCAGGGTTTTTTGCCTCCAATATTATACTAATTCAGGCTTCCAATAATTTCTCTGTATGTCTAAAGAGGAGGAACCATCAACTAAATCTGCAGACAGAATCAATCTTATATTTAAAGACTCGGCCTGTGCTGCAGCTCACTAGGCTAATCCTCCATCTATGGAACCAGCACCCCAGGTTCTAGTCCCGGTCGGGGTGCCAGATTCTGTCCCGGTTGCTCCTCTTGCAGTCCAGCTCTCTGCTGTGGCCCGGGAGTGCAGTGGAGGATGGCCCAAGTGCTTGGGCTCTGCACCCACATGGGAGACCAGGAGAAGCACTTGGCTCCTGGCTTCGGATAGGCGCGGTGCGCCGGCCGTAGCGGCCATTTGGGGGGTGAACCAACGGAAAAAAGGAAGACCTTTCTCTCTGTCTCTCTCTTTCTCACTGTCCACTCTGCCGTCCAAAAAAAAAAAAAGACTCAGTGATGAGGACAATTTAAATACATTTAAATAATATAATACACAAGGAAAGGAAAATGAGAGGAATGGAAATGTGTAATAGTTCAACTAAGATGATGTATGATTGGGAGTCATTTTAAATTTTTACTGGTTGCTTTATTGTTATCAAGGTAGAAGGACCGCTGAACATTTTGATCTTTATATTCTCAAGAATATTCAGTTCCTGTTTGCGGGGTTCTCAATCTTACCTCTTCATCTTCTCTGTGATGAATCACATTTCCATGGCAACAAAATGTGACCTCAGGCAGGGACTAGGGAACCATAACAAATGGTTTAACTACTGTCATAGCAATCAGCAATGCAGGCTAAGTATGGGGCACTGAGGTTGAAGTCCAACCAGCGATTATTCCAATTTGGGTTGTTTCCTCTAGAGCAGTGATTCTCAAACTTCAGCGCACATTCTAATAATCTCAGGAATCTTGTTAAAGAATGAAAACTGATGCAGTAGTCTGGGATGGGACCTGAGGTTCTGCATTTCTAACAATTGCCAATGTGATGCTAGTGCTGATTGTTACCATGTCACATTTTGAGGAGCCAGGAGTTTGAGCTATCTGTATTCTTGGGCAGTATATGGAAATGAGCGCATTGTGGTCCTGGAGGAAGTGTTGTTTCAGACAGCAGTCCTAATGAGCATGCCACATTGGATAAGAACTAGCTTTGTGACCAGGAGCAGACATCTTTGTCTCTCTGAGTCTCTGTTTTCTCATCTATAAAAATATAAATTTGGCCTGGACAATCTCACAATCACTTTGGATTATAAAACTCTATGGGTGTCTGATTTAAAAAAAATACTTTAAAGTCAAGGCTAGTCTGAGGGAAAATCAACCCAATAGTATAAAGAAGGGAGGTGAGGACACAAGCTGGGAGTCAGCAGATGCCACTGGGCCCCTCCCGCCCAGCATCACCTCCCTGCTGCCCGCCTGTCATCCTCTTCTCCTGAGCCAAGTCCAGCACCTGCATCAGGTGCTCATATTTTTGGTTGGTGTCCTCCACCTGGGTCTTCAGCAACAGTGCCATGCTGCTGCCTGGGAGGGCCTGGACAAAGGCTTCACACTCAGCCATGCTATGCATCTTCTTGGGTTCAATACACAGCAGCTGTGTGGACCAGACCCCCTTGGGTCAGCAGCCCCTTCCCCAAGGATGTGCCTGGGATAGGCATGTGGAGACCCCTGCACTTCAGGGGCAGTGGGAGCGGCTGGGGAGCCTGGGCACCAGCCCTGCAGCCTGCATTATTAATCAGTATGGCAGGGAAGACCGATGAAGGTGGACTGTGAAGCAACAGGTATTACCAGCATTGGCTGTAACAGGACTGGTAATCCCTACCACAGAGGCTGCTGGGAGGACATGGGGAAACCATTTGTGGAAGCAGCAGGTGTGGGACGCAGGGCACCTGCCAGGGCTCCACCCATCACCAGGTGCATGACAGTGGAGGCAGGTTGATGGAATCGGGGAAGCCAGAAGGCCTCAGTGGTATGTCTGGATTCAAGCAGCTGGCGGCTGGGCTGAAATTTCAGAGCCTGGCACTACCCGGTTTACAGTGCTTGGTGTGGTGCCACTCAAGCCAGAGTAGCCAACACCATTGCTGATGCAAGCCTGGGCCAGGTGCTAAGTAGGTGCTGGACAGCCCCACTGAGGCCACATGAGCTTTGCTAGCTGCCTCCTAGGCATGCATCAGGGAGTGGGGGGCACCAGGACTAGGCACCTTCACAAGGGCCTAATCCTTGGTCTAGAACTCAGACTGGTAACAGAAATGTGCCTCCCCGGCCAGTTCAGGACATGGTTATGGTGCCCAGCTGCTCACAGTGAGCATCTGCAGGGACTATCCCAAGACTCCACAGGGGTCTGACGGTGAGTAGGGGCCCCGAGGCCAGCCTGTGCCCTGACCCAGCAGTACCTTGAGTTCCTTGACACTTGGCGCTGTCCTGTATGGCCTGGCTCTGCTCCAGAGGCATCCACAGGATGCTGGTGATGACCTTCTCCTGCTGCTCCAGATCGTGGGCCACCTTGTCCAAGCCAGCCAGCAGCTGCTGCCCCTGCAGGTCTGAGGCATCTGCCAAAGAGGGACATGGGCCACAGTGGGGGTTGGGAGGTGAGAGCCAGGGGCCTCGGAGGCCAGTTGGGACCACTGGGCAGGCAGCCTCCCCTGTCCCTCTGGTGCCAACCCTCACCATCCCAACCAGAGCACAGAACCTGGTACCCCAAGGCCTTGGGCAGTAGGCCCCAGTGCCCATCTTCAGGGTTTTCCACCTTCAGCACTTTGTGCCACTGCTGGAGTGCGCACTTGCTCCCAGCTGCCTTCTGCCACACTTTCTGGTATGGCTGCCAGGCTGTGAGTAAGAATGAGCTGGAGCCTTGGGCAACCTACCATCCTCTCAGGCCATGGAGTTGAGAGGCTTGCACTGGCACCGTCAACAGCCCAGAGGAGCCCTGCGACTTGGCAAAATGCTCTGTAAGGCTGGAAGCATGATGATGATGGCCAGGGCCTGCTGTGATACTTGCCTGCCATTTCCACTCCTGGGTTCAGAAAGATACCTACCACCACTACTGCCACCACCACTGCCTCCCTCCTTCCTCTCCTTGTTTCAGAGCAGTCATGCTACCCAAAATTATCTGTTTGTTCATTGGTGCTCCCCACCAAGATGTTAGCCCCTAGGGAGTGGTACACAGTAGGTACTTAATAAGTAGTTGTTGGATGCATTAAATAAATAAATAAAAAATAAAGAAAGGGAGGGAAGAGAGAAAACTACTCTGACTGTTGTATATATCTTCTTAATTCCAAATCCTCTATGTGTTCAAAGGTAATACATTTCTTCTGAATGTGCAGAACATTGGCCTTCTCTGTAAAGAAGAGGCAACATTGAGGGACGGACCACAATTATTGAGATCTCTTCAACTCAGTTCTCAGCATCCCCTGGGACTTCTTAACAACTAAGAACCTTGGCTATTTGCTCATAACACTGCCTCTTTGACTATAGAAGAAATTCATTGTCTATCCTTTGATCTCCAGTACTGTTACTCAATTCTCCTCAGTCCAACCTGATTCCAAGAGATATAATGGAGGAGTGCACAGAATCATCATCTACCTTGCAGGTAGAGCCTTCCTTTCCTCAGGCAGAAAATCTGAATCTGCAATCACAAATGCAGCATCTGGCAAAGGAGAACCTTGCTCTTAGAGGCCAAGGCACACCTACCTTGGCCTCAGCCATGATGCCTGTACCTTGCTCACTTGAACACTTTGACCAGTTTCATGATGACCCTGCCAGTCTCTCAGGATTTCTTTCTCAAGTGACTACCTACTTGACAGCTCTCAAGAGGAACAATCCTACTGATGGTGACAAGGTCAAACTCTTTTTCGACTACATATCTCAGCAGATGAAAAGCTATAGGGTCACATCTGGGCCCAACGAAAATACTATGCTGAAACAATATGAGAACTTTGTTCTTGAGTTCCAGCGGTCATTTGGTGAAGCCACAAAACAGGAAATGAATCCTCTGATCAATGCTCAAGTTGTCAAAGGGAATACCTCTTCTGATCAAGACACTACTATTTTACAGCTCCTGACCCCACATCTGAGCTGTAATGAAATCAATAAGAATGATCTATTCCAAGAGGGACTATCTGATCCCATGCTGGATGAAGAAAGTGTTACAGATATGGACAACCTTCCAGACCTTATCACTCAGTGCATTCAGTTGGAAAAGAAACGTAATGACAGACCAGAGCTCCTACAGTCAGAGACCCAGCTCCCAGTATTGGCTTCTTTGATCCACCACCAAGCCCTCTCTAGCTCCATAGGTCTACCACCAAAAGAAGAGCCTACACAGTTGCGAGGAGGCCAGCTGCCTCTCACCCCAGCCAAACGTGCCCGCCAGCAAGAAACTCAGTTGTGTCTCTACTGTAGCCAATCTGGTCATTTCGCAAGAGATTGCCTTGCCAAACGTTCTCGAGCCCCAGCAAGGACAAATAACTCACCTTACCAGTAAGAAGAGCCCAGGAAGATCACTTTGCAAACTTCATGTCCCTCTCACCCCCAGCCTTACTGACTTATATCCTGCATTAACTTTTAAAATACAAATTAGGATCTGTGATATCACTTTACAGCTATGAACTTGCGCTTCTGAGAATTTAAACAACCAGATCTTGTTCATTAGAAAGTGACCCTTCACCAAACCTGACCCAACAAGGATGGAAGCAATTCACAGGACTTTTTGGCAGTTGGGATGAGTTCCCCAAGAGTACTAAAAGCCTATGGGCAAAATTCTGTCCAGTCTGAGTCATTGAGAATAACCTTAGCAGTGCATTGGGAAACGAATACCCACCACTGGGTGAGATATGGTTATTTGCTAATCTAAGTCCTGTATCTTGTTTGCCTAGAATTCAGCCCAAGCATTTTACCCTCACCCTTATTTCTCTACATTCTAGTTCTCTTTTAGTTTAGGACCTTTGGCTAAAGTTCTAATTACATTCCCATATTCTGCTGATATTCTTCTCCTAGAGGCTAGATCCTGCTCTATTAATT
Organism: Oryctolagus cuniculus; assembly: GCF_964237555.1. Lineage (NCBI taxonomy): Eukaryota > Metazoa > Chordata > Mammalia > Lagomorpha > Leporidae > Oryctolagus > Oryctolagus cuniculus. The sequence continues at coordinate 80,919,346 of NC_091453.1, read as the reverse complement.
ATGATCAGTTTCAACACAAATTAACCTTCCTGGAACCACAGCATTTCCACCCTTCCTTAATGATATGCGTTTTCTTGCCATGTAAAGGTTCCTACTTGCCCAACAAATAGAACCTCTTGATTATTGACAAATCAGATTATATGGCCATTTAAACATTCTGTTTGGAACTGGTGTTCCACTTATTTGAGGGACAGCACTTCTTACCAGAACATACATTTAGCCAAACATTACCAATCACAGCTTACTTCCCTGAGAACCCTACCTGAGCTCCCAGCATATCTTATGGCCAAGTCAAAATGGTCTGGAATAATGATGACCTCTGAAAGTATTAGTGAAAGTTGGGGGAGATGTCTCATCATCAATTCCTATGTCTACAGTGTGCCCTTGCTGCCTTGGACAGGAAACTTGGTCAAATGAATCGCCACTAATACATAAGAAATCCCATGGTAGTTCTTTTCTCTAGGGGACTCAATATGGCCACCATCTAGCATCACTGCACATTGCTATTGATCTGTACCCTTATGAACCACTCTAGGATTCTTACCTATTTTGAGGATATTGAAAAGCAAAGAATGACAGACAGCTGCTGAATCATCTCATCTGAAAAATCTTGGGGAACTTATAGTAATACTAGTCTGTCTGCAAAATTCAAGAAATGGTGGTTTCATTGTGTTGGCATTCTTGATACGCATCAACTCTATGTGTAGATCCCTGATGTTTCTGGACAAAAATAGTGGTATGCTGAAGAGGCACAATTCTAAGATGTTAAGGATATCCAGTTATGATCAGTGGCTTCTGGTAATGATCAACCCTCAATTACTTGATTCTTGATGCTGAAATATGTCCCCATAATAGATCTCCTAAAGAAATATCAGTAATCCCATATTCCCTAGTGGTGATTGCAGTCTCTAAGAACAGGAAGTGCTTTGGCCTTGTTCTTACAGAATTGCGCTGAGGCTTCAATACTTAAATCTAGCTAGGACCTTATATCTCATCCTGTAGAACAAGTGAACAGAACTTTTCACCCATCAGTGCCTCACTAACTGTTGTGCCAATCCTTATTTGCATTCACAAAGGGTCTCCTTCATCAGTTGCCTGCTATACTTCCACATTACTCCTTAAATTCCCATAGCAAGGAGACCTGAATGCACATATTCCAGTTATATCAAGAAATTCTCACTGCAGTACTGGGATTGTATAAGATCATCTAACAAGTAGATCTGTTTGAACTTTTGGTGATCTGGGTTTACCTAGATGTATCCTGATCTCTCTTCACAAATTCTATAATAAAGTACTAACCCTAACACCTTCTAGTCACTTTCCTTACCAACCCCAATGCTGATAGGAGCATTCAGTTCACTTAATCACCAATCTATTTCTATTTTCAGACCACAATTTATCAACATGGGCTCTCTTACAAAGATGTATCACCTTATTTATTGTTTTAACTTTTGTTTGAAAAAAATACCTTAATCCCCAAACAATATCCACAATTCATAGCCTCTCAGAATAATATAATCAACCCAGAGCTATGAACTGCCGTTCATTTCCCACTTCTAAAGGCCTCTTGTTGAGGTATTCCTAATCAAGAACCTCTTGTATGCTATCTATGATTGAACAACTAGAATGAGCATATGAACGGGATTTGGGGATAATGTTTTACTCCCAACTAGCTAACAATCATTTTACCACTTCAAAATTTTGTTGTACTGACACCATCCACTATATATCATCCACTTCAATGAGAACAAATTTCTCTGAGAGAAAATAATTAGAATCCAGACAATGGATGATGATGATATGTAACCTACTCAAAGATGTGACTTGTAACTGCAAAGACTGGAGGAACTTCCAGGTCCAATCAAGGATGTAGTTTTATGGAGACAGATCTGCTGCATGATTGGTGCCACATAGAAAGACAGAATTTAGTCATTTTGTGAAAAGTCCTAAAAAAGAATTATTAACAGAACTATAGTGGAGTCTAGACAAGGAGGCAATTAAAGAAACATAGGGCACCTGTAATCTTTCTAGTTTCAAAGATGGAATGTTGACCTGAAAAACATTTGTCCAGTTCCCCCCAACCCACCCCTTTAGTGTGGTAGAGGCATCAAACCATCCAAATTTGTGCCATAAGCCATTAAGATGATCACCTAACTTCTGTGCTCTGAATCCATGTCTCCGAGCAATCTGGTTGTAATTGCCTTCCTGTATAAACTTTGCTTTGGAAAGACAATCTAACCAACTGACAGGAATGTTCTACCCTACTCAGCAGTTCATTCTCATTATAAAAGAATAAATCACTGTTTGGCTAATGCATCATTTTCTTGTGGGTTTTAATAGCATCAGTCTTCTGGATCCTAATCACCTCTGAGTACAGCGAAAAAAAAAATCAAGATTCTCATTATGCAGTCAGTAACATAATATAAATCACAGTGAGTCCACTGAAGACTGATCTCCCTAGGAACTTGGACTCAGCATCAGCCAGCCTTCTTCTTTATCTCTCACATTTGTCTGTAGCTGTCACAAAATTCCTAAATATCTATGGTTTTCATCTGTACTTACCTCCACTCATACCCAGAAGCATGGGTACCAGGCATAAATGATTGCCTCTTATAATACTGCATAGTTCAGTCTTCAGAATACACTACCATAGATAAACACAAAATGCATGATTGTAGACCTAAGCTGCTGAAAAGCACACTTGGAGAGGGATGATGAGTACATGATTGACCTCATTCTCACCTCCATTCTGTCCAGATGGTAACATGTGATATTGTCACTGTCTTCATTTGTATCCATGATGATACAACAAATAGTACCCTTTACTGGAGTCAGGAAGATCATTTCCACCCAGTGCCATCTTGCCTACAAGCACAATAGTTACCTGTGAAGTAAAGTAAAGCATTTAGAATTTGAAGAATCTCTACAAATATCTTGGCAAAATCAAACACCTCATGGCCTTAAGAGGGCTCTGGAGCTTATGTCACATCTGTAAACCTCTTACATTTGGGGCCTATTTCACTGTCTCCCTATGAGACTCCAGATGTCACTTGGCCAAAACAATGTAAAAATGCAAGGGAACATGGTATCATGGGTTTTCAATGTCACCTTGGGACAAGAGTAACAGCCCATGTTTTAAAAACAGAAGTCCCAAAAGTAAGTTACACTATTTCTTAGAACCAGTAGAGCTATTTCATATTGAAATTATGTTAGTACCCAGACCATGCTGTCTTGTCATTGATCACCACTATAGCTTTGACTATTCATGCACTAAATCAATGGTTTTGTTTCCTGGTATTGGCTTTGATTATTCAGTCTCTTTTAACTTATTTACTGCTTGTTGACTCTTAGTACTTGTCCAGCTCAGGGACAATTATATTCCACCAGTCTATTTGTGCTTATGACAATCCCAGTAACCCACTGAAGGACTGTGTAGACTTTCAGTATTCCCTCTGCATAGGAGACTCACTCCTTTGGACATAAAATCTGGCTTTGTGAACATCTAAGAGAAAACTGATATTTGGTAAATTCCTCCTTTATTCCAGGTACTATGCTCAATGCTTTAATTTGTAAATGATACTCATTTAAGTACTATATTACTAAAATATATCTGTTTCTTGCATTTAATCACCACATTTTTAAGAGTGCTGTAATTTCAATTTAAAAAGTATGAAGTGAATATTCACAGCAGTTAAATTACATTCCCCAAAGCCATGTGGCTAGTAAGTGACTGAACTAGAACTTTGAAAGCATATCTTTCTGATTCTCTGATAAAGAAGGACAACTCTCTAAGTCACATCCATCCTGATGACCCTAACTAACTCCATTATATTTCCCATAATCATTCCATACACAGAGGACACTCTTGTAACTATTATCCATATAGCCATTAGTTGAAACGCATGTTCTGGACAGCAATTTGTAAAGGAAGCATAGAACAAATCAGTGTCTTCTAGGACTTTGAAATTTCACTTGTGTTTCTAATGAATCAGGGAAAATTCCTTGAAACATCTAAAATATGCACTGTGTCTGCATTATCTGATTGAGTAGGTTCTTGCTTATTGAGTCAGAATTCTAACGAAGTTTTCTAAGTACAAAGGCTTCATATTTCCAAAGCTTTTCATTCAAAGCTATTGAGTTTTTGTTTTTGTTTTTGTTTTTTCGGGGAGGAGGATGATGTTTACAGTGGCTTTATAATACTAGGAGACAATAATGACTTTGAAGTCTTCTGATGCTTATCTGTCATCATCATGAGAAAATCAAGATTAAAAGAAGAGTTGATTAATTCACACAGCAGTTAGCCATTTAAAGTTGAGAATTGTGCTTCACTGTAGCAACCTTGGGGAATATCCAGTCCAACATGTGAGTATTTATAGAAATATAGTCCTGTTCTCTTTGACATTAACCATGAGTTTACTAACAACTATCAAACATTGTTTCTTTAGTTATCCATGATGATGCTATCATCCCTGAATCCTTTATTAAATATATTGGTTTTCAGCCTATAACAGTTCATGAGGAAAAGAAGATTACATGCTTAGAACCTGTGATTTAAATCAAACTTCCGGCTGGTGCCACAGCTCACTTGGCTAATCCTCCACCTGCAGCGCTGGCACCCTGGGTTCTAGTCCCGGTCGGGGTGCTGGATTCTGTCCCGGTTGCTCCTCTTCCAGTTCAGCTCTCTGCTGTGGCCCGGGAAGGCAGTGGAGGATGGTTCAAGTCCTTGGGCCCTGCACCCGCATGGGAGACGAGGAGGAAGCACCTGGCTCCTGGCTTTGGGTACGTGCAGTGCGGCGGCCGTAGCGGCCATTTGCGGGGTGAACCAACGGCAAAAGGAAGGCCTTTCTCTCTGTCTCTCTCTCTCTCTCACTGTCCACTCTGCCTGTCCAAAAAAAAAAAATCAAACTTCCCCTTATGTACATCAAATTCACCTATCAATAATATAAGGGCATCCTCATCTCCATTCAATTGTTCCAGGATATGAAAGAGTATGTATTCACACTGATCCTCTCATATTAAATTTAGAAGCTTCAAATATTGTCACTGAGTGCTTGCTATGTGCCAAGAAATGAAGTAAAAAGATTTATCTGTGTAATTTCCACAATGGCCTCTTGAGGGAGATACCATTAATATGGCTATTTCACAGGTGAAAACAAGTGAACTCATAGACTTTAGGTAATCTATGCAAGGTCACAAGCTAATAATGGGCTGCAATGCCAGGAATGAAAGAATGGGGCCATAGTCTTGACCAAAATACTACATGCCATTCCCATATTGTTGTCTCAAGCTAAAACATCCTAATCTTTTTAGTGAATCCTCATCTGTTCACCTGTCTAGATAGGTGATATGTTTAACATATCCTTTCCAAACCTTTCCCAGCTCTACTCTGTCTCCAGTGGAGGACAATCATTACAAATATATCTAAAATTTCAGGTGTATACATAAAATAAATTTGAATAAGATATTTTTTAAATCACTAATTCTTTTTAAAAATGATAACTAGTAATTTTTTGGTCTTTCTTAAATTTTATCAGTGTCCTGAGAGAAGAATCATTGTGTACTCTTACCTGAAGGTCATAATTCTCTTTCTTGAGTTGTAATTGATGGCACAAAGCCCATTACCATAAAAATGTAGTTCAACTATGTTTCAATAAATGAATATCCTTAAAGTGACACCAAGGCTCATTTATTTCCTTCTTTCTCAATGCTCTTATAAGATTTTCCAGTATTTCCCTCCACTGTCTTGCTTAATAATTATAACAATAGTTAATATCAATTGAGTACTTACTGCATCCCAGAGATTGTTTTCTTTGGTATATGTTCATTTTCTTCTTTTTAGCTATTATCACTATTATTTGGATAAGGACATTGAGGTTTAAAATATTTAAAAGAAATTTCTTATGGACAGAGAGCTAGTAACTGAGGCAGGGTGCCAATCTATATTCTTCGCCAAAGACCATACTTCTACATAGTAAGTGACTATCTAGATACAATATTTGTGAGCCAAATCCAGCTTACTGCCCATTTTCATAAGTAAAGTTTTACTGTAACATAACCTTACCCACTTGCTTTACAAATGACCTGTGCTGCTTTCATGATATGAAACGTATCGCCCACAATGCCAAAAATATTCACTATCTGATTCTCCAAAGAAAAAGTTTCCTGACCCTTAATCTACAACATATTAAAGTATTAAATCAGACCAGTCTCTGAGACATGAAACTGTGGATTTCTCCTTTAAATTGGCTCATTTATCACTATTCTTTGGTTCCTGTTTTTAAATTTGTCCCATATATTTGAGGAAAAGATGGGATTAATTCATCTTGATGAAAGGGATTACCTAAAATCTTTTTGCTAACCTAAATAAATAAATTTCACTGGTGCTGCTTTTTCTACATGCATACTTTCTGCATCTAAGAATACTAGTAAATTGGCCAAGTATGATTGTGGGAGTATCTGATGTTTGTCATTCCAGCAAGCATTCTACTTTTGGCAATGATCTCTAATTTGCATATGCAGATCCAACCTCTCCCCCACTTCAGTCCACCTTCCTAGGTGTCATTCTACCTCCAGCTCTGAGATCCAGGCCTAAGTTAGTAGTCACATGGCCCTTGCCTGGCTGCTGGGCCTATTTCAAGGGTGTGTTTGTATCCTAAACTGGTCCAGGTAAAATGAATTTTGTGATTTTCCTTGAGAATATTGGAAGGCAGCTATGCTCACCACTATACCACCAACACTCCTTGAGAATATTGGAACAGTGCTCTCATTTCTTCCTACTGGAAAAGGATGTGGAATGCTGTAGTTCCGATTGCTGATGACCTCCATTTTTTACTTATGAGAGGAGAAATAATTTGACTGAAAGTGAGAAAGCCTAAAGAAGAAGAACAGAGAATTAGAGAGGAAGAAACCAAATCATAAGGATGATTTCACAAATGGCTATATCCATCTACATTATTAGCCATGTGAACTAATAAAATTCTTTTATAAAGGCACATTAGGTAGGATTTTCTATCTTTTGCAACAAAGAATACTGATACAACAATTTCTCCTATTGAAATCATCCTATTTTTAGCCCCATTGCTTATACCAACTTGGATAGTGACAGCAAAGAAAGTTGTTAGTTGCCTAGTAACAGCAACCAAGTTCTCACATTGTAATGGTGGTATTGGACAAACAGCCTCAGTCTTGTGCACTCTATTCCACTGCTATTAATCCTCAGATACAGGAGTCCTTGGCTTCTCTACCAGGAGAATCTTTATCAAATCAGCTGGATGCATGAATTTTGTTTGCCCACAGGACAGAGACTGGCTGATGCTGTACACCAGTTACCCTTTCAAAGAATTGAAAGCTTCTACCTTAAAGTCTTTTCATTAATTAGGAAACAATGTGATATAGCTGCTTAGAGTTTATGGGGCAGATTGAGACTGAAAACTCTTCCCATCACCAACACTTGCACTTTTGCCAAATACATAGCAAGACAGAAAAAAGTAGTGGTTAAGAGTAAGGGGAGGGTTGCGGGTGGGAGGGAAGTTGGGGGGGGGCATTGTAATCCATAAGCTGTACTTTGGAAATTTATATTCATTAAATAAAAGTTAAAAAAAAAAGAGTAAGGAACTCTGGGGCCAGCACTGCGGCGCAGTAGGTTAATGCCTTGGCCAGAAGCACCAGCATGCCATATGGGCGCCGGTTTGAGACATGGCTGCTCCACTTCCTGTCCAGCTCTCTGCTGTGGCCCGGGAAAGCAGTAGAAGATGGCCCAAGTCCTTGGGCCCCTGCATCCACGTGGGAGACTGGGAAGAAGCTCCTGGCTCCTGGCTTCGGATCAGCACAGCTCCTGCCGTTGCAGCCATCTGGAGAGTGAACCATTGGATGGAAGACCTCTCTCTGTGTAATGCTGACTTTCAAATAAATAAATAAAAAAAGAAAAAATAATTAAAAAAAGAGTATGGAACTCTGGAGATAAGCTGCTTATCTGGGATTAAATGCTGACCCCACCTCTCACTAACCACATGATGTTTTGTAGTTTCTTTAAGTTCGGTGTGTCTCAGTTTCAGTTTCTGTATAGAGTTGTTAGGAAGACTAAATTAATGTTTATATAAAACTTAAAATAATACCTGGCATGTAACAAATATTATTGAAGTGTCTGTCAAATTAAAAAATTAATAAATGGTATAAAAGCACTACAGACATTTTAAATATATATACCAAGGGTCTGTCAAAAAAATTTATGATCCCACACCAAGATACACATGATGGGTAAAGTAGCATAGATATCTTTTGATGAGAAAGGATAACTTGATATACAGAATAAGTTATTCTTCTCAAGCTCCAAATTTCATGTCATGGATTCTTTTATCCCTTGGGATTGTAGAATTGATTTTGTTTGGAAGCTACATATAGACAGAAATCAATAAAAACTATATATATAGTATTTCCCTTTCCCAACCATGGATATATTTCTGCTTCTCTCCTTTTACCCCACAAGACATGGGCCTTGACTTTAGAGGCATGTATTTGTTTCATAATAGCACCTAGGAAGAAGGAGGTTGAAGAATCTCAGAATTCTTCTGTCACCCGTGTTCTTTATACTCCCTTGAGCTTCCATAATTTAAAATAATCATTGAATACTTAACAAGCAGTGTGCCTAGCAATATGGCTTGAGGAATGCAGGAATAAAGAAGTGAAATGAAATAAATGGTCTTGGCTGTTCCTGAACACATGGCTCTCTTTCTCTCCATCTCCTGATCTTTCTGTTTCTTTGTCTCTCTCTCTGTTTCTGTCTCTTGATCTCTCTCTCTGAATCTCTCTCTTGCGCTCTCCTCTCTCTTTTCCTTCTTCACCTCTTCCCTCTAGTCTGTCGGGTTTCCCCAAGAAACCCTTACCCTTAAAAAAAAAAAAAGAAATGAAGGGTCTTGGGACCAAAAAATCTTTCTGTATGGTTGAGGAGACAAGAAGAAAAAAGCAAAAAGCAAACAATGTGTGGGATATCAGATTTGTTTCTAAACTTTTAAGATCTTAAAGGTCCCCTGTCATTCTTTGCACATTTCTCGGGCCTGCAGCCTTTGGCTCTCCTCCTACTGAGTTTTCTTGTCCCCACATATTTGGGCTTTCACTAACCAGTACAGACCATAGATAAGAGAAGTGTAAGGAAATCCATCATAATGCCACAGCTCCTTCAACAATGGGGCTGACTGTGTAACTTAAAAGGAGCAAGTACAAAATGAGCTTCTAGTTTAAAAACCAGGGGAAAAGTGCTGAAAATGGTATTAAAATAACACTTTTTTTGCTTCTTATGCAGTCTCCCTCTTGACCTGTCATAGTAGGTTCTTTTCCTATTTTAATTTTGAAATTTAAAGCATATAAAAAAATTAAAGGTTAGTTTAAAGCCTACATATGTTTGTATTAGTTTCTTGGGATTATTGCAACAAATTACTACAAATTGATAGCTTAAAATAAGAGAAGTCTGTTTTCTGATAGTTCTGGAAATGAGAAGTCCAAAACTAATGTGGTGGTAGAGCCAGATTTCCTCTAAGGAAAACTTGTCTTTTTTTGTCTCGTCCAGCTTCTAGCGGCTACTGGTATTCCTTGACTTGGGGCAGCCTAACTGATCTTGGCCTCCTTCTTCACATGGCGTTATTCCTTGACCTTGGGCCCTCTCCATTCTCTTATAACAGCAACAATCATTAGGTTTAGGACCCACCCTAAATCCAGGAAGATATCATCTTGATTTCCTTAACTTAATTCTATGTGCAAAGAGCCTGTTTTCCAAGTAAGTGCACATTCACAGACACCATGAGTCAGGACTTGGACATACTTTTGAGGAGGAGAACTATTCAACCCACTAAAACTCCTTAATTAGAGTCACCAATTTTTAATATTTTGTCCTACCCCCCAAAAAATTGCAAGTGTCAGGCACTTCAGCTCTAAATATTTCAACAGGAATTTCTTAAGGGTAAAGAATGTTTCTACTAAGGAGTGTCAGAGGAGCTGCATCACTGGACAGTGATGAAATTCCCAACCTTACACTTAGCCATCTCTGACACCACCACAGCAAGTCAGGAAAGAAATGCTGTACTACCACTTTATGGGGTAGAAGTCTAGGCTCCCCATATTATCCTTATTGTTACCAGGGTGTTTCATTAGTGCATTTGGCTCTGTATGGCATCTCTGGGAAGACTCATGGTTTGATATCTGGTAAACGTGGAAGTATCGGTAGCCTATTCCTTCTTTGTTGCCTCGGGTGCAATGGGACCACAGTTGTTTCTGTGGTGCTTGGTTCTACTAGAGAAACAATTATCTAAAAATTTCCCATTTTGAATTCCCTTTCATGATGGGTTTATTGTTTGTTTGTTTTTACTTTATGCTATTTAATGCCATGTTCTCTGGTACAGCAAAATACATATATTGAGTAAATGTAAACCTTCACAAATGCACAAGGACCTGCTTCATGAGTTTCCCTCTTCCACAAGCCACCAGACTTACATGTTGTGCCCCTTCTGGAGACAGAAAAGTTAATCTCTCTTCCCATAGACATGCCACCCAACCTATAGTGAATGGGTGACCCCCTAAGTTATCAGAAATTTCCAGAGTGGAACATATGTGGTCCCTGAATTGAGTAGGGTGATAGTTACTTCCACGCAAGTCACCTGCTAAACATAACATGGAGCTTCCCCTTCAGAGTGGCATGCCTTCCTCCGACACTGCAGGGTCCACACCACACACCTGTCCCTGACTCTCCATGTGTGTCTTGCCAGATCCCTATCAGGGATGGAGTAAGACAGTAGACAATGAGCAATGGTGAGGAAAGAGAAGCTGGGGATGGGGTCCTGGTACCCAAAGAGCAGAGGTGAGAAGAAATTAAAACACATGCAAGCCAAGACAGTAAGCCCACAGAGCATGGTTCGTTGACCCTTTAGGCTTCATTTACAAAACACAAGCTCAAAGAAAAAATTGATGATTTTAAGACAACACCTTGCAGATCATTAAAGACCAAATATGGGGTGGGGCCCATCTGAGGATAGCACTCACATGCCTATGAAGCAAACTCTATTTGTTGTGCACTCAGTGTATATTTCTCAACAAGGAAAATTTTTTTTTCTTTTTTTAAGATTTATTTATTTTACTTGAAAGTCAGAGTTACACAGAAAGAGAGGAGAGGCAGAGAGAGAGAGGTCTTCCATCCACTGGTTCACTCCCCAGTTGGCCGCAATCGCTGGAGCTGTGCCAATCTGAAGCCAGGAGCCAGGAGCTTCTTCTGGGTCTCCCACATGGGTGCAGGGGCCCAAGGATTTGGGCCATCTTCTACTGCTTTCTCAGGCCATAGCAGAGAGCTGGATCAGAAGTGGAGCAGGCCGGCGCCGCGGCTCACTAGGCTAATCCTCCACCTTGCGACGCCGGCACACCGGGTTCTAGTCTCAGTCAGGGCGCCGGATTCTGTCCCAGTTGCCCCTCTTCCAGGCCAGCTCTCTGCTGTGGCCAGGGAGTGCAGTGGAGGATGGCCCAAGTACTTGGGCCCTGCACCCCATGGGAGACCAGGAGAAGTACCTGGCTCCTGCCATCGGATCAGGGTGGTGCGCCGGCCGCAGCACGACAGCCGCGGCGGCCATTGGAGGGTGAACCAACGGCAAAGGAAGACCTTTCTCTCTGTCTCTCTCTCTCACTGTCCACTCTGCCTGACAAAAAAAAAAAAAAGAAGTGGAGCAGCCATGTCTCAAACCGGTGCCCATATGGGATGCTGGCACTGCAGGCGGTGGCTTTACCTTCTACGCCACAGCGCCAGTACTACAAGGAAACGTCTAACAAGTCTTTGTGCAGCCTCATCCAGTGACTTTTCCTGATATCAATTCTATACAGTGATTTTCATTCATGATCCCTTTTGCTGCAAAAGGGTTTCACATGAATCAGTAATCCTTAGAAATATGAATGTATGTCCACATTTTTCTTGGTTTCTCCCAAAGTTCACCTTAGGTTTATTTGATTGCTATCCACTTAACTGACATCCATTAAGGCAACTCACTTTATTTGTAACAAGAGAAAATGGTTCAGCAACAAACTTGTCTCCCAGAATCACTTCTTTTCTATACTCTGAAAAGTCTTCTATTTTCATGTCATTCCTTTACTTTAAATCCAGTGCACTCTATATAAATGCAAATCCCCCTAGTAATGGCCCACATTAAGCTTTCTCATTCATTTAAGACTGGGTGACTGTAATGTGTATGCAAAAATTTAAGAGGTTAGACCTCATAGTTAAGTGTTCTTACTAAAAAAAGTGAAGGGGATACATGGAAACTTTTGGGGGTAATGGATATGTCTACTGACATATTTGTGATGATTTCACATGGATATGCATGCATGCAAACTCAGCAAATTATACACCGTAAATTTATGTAAGGTTTTGTATCTCAATTGATCCTCAAGACAGTTGTTATTAAAACGTTATCTTGGGGAATCAGTGCTGTGGCATAGAGGGTTAAGCTGTTGCCTGCAATGCCAGCATCCCACATGAGCAATGAGAAGGCAACAGAAAATGGCCCAAGTGCTTGGGACCCTACCAACAATGTGAGAGAATCGTATGGAATTCCAGGCTCCTGGTTTCCACTTGGCCCAGCCATCGCAGCCATTTGCGGGATGAACTACCAGATGGAAGATATCTCTCTCTCTCTCTCTCTCTCTCTCTCTCTCTCTGTAACTCTGCTTTTCAAATATATAAATACATATTTTAAATTAAAAAATGTTTTTAGGGCTAGGCATGAGTTTGATACAGTTGTTAAGACCTTACTTGGGACACCTGAATCCTATATTGGAGTGCCTAGTTTGAGTCCTCCAGAAAAAAAGCTTCCTTGGTGTTGCTTAAGTGGTGGCAGCCATCTCCTACTCAGCATTATAACTGACCACAGACCCCACGTGAAGTCCAAGATCATCAAAAGAAGATGAAGGCCGGTGCCATGGCTCAATAGGCTAATCCTCCACCTAGCGGTGCTGGCACACGGGGTTCTGGTCCCAGTCAGGGTGCCGGATTCTGTCCCAGTTGCCCCTCTTCTAGGCCAGCTCTCTGCTGTGGCCCGGGAAGGCAGTGGAGGATGGCCCAAGTCCTTGGGCCCTGCACCCCATGGGAGACCAGGAGAAGCACCTGGCTCTTGCCTTCGGATCAGCGCAGTGTGCCGGCTGCAGCGCGCCAGCTGTGGCGGCCATTGGAGGGTGAACCAATGACAAAAGGAAGACCTTTCTCTCTGTCTCTTTCTCTCACTGTCCACTCTGTCTGTCAAAAAAAAAAAAAAAGGATGAAAAATTTCAACCAGCACTATCTGCAATGCCAGTATATCAAGATTAAACGTTACTGGCAGAAACCTGGAGGTTTTGACAACAGGAGGGGGAGGATTCAAAGGGAAGAGCTTGATGTTCAGATACTCATCATTGGTTATGGGTACAATAAGAAAACAAAGCACATGGTTCCCAGCAACTTCTAGAAGTTTTTGCTGCACAATGTCAAGGAGCTGGAAGTGCTGCTGATGTATAACAAATCTTACTGTGCTGAGATTGCTCCCAGAGTGTCCTCCAAGAATTGCAAACCATCATGGGAAGAGCAACCCAACCAGCCATTAGAATCACCAATCCCAATACGAGGCTGTTCAGTGAAGAAAATGAGTAGATAGCTTAGCTTGTGTAAATAAAACCATAAAAATTGTCGAATAACTTTTATATTACCTGACTATAAAATAAATTTTAATTAATAAATAAAACTGCATTTCCTTTTAAAAGATTTATTTATTTGAAAGGCAGCATTACAGAGAGGGAGAGGCAGAGCAAGAGAGATCTATTTTTTAATGATTTATTTATTTATTTGAAAGTCAAAGTTACACAGAGAGAGAAAGAGAGGCAGAGAAAGAGAGAGAAAGAGAGAGGTCTCCCATCCACTGGTGCACTCCCCAATTAGCCACAACAGCCAGAGCTGCACCCACCCGATGTCAAGAGCCAGGAGCTTCTTCTGGGTCTCCCACGTAGCTGTAGGGGCCAAAGGACTTGGGCCATCTTCTACTGCTTTTCCAGGCCATAACAGAGAGATGGATAGGAAGTGGAGCAGCCGGGATTTGAACCGGTGCCCATATGGGATGCCACCACTGCAGGCAGCATTCTTTTTACCCACTACACCACAGCATAGGCCCCTGTCTATTGTTTTATTCCCCAAAAATGCCTCAATGGCCAGAGCTGGCCTACCGAAACCAGGAGTCCACCCTAGTCTCCCTCGTCGGTGGTAGGAGCTGAGGCTGCTTTTCCAGGCATATTAGCAGGGCTCTGGTTTGGAAGTGAAACAGGAACCCATATTGAATACCACCAGCCTCACAGGTGGTGGTTTAACCCACTGTGTCATAACCTCAGCCCTAAAAGTATTTTTACTTTGAAATATTTAAGTTTTGGTGCTGGTTCTGTAGCACACCAAATTAAGCTGCTGTCTGCAGCACCAGCATACCATATGGGCTCCAATACGAGTCTGAGCTGCTCCAGTTCCAATCCAGCTCCCTGATAATTGCCTAGGAAAGCAGCAGATGATGGCCCAAGTTCTTGGGTCCCTGCATCCACATAGACACAGAGGAAGCTCCTGGCTTCTGGCTTATTGCAGCCATTTGGGAAGTGAATCAGCAAAATGACAGTCTCTCTCTATTAACTCTGCCTTTCAAATAAATAAATAAATAAATGCTTTAAAAGAATTTTTGAATTTTAAATAGATTTTTATAAATCTCAAATTTTGTTAAAGTAAAAGAAATTTTGTGGAAGTAAATGTATCACTTAGCATGGAATTTTTTAACCAGTTATTATTTTTTTTTTGCCTTGTTCACAAAAGACTTTATTATCTAGTGATGCATACTGAGAACATACAGAAATCTGCATGGTCCACGTCACATGCAGTAGAACAATCTTCACTTTACAATAAGTGAGTGTCAACTGTTTTATGCAATAGACAACACTTTAAAGTTACATCCTTAAAGAAAAGCTTCATTTACAAAAGAAATAAAAGGTAAAGAAGCAATTACCGCTTTTAAAAAGCAGCTGCTTTGTTCAAGAGTGGAAGGTTTATGCCTGTATTGAAAGACAACATGATCACAAATAATGAAAACAATGAACAAATGAAAAACACTTTTACCATAAAGCAGTACACTTTCAAAATGACATACAAATAGTTAAAAATTTCATTATGTTGTCTATCTAACCTTTAAATATGAGGACTGTCAGAATTAGGCCTCGACATTTTTAATTAGTAAATGAAAACTACGCATCATTTCTATGTCACTAGGAACTATATTTAACAAAATGTATATAAAGTCTATAGCAAGTTGATTTTAAAAAGTAAAGTTAATAGAAACAGTACACTGAAGGCGCTCTATCCATCAAGCGCGTACTCTTCAAATTTTAAATGTGATGAACAGAACAGAAACTGTTAACTATGCCACGGTTGTGATGCCAAAAAATAAAACAAGATCAATTATCACACATGCAGGGAATTCTGCCACAAAGCTAATATTCCTTATTTGTCAATTGCTCCAGTAAAATAACATCCTAAAACACCAATGATGGTGATGGGTTAGCTTACCTTCAGTGTACTGAATGTTGGACACACCCTGCTTTACAAGGAGACCATCCCTGCAGGCAGGCTCAGAAGGAACAGACTCCCTTCGGCACTGACTACACCAAGGGCGTGCTGCTGTGGCCTGCACACACACACCTAGGGAAACGTGAATATAAACAGCATTTATGCTGGCCATCGCATCGGAGTTATTTTTTTTAAGATTTAGTTATTTATTTGAAAGGCAGAGTTACAGAGAGGCAGAGACAGAGAGAATGGCCAGCGCCACGGCTCACTAGGCTAATCCTCCACCTGCAGCGCCGGCACACTGGGTTCTAGTCCCGCTTGGGGCGCCGGATTCTGTCCAGCTCTCTGCTGTGGCCCGGGAGTGCAGTGGAGGATGGCCCAGGTCCTTGGGCCCTGCACCCGCATGGGAGACCAGGAGGAAGCACCTGGCTCCTGGCTTCGGATCAGCACAGCACGCTGGCCGCAACATGCTGGCCGTAGCGGCCACTTGGGGGGTGAACCAACAGAAAAAGGAAGACCTTTCTTTCTCTCTCTCTCTCTCTCTCACTGTCTAACTCTGCCTGTCAGAGAGGCAGAGGCAGAGAGAGAGAGAAAGAGTTCTTTCATCCGCTGGTTCACCCCCCAAGTGGCCACAATGACTGGAGCGGGGACAATCTGAAGCTAGGAGCCTCTTCTGAGTCTCCCGCGTGGGTGCAGGGACCCAAGGACCCAAGCCATCTTCCACTGCTTTCCCAGACCATAGCAGAGAACTGGATCAGAAGTGGAGCAGTCAGGACTCGAACTGGCACCCATATGGAATGCGGGCACTGCAGGCAGCGGCTTTCCCACTAAGCCATAGCGCCCGCCCCTCAGTATGGAATTGAGCCACTTCCTCCTCCCGGAGTTTTGCTGTTGTCTTTGAATACTATGAGGCTGGCCCTTTAATCAGGATGCCAGATTTTTACTGATTGCTGTTGAACTGACAAGGATTTTGACATTGCCCTCACCACCATTTCTCACTGACTGAGGTGTCTATCCTGTTTTTCCTCCAGAAGACAGTGTTAAATAAATTAATGGAAATGACCAAGTCTGGACATGCTAGGAGCCTCTCTATAGTGGCATTTTATTAATGTAAACAATTACTTTTGCCAAACACACTGCATTATTCACAGGCTAATGTAGCAGGTTCTCCCCCCTCCCCAGCCCAATTCAGAGTTGAATCAGGAAAAGTGGTTACCAGCATTAGAGGCCTTTTTTTCTTCTCTTTTTCCTGTTAAAGATTAGAAGTCTGACCTTTTATACTTCCTCTACATTTGAATCTCAGCACTGTCTTAGCAAGTTAGACTGATTGAGACAAACGTTTTGGAAATGCTCCTCAGTGGCAGTTTTTTTTCTCTAAGAAAATTAAATGCACTATGTATTTGTCAAAGGTGGGACTTTCAATAGAGTTACTGTTCATTTAGAAAATGTAGGCAAAATGCTTTTGAATGGAGACAAGATTGCCAAACTCACCATGTATGTCAGTGCCTGTTTTTGATATATTGCCTTGATTGCCCAGATGCCTTTGATATGCAGTCAATAGAGACTATGAGGGAAGGTGGGGCTTGACATGTCAGTCTATGATATTAACTCCATTTAGAGTAGCAGGGTAAAATACAATCAATTAATGTACATTGAGAGTTGACTATACATTAAGCATGATGGGGATGCAGAAATGCCTGGGACACAGCACCTACTTGCAAGGGGTTTAAAGAATAGCATGGAAGATGAGTTCTTGTGAAGATGATGACAGCTACTTTGTTCAGGACTATGCTGTTTCTTACAGGCATTAGCTCATTCACTTCTCCCCAAGAACCTTAAGGTATATGCTCTTATGTCCATTTTGTGGATATGCAAACAAGATCAGAGTCAGTTCGCAGTAAGACCAGAGTCACCTGGCCAAGATTCACACTCAGGATTCCAGACTCTATAGCCTCTACTTTTAACGACTATGACAAAAGTAAAGCACAAAACAGCCAATAAGACAACTCACTGGGACTGGCGCTGTGGCACAATGGGTTAAAGCCCCAGGCCTGCAGCACCAGCATCCCATATAGGTACCAGTTTGGCTCCACCTCCCACCTAACTCCCTGCTAACAGGTCTGGGAAAGGAGCAGAGGATGGCCCAAATCCTTGGGCCACTGCAGTCATGGGGGAGACCCGGAGGTGGCTCCTGGCTCCTGGCTCCTGGCTTCGGATCAGCTCAGTTCCAGCATTGCAACCATTTGGGGAGTGAACCAGCAGATGGACGACCTCTTTCTCTCTGGCTCTACCTCTCTCTGTAACTCTGTCTTTCAAATAAATAATATAAAAATTTTTTTGAGAACATTTCATTTAATGACTTATGGGCAGTATGTCTATAATTTATCATCCAAACAATGACATTTTTGAGAGTGAAAAAGGATATTTTTTTTAACTTTTATTTAATGAATATAAATTTCCAAAGTACGGCTTATGGATTACAATGGCTTCCCCCCCATATCGTCTCTCCCACCCGCATCCCTCCCCTTTCCCACTCCCTCTCCCCTTCCATTCACATGAGGATTCATTTTCGATTCTCTTTATATACAGAAGATCAGTTTAGCATGCATTAAGTAAATATTTCAACAGTTTGCTCCCACACAAACATAAAGTGAAAAATAATAGATGATTTTTTAAATGATGATGAAATCAGATCAGACCTATTGTCATGTTTAATCCCAGTGAGAGTCAAGTTGGAAATTGATAATTTCTTCTTTTTTTTTTACAGATCAGTTTAGCATGCATTAAGTAAAGATTTCAACAGTTTGCTCCCACACAAACATAAAGTGAAAAATAATAGATGATTTTTTAAATGATGATGAAATCAGATCAGACCTATTGTCATGTTTAATCCCAGTGAGAGTCAAGTTGGAAATTGATAATTTCTTCTTTTTTTTTTACAGATCAGTTTAGCATACATTAAGTAAAGATTTCAACAGTTTGCACCCCCATAGAAACACAAAGCGAAATATACTGTTTGAGTACTCATTATAGCATTAAGTCTCAATGTACAGCACATTAAGGACAGAGATCCTACATGAGGAGTAAGCGCACAGTGACTCCTGTTGTTGACTTTACAAATTGACACTCCTGTTTATGGCATCAGTAATCTCCCTATGCACCAGTCATGAGTTTCCAAGGCTATGTAAGCCTTTTGAGTTCACCGACTCTTATCTTGTTTAGACAAGGTCATAGTCAAAGTGGAGGTTCTCTCCTCCCTTCAGAGAAAGGTACCTCCTTCTTTGAAGACCTGTTCTTTCCACTGGGATCTCACTCACAGAGATCTTTCATTTAGGTGTTTTTTTTTTTGTTTTTTGTTGTTTTTTTTTTTGCCAGAGTGTCTTAAGAAAAGACAACTCAATGAGAGGAAATGAGAGCTGCAGTATGTGTGTAAACTCAGGAAGAGATCTTCAAAGGTCTACCAGTTCAAGTATTTCTCAAAAGAGAGGGACTTGATAGACATAGAAGCCAGTGGAGATATTACCATTGACTGCACAGAAGTACACCCCAGAGATTCTCATTCTCTAGAGCTTGGATTAGGACACGTAAAAAGTTTTCAGAGGGGCAGGCATTATTATAATGCACTGTGTTAAACCACTGCTTGGGACACCCACATCCTATATAGGAGTGCCTGGATTTGAGTCTCACCTTGGCTTCCATCCAGCTTCCTGCTAATGTGCACCCTGGGAGGCAGAAAATTATGGCCTAAGTACTTGGATCCCTGCCACAATGTGGGAGACCTGGATTGGAGTTCGGAGCTCCTAGCTTTGGTCTGGCTCAGCCCTGGCTGTTGTGGGCATTTGGGAGAGTGAACCATCAGATGAAAGTGCACCACTCCTTCAATTCAAGGAGCCAATTTTAGTAAAAGACTGATTGGAAATCATAAAAGCAGGACAGAAGCCAGTGCTGTGGAGTAGCAGGTAAAGCCACCGCAGTGCCGAGATCCCATATGGACGCCAATTCAAGTCCCGGCTGCTCTACTTCTGATCCAGCTCTCTGCTATGGCCTGGGAGAGCAGTAGAAGATGGCCCAAGTCCTTGGGCCCCTGCACCCACGTGGGAAACCCAAAAGAAGCTCCTGGTTCCTGGCTTCGAATTGGCTCAGTTCCGGCCATTGTGACCATTTTGGGAGTAAATCAGTGGATGAAAGACCTCTCTCTCTCTCTCTCTCTCTCTCTCTCTGCCTTTCAAATATATAAATAAATAAAACTTTAACAAAGTTCCCAGATTATGTTAATATGCTGGTAATATTAAGAATCACTGTTTAAAAAAAAAAAACTTGCTAGCACTAGTACAAAACACAGGCCATAATGAAAGTGTGAATAGGTACCATGGCAAGGTTGAGAAGATTAAGAATTGGTTTCAAATGGGGAAATGAGGTTAATCTTCCTGGAGGGAGTGGCACATGACCTAGCAAAGGAAGGATAGAGCAATTGGGGAAGTAATAGTATCTTACTAATACTGCCTTTCATATGCCAAATTCTAATCAAGGTACATTGTATGCACTAAGGAATTTGAGCCTTACAAAAACCATCTAAATAAATCTAATTGTTATTGGCATTCTATGGAACAGAAAGCAAATACCTAAAGGCATTAAGAAATTTTCTTTTGGTCACACAGTTAGGCAAATGAATGGTCAAAGTGCTGGTACACAGATATATATGTCATAAAGTGGAAAGTTAGTAAGTCATGGAAACAATAAACAGATTATGAGATAGTTGTTACCTTTGGTAACAAGAAAAGAGAGAAAGGGATGAGGTATAATAGAACACATAAGTAGAAGTAAGTTGCTTGTAAATGTAGCTTTTTCATCAGGTGATAATTTTACAAGTGATTATCATATTTGTTTTATAAACACATCAACAAGGCTATGTGTTGGCCAATGATGATGCTGCATCATGAACCAAGTAGTATAAATAATCCAACTGTGTGCACCAGATGTAAAAACAGAGAGATAAGAGAGAAGATGGAGAAAAGAATATGGAAAGGGAGAAAAGCTTGGAGAACTGGGAAGATTTAAGTGTAGTTACTTAACTTATAATGATTTCCATTTATCCTTGGCCCCCAACAGCTCTCCACCAACCTTTCTTGTCCTACACAGTCACACCAATGGTAGTATAATCAAGGGCTCAGTGCTTTAAGGCATTGGCAGTGGAGCTGGAGTGAGTTTCTCATGCTGGTCAAATGGACATGTACTTCCTGTTTCCTGTCAGCATCATCCACAGTCCAGGAAGGGTAAATAATAACATAACTCACCAAGGTACCCAGTCACATTTTTCCTCTGTACTTTGGGCTTATTGTTCATCCCAAATCCTCACAGTTATCTGATTTTCTGTGAAGAAATGAGAGTGACATTGAGGTAGATGGCAATCTGACCCATGTCCCCTTCCCTGCCTGTTCATTTCCCTCCTAATTCTTTTCTCTGTTTCACTACTGTTCTGTGAACATGGCCAAAGTCTAGAGACCTAAGCAAAAACTGTGAAGGAGCAGTAGTGGCTTCAGACAATTCTCCTCCCTATGTTTCTATTTGATCTAACACCCAGAACAGATAAAGCTCCAGCAAGCTTGTCACAGGGCCTTTAAGATATCTGAGAGTTGTGCAGCAGCTAATATAGAACATAAACATGTATAGGAATGAAGCAGACATTTTGTAATATGATTGTCATTTTTAGTCAATGTTTATACTCCGATGGAACTGTAGTCTTCCTTCTTTTTACTTGTTGAGTATTATGGTTAGTGATGAATTAAGTCTGAGATTATCAAGGGGATTGAAATTATGTCTTTGCAAAAATTGTTTAAAAAAGGAAGGAAATAGGGGTATTGAGGGAGTGAGGGAGGGAAGTATGCTTATCGTCTTAGAACTGTACCTATAACGGTTGATGTACAATGTAATACTTTATCCATTTTAGTATTTTTTTGTTCTAGTACCATTGGTTGAACTCTGTAATTAACACACAATTATTCTTAGGTGTTTAAATTTTAACTTAAAAGTGATCCCTGTCAGGATTTTGGAAAACATTATGTTGAGTGAAATAAGCCAATCCCAAAGGGACAAATACCACTTGTTCTCCTTGATAGGTGACAACTAACTGAGCACCAAAAAGGAAACCTGTTAAAGTGAAATGAACACTATGAGAAACGGTGACTTGATCAGCCCTCACCCTGACTGTTGATGAGCAAATCGATATGTTATCCCTCTTAGTATTTTTTTTGTTTGTTCTACTTAATACTTTTGGTTGAATACTGTAATCAATACACAATTCTTCTTAAGTGCTGAAACCTAAGTGAAAAGTGATCACTGTTAAATATAAGAGTGGGAATAAGAGAGGGAAGAGATGTGCAATTCGGGACATGCTCAAGCTGACTTACCTCAAACGGTAGAGTTAGAAACATACCAGGGGATTCCAATTCAATCCCATCAAGGTGGCATGTACCAATGCCATCTCACTGTCCCAGTGATCAATTTCTGTTCACAATTGATCATAATGATAGGACTAAGAACCAAAGGGATCACATAAACAAGACTAGTGTCTGCAAATACTAGCTGATAGAATCAAAAAGGGAGAGAATGATCCAACATGGGAAGTGAGATACACAGCAGACTCATAGAATGGCAAATGTCCTAACAGCACTCTGGCCTCATAATCAGCCCTTAAGGCATGCGGATCCGGCTGAAATGCCCATGAGAGTATTTCAGGCGTGGAAAGCCAAGACACTCTGGGGGAAAAAAAAAAAAAAACCTAAATGAAAGATCTCCGCGAGTGAGATCCCAGTGGAAAGAATGGGTCATCAAAGAAGGAGGTACCTTTCTCTGAAGGGAGGAGAGAACTTCCACTTTGACCATGGCTTTGTCTAAAAATGATCAGAGTCAGTGAACTCAGGGGGCTTCCATAGCCTTGGCAGCTCATGACAAGAGCCTAGGGTGATTACTGATGCCATAAACAAGAGTGTCAAGTTGTTAAGTCAACAACAGCAGTCACTGTGCACTTACTCCTCATGTAGGATCTCTGTCCTTAGTGTGCTGTACATTGAGATTTAATGCTATAACTAGTACTCAAACAGTATTTTTCACTTTATGTTTCTGTGTGTTAGCAAACTGTTGAAATCTTTACTTAATGTATGCTAAACTGATCTTCTGTATATAAAGAGAATCGAAAATGAATCTTGATGTGAATGGAAGGGGAGAGGGAGTGGGAAAGGGGAGGGTTGAGGGTTGGAGGGACGTTATGGGGGGGAAGCCATTGTAATCCATAAGCTGTATTTTGGGAATTTATATTCATTAAATAAAAGTTAAAAAAAATAAAGAACTGTACCTATGAACTCCATGAAATCTGTCCTTTTAATATTAATAATATATATATATATATGAATGATTTTAAAAAGATACCTGAGACGATTTCAAACATGACCCCAAGCAAGTCTGCAAAGCCTTGGGTGTCTGCAGAATAACTTTTCCCCAGCTCCTGAGAGGGCTCACAATCTAGTGGACTTACCCTAAAGCCTGCTACAATAAGGTGAAGGCCCAGCTTTGGCATTCTGGTCTTCCTTGAGCTGCTTGAGGCACAAGTCTTCCTCCACCTACTGCCCCTTGCATCTGTGACTCCTAGGTTCTCACCTGCCCACTCTCCCGCTGCTACTTCTTAGTCTATTTTCTCTTCTCAAATCTGTTTGTGTTTCTGTTCTTTTTTGTGTCCTCAAATTTTTCTTTCCTGTCTTTCCTTTACTCTTTCTTTTCTTTTTTATTCCTATGCTCATCCCCTGTAGCAGAGTATCTCCTAGTGCTTTCTATCTTGCTGCAGCATTTCTATTCCCCCTACCCCTCTCCACTCCTCTCCCTCTGTCAGTATTATTATTTTTAGCAGCACACCATTTCCATTCTCCACATTTCCTTTCCTCTCCCAAGCCCCCAGATTTCCTTATTAAAATTACTTTGGGGCCTAGCATTGTGGTGCAGTGGATTAAACCACCCTAGGGACACCCATATTCCACATTGGAGCTTCTAGTTAGAATCTCAGTTCCTCCACTTCTGACCCAGCTTTGTGCTAATGTGCCTTGGAGGCAGCAGATGATTTTTCAGGTGCTTGGTCTCCTACCACCCATGTGAAAGACTCAAATGGAGTTCCAAGTTTCTGGTTTCAGCCTCACCCAGCACCAGACCCAGTAACTGTATGCATTTGATGAGTGAACCAACAGATAGAAGCGCTGTCTCTCTCTCCCTCTTACTGTCACCCAGCCTTTCAAATAAACAACTAAATCATAAAATAAAGCCTTAAAAAGTATAACAGATGGGAGCCCAATCCATTATGTTACTAATATGAGATAGAGGAGGTCAAGTGGCCAGGAACTATCTCTACTGGAATCCTTAGGGGATTATACTTTTAGCAACAGACATATAAGTGTGGGTGAGGGTGTCAAGGCCATATTGTAGATGAAGAGTGCTGGTTGTGTAGAGTGCCTTATGCTTGGTATATCATGACTTCCAAAAGGGAAGATCAAGAGTTCATCTCTAGCCAGGACTTGCCATCGAACAGTTTTCCCTGAGAGAGAGACAGCAAGTAAGCCAAAGCAAGAGACAAGTTAATTCCCCATGGAAATTATGACAGAGAAGACCATTTTAATGGAGAGGTTGGCATATATCAGCCTGCTCAGCAAGGGAAAATACCAAGTAGAGAAGGAGTATATTCAGCCTCCCTTTGTTTGCTCAGCAAGTAAAGGCTAGAATTGAAAATGGCTTCAGTTTCTAAATCATGTTTCTTTGGCTAATGGCCATAGAGCTCCCATTTAAAGAATCCACAGGCATATTTACCCTGGCTCATACTTTCCAAGGAGTGATGCGGGAGCAGGAGGGAAACAGTAACAGGAACAAGGAAATGTTGAGCATATGAGTAAGGAATTAATTAATTCACCTTAGCAATTTTGGGAACAATAGTAGGATCAACACCACCTTTCACTGAGCTCTATGAGCCAGTTTACTCATCTCCAAAGATAAAACTGAGGCTGTTAGATATCAATTAACTGGCATTAGGTTACAACAAATTAGTCACTAAAACAGATTTTAGGCCGCTGCTGGAATTAGCATCCATGTTAGGAAGTGAAGCAGAGCATGGAGTGATATCACTACCAGGGGAATTCAGATACAGGACTGGGAGGAAGGTGAGGAACCTAGAATGTCAACTCTAGGGAGACATCACTCTTAGGTGCCAACTCTGTATTTGCACAAGACCAAGAGTGAACACTTAGAGTTTGAGCCATGAGCCATAAGAGAGGTGTCTTCCATCAGCTAGTTCACTCCCCAGATAGCCACAACAGCTGGAGCTGCACTGATCTGAATCCAGGAGCCATGAGCTTCTTCAGGGTCTCCCAAATGGGTGGGGTGCAGGGGCCCAAGGACTTGGGCCATTTTCTACTTCTTTCCCAATCCATAGCAGGCAGCTGTATCAGAAATGGAGCAGCTCGGTCTCGAACCAGCACCCATATGGGATGCCAGCTTTGCAGGCTTCACTTTTACCTGCTACGCCACAGTGCAGGCCCCAAGGTTGCTGTAATTTTAATTAATTGAGCATCACGCACCAAATTAGGGAGTTATTATAGTAGCCTTAAAGGTTAATAGCTGTAACAAACAACTCAGTGTATATGAGATTTCACATAGTGAAAGATTTATTTCACATTCACCTGACAGTCCAATTAGGTGTTTGGTGGGAAGCCTCCCAC
Source organism: Oryctolagus cuniculus (assembly GCF_964237555.1). Lineage (NCBI taxonomy): Eukaryota > Metazoa > Chordata > Mammalia > Lagomorpha > Leporidae > Oryctolagus > Oryctolagus cuniculus. The sequence continues at coordinate 80,894,011 of NC_091453.1, read as the reverse complement.
ACAATAGTTATGAAGCCCAATCTGCTATCATAATTTTTTCAGGGCCTCAATATCCTCTACATGGTCTTTTATATATAAAAAAAAAGTGAGACAAGGAAAGAGGAGTATGGGAAGGACCTCAGGAGAGATTTTATGAACTAAACCTAGAAGTCATGCACATTCGTTCCTGCCAAATCCCATTGACTCAAATGCAGTCTCATGTATCTGTCATCATGTCATGTCATGTCATCATGTCATGTCTTCTGTCATGCAGATGACAGATGGTGGTGAAAAATTATCTAGTCTTTCTCACAGAGATGTACTCCAGGAGCTTGCACATGTGTGGACATGTGTGTTTGTACAGGTATGTATTTTAAGTAGCAAGTTCACAATGGCATGGGACAGAAGTAGAATCCATAGGAACAGTTAATAATTAACAGAACTGGGATTTATTTTTAGTAAATTTTTGTGTATATTTATCTCACCACATGATGTTATAGGATACATATATATAGAAAAAAGGTTGTTATAGGAAGCAAACTGATATATCCATTGCCTCACATAGTTACCTAACTTTTTAATTTTTGTGGTAAGAGTAGCTAAACTCTACTTATTTAACATGAAGCCAAAATAAATATAATTTTATTACTTACAATCTTCATGCTGTACAATGTCTCTAGATTTATTCATACCCCATTTCTGCTACTTTTTATCCCTTGACCTACATCTCCCAATTCCTCCACATACTACCCCTCACTCCTAGTAGCCCCCATTTTTGTCCTCTATCTTTGTATACTTAAATTTTTTTATTCCACATACAAATGAAATCATGCAATATTTGTCTTCCTGTATATGGTTTATATCATTTAACATGATTTCCTCCAGGTTCATTCATGTTGTGTCAAGATGTCAAGCTCTGTTTTTCTTAGGAAAAATAATATTTGAATTACATATTTAATCACACTTTATCCAATTTGTCTGTTGACAGACACTTAGGTCGTTATGTTCTTTCCTTTTCTTGGCTATCGTGAAGAACATTGCAATGAACGTGAGAGTACAGACATCTATACCAATTTCAATTCCTTTAGGTATATGCCCAGAAGAAGGATTGCTGAATCATATGATATATTTTTAATCTCTTTAGGAACTTGCATACTATTTTCCACAACGGCTGCCCCAACCTGTATTCTCAACAACGTACAAGCATTTCCTTTTCTCCACATGCTCACCATCTTTTGGCTTTTTGATTCTAGCCATCCTAAAGTTTATAAGGTGACATCTCAGAGTGGTTTTGACCTTCATTTCCCTGATTATTAATTGCATTGAGAACATTTTAACATATCAGTTGGACATTTCTACATCTCCTTTGGAGAAATGTTTACTCAAATCTTTTATCCATATTTTAATTTTTTCCTAATATTGTATTTTATGAATTCTTTATAAAGTTTAGGTATTAACCCTTTATCAGTACATGGTTCTCAAATAGTTTTCCTAATCCATAGTCTGCTATTTCATTTTGTTTGTTGTTTTGTTTATTGTGGAGGAGTCCTTATTTTGATATAATGCCCTGTATTTATTTTCACTTTTGCATCCTGAGCTTTTGGCATCATATATCCAAAAAAGTCATTTTCAAGACCTAAATCCATGAGCTATTTCCATGTTTTCCACTAAGAGTTTTGTTTCTGGCATTATATTTATATCTTGTATTCATTTTGAGTTGATGTATGAGTATGGTATTAAATATGATCAAATTTCATTCTTTTGCATGAGGAAGTCCAGTTTTCTTGGCATCATTTATTGAAGATACCATCTTTGTCCCATTTGTATTCTTAAAATTCTTGTCAAAATTTAGTTGACCATATTTTATGTTTGAATTTATTTCTGGGTTTAGCGTTCAATTTCATTTCTCCATGTGTCTGTTTATGTGCCAGTACCACACTGTTTGATAATTCTAGCTTTGTAACATAATTTTAAATCAAAAAATGTGATGCCTCCAACTTTATTTTCCTTTCTAAATATTGTTTTTGGTTATTTGGGGTCTTTTATGTTTCCATATGAATTTTAGCAGTTTTTTTCTATTTCTGTGAGGACTGCCATTAGGAACTGGATAGAGATTGCATTAAATCTGTATATTGCTTTGAATACGATGAACATTTAAATAATAGGAATTCTTCTGATCCATGAGCATAGGATATTTTTCCATCTATTTGTGTCTTCCATATTCAAGATTTAAACTTAGTTCCACTGACCCTAAATACTACAGCTACTAATATAATAATAATAGATGATATTTGATTTTAATAAAACTTAAGAATAAGGCATTATTCCAAGTGCTTAACACATATATTAAATTATATATATGCTTAATATATATTATAGTATATATGTAATATATAAATTATATATATGCTTACATATATTAAATCATTTTTCTCACAAAACCTCAATAAAACAGCTGCTACTATTACAGTCAATTTAGGAATGGGAAACTGGGACACGGATGAGTTAAGCAAAATATTTGTCCATGATAATACAATTTGTGCATGATAAAATCAGGATTGCAACTGACATTTTAACTAGCATTTTGTGCAAGATACTATTCTCTGTGTATCTAAGAATATGAGAGGTGTTGGCATTGTGGTGTAATGGATAAAGCCTCCATCTGTGACATCAACATCCCATATGGGCACCGGTTTGTTACCCAGCGGCTCCATTTCCAATCCGGCTCCCTGCTAATGGCCTGGGAAAAGCAGCAGAAGATGCCCCAAATGTTTGGGCCACTGCCACTTATACAGGAGACCTGGTTGAAGCTCCTGGCTCCTTGTTTCAGCCTGGCCCAATGCTTGCCATTGCCACTATCTGTAGAGTGAACCAGTGGATGTATGATCTCTCTCTCTCTCTCTCTCACTTCCTCCTCCTCCTATCTCTGAAATTACGGCTGTCAAATAAAATAAATAAATCTTTTAAAATAAAGAACATATGAGAAAAAAAGAAAGTTAGTTCTTACCCTGGATGGATTTCATCAACTTCTGGTATGAGAAGGCATATATATATATATATATATATATATATATATAATAACAAATAGAAACCCAATATGTTATTCTTAAGAATAAGAATGTTAGGAGGTGTATTGGTATCATGGGAGCAAGCTTCAAGTAAGTGATAGGAGTAGAATACTATTTAGAAGGTATTGATATTCATAGTTTTAATATTGCTCTAAGTTTTGGTTTTTAGAATTACCTTCCAAAAAATGTGCTAGAGTTTCCTGTTGAGACTGATTCTCATGATGAAAGGACAGAGAAAATTATACAGCTTCCTGGGTGGAGGCAGACAGTAAAAATATCCTGTAATAAAATGTCATAGCTCTGAAGTACACACTCCACATAATTTAAAGTAAGTATCCAAACAAAATGTTGTATACAAATGTGGGGAGCAACCCGGACTGGACTGAGTTACTGGAATTAAGACTTATTCTATGCATCTGCTCTCCCACAATATGGCGCTGGGAGAGGAGAAAACAGCTTCTACGCAGCTGCCTCTTGCCAACTTGAGTGCTGACCTCCAGGAGCTGATCCTGCTCCTGATTGGAGGAGAGCAGCGTACTCGGCGTGTGGGCAGCCGAGTTAGGATTGGCGGAGGAGGACTATAAAGGAGGAGAGAGACGGCATGCACCAGGAACATCTAGGGGGAACATCTGAGGGAACACCTGTGCAGCCCCCAAGAGAGCCGGCCGGCGGTGTGCCGCTCCCCCGCGGAAGTGGGGAATGTGGCAGGGGGAACCGCCCTTCCACGGAGGTGGAAGGGACGGTAGCCAACCCGGGAAGAACCAGCAGCAAACCCGGGGAGGGCCGAGCAGACAAAAGAACAGCGCAGGTTCCTGTGTCGTTCCTCCACGAAAACGGGGAGCGACATAATGGTGCCGTGACTCGGATATGAAGCCTAGGCAGGGCTTAGTGTTGTTCCTCCACGAAGAGGGGGAGCGACATACAAATATTCATAGAACAGTCTTCACAATAGCGAGGAGGTGGAACCAACCAAATGTCCATTAACTGATGAGCAGGTAAAAGCAATATCATGTATGTACACAAGTGAATATATCTGTAAAAAGGAATAATGTTCTGACACATGCTAGAACACAGATTAACCTTGAAAACATTATGCTATGTGAGATAAGCCAGCCTTCAAAAGCCACACATGAGGGAACTTCAAAAATTCATGGAAAATTTAATTAAAAGATAAGTTTATTTTGGTGGAAAAATGAAATCCATGATATGAGAGGTCTTCAAAGGTTTCATAACAACTATATATTATGAAATAGATATTCATAGATTTCAAAATTTTTGCAACACAAAAGCTTCTCTTTTAATTCCATATTCCAGGAAGTTTTCGAAGTATCCTCATACTTTGATCCTATTTGTATTCAATATCCTGGGCAGGTAAATACATAGAGACAGAAAGCTGGTTTGTGGATAGCATGGGCAAGGGTAAGGGAGGCATGGGTAATGCTTGCCTAGTGGGTGTGAAATTTTCTTTCCAGATAACAAAAATGTTCTAGAAATAGATAGATAGCAGTGATGGATTGGCAACATGGTAAATTAATATCACTAATGGTAAAGTTTTATATATTTTATATATTTATCACAATAAGATTGTGTTATAACTCTCACTCATGCCCATATGAGAGCCTTCAAGATATTATAAATAGGATATAAAAGAACCTTAGGACATTGTGCTAAGTGAAATAAGTCAATCACAAATAGACACGTATTTTATGATTCCTTTTATATGAGGTATCAAAAAGAATTGAAGTTATAGAGACAGAAAGTAGAATGGAAATTGTTAGATACAGGGCATGGAACAATTCAGAATTATTGGTTCAAGGGTACAGTTTTAGTTTCATAAGATGAAAAAGTTCTGAAGATGATCTATTGTATAACAATATGAATAAACTGAACTGTACACTTAAAATGGTTAAGATGGTAAACTTTATGTGACTATACCACAATTAAAATCATGAATTTGGACTTCTAGATCCAGGAGGATTTGACTAACCGTGTATTGAAAATGTCCAGCAAGTGTACTGAATATATACTGATTTTTTCTTATTATTCTCTATGCAATATAGTATAACAACTATTTACATATGAATAAAATGTATTAGGTATTACACATAATCTATGAGTATATAGACTTTATGCAAATAGTGTGCCATTTTACATCAGAGACTTGAGGGTCTGTGAATTTTGGTATTTGCTGGTAGTCCTAGAACCAATTCCTCATGAGTACTGGGAGATGACTGTATGTATATAATAGATTCTGAAGGATGGAACACTACAGATTCTGTTTCTACTAAGGTTTGTATAAAATATCTTAAAGAAGAACCATGTTGCCTAGTTTCTTAGAAAATCAATTGTCTCACCACATGTTATGGATGTTACCTGTGACTGTGTGGTACCCTGACTTTTCTGGATCTATGTTTATATTTTTCTGTAGCTAATGAGGGCCATTAATGATGTATTAATTGTCTAGTGGAGTTTTGATTGGTGGAGGGTCTCTTTTGTTTCCCTTCCTTCCAAAAATTTTCTTCACATTGACAGACTTACTACTCAGACATTCTTCCACTGATAGAAGCCATCAGCAAAAACAGTGTTGTTCCTTATGAATCCTAGTGAGAAATTTGTGATGAGAAGGTGACACATTACTTCAACTGTGTATATCTTTCGTGTATATCTTTCAATAATAGAAGTGAATGGGCTAAAAAATGACTTCCAACAACCTTTTCTTCTTTTCTTTTTTTTTTTTTTTGACAGGCAGAGTGGACAGTGAGAGAGAGACAGAGAGAAAGGTCTTCCTTTGCCATTGGTTCACCCTCCAATGGCCGCTGCGGCCGGCACACTGCGGCCGGCGCACCGCATTGAACCGATGGCAGGAGCCAGGTACTTCTCCTGGTCTCCCATGGGGTGCAGGGCCCAAGCACTTGGGCCATCCTCCACTGCACTCCCTGGCCACAGCAGAGAGCTGGCCTGGAAGAGGGGCAATCGGGACAGAATCCGGCGCCCCGACCGGGACTAGAACCCGGTGTGCCGGCGCCGCAAGGTGGAGGATTAGCCTACTGAGCCACGGTGCCGGCCCCAACAACCTTTATTAGAAGACTCATCAGAAGGCTGCTGGACTGCTGCAAGACACACTAGTTTCTCAAGATCTGTCCCATGTTTTAAAGGATGGGACTATTGTTGCATTGTCAAAAACAGTATCAGTGAGAGAATTGTCTTGTAGCCCAACAATCTGCAAGTCAGCAACTTAAAATGTGTGTGAACTTGAACCTGTCATTTAATACTCATAGTCTTCAATTTTCCAGTCTATTAAGGTTTGTATTTTGTGGGGTCATTTTAAGAATTGTATGAGATAATCCACATAAAGGATTTATCCAGATTCTGGTACATGAAAAGTATGCAATCAGTGATACTTATTTTCCATGTAAGAAGCTAGCCTCTACCTACAAGAGGAGGTATTCAGAGATAATAATATAACTGATCAATTCAGTCCAGAGAGTCACATTAGTTTCCTTCTATGTTAAAATACGCAACATCCACAGTTACCCCTCAGCCTGAGTAGTTTCTCTCTTTCTTTCTCCTTTACTTGCTTGTATTCCATACCAACAAATTCTGACTTATCTGGTGAATTCTGAGCTATATATGTTCTCCCTGAATATTCCCATACTCATGCTTTCTACTTTCTTGTCTAAGCCTTAAAAACATTACGAATATTAAGATTTCTTTTACTTTTTACTTGTAATGTTCTCTCCACTCTTTCCTGTTTTACAAATTGCTCCTGCAACTGTCTGCTTCTACGTGCAAAATCTAAGTGCTATCTTTCCAAAAGGTGATCTCCCGAACTATTTGGAGGTAACCTTCCCTCCCTGTTCCCAAGTCGTTGATTTAATGCAAAATGTTCTTTATCTGCCTAGTAGACTTAGAATTGCATCTATGTGCATTTTCCACATTTATTTGGCCATGCAAACAGTTATACTATATATGAGATATCAAGAAACAAAATAACAAATTCTGGTAGGGATGTGGAAAGATGAGAACTCTTATACACTGTTAGTGGTAATGTAAATTAATATAGACATTGTGGAATATTACCATATGATCCAGCAATTCCACTACTGGGTGCGTAACCAAAGGAAATGAAATCAGTCTTTTGAAGACACATGTTCATTAATGTTCATAATAACCAACAAATAGAAACAAACTAGGTGTTCATCAGCTGATGAATGGATAATGAAAATGTGATGTATAGACTATTCAATCATAAACGAATGAAACACTGTTATTTGCAACAACATGGATGGAACTAGAGATCATTAAGTTAAGTGAAATAAGCCAAGCACAGAAAAATAAATACCATATGATGTCACTCATATGTGAAATACTAAAAAGTTGGTCTCATAGATGCTACAAGTAGTATGATGTTTATCACAGCCTTGGGAGAGTATGAAGAAGGGAATGGAAGGGTAGGGAAAGGTAGATACAGATAGGACAAAGAAGTTCTAGTGTTCTATTGCACAGAAAGATGAACATAGAGACCAATTGTGTAGCGTAGTTTTTTAAAGCTAGAATAAAGAATTTCAAATGTTTTTACAATAAAGAAATTAGAATTAGAATCATACCATGCAGCTTCTCAGACCATAAAGGAATGAAGTTGGAAATTAGCAACTCAGGAACTCTCACTGGGATTAAACATGACAATAGGTCTGATCTGATTTCATCATCATTTAAAAAAATAATCTATTATTTTTCACTTTATGTTTCTGTGTGGGAGAAAACTGTTGAAATCCTTACTTAATGTATACTAAGCTGATCTTCTGTATATTAAGATAATCGAAAATGAATCTTGATGTGAATGGAAGGGGAGAGGGAGTGGGAAAGGGGAGGGTTGTGGGTGGGAGGGACGGTATGGGGGGGAAGCCATTGTAATCCATAAATCGTACTTTGGAAATTTATATTCATTAAATGAAAGTTAAAAAAAAGAAAGAAATAATAAATTTTTGAGTACATGGATTTGTTTTTCCCTATTTGCATTAACCCGTGTATGCTGTTACTTTTAGAAGATTCGTGGAAAGATAGAATTAAAACACAATGCACACTTACCATTAACTTTTTCAGGACCCTACATACACATCAAAACCACACATGATATTCCATAAATATTTATAATTTTACCTGTCAGTTAAATTTTTCTAAAAACAATATCTCTTGCCATTTCAGATGAAGTTTAGATTCCAATCATGAAATTTAACATCGTAACTTAACAAGGTATGTTCCTGGTCCTTGAGAACTTTCCTTGTAGATGGAAAGAGTTCTCTTTCTCTCAACTAGGTGTCCTATCTCTCTCTTTCATTCTTATTTTATAAGTAATTTTTAAAAATTTTAAAGGTCAGGCTGGCACTGTGGTGCAGTGGGTTAAGACACAGCCTGCAGTGCGGACATCCCATTATAGGCACCAGTTTGAGTCCTGGCTGCTTCACTTCCAATCCAGCTCCCTGCTAATGCATCTTAGAAAGCAGCAAAGGATGGCCCAAGTTGTTGGACCCCTGCACCACTACGGGAGACCCAGAGGAAGCTTCTGGCCCCTGACTTCAGCCTGGCCCAGCCCAGGTTGTTGCAGCCATTTAGGGAGTGAACTAGCAAATGGAAGATTTCTGTCTCTCCTCTCTCTCTGTAACATTGCTTTTCAAGTAATAAATAAATCTTTAAAAAAAATTAAAAGTCATAACTAAAGTCCCAAATTAAAGCCCATAGCATGATCTCCCTAACACAGACACTACCATTTTGCTATGTCCTCCCTAATGCTTGCTTTTGCTATGCAGTAAATTTTTTGCATGGCTGTAATAATATTGAAACAGCATGATGTAACAGGAAGAAGATGGTCTGTGGGGTCAGCCAAACCTGGATTCAAGTCCTGGTTTTCTCACTTAGGAGCTGTGTGAGTTTGGCTTGCTTTTAAAACGTTTCTTGGCTTTTGTTTCTTCATCTTCAAAATGAAAAGAAATCAAATGCATTTTGTAGAGTTGTTATAAACTTTATGGTAAACAGTATATATAAAGATCCTTTCACATAAAAGGAAGTTTTCAAATAATCACTCCATTTCCTCCTGATTGGTGATTCCTTATTTATTTATTTAGCTATTTATTTTGCTGGGTGTCTACAATATGCATGTGTTATCATATATATATATATAGTTACATTTTTTTCAAAAATCTACTTGACTACAATTTAATTTTGGTTATTTTTGTTTTTTTCATTCTTTGACATATCAGATTTTCACTCATGTAACCTTAAAATACCTGTTCTAATATCTCATAGGACTCTTCCAGTCTCACTCATCTCCCTTTCCTTTCCCATTGCATTAATCTCTGTCAATGTTTATAAATTAGTAATTAAATATAAGGGTTATTTAATAACAAATAATTAGATTAATATTTAATAACCTTCATTGAATAAAGTTATTAATGCTGATCTTTTAATTCACTTGAAATTGCACTGAAAGAGCAAAGTATTTGGGGTCATCTAATAATCTACTTAATATTCTACACATTAAATTGAATCTTAATCCTAACCATCCATCTAAATTTATGGCCTGGTTTGGGGTGGTGACTGAGTAGGAATAATTAATTTCAGATCATAATCACAAAGAGTAGAATCTCTACTCCTCTACTTACTAAGAATTTGACCTTGGGATCATTACTTTGTCCATGAAATCAGAATAGAAATTCATAATTCATAAGTTTGGCTTGACTAGTAAATTAGTTATTATGGGTAAAGCTCATGAAACCTACTAAGTGTTCAATGAAAGATAATTGGTTAAAGACACTGAAACAAATACTGCATGGTATCACTTATGCATGGAATCTAAAAATGTGGAACTTAGGGTGGAAGTTTGACACCAATATCCCTTGAGCCACCTGAATCCCATATAGGAGTGGCTGGATTTGAATCCCAGCTTTATTTCCAATCAAGATTCCTGCTAATGTGAGGCAGCTGACAATGGTTCCATTATTTGGGTCCCTGTTGCCCAGGTGGGAGACCAAGATGGACCCTGACTTCAGCATAAATAAATAAGCCGTGGCTATTGCAAGCTTTTGGGAAGTGACCGGCAGATAAAAGATTCATTCATTCATTCTCTCTCTCTCTCTCTCTCTCAGTCCCCTTGACTCTGGCTTATTTCACTCAGCATGATGTTTTCCAGATTCCTCCATCTTGTTGCAAATGACTGGATTTCATTGTTTCTTACTGATGTATAGTATTCAATAGAGTACATATCCCAGAATTCTTTATCCAGTCTACTGTTGATGGGCTTTTAGGTTGATTCCAGGTCTTAGCTATTGTGAATTGAGCTGCAATAAACATTAATGTGCAGACAGCTCTTTTATTTGCCAGTTTAATTGCCTTTGGGTGAATTCCATGGAGTGGGATGGCTGGGTTGTATGGTAGGGTTATATTCAGGTTTCTGAGAAATCTCCAGACTGACTTCCGTAGTAGATTTACCAGTTTGCATTCCCACCAATAGTGGGTTAGTGTCCCTTTTTCCCCACATCCTCTCCAGCATCTGTTGTTGGTAGATTTCTGAATGTGAGCCATTCTAACTGGGGTGAGATGAAACCTCATTGTGGTTTTGATTTGCATTTCCATGATTGCTAGTGATCTTGAACATTTTTTCATGTGTCTGTTGGCCATTTGGATTTCCTCTTTTGAAAAATGTCTATTGAGGTCCTTGGCCCATCTCTTAAGTGGGTTGTTGGTTTTGCTTTGTGGAGTTTCTTGATTTCTCTGTAGATTCTGGTTATCAACCCTTTATCTGTTGCAAAGTTTGCAAATATTTTTCCCATTCTGTCAGTTGCCTGTTCACTTTCCTGACTGTTTCTTTTGATGTACAGAAACTTCTCAATTTGATGCAATCCCAAATGTTAATTTTGGCTTTGACTGCCTGTGCTTCTGGGGTCTTTTCCAAGAAGTCTTTGCCAATACCTATATCTTGCAGAGTTTTTCCAATGCTCTCTAATAATTTGATGGTGTCAGGTCATAGATTTAAGTCTTTAATCCATGTTGAGTGAATTTTTGTGTAAGGTGAAAGGTAAGAGTCTTGCTTCATGGTTCTGCACGTGGAAATCCAGTTATCCCAGCACCATTTATTGAATAGACTGTCCTTGCTCCTGGAATTGGTTTTAGATCTTTGATCAAATATAAATTGGCTGTAGATGTTTGGATTGATTTCTGGAGTTTCTGTTCTGTTCCATTGGTCTATCCATCTGTTTCTGTACCAGTACCATGCTGTTTTGATAACGATTGCCCTGTAGTATGTCTGTAAGTTCTGTAGATATCTTTTAGACCTATTTTAGTTATAGTGTCGATTAAATGTGCTGTTTCCTTGTTGATCTTCTGTCCAGTTGATCTGTCTGTTTCTGAGAGTGGAGTATTGAAGTCCCCCAGTGCAATTGTATTGGAGTCTAAGTTTCCCTTTAAGTCCCTTAATATATCTTTTAAATAAACCGCTGCCCTGTATTTAGGTGCATATATATTGATAATAGTTACATCTTCCTGTTGAATTGATCCCTTAATCATTATATAGTGTCCCTCTTTGTCTCTCTTAACAGTTTTTGTGTTAAAGTTTATTTTGTCTGATATTAAGATGACTACACCAGCTCTTTTTTGGTTTCTGTTGTCATGGAATACCTTTTTTTTTTTTTTGACAGGCAGAGTGGACAGTGAGAGAGAGAGACAGAGAGAAAGGTCTTCCTTATCCATTGGTTCACCACACAATAGCCACTGTGGCCAGCACGCTGTGGCTGGCGCACTGCTCTGATCCGTAGCCAGGAGCCTGGTGCTTCTCCTGGTCTCCCATGCGGGTGCAGGGCCAAGGACTTGGGACATCCTCCACTGCACTCCCGGGCGAGAGCAGAGAGCTGGACTGGAGAGGAGCAACTGGGACAGAATCTGGCACCCTAACTGGGACTAGAACCCGGTGTGCTGGCGCCGCATATGTTATCCCTGTTAGTATTTTTTTTGTTTGTTCTACTTAATACTTTTGGTTGAATACTGTAATCAATACACAATTCTTCTTAAATGCTGAAACTTAGCTGAAAAGTGATCGCTGTTAAATATAAGAGTGGGAATAAGAGAGGGAAGAGTTGTGCAATTCGGGACATGCTCAAGCCGACTTACCTCAAACGGTAGAGTTAGAAACATACCAGGGGATTCCAATTCAATCCCATCAAGGTGGCATGTACCAATGCCATCTCACTAGTCCCAGTGATCAATTTCTGTTCGCAATTGATCATAATGATAGGACTAGGAATCAAAGGGATCACATAAACAAAAACAGTGTCTGCAAATACTAGCTGATAGAATAAAAAAGGGAGAGAACGATCCAACATGGGAAGGGAGATACACAGCAGACTCATAGAATGGCAGATGTCCTAACAGCACTCTGGCCTCAGAATCAGCCCTTAAGGCATGCGGATCCGGCTGAAATGCCCTTGAGAGTATTTCAGGCATGGAAAGCCAAGACACTCCGGGAAAAAAAAAAAGCAAAACTAAATGAAAGATCTCCTCGAGTGAGATCCCAGTGGAAAGAACGGGCCATCAAAGAAGGAGGTACCTTTCTCTGAAGGGAGGAGAGAGCTTCCACTTTGACCATGGCTTTGTCTAAATATGATCAGAGTCGGTGAAGACAGGGGGCTTCCATAGCCTTGGCAGCTCATGACAAGAGCCTAGGGTGATTACTGAGGCCATAAACAAGAGTGTCAATTTGTTAAGTCAACAACAGGAGTCACTGTGCACTTACTCCTCATGTAGGATCTCTGTCCTTAGTGTGCTGTACATTGAGATTTAATGCTATAACTAGTACTCAAACAGTATTTTTCACTTTATGTTTCTGTGTGGGAGCAAACTGTTGAAATCTTCGCTTAATGTTTGCTAAACTGGTCTTCTGTATATAAAGAGAAACGAAAATGAATCTTGATGTGAATGGAAGGGGAGAGGGAGTGGGAAAGGGGAGGGTTGCGGGTGGGAGGGACGTTATGGGGGGGAAGCCATTTTAATCCATAAGCTGTACTTTGGAAATTTATATTCATTAAATAAAAGTTTAAAAATAAAGAAAATAGGAGTGTATTTTCTTCACTTTCTGAAAAAGACTCAAAGGGCACAGCCAGAACTAGACTTCAAGTCTTCTCTCATATGGACTCTTCCAGATTATTATATTCCCACAAACTCCACAGGACCCTTAGTCTGAAGCAGAAGGTTAAATGAGTTCGAAGTTATGGACCCTGTCCATTTTCTTGAACCATATTCAAGGAAGGCATGATATTTGGCCTGATCATTTCTCTTTCCCTTGCAAGTTAAGGTGTTTCTTAGAAATCCTTCCTTTATAGAAAGAATTCGTTTAAACTTGTATGGCACTTTATTAAATGTTTCCACAGGTATTATCTCATTTGATATATTAAAACCTCATGGGTTTGACAAACTATTAATAATATTTTATAGACAAGAGAGATAAAACCATGGGAGGGAAACTATCTTGTCTGTGGTCACATAGTCCATAATGACATAATGGGAAGTCAAATTCAGGTTTTCCAGTTCTAAATCCAATACTCTTTTTTTACGATTTATTTCATTTATTTGAAAGACAGAGTTATGGAGAGAGGTAGAGACAGAGCTAGAAGTCTTCCATCTACTGGTTCACTCCTCAGATGGCCACAATAGCTGGAGCTGCACCGATTGGAAGCCAGGAGCCAGGAGCTACTTCTCGGTCTCCCACACAGATGCAGGGGCCCAAGGACTTGGGCCATCTTGTACTGCTTTCCCAGGCCATAGCAGGGAGCTGGATTGGAAGAGGAGCAACTGGGACTAGAACCAGTGCCCATATGGGATGGCGGCGCCTCAGGCCGGGGCTTTAACTCACTGTACCACAGCGCTGGCCCCAGTCCAATACTCTTTCTACTTCTTTGTCAATCAGCCTTCTCTCTGAACTTTCCTCTCTTCTGGGGCCTAACCTCATAAAACAAGTGCTAAACCTTAGTCATCACTCAAATGCTTCCCAGCTTACCCATCGCCAAGGGGCTGAAAATACATCAATGAGCCATATTTTTACATTTGTTTGGAGGTTGCTAGTTTATTGTTTGATTTTGTGCCACCTGACTCCCAACATTATCTCAGTTTTACAGAACTAGCATTTATGTCATTTCCTAAGAGTTTATATTCCATAAAATAGCCTAACAAAAGCCCAGTGCTCTGGAGATATTTCTCAGTAATCAAGTGAATAAAGTATCCCAATCATGGATGTCTATGTAATTCCTTCTCTGTCCCTCCAGTGTTTACTCAATGAGCTTACACATGAGGGCAGAGATAGAGGCTGTGCAAGTGCCCCACCCCCATGCAAAGTTTAATTTCACTATTTTCCTGGCTGAGTGACCAAATTGTCAGTAGCAGAGGCTCATGCTAAGCATGGTGGCATTAGAGGTTTTAAAAGAGGATGAAGTAGCTAAGCTAGAACACTTGTTCTGTCTCACCATGTGATAACCTGTGGCATGTTATGATGAATCAAGAAGACCTTAATCAGATACTGAGAAGATGCCAGCACCACAGTTTTGAACTTCCAAGACTTAAGAACCATGAGCTAAATAAACTTCTTTTCTTTATAAGTTACCTGATCTCTGGTATTTGTTCTAGCAACAGAAAATGGACTAAGACAATTTGGGTGCTAGTTAAGATCAAATGAAATGTGCAAAGAGTAGCAAGAAATAAATTACAGAGAGAAAACTGAGAAGTCTACCCAGAATTTTATTCTGACTTTGACTTGTCCATTTGTCCTTTCCATTCTACTATTTTATATATATAGTGATTAAGTGTATAACATAGTCTCTATTCTACAGAATGCCAGCATGGAATTGTGACAGAACCAGAAATGAATGCAGTAATCCAGATTCTGAGCTTACTGATGGCTTTGGTAACCAGTCAAAATTTGAGATACTATCATTTTTCATCTCTTTATTTATATCAAGTGATGAAACTAAGCAAGGCTGTACTTTCAGATGAAACATAACCTTAACCTGATCTCACAGATATCTCTTGGTATATTGTTCTGAATTGTATGTCATGCCTTGAGACAAAGGGATGTAAACTTTGTACAGCAGTTCTAATTAGGCATTGGCTATGAACAGCCTTAGAGTCTAAATATAACCACCAGTTACCTTCAGGTGCAGTGGCTTCAATTGCCCAAGGACAGTCCTATAGAGAAGGGTATAACTGTGAGCCTTTACCAATAGCAGACACAGCAGTGGAGAGTTGGGCTCTTTAGACCAGCAGAAGGATCTGGATAGAGAAACTACAATGTCTGCTAGAACAGCTCAACTCTTTTTAACATCCTTTGTTTTAGAAATTCCTCGTTTTAGAAGTCCCAGACTCCTCAGAGATGAAAGAAAATTGCATTGTAACCCTCCTTACTGCTAAAATATAAGCATCAAATCAATGCCTTTTTAATCAATGCACCTACTCAGAACTTGAGTTGAAGTTAGTGATACACAAGAACAGGTATCATATGGACTTTAATGTGGCTAAGGCAGTGCCAGTTCCATTTATTTGCAGAGGCAGCCATTGCAAAGATGCCCATGGTAGAGTCTGACACCCAGAATAAAGGACAATGCCAGATGTCAATGTCCTCCAGTCAAAGACCACCAGGAATACGTCCAGGTAGTTGAACAAGTTGTTTCCTTTATCGCCACAAGGGGAAATGAACACCATAGGTAGGATGTCAGAAGGGACTTGGAAGATTTGGGCTTGTGGTAGGTGATTTGGGGTGGGGGAGTTTAAAGGAAATGGAGCTTTACTCTGGACTGCATTTTGTCAGGAAGTAGGAATAATTCAGTGACTGGTAATCTTGGTAAATCTTGCCCCACAGTGGGGAGAACTAGCCCAATACTAAGTCACTAAGTCTATAATTGGTATAGATGCAGCAACCACTCATGTTAGCCAGGGTAGGGAGATGTCTGATCATTTTTGTGTATTTGAGCAATGTTTACGTTTTAGCATTGAGCCATCACACTCATAGAATGCCCCTGTTTGATGTTGATTGTCTGAGAAGTTGGTCATATTTTACAGGAGAACACTAAGGTCTAGCTCTCACTTCCAGACCAACTCCTGGCAACAACAAAGTCTGGGTGATAGCATCAAGTCAGCTCCCACAATTCAAGGTCTACCTTTCTTTCTCACAGTTCATGCTGTAGTCTTTAGGCCCAGCAGTAGTGTCAGTGGTATTTACACTTTTGAATTGTGATTTTTAAAAGAATATGATTTATTTTTATCCTGAAAGGAGAAGAGATAGAGAGAGAGAGAGAGAGAGAGAGAGAGAGAGAGAATAAGGAAGAGAGAGAGACCTATCATCAGTTGATTCATTCTCAAAATAATTTCAAAAGCTAGGACTGGGCTAGGCTTAAGCCAGGATCCAGAAAGTACATCTAGTTCACCTATGTGGGCCACAAAGACCCAAATATTTGAGCCCATCACCTGTTGCCTCTCAGGGTGCACACTAGAAGAAAGCTGGAATTGGGAGTGGAGGAGAACTAAAATCCAGATGCTCTCATATGGGATGTGAGCATACCAAGTAGCATCTTAACCCTTGTGCCCTCCCTTACTTTGTGATTTTGTTGGAAAGATGCATTCATTTATTAGACAAAACAGAATGTCAGAGAGTGAGAGAGAGAGAGGAGAGAGAGGAGAGAGAGAGTGCTTACATCCATTGGTTCATTTCCCAAACTGCCCACAACACCTGGAACTGGGCCAGTCTTAAACCAGGAGAGAGGAACTCCATCTGTGTGTCAATATGGATGTCAGGAGCCCAAGTATTTCGGCCATCTTCTGCTACCTTCCTAGGCATATTAACAAGAACCCGAAATGGAAACAGAGCAGCCAGGACTCTAAACAACACTCTGATATGGGATGCCAGCATTGCAAGCAGCAGTTTAACTAGCTGTGCCACAATGCCAGCCCCTACCTTGTTATTTTGAGTGTTTTTCTTTTACCACACTGTCTCCAAATTTGGTTCTCTGGCTTTCTCAAGGAGTAGTAAGCTTCTAAAGAGTCTCAAATAATTTATTTTCAATAACTTAATTTTCTCCTCAGACTAGACAAATCTGGGTTTTGATTCTTTACAACTAAGCACCCTAGCTCCATACTCCAACTCCCAGAACAACATAGATTAGCACTTTCTGTTATGGCATAAAAAAATACAAGATTAGCTAAGCTATTCCAGAACCAGTTGGAAGAGTGGATTTTTTTGTGACTTCTTGGGTGTGCACTGTCATATTCAAGGTTCATATTTGAGGCTAAGCTAGTATCTGCTGGGAATATGACAGTCAGATTCTAAGGGATCCTGCATCCCTTTAAGTAATAATTAGATATACTCGCCTTTATCAGCTACAACACCCCTCACTCCTACTACCAGCAAAGACATAAAACTGACTAAGAAATGAGACCCTGCATAATCAAGTGCAAGACTATGGGCTCGGAAAGCAGGGAAGGGAATTTTTAATGTGGACTCTTGTAATGGAAACGATTATGTTGAGTGAATGCAGCAAAGGGTACACCTTGAGAGACAAGCAGGCTTTAACACAGAAGCAATGATGAGCAGGGCATCCAGATGGGAATGGTTAGCTCAGCCTGCCCATTTTGACCCTAGTGACTTTAGGCCACCAGTGACAATAAACTCATCATAGCAATCTTAATAAGACAATGAGGTATGGTTCTTATCTCACTCTAAAACACAGGATTGGTTACCAACTCTAAACCACTGAATTCTGCATCGGAATATAAGCTACATAAAAGCTGAAGCCTTTTTCATGTTCGTGTTTGCATCACTAAGTCCTTCAATAGTGGCTGACACATAGTGAACCCGCATTAAATATTTGTTGAGTGAATGGATAAGTGAATGACTGGATGAAAAAATAAATGAATCATTTCCAAGATTCTCTCCTTATAGAAAGAGACAAAAAATCCTGCCTAGCTTCAGCAATTTATTTCTTATGTAGCTCTGTCTCTTCCAAAAGCATTCTATTGTTCAACTTTCTCTTCAGAAATAGCTTTATTTCTTAGGCTCTCAGCTTGCCACTGATAAATTCTGTAGCTTCAGCTGAACCCCTAGTGTACAACCAGCCCAAGAGACACTGAACATAGCTCTGCATTCTAGGCCAGTTATACTCAGCTGAACTGAAGTATTAATTAGGACATAGAAAGAACGTGTTCACTAACTGAGCACCTAAAAGGAAATCTGTTGAAGTGAAATGGACACTATGAGAAACAATGACTTGATCGCCCTTGTCCTGACTGTTGAGAAACAATTTACTATTTTATTCCTTTTAGTATTTTTTGTTCTACTCAATACCATTGGTTGAACTCTATAATTAACACACAATTATTCTTAGGCATTTAAATTTAACTGAAATGTGATCCCTGTTAAATATGAGAGTGGGAATAAGAGAGAGAGAAGATGTACAGTTTGGCACATACTCACTCAGACTTACCCCTAAAGGTAGAGCTAAAAACCTGCCAGGGGATTCCAATTCAATCCCAGCAAGGTGGCATGTACCAATGCCATCTCACTAGTCCAAGTGATCAATTTCTGTTCGCAATTGATCATAATGATAGGACTAGGAATCAAAGGGATCACATAAACAAGAACAGTGTCTGCAAATACTAGCTGATAGAATAAAAAAGGGAGAGAACGATCCAACATGGGAAGCGAGATACACAGCAGACTCATAGAATGGCAGATGTCCTAACAGCACTCTGGCCTCAGAATCAGCCCTTAAGACATTCAGATCTGGCTAAAAAGCCCATGAGAGTATTTCAGGCATGAAAAGCCAAGGTACTGTGGGAAAAAATGACCTAAATGAAAGATCTCTGTGAGTGAGATCCCAGCGGAAAGAATGGGCCATCAAGGATGGAGGTACCTTTCTCTGAAGGGAGGAGAGAACTTCCACTTTGACTATGGCCTTGTCTAAACAAGATCGGAGTTGGTGAACTCAAGAGGCTTCCATAGCCTTGACAGCTCATGACAAGTGCCTCAGGTGATTACTGACGTCATAAATAAGAGTGTCAGTTGTTAAATCAACAACAGGAGTCACTGTGCACTTACTCCCCATGTCGGACCTCTGTCCTTAATGTGTTGTACTATGTGAATTAACGGTAAAACTACCATTCAAACAGTACTTTATACTTTGTGTATCTGGGTGCGTGCAGTCTTTGAAATCTTTACTTAGTATATGCTAAGTAGCTCTTCTGTATATAAAGATAATTGAAAATGAATCTTGATGAAGAATGGGATGGGAGAGGGAGCAGGAGATGGGATGGTTTCAAGTGGGAGGGAGGTTAAGGGGGGAAAAGCCACTATAATCTAAAAGTTGTATTTTGGAAATTTATATCTATTAAGTAAAAGTTGAGAAACATTCTTTTCCCCATTGAATTGTTGTAATACATTTGTGGAAATAAGATAATTATGTGAAACTATACAGTAAAAAAAGTGCCTATAACACTAGTACTGAGGCAGTCATAGCAAGGCACAAGATATAGGCAGCTGACTTCAAGTCATCCAACCAGGACTCCAAATTGTCTGAAGATCTGGATTTTTCCTGGAGCAGTGTTGGAAAAGTAACCTTTCTTCAAAAACACACATTACAAGGCCTACCTAGCATATTTGTCATAAAATAAGTATTCAGGAGTGAGTGATTTTATTTTCCAAAAAGCATCTCGTGAATTTTAAATACTACTCTCCTGCCCCCATTTTGAGAACCAGTATTGTAAATTTTTAGGCCTACAAATAGAATAAAAAGTTAGGTTACTATAAAATGCACCTGTTGTTTTTCCTCTGACTCAGAATAGATTTTATCACTGCAACACAGAAAGTCTTTTCCCACCCCTAACCCATGGGTTTTTCTCTTCATTCATCCAAATAGCATGAAGTTCTATAATCCTGTGGGGTCTTTGCCCATTCCATTGCATCCTGGCTGTTACCATGATATGAGTAGGCATCTGTGTGCAGCAGGGAACTAGATAGGGACTAGATAAGGGGACTAGATAAGGGGACTAGATAGGGATATGGGTCCACTTCCCCGACAGAGATGTATTCTACAAGTGCCCCTGCTGCCACCACCTTAAGTGTGGCAATATTTTACAAGTATTTTCTTCCAGAGCTACATATGATCTACTGTAAGGCACTGTTATCAGCACATCATAGGCTAGGCTCTGCCTCCTACCTACTGTTTTATCACATTCTCATTGTAAGCCAAATATCAACACAGAAGTATCTACTTTCTGATGGACTAAGAAAGTATTTATTCTAATACGACGAATTCTCAGTTCTGCAAGAGTGAAAGGAACACCTTTTTTTCATGTGGAAGTCAGACAGAACAATGGCTCAATTTAATAGTTGCTTCACACCAACTGTGGTGCTCTCCATATCCACGGGTGGTGGCAAAGAGATGTTTCCTGGCCAAGAAGGAAAGCTTTGTCTTAGCTGTTTCCCTACCCCTACCCTCAGCACCACAAAAGCCCTTGGGAAACTGGACAAGTGTACACAGCATCAGCTCATTAGGAAGTCATATTCTAGATATTACAGAGAATAATTGGCTGCTGGTAAGAGAGAACAGAGAGTATGTAATAGGCAGAAAGTGAGAACACACAAATGCACATGTGCACACGTGCACACACACACACATACACACACATACTTTTTACTTAAAACACGTGGCAGAGTTAAAAATCTACAAAATGTGTAGGTGAAAACAAACACCATGTACCTGCTGCTAAGATTTTTATTTCCAATGAGAGGACATGAATAAAAATAAAATAAAAATAAAGAAAATATCATCTCATATCTTCCTTGCTTTCCTCATCTGTGTTTATGTTATTCTCCATCCCCCTCCTTTTCCCTGACTATGAAATTCTATCCATGTACTTTAAGTCACAGTACAGCAAATCTTCATGATATTGTTAAGAGTCAGGACTTGCAGGGGCTGGTGTTGTGGCATAGCATGATAGGCTGCCACCTGCAATGCTGGCATCACATATGGGCACCAGTTCGAGTCCTGGCTGTTACACTTTTGATGCAGCTCCCCGCTAATGTTCCCGGAAAAGCAGCGGAGCATGGCTCAAGTGCTTGTACCCCTGCAACCATGTAGGGGATGCAGAAGAAGCTCCCGGCTCTTGGCTTCAGCCTGGCCCACCAGCCATTGTGGCCATTTGGAAGTGAACTGATGGATATAAGATCTCTTTCTTTGTGTCTCTGTCTCTCTAGCTCTCTGTAACTCTGCCTTTCAAATAAATGAATAAATCTCTTTAAAAGAAAGAATGTTTGGGCCAGCATTGTGGCATAACAGCAGGGTTAAGACATTGTCTGCAATGCCAGCATCCCATATGGGAGCTGGTTCAAATCCTGGATTCTCCACTTCCGATCTGAGAAAGCAGCAAAGGATGGCCCAAGTTCTTGGGCCCCTGTACCCACCTGAGAGACTCAGATGAAAATTCTGGCTCCTGGCTTCAGCCTGGCCCAGCCCTAGCCATTGTGGCCATTTGGGGAATGAACCAGCAGATGGAGGGTCTCTCTCTCTCTCTCTCTCTCTCTCTCTCTCTCTCTCTTTCTCTGTAGCTCTGCTTTTCAAATAAATAAAATAAATACTTTGAAAAAAGATAGTCAGATCTTGTTTCTGGTCCCAAGCCAAAGAAGCCCCACCTTGGGGGAAGCACAGACTATCAGGTCTTTGATGACAGGCAACATGTCTTATGTTTCTGTTCTGAACACTTCAAGCACCTAAAATTGTGTTGGACCCACCATGGGGACTTAATAAATAACATTGGATTGCCTGATTTGTGGTAAATAGAAAACTGATCCTAAAGAATGTGGGAAATGATCCCTGTCTTGTGGAAACAGTTTTAATTTGGCTTCATTAAATGCAAAATTGGACTCATCTTGTGCCAAATGAGCATGGTACACTTTGGGGATTACTTTTCATTGCCTGGTGGAACAGCAAGTCTGTTATGATTAAAGAATACAAAGTATATCTATCTCTGATGCAGGAAGTTGAAACCAGTGACATAAAACCATAAAACTCCTTCCTCAGTGAGATGGTTGATTGTTCATGTTCTCTTTTTAAATCAATAATAAAGGTTTACAAACTATGGAAGAAACTAGCTCCCATATTGCTTGATTGTTAGACATTTATTTCAAAGACTAGTCCAAGGCCACAAATGGATGAAATATTAAAAGCTGGCAAGAAAATGGAATTGATGGTTGAAAGAAGTAAGTTTTATGAGACAGTGAGCAGAAACTACCCTACAAGTGGTATGTTTTGGGAAGCAGAGCCCAAATACCTATCTTCCAATATTCATATCCTCCTGTAATCCTCTCGCCTGGTGGAGTCAACTTCCCTACTTTGTGGACTGCATTTAGTGACTCACTTCTAACATTTCTGAGACTTAGTTATCAAAATTGTGACTTCCATAACTTTTAAGTTAATTTGAATAAATAAATAAAGGCAGAGACAGAGAGATGAAGAGAGGGAGGGAGGGAAGGAAAGGGGGGTGGGGGATTTTCCATCTGCTGGTTCATTCCCCACAAATTACTGCAATGGCCAGGTCTGGGCCAGGCTGAAGCCGGGAGCTAGGAACTCCATCCTGGTGTCCCACATTGGTGGCAGGGACCTAAGTAATTGGGCCATCATCTGCTACTTTTCCAGGTACATTTTCAGGGAGCTGGATCAGAAGTGGACTAGCTGGAACTCAAACCAGCACTCTGATTCTGGTATTGCAGGTGGCAGCTTAAACTGATGCACCACAAAGTTGGCCCCAACTTTCTGTTTTTTTGTGTGTATGTGTACTCCCTTTCTTATGTGCTCTCTTTTGCTGGCTGTCAAAGAAACCTACCTCCACATTGTGAATTTCTCTATGAAGAGGCCCAAGTGTCAAGGAACAGAGGCCATCTTCTGGCCAATAGCCAGTGAAGAACTGCAGTTTTTAGTCCAACAGAGTCCAAGGAGCGGAATCCTCCCAAACACCCCTGAGTATGTTTGACAGCACATCCTGTCCCAATAGAACCTGGAGTTGACAAGTTGACTATGGCTCTGGTCCACTTCTTGTTTGCAGACTTGTGAGACATTGTGAACCAGAGGACCAAACTAAGCCATCCAACAGATTCTTGCCCCACAGACACTGTGTAATAATAAATGTGTGGTGAAAGACCTATGTTATTCAGAGTAGATAACTGATAAAACTGAGAAAGTAACCCCTGGGCTCATGCCTGGCAAGATAAAGATGATGTGGGGTCTACACCATTTTGAGGACCAAGTGGAAGCAAATAATAGATTACATTGCTGATCATTACACAGATGCAGGGAGGGGGATTACTTTATAAATGAGATCCCAGAGGGACCAATGTCGTGTTACAGTGTGCTAAGCCATGGTTTGGGGTCTAGTCCTGGCTGCTCTGCTTCCAATCCAGCTCCTCGATAATGCACCTGAGAAAGCAGTGAATGTTGACCCAAGTACTTGGGCCCCTGCCACCCATGTGGGAGACCTGGATGGAGTTCTGGGCTCCTGGCTTTGCAGCCATTTTGGGAGTGAACCAGCAGTTGGAAAATCTCCCTCTTTGTGTGTCACTCTGTCTTCCAAATAAACTAGAAAAATCTTTTTTAAAAAAGAGAGAGAAAGACATCAGATCCTTGAGAAGTCTCTTGTTCTGTTATTACCAAGGATATGCTGGAAATGGAATCAAGGACACCAAGAAGTAAGTCAAGTCCTAAAGGTCAGAAGCCAAAAAATTGGCAGCCTGGTCAGCCTCATGGTCTGGCCATCCCAGGTATCTAACTTATTAGAGACCTTAGGGGACAAAAGTCTCCTCTGTGACCTCCTTTTCATGTCTTTATTCGAATTACAATGACTTGGACTGGAAATGGAAACAGAAGCTCCCTGCTATGTTGGTAGCTTCTGAGATATGCTGTGTGAGTCATAGAGGAAGCCCACTGGAAGGTGAATGGTGAATAATTACCTGAAAAGGATAATGGGGACTGGAGCTGTGGCACAGCAGATTAAAGCCCCAGTCTTCAGCACCAGCATCCCATATGGATGACATTTTGAGTCCTGGCTTCTCCACTTCTGCTCCAGCTCCCTGGTAATGCACCTGGGAAAGCAGCAGAGGATGGCCCATGTGCTTTGAACCCCTGCACCGACATGGGATACCTGTCTCTACCTTTCTCTGTAACTCCATCTTTCAAATAAATAATTTTTTTTTAAAAAAAGAGGATGATGGAAGGAAAGCAGAGTATCTGAAAATGGAAGCATACTTCAGACAGCTTGTGGAAAAAGGAAAGATATGTATGAGATGATATTTTTCTTTCCATTTTTCATGCATAGTATCCATTTCCATGAACTTTTTTGAAGAGTCTTTGTGCATGGATTTCAAAATGTTTTGCACCAATATAAACTTGTCTTTTAGCTCCATTTCCAACAAAGTTTTAAAAGTACTCACTTAGCTGCTGAAACTGTCCATTTTTTTTCTAGGACATGATTTGGGAGGTGGCATGGGGCAGGATAAAGGTCAAAGCTGAGACATCAGGCATGTGTTTCCATTACCTGTGCTTCCACTTCCCTCAGCTCTGTACTCTCTCATCTATTGAAATAGGAGTGGGTGAGGTGGCATAGAAATGATTTAGAAAGCTGGGATCTGAATGTTGCATTTCCTTAGCATTGGTTTTGATTTCCAGTCCTTCTGAAGCGATTATTGCATAGTGCTTTGGGCAGTTTCACAGTTCTTGGTGCAAACCTAGTTCTGTCTGGATCCTGGCTCTCCGTTTATTAGGCCTTTTATGTGTCCCCGTGAGACAGATAACATTGGCAGTGTTACTCCTACTTTATGGATGAAGTAATTGACACACAGGGAAATCAATCAACTGCTATAAAGGCACACAGCTAGTTAGTGGCAGAGCTGGTAGAAAAGTGAAGTGTTTGGCCTTCTAATTCAATACCCTTTTTGAAAAAAGTTATTTCATGCTGCCTCAAAAATATCTTGAGAAGAAACTGTTACAGAAATGTCAATTATAACCACTGTACAATTATCCTGGCCATTTATTTTTTAATTTTTTTATTTATATGAGGTGAACGAGTTTCATGTATTTCATATATACAGATATAGGAGCATAGTGATACTTCCCAACTTACCCTCCTTTCCTGGTCCTGTACCTTTCAAAAACTAAAGTTTTGTTTTTCCTTTCTTTTTTTAAAATTTATTTATTTACTTGAAAATCAGAGTTACACACAGAGAGAGAAAGAGAAGCAGAGAAAGAGAGAGAGGTCTTCCATCCACCGGTTCACTCCCCAGTTGGCTGCAACAGCCAAAACTGTGCTGATCTGGAGGCAGGAGCCAGGAGCTTCTTCTGGATCTCCCACATGGGTGCGGGAGCCCAAGGACTTGGGCCATCTTTCACTGCTTTCCCAGGCCATAGCAGAAAGCCTGACCGGAAGAGGAGCAGCCAAGACTCGAACCGGCACCCATATAGAATGCTCATACTGCAGGCGGAGGCTTTACCCTCTACACCACAGCGCCAACCCCTGTTTTTCCTTTCTGACATAGGTAATGAAAGAAATGGCTTCAAGCACACAATAGAAATGAGCCCCCAAGTCTACGGCCATACCACTCTGAATATACCCAATCTTGTCTGATTTCAGAAGCTAAGCAGGGTCGGGTCTGGTTAGTACTTGGATGGGAGAAATAAGCCCCCAATACAGATTTTTCCATTGCAGTGGAAGACTTCTAGAGGTCCACTTCTTAATCTTTCTCAGTCTATGAAAGCATTTTCCAAATAGTGATCCAGAGTATACCAAAAGCTGATCCTCCAAGGAAACGTAATATGGTTACATAACTGGGATATGCTATGATGAGTCTAGCAAAAATGAATGGGATTCAGAACTGTAGGACTTCCCAGAGCCTTTCATAAAATTGTATGGGAAGGCAATGTACAAGACTGGATCAAAATATGCAGCTTTAACAAATATATTTGGTTCGTTTTTCTAAGAGTATCTTGAGGCACTAGTGAACATCAGAATACAGTCTGGGAAATGTTGTTCTATGAGCTGTGTGAAAGATGTTTTACACATTTATAATATGTGAATACCACATCTGCAGTTCTGGGAACCATGAAAGGAAATGATTATATCAAACACATACTGCTCTTGTAGGCTGTAGTTTACTGGAATACTGGAAGAAATTACATGTTGGAACTGTGTCAGAAATGTGCATTTTACTTGCAATGACAAGGAAAAGTTCCTTTCCCCTAACTACAGATGAAATGGAATGGACTTTGTGGAAATAAGCTAAACACTTAAACTCTCCACCAAGCTGGCACCTATCTACCCCAGCCTGCTTTCTGAACTATGTGTGTAGCCCCTAAATAATTAGAGGTTATGTTCCAATATGCAGCCAAAAAGCCCCGGGAGCTTCAGATTGCAGCTATGGTTACAGATGTGTTGTATTTCTAAAGACATAACTCTGTTTTATAAGAAGAGATCAAGGCAGAGATAGATTAGTGTTAGATCAAGGAATGCAGCCTTAAAACCCTAGAACTGTGCACTTGGCTTTGTTGGAGTTAGTATATGAGTGCAAGAATAACTGTTCAAATGGACTTCGGATGGGTCTCTAGATGATCTTCCTGAATTCTTGGTTCATCCTTGATTAGGAACAAATATAATCACACAGTACATTCTCACACGGCCTGCTTTATCCCTGCTGTTACTCCTATACATTTGAAAACAATAATATAATTTCTTTAAAAAAAAAGATTTATTTTATTTATTTGAAAGAGTAACAGAAAGAGGTCTTTGATATGCTGGTTTACTCCCCAAATGACCGCAATGGCCAGAGCTCAGCTGACCCAAAGTCAGGAGTCTGGAACTTCTTCCAGGTCTCCTACATGGGTGCAGGGGCCTAAAGATTTGGGCCATCTTCTGCTGCTTTCCCAGGCCATAGCGGAGAGCTGGATCAGAAGTGGGGCAGCCGGGACTAGAACCAGTGCCCATATGGGATGCCAGCGCTGCAGGACAGGGCTTTAACCTGTTGTGCCACAGTGCCGGCCCTGATATAATTTCCAAGAGCAATTTTCCCAGTTGCGTTCTTTCACCTGCAAATGTAGCTCTGGCTTTAAAATGCCATATAGGGGCCGGCACCATGGCTCACTTGGTTAATCCTCCACCTGTGGTACCAGCATCCCATATGGGTGCCGGTTCTAGTCCCGGCTGCTCCTCTTCCAGTCCAGCTCTCTGCTGTGGCCCGGGAGGGCAGTGGAGGATGGCCCAGGTGCTTAGGCCCCTGCACCCGCATGGGAGACCAGGAACAAGCACCTGGCTCCTGGCTTCGGATTGGCACAGTGCCGGCTGTAGTGGCCATTTGGGGAGTGAACCAACGGAAGGAAGACCTTTCTCTGTCTCTCTCACTGTCTATAACTCTACCTGTCAAATAAATTAAAAAAAAAAAGAATATCCCTTCTGGATCTAACATTTATACATTCTTTTTGATTTTTTAAAAATTTTTAAAGATTTTATTTACTTTTTGAGAGAGTTACAGACAGACAGGGTGGAGAGAGAGAGAAAGGTCTTCCACCCACTGGTTAACTCCCCAAATGGCTGCAATGGCCGGCACTGAGCAGATCTGAAGCCAGGAGCGAGAAGCTTCTTCCGGGTCTCTGATGTGCATTCAGGGACCCAAGAAGTCAGGACATGAACAGGTGCCCATATGGAATGCTGGAACCATAGGTGGAGGTTTAGCCTACTGTGCCACAGCACCGGCCCCTACACATTCTTTAAAAAAAATGGTGGAGGGCCTGCACTGCGGTGTAGCAAGCTAAGCTGCCACCTGCCTGCAATGCCATTATCCCATATCAGAGTGCCAGTTTGAGTCCCTGCTGCTCTGCTTCCAATCCAGCTTCCTGCTAGTGTGCCTGTGAAGACAGCAGAAGATGGTCCAAGTACTTGGGTCCCTGCCACCCACTTGGAAGATCAGGAAGGAGTTTCTGACTCCCATTTTCAACCTGGCCCAGACCTGGTTGTTGTGACCATTTGGGAAGTGAATCGGCAGACAGAGATCTCTGTCTTCAAATAAACAAAATAAATCTTGAGAGAGAGAGAGAGAGAGAGAGAGATTTTGCCTAGCTTAGGGCTTACTTCTCTCAGGGTTGATAAAGGACACTGGTAGAAAAAATAATTTGTGAAGAGTGGTGAAGTTCTGAAATATAATGTATCTATACTGTAGATGGTTCAGCAAAATGATTGTGCCTTCAGCCACCTGACCTCCGAGAGACTGTATGAAGCAGGCCACCTTATTTTTCTCCCCAACCAACGTCAGAAATGTACTGTGGCTAATAAACAAACCACTGTTGAGATTTAAGGGTTAATTTGTTAGCAAAATTCAATTTAGTTTACCCAAAGGAGAGCAGTCATATTAAGGAATTTGAACTTTGTTCAAACAAAGCTACTAAAAGGATTTTTCATAGAGTAAGTGATAGTTTTCAAAGATCATTGTGATGAAAGGTTGTGATGGATTGGAGGAAGGCAAGAGTCAATGTAGGGAGATAAATTTGCTCATAAAAAAGTATTGAATTAATATGTTTAGTCAATTATCAATTATTTTGAAGCTCCACTATGGCAGGCACTGTCCTAAGTGCTGGTGATACAATGACAAACAACATAACTGTAGATGGAGTTTCTTAAAAGAAAAAAAAAATAGGTGCTAGGGAAGAGGAAATGCATAGAAGTTCACATAGAAGCATGCTGTCTGATACATATATACAATGTGAGTCACAGGAACACTTTTTAAAAGTATTCTTTGGGGCTGGCACAGTGGCGTAATAAGCTAAGCCTCCACCTGCAGTGCCAGCATCCCCATATGGGTGTCACTTTGTATCCCAGCTGCTCCTCTTCTGATCTAGCCCTCTGCTATGGCCTGGGAAAGCAGTGGAGGATGACCCAAGTGCTTGGTCCACTGTACCCACGTGGGAGACACAGAAGAATTTCCTGGCTCCTGGCTTTAGATCAGCTCTGATCTGGCCATTGCAGCCATTTGAGGAGTGAACCAGCCGATGGAGGATCTTTCCTTCTGTCTCTTCCTCTCACAGTAACTCTATGTCTCCAATAAATAAATAAATCTTTAAAAAAGTATTCTAATTACTGTGGGTAGAATGAAAGTCTGCAGCAGGACAGACTAGACCCATCAATTCCAGTAATCCAGGCGCCCAGAGCATGAGAATAAGGTAGGTGAAGTAACAGCACATCCTGACTTATGCATTTTGGATAACTAAATCAAATCCTTGAACTAAAGGAAGCCTTTGACAAGTGGACAATGGTCTTTGTGTTACTAGCCCCAAATTATTTGGCTCAGTTGTGAATAGAATGCAACCTAGACAAAGTTTACTGGGGATTAATGCTCAGGAAGATAGCATAGCAGGAAGAGGTTCATCCAAATAGCTACCTGATGGCAATAACAGGTGTTTTCGTGGGGTTGGGTAAGTGTACTGATTTCTTTCTGCACTTGAAACTTTGATCTGCAACTGACATTCAGTTCTGGCTCCTGCTTAGCAGAACTATATTCTCTCCAGACATTGTTGGACATTCTGCACAGGATATATTAAAAATAGAACTGTTGCACGCTACTTATCACCACCCCAGGAAAGTGACATGTGGGTCACATTGAACTATTTGGGCATGCATGCAGATTGCAGAAGTTCTTAACAGAGCAGTAGGGGTCTTTTGTGCTTAGTATCTGGATGCTGCATGTTCCCTATTGGTTAGGAGCTGGAGATGGATACATTGTGAGGTCATGAGATATACACATGTCAGGTCAGAATGGGCTTGATTTAGGGAGTTCTGTTTCTATTCTCTCTCACTGGAAGCACCTTGAAAAATACCCAGAGAATATGGGAGCAGCTGATTAACTTGATACGACTTGATATACACAATTTTGAAAATTTATAAAGCTGAACATTTAAGTGTATTATGCATTTTGTTGTGTATTAGTTATATCTTAATAAGTTAAAATAGTTGCATTCAGGCAATATGTCATAACCAGTAATACTTTCTGGTGAAGAACAGATGTGAACACAACCTGTTCTACTGAAACTCCAATAGAAAGTTTGACTTGGGTAAGGCCCAAGTTTGCTGAAGAGATATCAATTATTCAGAAAGAGGATGGTAATGCATGAAGTGATTCTATCAAATCTGGTTGTTTACATGTTCAATAGAAGTTTTGCAACTAAAACCTATGTAACCCAGCCTTTGGATAATTAAAGCGTTTTTTCCAGGCATCCAGATGGTTGCCAGGCTGTCAATCTCTCCATGAATAATGGGCAAGGTCCTTCACTAGTATTCAGAAAGGAAGAATATTGAAAGTGGCCCAAGACTCCAATTTAATCCCATCAAGGTGGCATGTACCAATGCCATCTCACCAGTCCAAGTGATCAATTTCAGTTCACAATTGATCATAATGAAAGGACTAAGAGTCAAAGGGAGCACATAAACAAGTCTAGTACCTGCTAATACTAACCGATAGAATAAATAAAGGGGAGAGTGATCCAACATGGGAAGCGAGATACTCAGCAGACTCATAGAATGGCGGATGTCCTAAACAGCACTCTGGCCTCAGAATCAGCCCTAAAGGCATTCGGATCTGGCTGAAAAGCCCATGAGAGTATTTCAGGCATGGAAAGCCAAGACACTCTGGGAAAAAAAAAAAAACCCTAAATGAAAGATCTCTGTGAATGAGATCCCAGTGGAAAGAACAGGTCTTCAAAGAAGGAGGTACCTTTCTCTGAAGGGAGGAGAGAACCTCCACTTTGACTATGACCTTGTCTAAACAAGATAAGAGTCAGAGAACTCAAGGGGCTTCCATAGCCTTGGAAACTCATGACTGGTGCATAGGGAGATTACTGACGCCATAAACAGGAGTGTCAATTTGTAAAGTCAACAACAGGAGTCACTGTGCACTTACTCCTCATGTAGGATCTCTGTCCTTAATGTGCTGTACATTGAGACTTAATGCTATAATGAGTACTCAAACAGTATATTTTGCTTTGTGTTTCTATGGGGATGCAAACTGTTGAAATCTTTACTTAATGTATACTAAACTGATCTTCTGTTAAAAAAAAGAAGAAATTACCAATTCCCAACTTGACTCTCGCTGGGATTAAACATGACAATAGGTCTGATCTGATTTCATCATCATTTAAAAAATCATCTATTATTTTTCACTTTATGTTTGTGTGGGAGCTAACTGTTGAAATCTTTACTTAATGTATGCTAAACTGATCGTCTGTATATAAAGAGAATCGAAAATGAATCCTCATGTGAATGGAAGGGGAGAGGGAGTGGGAAAGGGGAGGGATGCGGGTGGGAGAGATGTTATGGGGGGGAAGCCATTGTAATCCATAAATCGTACTTTGGAAATTTATATTCATTAAATAAAAGTTAAAAAAATATAAAAAAAAATAAAAAAAAGAAAGTGGCCCAAACTCCAGGACACACACACACATAGCCTATATCCGAATTCATATGAGAAGAGAGATCCAGTTTTGTTCCTGATCACAAGGCTATTTGATTTTTTTAAATATTTATTTATTTTACTTGAAAGAGTACACAGAGATAGAAGGAGAGGGAGAGAGAGAGAGAAAGAGAGGTCTTCTATCCATTGGTTCACTCCTCAATTGGCCACAATGGTCGAAACTCACCGATCTGAAGCCAGGAGCTAGGAGCTTCTTCCAGGTCTCCCATGCAGGCACATGTGCCCAAGGGCTTGGGCCATCTTCTACTGCTTCCCCAAGGGCTATTTGATTTTTATGCCAAGTATTTCTGGTTGGAACCTCCCATCCACTCCTACCCCTCTTTGACAACAGTCATGGTTCCCACTTATGCCCCTTTTGGGATTTCCAGGAGAAAACAAACTTTGCATCAAAAGATAAAACCTTCATTAGAAAACTGTTCTTTTTATTTTGAGATAACAAATTTTTAATTGACATTATAGTCAAAGGTTTAGTGAAAGAGAGAGAGAGAAGGACGGACCCATGTTGTGGTGTAGCAGGTAAATGTTGCTTCCAATGACGACATCAAGTATGGATATCGATTTGAGTCCCAGCTGCTCCACTTCCAATCAAGTTCCCTGCTAATGTGCCCAGTAAAGCAGCAGAAAATAGTTCAAGTGCTTGGGTCCCTGCCACCCATGTGGTAGACCTGGATGAAGCTCCTGGTTCCTGATTCTTGGTTGTTGCGGCCATTTGGAAGATCTTTCTTGCTTTCTCTCTTTTCCTCCCTCTCTCTGTAACTCTGCCTTTCAAATAAATAAATACATCTTTAAAAAAGAAAGGAAAATGAAGAAGAGGGAGGGAGGGAGGATGAGAGAAAGGAAATAACATTATATTCTTTTTTAAAAAACTTTTATTTAATGAATATAAATTTCCAAAGTACAGCTTATGGATTACAATGGCTTCCCCCCCCATAACGTCCCTCCCAACCACAACCCTCCCCTTTCCCACTCCCTCTCCCCTTCCATTCACATCAAGATTCATTTGCGTTTCTCTTTATATACAGAAGATCAGTTTAGCATACATTAAGCAAAGATTTCAACAGTTTGCTCCCACACAGAAACATAAAGTGAAAAATACTGTTTGAGTACTAGTTATAGCATTAAATCTCAAGTTAAGTTACCACTTATCATTAGTCACATTGAACGTTAATGGCCTGAACTGTCCAGTTATAAGACACAGATTGACTGATTGGGTTAAGGAACAAAACCCACCTATTTGCTGCTTACAAGAAACACATCTTTCCAACAAAGATACATACAGACTGAAAGTGAAAGGCTGGAAAAAGATATACCATGCCAACAGAAATGGAAAAAGAGTGGGCGTAGCCATCTTAATATCGGACAACATAAACTTTACCACAAAAACTGTTAAGACAGACAAAGGGGGACACTATATAATGATTAAGGGATCAATTCAACAGGAAGATATAACAATTATCAATGTATATGCACCTAACTACAGGGCACCGGTTTATCTAAAAGATTTGTTAAGGGACTTAAAGGGAGACTTAGACCCCAACACAATAGTACTGGGGGACTTCAATACTCCACTCTCAGAAATAGATCAACAGAACAGAAGATCAACAAGGATACAGTAGATTTAAACGACACTATAGCCCAAATGGATCTAACAAATATATACAGAACTTTCAATCCTACAGCTAAAGATTTTACATTCTTCTCAGTAGTACATGGAACCTTCTCTAAGATTGACCACATACTAGGCCATAAAGCAAGTCTCAGCAAATTCAAAAGAATTAGAATCATACCATGCAACTTCTCAGACCATAAAGGAATGAAGTTGGAAATTAGCAACTCAGGAATCCCTAGAGCATACACAAACACATGGAGATTGAACAACATGCTCCTGAATGAACAATGGGTCATAGAAGAAATCAAGAGAAATCGAAAACTTTCTGGAAGTAAATGAGGATAACAGCACAACATACCAAAACTAATGGGACGCAGCAAAAGCAGTGTTAAGAGGAAAGTTTATATCAATAGGTGCCTACATCAAGAAATTGGAAAGGCACCAAATAGATGAGCTTTCAATTCACCTCAAGGATCTGGAAAACCTACAGCAAACCAGACCCAAATCTAGTAGGAGAAGAGAAATAATTAAAATCAGAGAAGAAATCAACAGGATTGAATCAAAAAAAAAAAAAAATTACAAAAAAAATAAACAAAATTGACACCCCATTGGCCCAACTAACTAAAAAAAGAAGAGAAAAGACCCAAATCAATAAAATCAGAGATGAAAAAGGAAACATAACAACAGACACCACAGAAATAAAAAGAATCATCAGAAATTACTACAAGGACTTGTATGCCAGCAAACAGGGAAATCTATCAGAAATGGATAGATTCCTGGACACATGCAACCTACCTAAATTGAACCAGGAAGACATAGAAAACCTAAACAGACCCATAACTGAGACAGAAATTGAAACAGTAATAAAGGCCCTCCCAACAAAGAAAAGCCCAGGACTGGATGGATTCACTGCTGAATTCTACCAGACATTTGAAGAAGAACTGACTCCAATTCTTCTCAAACTATTCAGAACAATCGAAAAAGAGGGAGTCCTCCCAAATTCTTTCTATGAAGCCAGCATCACCTTAATTCCTAAGCCGGAAAAAGATGCAGCATTGAAAGAGAATTACAGACCAATATCCCTGATGAACATAGATGCAAAAATCCTCAATAAAATTCTCGCCAATAGAATGCAACAACACATCAGAAAGATCATCCACCCAGACCAAGTGGGATTCATCCCTGGTATGCAGGGATGGTTTAATGTGCGCAAGACAATCAATGTGATACACCACATTAACAGACTGCAGAAGAAAAACCATATGATTATCTCAATAGACGCTGAGAAAGCATTTGATAAAATACAACACCCTTTCATGATGAAAACTCTAAGCAAACTGGGTTTGGAAGGAACATTCCTCAATACAATCAAAGCAATCTATGAAAAACCCACAGCCAACATCCTATTGAATGGGGAAAAATTGGAAGCATTTCCACTGAGATCTGGTACCAGACAGGGATGCCCACTCTCACCACTGCTATTCAATATAGTTCTGGAATTTCTAGCCAGAGCTATTAGGCAAGAAAAAGTAATTAAAGGGATACAAATTGGGAAGGAAGAAGTCAAACTTTCCCTCTTTGCAGATGATATAATTCTTTATTGAGGAGACCCAAAGAACTCTACTAAGAGACTATTAGAACTCATAGAAGATTTTGGCAAAGTAGCAGGGTATAAAATCAATGCACAAAAATCAACAGCCTTTGTATACACAGGCAATGCCATGGCTGAGGAAGAACTTCTAAGATCAATCCCATTCACAATAGCTACAAAAACAATCAAATACCTTGGAATAAACTTAACATTATATTCTTAGAAGTTTAACTATGAACTACATTGGATCTGTACACTTTGTATTAATACAATATTAACCTGAGAAAAAATTTAAAACTATCAAAAATATATATTTAAAACTGTTCAGAGCTGGCAGCTGGATTCAATCACTCTCCATGCAATATTCACACACACTAACAATCAGTCAATCATGGCAGAACTATGAGGTAGGACTAAAGTATTCAGGTTTAGATGAAGACATGAACAGTAGGCTGAATTCAAAGTGCCACAGAAAACCATTGGTTCCTGGTAGCTACGGCTCTATGTGTTCCTCCTAGAATGAAAGGGCATTTTATAGAGGACTGAATATGGAGGTCTTTGTGGTGTTTTTCAGCACCTCTCCAGCTGGTTGAATGAATGAATGAGTCACAGGGAAAACTGCAGAAGAGTGGTTGCTTGTCCCACTTCATTCTTGAAGGATGCTAAAGATACAATAATGAATAAAAAAGAACTTGGCTCCTTTATTTCCTCAGAGAACCAAATCATAACAATACTTTCTCATTATTTTTCCTAATATCTCTAAGTCTACGTGTTCTTTGCCCCACTCTTCTTATCACTGTACCTTGCACTTTTGATATATAGTATTGCAATGAAGTACTTAAATGATTGTTTTCCCCAGAAACACCAGCAAGTTCTTTTTTTTAACTTTTATTTAATAAATATAAATTTCCAAAGTACAGCTTTTGGATTACAGTGTCTTCCCCCCCCCCATAACCTCCCTCCCACCAGCAACAATCCCATCTCCCGCTCCCTCTCCCATCCCATTCACATCATGATTCATTTTCAATTATCTTTATATACCAAAGATCAACTTAGTATATACTAAGTAAAGATTTCAACAGTTTACACCCACACAGAAACACAAAGTGTAAAGTACTGTTTGAGTACTAGTTATAGCATTAATTCACATTGGACAGAACATTAAGAACAGAGATCCTACATGGGGAATAAGTGCACAGTGACTCCTGTTGTTGACTTAACAAATTGACACTCATGTTTATGACATCACTAATCACCGTAGGCTCTTGTCATGAGTTGCCAAGGCTATGGAAGCCTTTTGATTTCGCCAACTCCGATCTTATTTAGACAAGGTCATAGTCAAAGTGGAAGTTCTCTCCTCCCTTCAGAGAAAAGTACCTCCTTCTTTGATGGCCCATTCTTTCCACTGAGAACTCACTCGCAGAGATCTTTCATTTAGGTCATTTTTTTTTCCAACAGTGCCTTGGCTTTTCATGCCTGAAATACTCTCATGGGATCTTCACCCAGTTCCGAATGCCTTAAGGGCTGAATCCAAGGCCAGAGTGCTGTTTACAACATCTGCCATTCTATGAGACTGCTGTGTATCCCGCTTCACAGCTTCGCAGGTTGGATCATTCTCTCCTTTTTAATTCTGTCAGTATTAGCAGACACTAGTCTTGTTTATGTGATCTCTTTGACTCTTTTTTTTTAAACTTTTATTTAATGAATATAAATTTCCAAAGTACGGCTTATGGATTACAATGGCTTCCCCCCATAACGTCTCTCCCACCCGCAACCCTCCCCTTTCCCATTCCCTCTCCCCTTCCATTCACATGAGGATTCATTTTCGATTCTCTTTATATACAGACGATCAGTTTAGCTTACATTAAGTAAAGATTTCAACAGTTTGCTAACACACAGAAACATAAAGTGAAAAAATAATAGATGGTTTTTTAAATGATGATGAAATCAGATCAGACCTATTGTCATGTTTAATCCCAGCGAGAGTCAAGTTGGGAATTGATAATTTCTTCTTTTTTTTTTTTTACAGAAGATCAGTTTAGTATACATTAAGTAAAGATTTCAACAGTTTGCACCCCCATAGAAACACAAAGCAAAATATACTGTTTGAGTGCTCATTATAGCATTAAGTCTCAATGTACAGCACATTAAGGACAGAGATCCTACATGAGGAGTAAGTGCACAGTGACTCCTGTTGTTGACTTTACAAATTGACACTCCTGTTTATGGCGTCAGTAATCTCCCTATGCACCAGTCATGAGTTTCCAAGGCTATGGAAGCCCCTTGAGTTCTCTGACTCTTATCTTGTTTAGACAAGGTCATAGTCAAAGTGGAGGTTCTCTCCTCCCTTCAGAGAAAGGTACCTCCTTCTTTGAAGACCTGTTCTTTCCACTGGTATCTCACTCACAGAGATCTTTCATTTAGGGTTTTTTTTTTTCCCCGGAGTGTCTTGGCTTTCCATGCCTGAAATACTCTCATGGGCTTTTCAGCCAGATCCGAATGCCTTTAGGGCTGATTCTGAGGCCAGAGTGCTGTTTAGGACATCCACCATTCTATGAGTCTGCTGAGTATCTCGCTTCCCATGTTGGATCACTCTCCCCTTTATTTATTCTATCGGTTAGTGTTAGCAGGTACTAGACTTGTTTATGTGCTCCCTTTGACTCTTAGTCCTTTCATTATGATCAATTGTGAACTGAAATTGATCACTTGGACTAGTGAGATGGCATTGGTACATGTCACCTCGATGGGATTGAATTGGAGTCCCCTGGTATGTTTCTAACTCTACCATTTGGGGCAAGTCAGCTTGAGCATGTCCCAAATTGTACATCTCTTCCCTCTCTTATTCCCACTCTTATGTTTAACAGGGATCACATTTCAGTTAAATTTCAACACTTAAGAATAACTGTGTGGTAATTACAGAATTAAACCAGTCATATTAAGTAGAACAGACAAAAAAAACTGTAATTACGATAAATTGTGAACTGAAATTGATCACTTGGACTAGTGAGATGGCATTGGTACATGCCAACTTGATGGGATTGAATTGGAATCCCGTGGCACGTTTCTAACTCTACCATTTGGGGAAAGTCCAATTGAGTATGTCCCAAACTGTACATCATCTCCCTCTCTTATTCCCACTCTTATATTTAACAGGGATCACTTTTCAGTTAAATTTAAATACCTAAGAATAATTGTGTGTTAATTACAGAGTTCAACCAATAGTATTAAGTAGAAGAAAAAATACTAAAAGGGATAAAGTAGTAAGTTGTTCCTTGACAGTCAGGAGAAGGGCCGATCAAGTCATTGTTTCTCATAGTGTCCATTTTGGTTCAACAGATTTCCTTTTTGGTGCTCCATTAGTTGTCACCAATCAGGGAGAACATATGATATTTGTCCCTTTGTGACTGGCTTGTTTCACTCAGCATGATGTTTTCCAGATTACTCCATTTTGTTGCAAATGACTGGATTTCATTTTTTTTTACTGTTGTAAAGTATTCTATAGAGTACATATCCCGTAATTTCTCTATCCAGTCTAATGCTAATGAGCTTTTAGGTTCAATCAGGTTCTTAGCTATTGTGAATTGAGCTGCAATAAACATTGAGGTGCAGACAGCTTTTTTGTTTGCCTATTAAATTTTCTTTGGGTAAATTCCCTGGAGTGGGATGGCTGGGTTGTACGGTAGGGTTATATTCAGGTTTCTGAGAAATCTCCAAACTGACTTCCATAGTGACTTTAGCAGTTTGCATTTCCACGAACAGTGGATTAGTGTCCCTTTTTCTCCACATCCTCGCCAGCATCTGTTGTTGGTAGATTTCTGAATGTGAGCCATTCAAACCGGGGTGAGGTGAAACCTCATTGTGGTTTTGATTTGCACTTCCTTGGTTGCTAGTGATCCTGAACATTTTTTCACGTGTCTGTTGGCCATTTGGATTTCCTATTTTGAAAAATGTCTATTGAGGTCCTTGGCCCATCTCTTAAGTGGTTGTTTTTGTTATTGTTGTGGAGTTTCTAGATTTCTTTGTAGATTCTGGTTATTAATCCTTTATCAGTTGCATGCTTTGCAAATATTTTTTCCCATTCTGTCAGTTGCCTCTTCACTTTCCTGACTGTTTGTTTCGAAGTACAGAAACTTCTCAATTTGATGCGATCCCAATTGTTAATTTTGGCTTTGACTGCCTGTGCCTCCGGGGTCTTTTCGAAGAAGTCTTTGCCGGTGCCTATGTCTTGCAGGGTTTCTCCAATGGTTTTGGATCGTAGATTTAGATCTTTAATCCATGTTGATTGGATTTTTGTGTATGGTGTAGGGCAAGAGTCTTGCTTCATGCTTCTGCACGTGGAAATCCAGTTATCCCAGCACCATTTATGGAATAGATTGTCCTTACTCCAGGAATTTACTTTAGACCCTTGATCAACTATAAGTTGTCTGTAGATGTTTGGATTGATTTCTGGTGATTCTATTCTGTTCCATTGGTCTTTCCATCTGTTTCTGTAGCAGTATCATGTTGTTTTGATTACAACTGCCATGTAGTATGTCCTGAAATCTGGTATTATGATGCCTCCGGCTTTGTTTTTGTTGTACAAGATTGCTTTAGCTATTCGAGGTCTCTGGTATCTCCCTATGAATTTCAGCATCAGTTTTTCCAGATCTGAGAAGAATGTCTTTGGTATTATGATTGGCATCGCCTTGAAATTATAAATTGCTTTTGGGAGAATGGACATTTTGATGATATTGATTCTTCCAATCCATGAACATATAAGATTTTTCCATTTTTTGGTATCCTCTTCTATTTCTTTCTTTAAGATTTTGTAAATCTCATCGTAGAGATCTTTAATGTCCTTGGTTAAGTTTGTTCCAAGGTATTTGATTGTTTTTGTGGCTATTGTGAATGGGATTGATCTTAGCGGTTCTTTCTCAGCCGAGGAATTGCCTGTGTATACAAAGGCTGTTGATTTTTGTGCATTGATTTTATATCCTGCTACTTTGCCAAACTCTTCTATGAGTTCCAATAGTCTCTCAGTAGAGTTCTTTGGATTCCCCTAAATTAAGAATCATTTCATCGGCAAAGAGGGAAAGTTTGACTTCTTCCTTCCCAATTTGTATCCCTTTAATTACTTTTTTCTTGCCTAATTGCTCTGGCTAAAACTTCCAGCACCTGCAAGTTCTGCAAAAGGATCAATAGCATGTCTTATTTATCTCTGCTAGCACCTAGCATGCATGCACTCCTTGGACTATAGATAACCAATGCATGAGGGTAGAAATGCAGCTCAGCTGCAACCCTCCTGTGGCTGAAAAAGCTCATTCTTCTCACATTCACCACTCCTAACTCCACAGATACACTGAAAGCCTTGTTAGAGATATATTGCCAGAGCTTTGGGCTGAGTCATTCCCATCTGCCTTCAGCTGGTGGAATTATTCAGAGTAGTATTTAGTATAGATGTCCTTGTTTGCTGCCAATCTTTATGAAATATTACCATATATTCCTAATGTTTTTTTTTTTTTGACAGGCAGAGTGGACAGTGAGAGATAGAGAGAGAAAGGTCTTCCTTTTGCCATTGGTCCACCCTCCAATGGCCACTGTGACCTGCGCACTTCGGCCGGCACACCGCGCTGAT
This sequence comes from Oryctolagus cuniculus, assembly GCF_964237555.1. Lineage (NCBI taxonomy): Eukaryota > Metazoa > Chordata > Mammalia > Lagomorpha > Leporidae > Oryctolagus > Oryctolagus cuniculus. Next base: position 80,853,574 of record NC_091453.1, on the reverse strand, counting down.
CCGAAGCCAGGAGCCAGGTGCTTATCCTGGTCTCCCATGGGGTGCAGGGCCCAAGCCATATATTCCTAATCTTTTGCTGGCTGTATACATGGCATATAGAGGGATATGGTTAACAGTAGCTCCAGAGTAAAACTGTGGGAGTCTGCTTTGTCTAGCACATGCCACAGAAACTCCCCAATTAGACTCAAATGGGGTGTCACTTCTTATTTAGCTAAAGTAACCACTTAAAATCACCACTTTTCTCTTTCAATAGGTAAGTGTTTCCTTTCTGTCTGTCCAGAAGAGTACCCCACAGTAGACACTCAACGAACATTTGATGATTGTAGGAACTGTTGAGAAGGAACCTCCATCCGCATCTCATGACTTCTTGGGTAGTTTATTCTCAGCAACTTATAAATAAATGATAGATGGAGCTAGATTGCAGCCTCCCCTCCTCATCTGTGAACTCCCTTTTCTACCTTTCTACACATGCCCCCAATTCTGCAGGGCAGAATTACCACAGTTAAAAATTTCTATTTTGGAAGCATAGCTAACAGATTGCAATTCGAATGAAGGCCTTTGCAAGTTATAGAACTCCTGACTTTCCAAGCAAGAGTTTCTTTTTAGAACTACCTATGTTTCAGTAACAACATGGAGAAATGTAGCATCTAATTCCAGGTTAAAAGATAATCTGGTGTTTTCTACCTTACAGGGTTTACAAAATAGCCTTCCACCAGAGATACAAAAGAGTCAAAACTGCAATTATAGGGGCCGGCGTGTGGGGAGCCATTGCACGGCGCCCTAAAGATGGCGCCGGCTCCTTTCTCCCGGAAGGACTGGCGAGAAACAAACAACTCCTAATAAGGAGATGGCTGAGCTCCCTTCCGGCTTCCGCATTGCTGTACCTATCAATCCTTGCCACTTGGCTGCTTTTGATTGGTGTGCTGATGGCTATAAGAGGGATGGGAGAGGGAAGGAGGCGGAAGAAGAAGCTTGTTCAAGGTTCCTGAATAAACTGCTTGAAGAAGAGTTCGGGTCGTGTCTTCCTTGCTGGTCGAGGGACGCGACAACTGGTGGCCCGTACGGGGAACCATCTCAAACGTGAACTCAGAACTTCCTGCAGTCAGGGCAGCGCTGGTAAGTCCCCCAGGAAAATAAGGTGGGGATCCGCGATAAGAGCGGGCAGTCCTGCGACAATAGCGGGAGGATAGCTCTGCGATTAAAGCAGAGGAAGTTCTGTGACAAAAGCAGAAGGAGCTCTGACCCGTGGCCAGGGAAAGAGTAAAATTTTAGACGGTGGGTAATTCACAGTCCCATGAAATTTTTCTGGCGCTGAATGCGCTGCTTCGGGAAAACGGTTTGAAACTTAAGCCTAGTACGTTGCATAGGTTTTTACGTAACTGCGATACCATTGCACCCTGGTATGGGGTTTCGGGAAGCCTTACTATCCCTTCATGGGACAAACTAGGCAGGGATTTGGATTTTGCATTTGAACAGGGTAATCTCGAAAGGGGAGTGAGACCAATATGGAAGTTAGTGCGAGCATGCCTCGAGGATGAGCAGTGTAGTGAAGCTATTCTGAGCGGTCAAGCTGCCTTGGAGGAGCTTCAGGAAGAGCGCTCCGAGAGAGCTGCCAGTGAAAAAGGGAAAACTTTGAAGGATAGTCAGAAAAGAACTAGGAAAAAACTGTACCCCAATCTTTCCGAGTTGCGCAGCCCCTCCTCAGTAAGTAGTACTAGTGCAGAAAGTAGCTCAGAAAGCAGCAGTGAGTCTGAAGAGTGTGGCGATAACAAAGAGTCTGGTATAAAGCAAGTACGGGAATTGAATCGGTAAATGAGGATTTCCAAAAATTACAGCTGCTGAGCCATTACCAGTTGTTGTCAGATTCCTTATATGTGGTGAACGCATTAAAGATATTGGAAACCGCAGGACCGATTAAACCTTCTAGCCCAATTGTATCCCTAATGTCAGGTGATTGCTCATTGTCTGGATGCATGGGCCGCCTGGGGGAGACCCCAGGTGCTAAAAACTGATAATGGCCTGGCCTATACATCTCAAACCTTTACCACCTTTTGCCAAAAAATGGAGGTTCAACTTGTCCATGGATTGCCATACAATCCTCAGGGCCAGGGCATAATTGAGCGAGCACACCGCACACTGAAAGAATATCTTTTAAAACAAAAAGGGGGATGCGACAGGCCAGGAGAAAGAGAGAGGAAAAATTCCACAGGTATCTTGACCTAGAGAAAAGTCTTAATTCGATAACCCTTTCCAACTTGATGGGTTTTTCTCTTTACAGTTAATAAAAACTTAAGCAATGGGCTCATATGCTGATAATTCTTTTCTGTGCTGCTGTAGCTAACTTATCTAATGAGAGTTTTCATGTGTCTTGAAGGTTTCACAATTTTCTATTGCCAGTATGAGTCTTGATTGGAAAAACTGCACCATGAAGCTGTTTACGTTATATCTTTAAGGTTTGAGTGAGTACCTAACTCTGATTAGATCTAGTCCACAGCCTTGGTTAAACGTATTAATTTTTGACTAAAATGGTTTGACTCTCTGATAGTTTAAATTCTAAACTGAATCTTTCAACTTTGGGGCTTCCAGTCGGATCCCTGGAACTCTCAAAGGATGGGACTCTAAATTTGTTAAAGTAACAGCTGTTTGAGTCAATTCAAATTGTACGAAGTGTATTAAAATGTAGTAAATGATGTCAAATCTATGTTGTATTCATGTTTTTGCTTTTCAGCTAAAGTAGTCTTATAAAAATGAGAGTAAATTCTGTGTATACAAGCCTTTATGTTAACTCAAGTAAGCCAATACAGATTGGTTCAGAAAGTTGGGTTAATGCAAACGCCCTTTGGTTCACTTGCTCAGTTTTACATTTACATGTCTTTGATATGCTTTAAACTTGTTTCTCTTAAGGATGAAGATCTTTTCAAAGTTGTAAATATGCACTAGTGACTGTTGCTGCCCAAGTGGTGTTATCCTTCCTTATGTTACTTAAAAGCATGGGAATGTAATTTTGACTTTTAATTCAGATAATGGTGTGGTATTCATTAATAGCTCAGTGTTTTAAGTTATCCAGGCATCGGTGCTAAGTAAAATATGGAAAATGTATTATGTGTACTTTTAACATCTTAAATTTGATAAGAGAGACTTTTAAGTTTGCCAGCATGTATTCTCATAGGTTGTCCATACATGATAATTCAAGACTGTAAAAGTAACTACAGGTATAAAGTTTCAGAAGGTGTGAGCAAGTCATGAAAAGTTGTAAAAAGTTTACGATTTTAAAGCATTGTTTACAGAGTTTTCTATAAGTTAAATGTTAATGCCAAAATTACACTAACCTAAAGTTGAAGTCTGATCTTCTAACAATGGGATTTTTTAAAAATGTGTACTAATGTTATTAATTATCTGGAAATGGTCTCAATTGTAAATCTTAAAATCTGTTGTTGCAAAAACTGTAACGTCTCTTTTTAACAGTGTCTGCTTAATCAGTTACTCTGCCATTTCTAAAGTTAGGTCGTGTAAGCTCTTTTTAACTCTGTTAAATAGTTCTGAGTTATGTGATAATTTCATGTGCTAACTCTTATGTTCAAGGTTTTTGTATTTCTGGTTTACCTAAAAATTCATGTTCTGCCAAGTAAATGTGTACTCTACTGTCTGTTAAGTTATGATTGATAAAAAGTATTAAGTCTTAAAAAGTTATGTTAAATATTATTATGATCAGATCTGGTCTAAAAGTGTTAAAATCACCCTGACTAAATGTTAAGGAATTCTATTTTGACCAGATAGATACTCTAAGTTCTCTTGGCACCTTTAACAGACTTTCTGAAAATCAAAGTTCTAAATTCTCTGGACTTTTGGTATCTCCAGAGGGCCCCTGGAGATGTCAAAAGATATATCTCTCATCTTGCAGAGATAATAACCAATCGGGCTGTTTAGATTAAAAGTGGTGCCAAGATGTGAAATGATGCTAAACTTCAGCTATAAACGTGTTTCTTTCTAGCTGCTCCAGTCTCTGGCTCAGAAGCCAGATCCTTTAAAGAGGGACTGACAAAGTCTAAGAAGCATCCCATGGTCATGATTTGCATCACCTCAATGCCCAGACCTTATGATTAAGATAGGGAATCACCCGGGAACAGGCAAGGCAAATTGTAAAATCCTGCCCTTCCTGTGTCACATTTCTCCCGGTCCCTTATTATGGTGTAAATCCTAGAGGTTTTATGCCGAATCAGCTTTGGCAGATGGATGTCACCCATTTCCCTGAATTTGGTAAACTAAAATACATGCATGTTTCTTTAGATACATGTTCAGGTTTTGTTTTTGCCACCCCACAATGCGGCGAGGCTGCCAAACATCTCTCATTGCCTTCAGGCCTTTGCTGTTCTAGGAACCCCTATACAGATAAAAACTGATAATGGCCCAGCGTATACTTCCAACTCTTTTAAGCACTTCTGTACTAACTTCCACATCTCTCATCACCGGGATTCCTTATAATCCCCAGGGACAAGGTATTGTGGAACGAGCACATGCCACATTAAAAAATTATTTACAAAAAATAAAAAAGGGGGAATACGGGACCATGGCATATTCCCCACAAAAATGGTTATCACATGCTCTTTTCATTTTAAATTTTCTAATACTGGATAATCAAAGGAAAACTGCAGCTGATCGTCACTGGCATCCTGAAACCAAAAGACAACAAGTCTATGTGAAGTGGAAAGACCCTCTAACTGCTCAATGGTATGGACCTGACCCTGTTTTAATATGGGGACGTGGACATGTTTCTATATTCTCGATGGTTACCTGAGCGACTGGTGCGGCAAACAGACAATGTCACAAAGCAGCCTCTCTATCTTCATTATAACATTGCTGATTGGGATCGTTACTGCAGCCATTATAACCGCCATTTCCATTGCAGCTGTGGGCGCTACAACAGCTGCTATAGCGCTCACAGGGACAGTTCAAACTGCTAATACCCTGAATAATTTAACAGCCTCCGTGGCTGCTGCTTTGGATACTCAGACATCCTTAAATGCACAAATAAAGGGAGGCTTGATGATTGTTAATCAGCGTGTGGATTTGGTACAGGAGCAGGTGGATACTCTCTGGCAGCTTGCTCAGCTAGGATGTGAGTGGAAATTTTCAGGGTTGTGTGTGACCTCTGTTCAGTACGATAACATGACTCAGGCAGCAAATTACTCTAAACAGTTGTCTCAGATGCTCTTGCAGAATTGGTCCGCAGAATTTGACTACACCTTGAAGCAACTGCGCCTTGCCGTGGTCACCATCAACTCCACACGTGTGGATGTCTCCTTCGCATCTGGATTGTCATCCTGGATCCGCACAGCCGTCTCCAACCTGAAGGAGTGGGCGGGACTTGGAGCTTTGACGGGGTTGCTGTTACTTGTTGTGTTATTTTGCCTGTGGTGTTTGTGCAGGATGAGGACAGCTCATTGGCGGGAACTGGCCATGATAGCTCAAGCCTTTTATGCCCTTGAGGCTGGACAATCGTGGCAAGCATGGCTGGCCTTCCTTGAATGCTAGGCATGGGTGCAGGGTGCGAGGCAAAGCACTGCAGAGAGAACGAGCCATTACGTTCTCTGGAAGGCAAGTCTGTCTGCATGTGGGTTGGCATCCCAGATCCCACCCCCGCGAAAAGGATGCTGTTCCAGGTGGATGCCTGGCAGTGGGGGACAGACCCCTACCTTCTCCTGTAATCCTTAGATGCCTGGTTCTAAAACAAAAAGGGGGAACTGTGGGGAGCCATTGCACGGCGCCCTAAAGATGGCGCCGGCTCCTTTCTCCCGGAAGGACTGGCGAGAAACAAACAACTCCTAATAAGGAGATGGCTGAGCTCCCTTCCGGCTTCCGCATTGCTGTACCTATCAATCCTTGCCACTTGGCTGCTTTTGATTGGTGTGCTGATGGCTATAAGAGGGATGGGAGAGGGAAGGAGGCGGAAGAAGAAGCTTGTTCAAGGTTCCTGAATAAACTGCTTGAAGAAGAGTTCGGGTCGTGTCTTCCTTGCTGGTCGAGGGACGCGACACCGGCGCTGTGGCATAGCGGGTAAAACAGCCGCCTACAGTGCTCAAATCCCATATGGATGCCAGTTCAAGTCCCAGCTGCTCTACTTCCAATCCAGCTGTCTGCTATGGTCTGGGAAAACAGTAGAAGATGGCCCAAGTGCTTGGGCCCCTGCACCCGCATAGGAAGACCCAGAGGAGACTCCTGGCTCCTGGCTTAGGATCAGCTCAGCTCCTGCCAATGCGGCCAACTGGGGAGTGAACCAGCGGATGGAAGACTTCTCTCTCTTACTGCCTGTCTTCTTTCTGTGTAACTCTGACTTTCAAGTAAATAAATAAATTTTTTAAAAATGCAGTAATAAAGTGAACAATATAGATTAGACTGTGGTTGAAAAAACTGTGAAATTTAATTTCTTCATTCCATAGAGGCACCAACCAAAAACCAGGCAGGTAACTGTCCAGCCTGCTTCTTTGTGTCCTAACCAGAAGTGAACTTAGCACTGGCGAAGACATTTGAGCCTTTTCGGAATGATTTGCGGAGTCTTACTTGTACTTAATGTACTTTTCCAAGAGACTGCCACTAAGAGACTCCTTACTACTCAACTAGTGGGAAATTGTTTAAGCCTGTTTTTTCAAGTCTACCAATTGTACTCAAGAGTTTTATGTTCAGCTGTAAATGTTCCTCTTGGTATTTCAAAAATTGTTAGAGTATTTCTTATGTGATCATCTCAATGGGCATTTTTTTGAAGTCAAAAGGCCAATAATGCTTTATCTTTAGGAAAGACTTTTTATTTCGAAAAGTCCTTAACCTCAATCAAAGAGCAAAACAGAATCTCAAGAAAAAATCCCAACTGGGGAGATTTTTGGAAAACCTGAGAGAACGAAGGCTATGATAGAAAAGTAGACTGGAAATTATCTCCCTTCTAGAAACAAACATGATTAACCACCAGAAGCTTTTCTTTTTAAAAATATTTATTTATTTATCTATCTACCTATCTATTTATTTATTTATTTTTGTTTTATTTTTGAAAGAGAGAAAAAGAGAGAAAGAAGAGAGGGGGGAGAGAGAGAGAGAGACCTTCCATCCACTGGTTCAATTTCCAAATGCCTACAAAAACCAAGGTTGGATCAGATCAAAACCAGGAACAAGGAACTCAATCCAGGTCTACCAAAAGGGTGGCTACTTCCCAGCATGCATATTAACAGGAATCTGAATTGGAAGTGAAATAGGTAGGACTCAAACCAGGCACTCCAGTATAGGATGCAGGTATCCCAAGTGGCAACTTAGCAGCTGTGCCAAACATTCACCTCCAGAAGGCTTTCTTGCTCAAGGATGTCGCAATGAGAAACACATAATCTCCAATGTTCTCTAGTAGTTTAGTGATATCGGGTCATAGATTTAGGTCTGTGATCTATTTTGAGTGAATTTTTGTGTAAGGTGTAAGGTAGGGGTCTTGTTTCATACTTCTGTATGCAGAGATCTAATTTTCCCGGCACCGTTTGTTGAAGAGACTGTCCTTGCTCCAGGGATTGATTTTAGCTGTGTTTTCAAAGATGAGTTGGTTGTAGGTGCATGGATTGATTTCTGGAGTTTCTGTTCTGTTCATTGGTCTACAGTCTGCTTTTTTGCCAGTACCAAGCTATTTTGATTATAGCTGCTTTGTAGCATGTTTGTTTAAAAAATTGTATTTTTTAACTTTTTTATTATTAACTTATTTTTAAATTTTATTTAATAAATATAAATTTCCAAAGTACAGCTTTTGGATTACAGTGGATCCCCCCCCCATAACCTCCCTCCCACCGGCAACCATCCCATCTCCCACTCCCTCTCCCATCCCATTCACATCAAGTTTCATTTTCAATTATCTTTATATAGAGAAGATCAATTTAGTGTATACTGAGTAAAGATGTCAACGGTTTGCACCCACACAGAAACATAAAGTATAAAGTACTGTTTGAGTATTAGTTATACTATTAATTCACATAGTACAACACACTAAGGACAGAGATCCTACATGGGGAATAAGTGCACAGTGACTCCTGTTGTTGACTTAACAAATTGACACTCTTGTTTATGGTGTCAGTAATCACCCAAGGCTCTTGTCATGAGTTGCCAAAGCTATGGAAGTCTTTTGATTTCGCCAACTCCGATCTTATTTAGACAAGGTCATAGTATTATTAACTTCTAATGCCCTTGCATTCATCTTTCATTTATTCTAAATAAGCTATCAATATCTGTGTATTACTAAATGCATGTATGTTAAATCCAGCCTTTGCAAAAAAAAAAAAAAAGCATTAAAAGCACATTCGAATCTACTCTGAAATGACCATTACACATCACCTTTGTGAGACTTATCATTTTTGAGGAAGACTTAATGCCACCTGTAAAAATAGCAGTGGGTAATTGAAGATCACACTTTTATTTAATAAATATAAATATCCAAAGTACAGCTTATGGATTACAATGGCTCCCCCCCCATAACTTCCCTCCCACCCGCAACCCTCCCATCTCCCGCTCCCTCTCCCATTCCATTCACATCAAGATTCATTTCAATTCTCTGTATATACAGAAGATCAATTTAGCATATATTAAGTAAAGATTTCAACAGTTTGCACCTACACAGAAACACAAAGTAAAAAACAATGTAGTATATCTTGGAATCTGGTGTTGTGATACCTCCGGCTTTGTTTTTGTTATATAAGTTTACTTTAGTTATTCAGGTTCTCTTGTGTATCCATAAGGATTTTAACATCACCTTTTCTAGATCTTCAAATAATGTCGTTGGTATTTTGATTGAGATCGCATTGAATCTGTTAACTGTTTTCGGTAGTACAGACATTTTGATGATATTAATTTTTCCAATCCACAAACATGGAAGGATTTTCCATTTCTTGTGTCTTCTTCTATTTCATTCTTTAATGATTTGTAATTTTCATCATCGAGATCTTTGATGTTGTTGATTAAATTTATTCCAAGGTATTTAGATTTTTTTGTAGCTATTGTGAGAGGGATTGGTTTAGAAGCTCTTTCTCAGCCACGGCATTCTCTGTGTATGCAAAGGCTATTGATTTTTGTGTGTTAATTTTATATCCTACCACTTTATCAAACTCTCTTTTAAGTTCCAATGGTCTAATGACTGGATAAAGAAATTATGGCATTTATATACTATGGAATACTACTCAAAAATTAAAAAAAGAAAGAAAGAAAGAAATCCTGTCTTGCAACAAAATGGATGCAACTGGAAGCCATTCTATTTAGTGAAGTTAGCCAGTCCCAAAAAGACATATACTATATGTTTTCCCTGATCTTTAGTAACTAATAGAGTATTTAAAATATAATGTAGAGGACTAAATTGACATTTGATAATTAATGATTGTTTACAGCCATTGTCTCTACTGTTGACAAAAAAATGTTGTTTTCTTTCATGCTATTTGTTGAACTCTTTACTGTGCAGTTAATCTTGTCAGATAAAGAAAACTGAAAATAGATTTTTGTAAAAATTAAGAGTGAGAATAGGAGAGAGAAGAAGAAGAAGGATGGGAGTGTCTGTGGGAGAGCCAGTAGGATAGGAAGAATCACTATTTCTAAATTTTTATAAAGATTTATTTTATAATTTATATGAAAATCAGAGTTACACAGAGGGAGAAGGAGAGGCACAGAGAGAGAGAGAGAGAGAGAGGTTTTCCATCTGATGGTTCACTCCTAATTGGCCGCAACGGTTGGAGCTGTGCCAATCTGAAGCCAGGAGCTAGGAGCTTCTTCCGGGTCTCCCACGTGGGTGCAGGGGCCCAAGGACTTGGGCCATCCTCCACTGCTTTTCCAGGCCATAGTAGAGAGCTGGATTGGAAGTGGAGCAGCTGGGTCTCGAACCGGTGTCCATATGGGATGCTGGCACTTCAGGCTGCGGCTTTACCTGCTATGCCACAGCGCCAGCCCCAATTTCTAAATTTTTATATTTGAAATGCAAGTTTGTATATCTTAGATAAATGTTAAAAAATAAATAAAAATATTGAAAAGTACAAAATCCTATTTCAAGCCACAAAAAAGAAATAGGAACTGTGAGCTACAGAAAAAAATACCATCTTGCTCTCCAGAAGTTTGCCAATAAAGAAATTTCCTCTGGTTGCTAAACTCATCCATTATCTGGCTAGCCTCTCCCACCTTGTTCTGGATCACTCTTCTCATTGTGCATCAGGGATTCACATCTTGTTTCTGTCCATTAACTATTCTTTCCTTGGCATCTTTCCATTTTCTCTTTCTTTTGCCTGGAATGCCCTCATCCTCAATTGTTCCCTAAATGGATCCCCTTTATTATCATCAGCTCAAAAAACCTTCCTTAACCATTCTACCTAATGTAGTTCCTCCCATCATTTATTTTCTTCAAAACATCATTATAGAGAGTCCCGGAGTCAAAGCCGGTTCCCAACCCAGTCCTGTCCCGCAGTCGCCTGGCTCCTCTTTCCTTCCAACATGACAGATGCCGCTGTGTCCTTCGCCAAGGACTTTCTGGCAGGTGGAGTGGCTGCGGCCATCTCCAAGACCGCGGTAGCGCCCATCGAGAGGGTCAAGCTGCTGCTGCAGGTGCAGCATGCCAGCAAGCAAATCACTGCCGATAAGCAATACAAGGGCATTATAGACTGCGTGGTTCGTATCCCCAAGGAGCAGGGAGTCCTGTCCTTCTGGCGTGGTAACCTGGCCAATGTCATCAGATACTTCCCCACCCAGGCTCTCAACTTTGCCTTCAAAGATAAATACAAGCAGATCTTTCTGGGTGGCGTGGACAAGAGGACCCAGTTTTGGCGCTACTTTGCAGGAAATCTGGCATCAGGTGGTGCTGCTGGAGCCACATCCTTGTGTTTTGTGTACCCTCTTGATTTTGCCCGTACCCGTCTAGCAGCTGACGTGGGCAAAGCTGGAGCTGAAAGGGAATTCAGAGGCCTCGGCGACTGCCTGGTTAAGATCTACAAATCTGATGGGATTAGGGGCCTGTACCAAGGCTTTAATGTGTCTGTACAGGGCATTATCATCTACCGGGCTGCCTACTTCGGTATCTATGACACCGCAAAAGGAATGCTTCCAGATCCCAAGAACACGCACATCTTCATCAGCTGGATGATCGCGCAGTCTGTCACTGCTGTTGCTGGGTTGACTTCCTATCCATTTGACACTGTTCGTCGGCGCATGATGATGCAGTCCGGGCGTAAAGGAACTGATATCATGTACACAGGCACACTTGACTGCTGGAGGAAGATTGCTCGTGATGAAGGAGGCAAAGCGTTTTTCAAGGGTGCATGGTCTAACGTCCTCAGAGGCATGGGTGGTGCTTTTGTGCTTGTCTTGTATGATGAAATCAAGAAGTTCACATAAGTTATTCCCTAGGTTTGTTCCCCTGTAAACAGGCATGTTGTATTATAATCTTGAGCATTCTCGACAGGCTCTTGTCTGTCTTATCAAAAGCAACTATGTGCTGGTTGAAAATGGGAAGCAATAATATTCTTCTGACCAGTTTTCTCTTAAAGCCATTTCCATGATGATGATGATGATGGGACTCAATTACATTTTTTTATTTCAGTCACTCCTGATAAATAATTTGAAGAAATAAAAATATACACAATAAAAAAAAACATCATTATAACTAAACATTGAATATTATTATTTTGTTTATTTCTCTATAATATAAATACTATGAGGATAGGCACTGAGTCTTGTTCACAATTGAATCCCCAACAGCAACACTATGCTTGTCATGCAGTAGTTGTTTAAAAATAAGTATTTGGGGCTGGCGCTGTGGCATAACAGGTAAAAGCCACTGCCTGCAGTGCCAGCATCCCATATGGGTGCCGGTTCAAGTCCTGGCTGCTCCATTTCCTATACAGCTCTCTGTTATGGTCTGGGAAAACAGTGGAGGATGGCCCAAGTGCTTGGGCCCCTGCATCCACGTGGGAGACCCAGAAAAAGTTTCTGGCTCCTGGCTTTGGATCGGCGCAGCTCCAGCCGTTGTGGCCAATTGGGGAGTGAACCATCACATGGAAGACCTGTCTCTCTCTCTCTCTCTCTGCCTCTCCTTCTCTCTCTGTGTAACTCTGACTTTCAAATAAATAAATCTTTAAAAAATAAACTGATCTTCTGTATATAAAGAAAAATGAAAATGAATCTTGATGTGAATGGAAGGGGAGAGGGAGTGGGAAAGGGGAGGGTTGGGGTGGGAGGGACGTTATGGGGGAGGAGCCATTGTAATCCATAAGCTGTACTTTGAAAATTTATATTAATTAAATAAAAGTTTAAAAAAATAAAAATAATTTTTCAATGAATGAATGAAATCATATGATGCACACACATCCACCATATATACCAATATATTGGAAATACCTTGGGCAATGTTGTGAATGTTTGCTTCCCTAGGATCCATTTTCTCTTCTTTTGGCAGTGATCCTGATCTTCCCCTTTCCAATTTCCACCTAAATCTAGCCTTAGAGTGTGGAATGTTTGATCTGGACATAAGCCAAGAAGTGTGTCACATTCCCCTGGCCACAGTTATTGATTCAGAGGTTGGTAGAGTCAGAGCTAAGCTCAGGACTGTATTGGGAATGTTTAAAGACTTTATTTCCTTTGGCAGAGTGGGTGAGATTGGCACTAAATCAGCCATCTTGTAATCCTGAGTTTCAGAAAGAAGCTCTATGGAAGCTCACACTAGGGAGAGACCATTGCAAGGCATGCCTGTGAGTTAGGGTTGCACATGAACTAGACCTAGAAACAGATTGGGTTGGTTTTGTTACCCAATGATTTTCCATTTTTATTTTCCGAACTGTAAAGAAATTTAAAAGACTGAGAACTATGAATTTCAGAGAAGTGAATTGGCTTTCTTACAGTCCCATGCAAGTTAATCATAGACCCATTACTATTATCCAGACCCTCTGTCTCATTATTCAATATTCTTTCTATTCTTACAGGGAGCATTTTGGATCTGCAGTTGGCATTATGGGTGGAGGGGTAGATACACCTTGAAAACTCTGACATAAAATAAAAAATAGGATACTTTAAAAAGTTTGTTGGAAAATGGAATTAAAAAATAAGTTTACTTTGACACAAGAAATTAGATACCCATGTATAGTTTTTTTTTCATTATATTCATTTTCCACGAACTTTTGAAAGGCTTCTCATATACCAATAAGATAATACTCTGTCCATGTGGTTAGAGGAAAAATGCTAGTAGGGAATAAGAGATCAGGCAGAAAACATTAGTTCAGATGAGATTTGGGAAGGGAAAGAGAAGACATTCAAAGTGTTTGACCAGAATATTATGATTAACTGGAAAATGTGGATAATGGATGAAAAGACAAGCTAAGCAATTGTTACATTAGCCTAGATGTGACATATATGGGGTTATCTGGCATTTTAAAAAAATTGACCTCAGAAATACCTGTATGACTGTCTAGAAGCAAATCCAATTATGTTAATTTATTTGAATGCTTTAATATCTATGCCTCTATTATTAAGTGCATGTAAAATTAATTGTGCTATAAATGTTATGTCACTATTGTCAATGAATTGTGTTCCTGTATGCTCACTCAGCCTTTCAGGTTTGGTCCTCATTATAAAAAGAGAGTGAAAACTCTGCCAGCTACTTAAATTTATCATTTCTCACACATTCGCATTTGAGGATAGGTTTTTTTTCAACACCCAAAATGGAGATGGACTCCTCCCTCTATTGTGGGTGGCAATTTTGCAGTAAACCCCATAAGGAAAGGACAAAGCTATCCTATAACCTTTGACCCTGAGAAAAGCTGTCTACATGCTTACTCTGCTGTAGGAATGGAAGTGAAGCCACTTGTGCTTCTCCACCAAGTACCCACCAAGATGTACCCCAGGCTTCCATCTCTGGCAGGTGAGCAGGGAAGACTGTCTAGACCACCCCTCCCTGTGTTTATTTCTTGCACTATACTTAGCAACCTGTCAGAGGCAGAAGGACTGTACAATTAAAGAAGGTGTGCCAAAAAGAGCCTAGAAGAAATCTGCTGGCGATTGGCATAATTAATCATCAGCCCAACCTGAGCATTGGAGCTATTTATTTGGGAATTATAATAGTAACATGCTTATTCATGGCCCAATGACTGAATTTTCAGGTCAGATATTTCAAGGAACACATAAGTAATACACATATGTATGGTGTAGGAGAGGAGCTGAGTAGGTGAGCAGGATTGACAGAATGAAATAAGTCAATATACCAATGACCAAAGTCTGGATTTGCCTAGGACTGTCTGTAGTAGATCAATTAGCAACTGTTAAAAATTATTTTTAAAGATTTATTTGTTTATTTGAAAGCGGAGTTACACAGAGAAAGAGGAGAGACAGAAAGAGAGAGAGAGAGAGAGATCTTTCATCTGCGTGTTCACTCCCCAAGTGGCCACAATGGATGGGGCTAGACAAGGTGGAAGCCAGGAAACAGGAGCTTCATATGTGTTTCCCATGTGGATGCAGGTGCCTAAGGACTGGGCCATTTCTTTTGCTTTCCCATGTGCATTAGCAAGTAGCTCGATAAGAAGTGGAGCAGCTGGGACTTGAACCAGTGCCCATATGGGATGCCACCACTGCAGGTGGCAGCTTAACCTGCTAAGCCACAGGGCCAGCCTCATGTTAATAATTATTTAACTTCAACACTTACCCGATTCAGAAGGGCATTATATGGTTATTATATGGAATATATTATTTTAAAGAGAAATACCTTGACTTTTTATAGCTTATTATAATTTTCAGTATACTTTGTCACTCATTAAAACAGTCTTATTGGGACCAGGGCTGTGGCATAGCAGGTAAAGCCACCACATGCAGTGCCAGCATCCCAAATAGGCGCTGGTTATTTTCCCAGCTGCTCCATTTCCAATCCAGCTCTCTGCTATGGCCTGGGAAAGCAGTAGAAGATGGCCCAAGTCCTTGGGCCCCTGTACCCATGTGGGAGACCTAGAAGAAGCTCCTGGCTCCTGGCTCCTGCCTTCAGATTGGCGCAGCTCCAGCTGTTGTGGCCAATTGGAATGGAAGACCTCTCTTTCTCTCTCTCCTGCTTTCTCTGTGTAACTCTGACTTTCAAATACATAAATAAATATATAAATGTCTTATTATGTAGGTATAGTTGGGGCTATGAGGCCTTTCAATAGATGAATAAATGGAGCCCAAATAGTTTATCTTTCCTAAAGTTAATAAACAACAAAACTGAAATTTCTTTGCCTCTATATGCCCAACCCACCTCGGCAGCAAATGACTAGAATAAAAAATGTCCTCTCTCTAAAGGCTGATCTCCATTGAGATCAAGTTAAATCCAGGTAGCAGATGAAAGGGACCTGTCTAATTCAAGTTGCCTGAATGGAGAAATTGCAATTTGATACTTCACCCACCTGGTGGTATTTGTATTTGGAGAGAGTGTCCCAGCTGCAATCCAGTTCATCTGACTGCTTGTTGAGGTGGAAATAGCACCCCAGAACTTTCCTCTGTAAACTTGGCAACCCAGATGGACAAAGAAGCAGCAAGGTCAAAGATGAGGCCACAGTGGTATCGTCCAAAGGTGACAGATGCAGCTTACCACTTTGACCAGATGCTAAGCCCCATAATGTTGCATTCCTCTTAGAGGGGTTTTTATGTATTGTATAATAAGTATGACATTATAAAACATTAACTCTCGGGTCTGTTTTTGGATCTACTATGCTTAATATATAAAAGTGTTTCAAAAACTTCATGGAAAAGAAGAATAGAAAGGTAATTTTAATTTGGTACAAAAACGTTTTGAAACCCACACAAATATTCATTTTCCTCAAGCTTTTTGAAGACCTGTTGTATACATGGATTTCAAAAACTTTTTGCACCAAAAGAAACTTATCCTTAAAGATTTGACACATAAATAAACACACCTATGCACGCAGACACACACACACACACACACACACAGAGAGAGAGAGAGAGAGAGAGAGAGAGAAACTTCCATCAGTTGGTTCACTTCCCAGATTCCCAGAATACCTGGGGTTTTATTAGTCTGCTTTTCCTTACATTAACTAAAATACCTGAAAGGAGGCTTTGGGGGGGGGGGTTATTTCATCTTATATTTGAGGTTACAGGATTGGGTGGCCCCATAGTCCTGCATCTGATAGAAGCTGGTTATGGCAAGTGGCAATGATCACATTATGAGGAAGGAGAAAGAGATACTAGGCTAAACATTAATTAAAGATTGTTGAAAACTTTCTCGGGGCCAGCGCTGTGGCACAGAGGGTTAACACCCTGGCCTGAAGCTCAGGCATCCCATATGGGCACCGATTCTAGTCCCAGCTGCTCCTTTTCCCATCCAGCTCTCTGCTATGGCTTGGGATAGCAGTGGAAGATGGCCCAAGTTCTTAGGCCCCTGTACCTGTGTGGGAGACCTGGAGGAAGCTCCTGGCTCCTGGCTTCGGATCAGCACAGCTCCGGCCGTTGCAGTCATCTAGGGAGTGAACCATCGAATGGAAGACCTCTCTCTCTATCTCTATCTCTCTCTGTAACTCTGACTGTCAAATAAATAAAATAAATCATTAAAAAAAAGAAAACTTTGGCTGGTGCCACGGCTCAATAGGCTAATCCTCTGCCTGAGGCGCTGGCACCCCAGGTTCTAGTCCCGGTCGGGGTGACAGATTCTGTCCTGGTTGCTCCTCTTCCAGTCCAGCTCTCTGCTGTGGCCCAGGAGTGCAGTGGAGGATGACCCAGGTCCTTGGGCCCTGCACCCGCATGGGACACCAGGAGAAACACCTGGCTCCTGGCTTTGGATCAGCGTGATGCGCTAGCCACAGCACGCCAGCCGAAGTGGCCATTGTGTCGTGAACCAACGGAAAATGAAGAGCTTTCTCTCTGTCTCTCTCTCTCAGTGTTCACTCTGCCTGTCAAAATAAATAAATAAATAAATAAATAAAACTTTCTCATGAATTACCATCTAATTCCATGCCCCCAATGACCCAAAGGCCCGCCAAACTCCCTCCCCCCTTAATCCATCATTAGATTAAACTTCCACCCTTAATAAATCAGCAATTAATATTAAGATATTACAATTTAAACAACTGCATGAGTATCGTGGAGACAAATCTTGCTTTATTCATACTATGTGGGTAGGCCAGGTTGAAGCCAGGAACTCCATCCAGGTCTTCCATATGGGTGGCAGGAACTCAAGTATTTGGGTTATCATCTGCTCCCTTCCTAGGTGTATTAGCAGGAAAATGGATAAGGATCACAGAGTAACTGAGACTCAATCCAGGCACTCCATTATGGGCATCCTAAGCAGTGGCTTAACCTGCTATACCACAATGTCTATAAATTTGTCTTTTAATTCTATTTTCCTTGAGCTTCTTAGAGGTAGGAAAGGTTTCCTTGGTGAGTGGAGGCATGGTGGTACCTTAGTCTGTTTATTTAGCTATAACAAAATGCCTGAGGCTGGGTGATTTATTTTTAAGAAGAAGTTTAACTCATAGTTCTGAAGGTCCAAGAACATGACACCAGCATCTGATCCATTTCTGGTGAGGCTCTCATGGTGTATGGCATCACATGTTGGGAGCATGCAATGGGAGCCATGAGCTAACATCCTCTAAAAAAGGCCAGCATGTAGGGTAGGTGAGGGGTAAGAAGGGTAAGAACATGAGGGAGATGACAACATGAAGAGATCTATTAACAGTAGGCAGAGGTGGAGACAGCATTGTGACAGAGCAGGTTAAGCTACTACCTGTGATGCCAGCATCCCAAATGGGTGCTGATTAGAGCCCCAGCTCCTCCACTCTGGATCCAGCTCCCTGCTAATACATCTGGGAAAGCTGTGGAAGATGGCCTAAGTGCTTCTACCTGGCTTAGCCTTGGCTGTTGCAGCCATTTGGGGAGTGAACCAGAGAATGGATGATATCTGTCTCTCCATCTCTCCCTCATTTTCTGTAACTCTACCTTTCAAATAAATAAATCTTTAAAAAAAAAGAAGCATAGGCAGAAGGGCCCCTGTTTAGCCTCACAGTTAAGATGCCCACATACCTTATAAATGCTGGGATTAGATTCCCAACTACACCCCTGATATTAGCTTCCTGCTAATGCAGACCCTGAAAGGCAGTAGTGCTGGCTCAAGTAGTTGGGTGTCTGTTACTGGTGTGGGAAACCTAACAAACAAATAAATAAATAAATAAAAATTTTAAAAAATAAGAGGCAGATGTGGATTTGGAATTCCAGTCTGTTAAAGTCCCAAAACACGTATTCTTAATCTCTACAATACTGAAAGTACACTTGTAGGACCTGCTGCATCACAAGTCCCTGTGAAGCTTGTTAAAATAAAAATTTCTAAGTGGATCATGGTAATGGTTGCACAACTCTACACATTTTATGAAAAAAGTTATATACTTAAAACCAGTGAATTTTATGGTATATTAATAATACTTTGATAAAGTTATTTGAAGTGCAGATTACTAGACCCTGGCCCAGACCAACCAAAATAAACTCAACAAAATATCTTGAAATGAAATCTGGGAATTTATATTTCCATCACTTCTATAACTTCCCATGGTAATGCTGATCCTCAATGAAGTTAGAGGTACACCTGGCCCATGAAGATGAATCATAAAATCTTCTGACTGAGTGGGAAAAACAGCAGAGTAAAACTGATAACACCATTTATATAAATTTTAAACATTTTGAAAAGAATCACTATGTTCCTAAATTTGTATTTATAAAATGCATGAAGCATGAAGTTTGCATACCTTAAGTAAAATGTTTCTAGGTCAAAAAAATTAAAAATCCATTCAGATTTTGCAAGAACACACACAAGCAAAAAAATATATTAGGGGGCCAGCGGTGTGGCATAGAGAGTAAAGCCACTGCCTGCAGTGCCAGATTCCCATATAGGCGCTGGTTTGAGTCCTGGCTGCTCCACTTCTCATTCATCTCTCTGCTATAGCCTGGGAATGCAGTAGAGGATGGCCCAAGTCTTTGGGCCCCTGCACCTGCATGGGACACCTGGGAGAAGTTCCTGGCGCAGCTCTGGCTGTTGTGGCCAGTTGGGGAGTGAACCAGTGGATGGAAGACCTCTCTCTCTCTCTGCCTCTTCTTCTCTGTGTAACTCTGACTTTCAAATAAATAAAAGATATATTAGAGTACTTCAAAAAATTCATGGAAAATAGAATTAAAAATATTTTTTTTCTTTTTTTCATTTTTATTAGCAAGAGATATTTGTACATTTTATGCGGTACAGAGCAATATTTACACACACACACACACACATATAGTGTAAACTGAGAAAATCAAGTAATTAGCATGATGTTTGCAGCCTTGGTGCAAAAAAAATTGAAATGTATGCACAGTTTTTTCAAAATACACATTTTCAATGAACTTTTTGAAGGCCATTTGTACATTGGCTACCTTAGAATGATTGGCTACGGTAAAAGAAAGAGAAGAAACAGAGAGGCAGAGTGGGAGATACAGAAAGAGAACAGACAGGCAGTGAGGGAGAGAGAGTGCCTTGGGGAGAGGTTCTTTAAACTCATCAAAAAGAAAAGGATATCCTTTTTCCACTATCCCACCTGCCACACCGTTTTTTTTTTTTTCTTTTTTCCCTTTTTTTTTTTTTTTTTACAGGCAGAGTGGACAGTGAGAGAGAGAGACAAAGAGAAAGGTCTTCCTTTTCCCTTGGTTCACCCCACAATGGCCGCTGATCCAAAGCCAGGAGCCAGGTGCTTCTCCTGGTCTCCCATGCGGGTGCAGGGCCCAAGCACTTGGGCCATCTTCCACTGCACTCCCAGGCCACAACAAAGAGCTGGACTGGAAGAGGAGCAACTGGGACAGAATCTGTCGCCCCGACTGGGACTAGAACCCAGGGTGCTGGTGCCGCAGGCACAGGCCCCCACCCAGTTTTAAAGCCTACCTGGCCTCATTGTGTAATATGAAACTTTCCAATGTCCTGCAAGTCCAGCACTGCTTGATCTATCATTATGTGCCAAGTTTCAATAACAAAACCACAGAGCAGAATGTGTCTATAGGGCTGGCTCTTGAACTGACTCCCCTGGGAGAGATGAAGGACTTTGATCACAAATCCAAGAGAGGCAATTCTCCACTGATGGCTTTTATGTCTTAAAAAATAATTAGAGCACCCACAATTAAATACTTCGAATTCCTGAGCTGTTTTCAGGAAATGATCAGAGTAATTAGCGGCAGGAATCATGTATTAAGAACATGCAATCAAATCTCCTGGGTTATAATTTATATCTAGCCGTCCTGAGCACAAATCATTAATTCGGTATCCAGTGAGTTACCCCTCTTCATCAGTGATCCAGAATGTCATCAATGGTTCTCAAAGTCCATTGAAAGTACCTGGAAACTTGTTAGAAACGCAAATTTGGGGCCTACTCCCCAGACCAATCAAATGGAAATTCTGGCAGTAGGTCCCATCAATCTTGATTTTTAACATACTCTCTAAGAGCTCTGGGGGTATGAAACTACTGAACCCCTGCTCCACATTTAAGAAGGTAGCCTACTCAGCCACTGCTATTGCCTTGCTTATCTGATTTCAATTGGGTCAACAAAGGGATAAGACCTATTGAAGTCCCAAGAATAAAACCGTTTTCAAAAGACTGCCCATTAAGGAAAAAAAAAAAAAGTTGTACCTCTGGCAAGAAGCATTCAGTTTCCCTGTTATGAGAAAACCTTGTGCAAAACTCTGTGTTACAATGTACTACTGTCTTCTAATTGGAAAGGGACCTCTTTCAGTTTGCTGAAGTTATTTATTTTTTAAATATTTTAAAGATTTATTTATTTATTTATTTATTTGAAAATCAGAATTACAGAGAGAGAGGAAGAGAGAAAAAGGAAGAGAGAGAGAGAGAGAGGAAGAAAGAGAGAGAGATGTTCCATCCACTGATTCACTTCTCAGATGACCACAAAAGCTAGGGTAAACCAGGCCAAGACCAGGAGCTGGAAGCTTCATTCAGGTCTCCCACAGGGGCCAAAACACTTGGGCCATCTTCCACTGGTTTTCTCAGGCCATTATCAGGGATCTAGATCAGAAGTGGAGCAGCCAGGACACAAACTGGCACCCATGTGGGGTGCTAGCATCACAGGCAGCAGCTTTACCTGCTATGTCACAATGCCGGTCCCCACTAAAGTTATTTCTGTGTATTTGTTCCATATAAAAATGTATAGGGCATTTGTGAGTTCAGAATATTAAAGAGCTGATATGAAAAGCAATCCAT
The DNA here is from genome assembly GCF_964237555.1 of Oryctolagus cuniculus. Lineage (NCBI taxonomy): Eukaryota > Metazoa > Chordata > Mammalia > Lagomorpha > Leporidae > Oryctolagus > Oryctolagus cuniculus. Next base: position 80,832,341 of record NC_091453.1, on the reverse strand, counting down.
TTGATCTCTCCTCTACTCTACTCTTTCTCTCTCTTCTCTCCTCTCCTCTCCTCTCTTATACTCATATAAATTAATATAAATTATTAGTGAATGATCACTTGCAAAATTTTCAACTGATTGATGAAGCCCACCCATGTGAGAAAAGGCAATTCTGCTTCCTTAGCCTCCCAATGCAAATATTAATCTCATCCAAAAACTATTTTATGGAAATACTCAGAATAATGTTAGACCAAATGTCTGAGCACAAATGTTCTTCACTCCTGCTACACTGCCTTCTCTCTCCTGGCCCTCGCCTATGTTCCACTGAGGAGTGCCAAACGATCAATTAACGGGAAGAAAAGACTCAGCCTGGTTTAAAGTTGATTCTGGATGAAATGCAGGAACCACCAGAAAATGGACAGCTATAGCATTACAGCCCCTTTCTCTGATACCCTTGAAGGTTAGTAATAAAGAGGTCATCACAGTGTTTAGAACTTTGGGCAATACATCTGGCAGTGTTAGTTGCTTGAAAGGTGAAGTAGCCAGACATGTGATAATATACTGACTCATAGCTGGGCCATCCATATTTGCCTGCCCACAGACATTGGAAGTCCTAGTTCCTGGGACTTTTTAGACTTAGACTGAGACTTATACTATTGGCTACTCTGTTTCTTAGGCCTTCAAGTCTGGACTGGAGCTATACACCAGCTTTCCTGAGCCTGCAGATTGCAGACAGTAGGTTGTGAGATTTCTCAGCCTCCATAATCACATGAACCAATGCTTCATAAAATTTTCATATCTATCTATCTATCTTCACCATCATCATCATTTATCTATATCTATCATCTATCTATATCTACCAATCCATGAATTATCTGTCATCTCTATCATCATCTACCCATTGTCTATCTATCGTCTATCTCCTATTGATTATGTTTCTCTGAAAACCCTAATACAACATGTATCAACTACAAAGGGAAAATCTAGTGGCTAGCATTTGGCATGGCAGTTAAGATACTGTTAGGAACATTTACTTCCTATTTTACAGTGCCAGGGTTTAAGTTCTCACTCTGCTTCCAATTCCAACTAATGTGAACCCTGGGAGGCAACAGATGATGGCTCAAATGCTTGGGCTCCTGACACTCTTATGGGAGATCTGGATGGCATTCTAAGCTCATGATTTCATCAAGACCCAGCCCTTGCTGTGGTGGATATTTGGGGAGTAAACCAGTGGATGGCAGATCTCTCTGTCTCTCCATGCCTTTCAAATAAATAAAGTTTTAAGGTATAAATCTAAAATTATTTCAAAATAAATTAATAAGCAACCTAAAAATTGGAATTTTTGCATATACTATCACCCATATACTTTGCTTGCCATATTTCAGTTTTCTAATCTAAATCTTGTAGAAATTCCTTTAAAATTTATGTTACACAGAGAGAAAGATAGAGATGAGAATTATTATAGAGTAATAATTTAGTTTTATTGTTCAGAATTATTGCTTATAGTTATTCATTTGACATAATTAGAACAGTATATCAGTTAGGAAGGAAGCAGATTTCCACTAATTAAGTGAAACTGATTTTCTAAAGTTCTAGGCATCACATTCTCAATAGCATTTCAGAAACATTTTCTTACACATTTTGTACATAAATAGATGCTCCACTTTTACAAGGGCACTCTTAGTCTCTGTGTGGAAAATAACCACGTATGTAGAGAAGCTATAGGGCTGTTAGTATGTGAAAGATCCACAGAAGTTATTTCTTACTGATGTTCTCTTTGCTTTGCTCTCATAGGGCACTTTCTCAGGGATGTTATTATTTTTAAACACTACTCAGGTATTGGAATCCATCACAGTAACATTTGAGATGAATGTTCTTCCTTTCTTTTGTGTAGAAGGGCAACTGTGAAAGGAAAGGAGAACCACAGTAGGACACCTTGACTGCAGGAATGTTTTCAGGCAGATCAATTCTAAAAATTTATACAAATGGAAGTTGAGATAATTTTTAAAATCTATTCTCTTAATTTCTTCCCTTGCCTGAGCAGCCATTGGGGAGTTTTATATTCCTTCAGAGAAAGGAATACTGCTGATTTATAGTGACTCCATGGTTTCAGAAATACCTGCCAATTTTTGGCTTCAGTCTTTTAATCATTATCTTTTAATCATTCTGATAATTAGCTATGATAATTATAATTGGCATTAATACTACTAATACTATATAAGCCATAGTAATATCTTGTATCACATAGCACTTTTGGGTTTACAAATTGTCTCATGCATGTCATTTCATGTCACTCTGTCTTGGCTTTAGTTGTCCTGAAAACAGAAACTGAGAGAAAGACTTGCATGAACCAGTTCCAGGGAGCAGGTTAAAAGGGATAGGGAAGTGAAACAGGGGAAGTGGAAAAGAAAATGCCTGTAGGATTTCTTGAGTGGGGTATCTCTGTGGAAGGGTTGGACCTTCTGTGGAACCTAAAGGAAAATAACTCAGAATTATCAACCCAAAGAGAAAAAAGGGAAACTTTTATCCATGAACTCTGGCTTCTGTTGGTCAAGGGTGTTCCCAAGGACATCTAATGCCATAATGTTCTGAAAATCACAGGATGAGGAGCAAGAGATAATAGCAATAGGTTCAAGGTGAAGCACTCTGAGGTTGCACAGAGAAAAATGGGTGAACCCAGCAAGTAAATAACGCAATATTGGTAATGGTAGGATGTATGGTCTAGATGGTTTGAAGTCACATAAGAGTTGTCATACATATGCCCTTTTAGCAACACGATCAGAGAAGGCATTTTATGTATATTCTATCATGCTATTGTTAGTAAATGATTTGACCATACTGTATACTTCAATGTCCATATCTGGAAAAACTCAAAAACAAAAAACATTAGGAAAACAACTAATGGAACATGTGCAAAATGATTTGAGTTCCAAGAACACAAGTATATAAATAAATTATTACTTATAATACTTATAATCTATTTGAAAACAACATGGGTTTATTTTCTCATTTTGAAATATTGAATTCCACATCAGGTAAAATTGGAAGATACATAGGGACCACTTTTATCTCTCATTCCTCATGCATCTATCACTAACTTTAAAGAGAGTTTAGCTCTCCCTGTCTATACATAATTATACAAACTAATTTAAGATTCCATATTTTAGTACTTGTATAATAAGCCACAAAAGTCAATAATGAACTACAGATACTCATGGAATATTTTCTCTTCTAATTTTAGGATTGATAATTCACTGTTTCTTCTATTTTGTGCATCAAGAACAACCACTGGTATGATTACTTCTCAGAAAGCAGGCCCTCATTCAAGAGCAAAGTAATTTCTTTTGGTCATACTGCACTTGTGGCATTCTTTGAAGTCACATTAAAGCCTTTTCCTGGCTCCTGAGTTATCTGTTACTCTTTGCTGTATTAACACATCTCTGGCTCAACCTATGGCAAAAAGAGATTTCTTATTAAAGTGACCCACATGGATATGAGTGTCGTGGAATAGTTGGCTAGAAAGAAACTGCTAGTCTGTGATATAGGCTCTGGGACATTTAGTTAACTTGAATGATTCTATTTTCTATGGATGAATTGATCGTTTCTTAGTGTGGTCATGTACCTATTGCCATAGCTTTGGGAATGTAACCCTATAATCATGCCCAGATCATCCCAGTCACCTTCTTGAGAAGCCAGGTCAAGGCCATGGAATGGGGAGAGAGTCTTAGCACTGGATAAGCTGCAAGAGTTTGTTTCTTCTTGCATTTTTCCCTTTCTTCCTCCTCTTCCTGTTCATTACTGACATGTATATATTATATGCTAGATTCTGTTCAAGGTGCTCCACATTTTTAACTCATTTAGTTCTTGCAATAACCCTATTGTATTAGTCCATTTTCTATTTCTAATAACACAATACCACAGACTGTACAAATTTTAAAGAAAAAAATTTATTTGGGTTCTTGGTTTGAGAGGTTCAATATTGAGAGGCAACACATGGTGGTGGGCTTTTTGTTGGCATAGTTCAGGGTGACATAGGACATCACGTGGTAAGAGATACGAAGGGCACACATGCGTCTTTTGGTCTCTCCTCTCTTCTTTTAAAGCCACCGGTATCCAATCATGAGATCTCCACTCTGATTACCTTATCTAATTTCAATCATATTCCAAAGGCCACATCTCTAAACACCCTAAGATTAAATTTCCACCCTCTTAATTCATAAAAATAGGGATTAAACTCCAATATGAGTTCCAGAGGGGAAAAAATATAGCCAAATCATTGCACTTACCCAGTTTTGATTCTTAGGTATATTAAATAAATTATCCAAAGTCACCAGCTTATCAGTGATTGCACTACAGACTTAAATTCAGTCTTTCAGTCTTTTCTCACCAATCTACTACAAATTAAATGAAACCTGGTACTTCTCTGGCCTCCACATGTCTGGCCATGATACTTTTCAGAAAGTGTGTGCCTGACCCAACACATTCTTGAGATCTGGAGTATATAAAATTTGTAATTTTTGTCTTTTCAGACCTTCATGATGCCTATCTTTCAGTTTCAGAATTCTTCTCCACTCATTCATTCATTCAAAATATCTTTATTGAGCAACTAATACACAGGGCATGTGAAGTACAATGGCAAATTAGATGAACATTGATCCTATATTCATGAAATTTTCAGCCTAATGAGAGACAAGGCAGCACACAGAAACCAGAATACACCACATACAAATAAAGAGAGAGAAAGTGAGAGTGAGAGAACATAATTTCAAGCTGAGAAGGAAACAAATAGGATTCCATGGTAGAAAAGCAAGACCTCGCTGAGGTGATAGTGGTGGGAAGATAGGAAAGAGTGAATCATATAAACAATCAGAACAAACACTGCAGACAGAGGGACAATAAATGGTGAAGAGTAGCAGAGGCAAAAGGGCTTGGCTCAGTCAACTAATAGAGAGTAGACTAATGAATGTGCCTTGAGCTTAGTGAGCAAGAAAGAAAGACTAATAGGAGATGAGGTTGTAGAAATAAGCTGGAGCCAGATCATTACCAAGCATTGTGGGTGGCTCTGAAAAAGTGTTTCTGTGTAATACTTTGAGCTGTGGGAAGTCATTAGGATTTAATTTAAGTAGGGGAGTGATGTGATCTACTTCACAGTGTGTAAGATCACTATGCTTGCCATGTGGAAAACTGATAAGATGGAGTACAAGTACAGGCACAAAGATCAATTAGGAGTTGCTTGCAGTTATTCAAGTAAGAGATGATAATAGCTAGCACCGGGTTGTTAGTATAGAGGTGGTAAGAAACGGTCAGGGGCTGGTGCTGTGCACAGTGGGTTAACACCCTGGCCTGAAGTGCCGACATCCCATATGGGCACCACATCGAGACCCAGCTGCTCCACTTCCAATCCAGCTCTCTGCTGTGGCCTGAGAGAGCAGTAGAAGATGGCTCAAGTCCTTGCGCCCCTGCACCCGTGTGGGAGACCCGGAGGAGGCTAGAGGCTCCTGGCTCCTGGCTTTGGATTGGCGCAACTCCAGCCATTGCGACCAATTGGGGAGTGAACCATCGGATGGAAGACCTCTCTCTCTCTTTCTCTCTGCCTCTCCTCTCTCTGTGTAACTCTGACTTTCAAATAAATAAATAGATCTTTTTAAAAAAAGAAATGGTCAAATCCCACATGAATTTTCATGTTGGAACTGACAAGATTTGCCAGCCAACAAACTGAACGCAAGAGGATGAAGAAGAGAACGGAACCAAGGGTTGCTCTTAGACCTTGGCCTGAGCAACTGGAGGAATGAGGCTGGCATTTGTGAACACTGGCTATGGAGTGGTAAGGACAATACCAAGAGTTCTGTTTTGGGAGCTGACTCTGTAGCATAGTGGGTAAAGCCACTGCCTGCAGTGTCAACATCCCATATAGGCGCTGGTTCTAGTCCCAGCTGCTCCATTTCCAACCCAGCTCTCTGCTATGGCCTTGGAAAGCAGTAGAAGATGGCCCAAGTGCTTGGGCTCTGCACCAGCATAGGAGACCTGGAAGAAGCTCCAGGCTCCTGGCTTTGGAATGGCAGCCCACCTCCGGCAATCGTGACTACTTGAGGAGTGAGCCAACAGATGGAAGACCTTTCTCTCTCTCTCTCTGCATCTCTCTGCCTCCGCCTTTCAAATAAATAAATAAATCTTAAAAAAAAATGAGTTCTGTTTTGGTCATGTTAAATTTAAGGGGCCCATGAGACCTAAGTGGATATGCTGAATTGGTAATTGTTACATGAGTCTAAACTCCTGAGGACACATCAAGGCTGTATATATACATTTAAGAATCAGCATATAGATGACAAAGCAATGGAGTTGGATGAGATAATTCAAAGAAAATGTGTTTACTTTTTGTTCTTTGCCTATCTCCTGTCCCACAATAGAAGATAAGCTCCATAGGAACAGGCAGTTTTATTCACTGGTGACTCTCTAATAATTTTAATAGTGCACTTACTAAAAGTTCACTGCATATGTAAAATGAAAGATTAAAAGTGTCTCATTAAATACCTCACACTAACCTGCACAGTCATCTTTGGACCCATCCTAGCCTCTGATCCCTTGTTTCTTTATTCTTTCTTGTTTCTATCTAAAGAGTCATGGTCACTCATAATGATAGCCTGAGGAAAAGTTCATTTTCCTCTCCTGATGTGTTCTCTCTAAGCTTCTTTGCTTAGGCCTTTTGACCCCTTTACTTGTGAACACTCCTACTTCTTTGTCTTAATACCATAACTTAGACATGATACCTAAAATTGACCCATACATGTATGTTTCTGAGTCATGGTCAGAATCGGCAAAGGCTTTCTGTAGCACTGAAGAGACAAGAAGGGACAAAAGCACTGACACCACATTTAATCACAGTCCTTGATACAAATGCAGCACATGGTTTGTACATAGATTGGGCTGCTTAAAAGCACCATCTCTAACAAATTTTCCCAGGATCCTTGTATTCTAATTGCAATGTATGATTTTCTTCATATCCTTTAAAACAAATACCAACCGTATGTCCAACAAGAGTGTCCCAAACATGATGTTGTGCTATATAGATGTCTTAAAGCAAACATGTATTAATTTAAGCCAGTATTGAGCCACCTTCCCTGGGATGTTTCCCTTTATCAGAAATATACCAAACTGCCTGAAATAGTTAGATGGTTAGTGGTCCTTGCAGTAAGGACAATACTTGTTTTAAAAATGCATTGCAGTCGGCCGGCACCACGGCACAATAGGCTAATCCTCCGCCTGTGGCACCGGCACCCCAGGTTCTAGTCCCAGTCAGGGCGCCGTATTCTGTCCCGGTTGCCCCTCTTCCAGGCCAGCTCTCTGCTGTGGCCCGGGAGTGCAGAGGAGGATGGCCCAAGTGCTTGGGCCCTGCACCCCATGGGAGACCAGGATAACCACCTGGCTCCTGCCTTCGGATCAGTGCGGTGCGCCGGCCATGCCAGCCACGCCAGCCATTGGAGGGTGAACCAACGGCAAAGGAAGACCTTTCTCTCTGTCTCTCTCTCTCTCTCTCTCTCTCTCTCTCTCTGTCCACTCTGCCTGTCAAAAAAAATGCATTGCAGTTTGGCAGGTCATGGAGCCTCCAATAAATACAAATAGTAATTTTCTAGGTTGATTTGGCCCAATTCAATTCAGCAAAGATTGAGTCACATTAACCAGAAAAATGGAGACAAGCTTCCCACTCTGATTAATTCAGTAACTTTTTATATAGACTCATAAACTCACATTGCCTCCATAAATGTGTTCTCTAGGTCACTGTCAGATAAATTTTTCACTAGGCTACTCACATATTTAAAAACCTCCAGGGTCTGGCATTATGATATAGTGGGTAAAGCTGCTACCTACGATGCTGGCATCCCATATGGGAACCAGTTCATGTTCTAGCTGCTCCACTTTCAATCAAGGTCCCTGCAAATGGCCTGGGAAAAACAGTAGAGAATTGCCCAACTACTTGGGCCCCCATCACCCATGTAGGAGAACCAGATGAAGCTGCTGGCTCCTGGCTTCAGCCTGGCCCAGGCTTGGCTGTTGTGGCTATCGGAGGAATAAACCAGTGAATGGAAGATCTCTCTTTATCTGTCCCTCCCTCTTTCCCTATAATTCTGACTTTCAAATAAAAAAACATAATATTTAAAAAAAAAACAACCCACAGAAGCTTCCCTAGAGCCTATCAGTTCCTGAATTCTGGAAGCCTTTCAAAACCACCATCATCTGACTCCAACTTGCCGCCTAGCAAATCCCTTCTCTCTCAACACACATACACACACACACACACACACACACACACCTCTTCTGTTTACATGGTCACAGGTTGCTCTATTTTCACTCCCCTTCCTCCATCCTGATGACAGTGCTCTGCTCATTCCCATTGCTGTGCCTTTGCTTACACTGTAGCCACAATCTGGAGCATCTTCCTCTCTTGCTGTAAACAGATTGCTGTATTTCTTTTAAATCCTACCTCAAAACTGAGTTTTTCCATGGGATCCAGCACATTGAGGCATTTTCCTTCTTCTATGTTCCCTGGTTCTCATATCTCTTTAATATATTCATTTATCATTTATCTTAAAGTTTATCATTTCCATGATAAATTCTTCTTCACCTTTTTTTTTTTTTTTGACAGGCAGAATGGACAGTGAGAGAGAGAGACAGAAAGAAAGGTCTTCCTTTGCCGTTGGTTCACCCTCCAATGGCCGGCGTGGCTGGCATGGCCGGCGCACCGCACTGATCCGAAGGCAGGAGCCAGGTGGTTATCCTGGTCTCCCATGGGGTACAGGGCCCAAGCATTTGGGCCATCCTCCACTGCACTCCCGGGCCACAGCAGAGAGCTGGCCTGGAAGAGGGGCAAACGGGACAGAATCTGTCCAGCACCCCGACCGGGACTAGAACCCGGTGTGCCGGTGCCACAGGCAGAGGATTAGCCTAGTGAGCCGTGGCGCTGGCTAATTCTTCTTCACCTTCTGCATCCTCCAGAATGTTTATGGAGATGGTAAAATGATATACATTAATGAAAAGAGCATAGTTCTTCATTCCAATCCTGCCACCACATAATTAGTGTTTGACTTTGATCCATTCTGTGCATTGAGTTTCAGATTAAGATATATTTGAAATAAGGGTTTTTTTCTTAATGTTTAAATATGACCATCCATTCATTCATTTATTCATTCAGTATTTATTGAATATTTATTTACTATGTGGCTAGCACTGCAGTTAGGAAAGGGAAATACCTGAAGGTTGGGGTTATTGAAGAATTCCTCAAATAAAAGATTTGTAAGGGAAGACATTGCTAGTAACCAGAAGAACTCATCACTACAGTGTCTGATGCACTGAGAAGGCTCAGGGGTTTTCTTTCCATCACTGTTCTCTCAGAAGGCTGGGCCTTCTCTACCAGTCCCTCTTCCTATGTTCATTACCTTGCCAGTTTTGCCTCACTGGCTAGAACTGAGAATGATTGGGCATTATTTTCTTACTTCTCTAAATCATACCAGGCATACTGGGGGACCAGGTTGGTTGTGTTCCTTTTTAAGCACCAGGCTTCCCTGTGGGCAATGGCATTTCTGCATCTGCTCGCATAGCAGGCTGTCTACATGAAATCTTCCTGCTGACCCTCCAGGAGTCTACTGGGAGACTGAGTTGGCATCAGAAAACTGCTTTTCCCATAATTCATTTCTGTAACACTGTACGCCAAGCACCTGAAGCAAAGTGTCCTGCTGCCACTACCACCGGGCAAAACTGAATCATGTGCAGACACTGACGCCCCAGGCTGCTGGCTAAGAATAAGATAAGCTCAAAATAACCTGCACTATCCCCAATGGACCTTATTGCCTGCCAGCCCCCCCATCACCCCTGCCTCTGATTGGCTGAAGAGCCAGGTAGACAACTTGTCCTCAAGCCCTGAAATAACATTGACAACAGAAATAAATCTCCTGCCTGGGTTAGAGGCTCATCAAAGCAGAAGAGAGAGATGCTCGATCATTCTGCCACTTACTTAGCTTCCCTCAGGATTTCTAGGATGGGCTCCAAGTAGATGTTGTGTGCATTTGGGGACAGGTTGGGAAAAGTAACTTGGCTTAATGATAGTGGAGAGGCAAGGGAGTAGGTGCTAACGAGCTGGAAACCTCATTCTTATACTCAGGCCCCTGGTCCCTAGGCATACACCTACATTCAGACCGTCTGAGTGGACAATCACAACCAATATATGCATGTCCAGCTAATGAGGAGCAAAGAGTGCTAAGCCTGGAGGCTCCCCTCTGACCATAAGAAGTCTCGTGACTGCACACCACCTCCTCCAGAGCTGGGGACACCTTTCCTAAGAGCAATGCAGAGCAGGAGGTGAATACATTGATGTTTTCCACCACCAAGTCTTATCTGTTGAATAATCTCAGGTAGCTAAGAGCTTTGAGATCCCTTGACTCACCACTCCAGTGCTTCGTCTAAACTCACTCAGAAGAGGTATTTAGCGCTTTCCAAACACCTAGCGGTGAGGGAATAGGACAAATGAAGCCCTTGTCTCTACTCTAAATGGCAGGGAGTACTGGTCCTCTAAGGACTGGAGTACTGATTCAGGAAAGAGGGGTATGTGGAGATGTAAGCCTAGATTCTCTAAGACTTAATTCATTGTACTTAATTAAACCTTTGTGCCTGTTGGTTAATAATCTCCCCCTCCTCCCAGCCTCTGGTAATGACCATTCTAGTCTTCGTTTTCATGAGTTTGATTATTTTATTTATTTCATATAAATGGAATACCTCAGTCCTTTTTCTCTCTGCATCTAGTTTCTTTCACTTAGCTTAAAATTTGTGTTCTTACCACAATAAAATAAAAAATAAAAACCAGAGTCTTAAAAGGGGAAAGGAGTAAAGCAGTAGAGCAAAAATTTGTGAAAAATTTACTGAAGTTATTATGATTCTCCACCTTGAACTTTGTACCCATGCATTAGCAAGTCACTCTCCTTAATTTCCTAATTCAATGAGGAGACAAAAAATGGCCCAGATAAGTAACATGACCTACAGTAGGTCACCCAGCTGAGAGCCCTGCCAGAACCTGGCTGTCTCCTCAAGTGCTGACGCACCCATCACTGTTAGCCCACTTAACTCTTTGGCCATGAGAGTAAAGTGACTCCAGTAACCACAACCTAGAACTGAGAACCAGAATCTGAGAGCAACTTTCCTCCACTTCTGTATTAATCAGCTCAGACTGCTAAAAGATAATGTCAGAATCTGGATGCTTAAACAGCAGCAAGGCATTTCTCAAAGTTCTGGAGGCTGAAAATCCAAGATCAAGGTGTCAACAGATTTGATTTCTCCTAAAGTCTCTTTCCTTGGCCTCCAGAGAACTGTTTTCTTGCTGTGTCCTAAAAGCCTTTTCTCTTTGCACACACATTCCTGATGCTACTTCTTCTTTTTTTTAAAGATTTATTCATTTTGAAATTTGAAAGTCAGAGTTACACAGAGGGAGAGACAGAGATCTCCCATCTGTTGGTTCACTTCCCAGATGGCTACAACAGCCAGCACTGGGCCAGGCCAAAGCCAGGAGTTTCTTCTGGGTCTCCCATGTGGGTGCAGGGGTCCAAGAACTTGGACCACCTTCTTTTTCTTTTTTTCATAATTGGAAAGTTTCTTTTTTATGATTTTAAAAATCCTTTTTACAGTATAAAAGGCTTTCATATTCTGAGAAAGAATTTTGGCATATAATTTTCTGGGATAGGTTTTAAAATTTTTCACTTATAAATTTTTTTTTAATTTTTTTATTTTAAAATTTTTAAGGTGAACAAATTTCATGTATTTCATATATACAGATTCAGGATGTTAGTAATACTTTCTAGCCTACTCTCTCTCCTGCCCATGGTCCCACCATCCCTCCTCCTTTCCTATTCCTTTCTTTAATTTTTTTTAATCCTTTATTTAATGAATATAAATTTCCAAAGTACGACTCATGGATTACAATGGCTTCCCCCCCCCATACCGTCCCTCCCACCCACAACCCTCCCCTTTCCCACTCCCTCTCCCCTTCCATTCACATCAAGATTCATTTTCGATTATCTTAATATACAGAAGATCAGCTTAGTATACATTAAGTAAGGATTTCAACAGTTTGCTCCCACGCAGAAACATAAAGTGAAAAATAATAGATGATTTTTTTAAAATGATGATGAAATCAGATCAGACCTATTGTCATGTTTAATCCCAGTGAGAGTCAAGTTGGGAATTGGTAATTTCTTTTTTTTTTTTTTTTACAGAAGATCAGTTTAGTGTACATTAAGTAAAGATTTCAATCGTTTGCACCCCCATAGAAACACAAAGTGAAATATACTGTTTCAGTACTCGTTATAACATTAAGCCTCAATGTACAGCACATTAAGGACAGAGATCCTACATGAGGAGTAAGTGCACAGTGACTCCTGTTGTTGACTTTACAAATTGACACTCCTGTTTATGGCATTAGTAATCTCCCTATGCACCAGTCATGAGTTTCCAAGGCATTGGAAGCCCCTTGAGTTCTCCGACTCTTATCTTGTTTAGACACGGTCATAGTCAAAGTGGAGGTTCTCTCCTCCCTTCAGAGAAAGGCACCTCCCTCTTTGAAGACCTGTTCTTTCCACTGGGATCTCACTCACAGAGATCTTTTTGCCAGAGTGTCTTGGCTTTCCATGCCTGAAATACTCTCATGGGCTTTTCAGCCAGATCCGAGTGCCTTTAGGGCTGATTCTGAGGCCAGAGTGCTGTTTAAGACATCCGCCATTCTATGAGTCTGCTGAGTATCTCACTTCCCATGTTGGATCACTCTCCCCTTTATTTATTCTATCGGTTAGTGTTAGCAGGTACTAGATTTGTTTATGTGCTCCCTTAGACTCTTAGTCCTTTCATTATGATCAATTGTGAACTGAAATTGATCACTTGGACTAGTGAGATGGCATTGGCACATGCCACCTTGATGGGATTGAACTGGAATCCCCTGGTATGTTTCCAACTCTACCAATTGGGGCAAGTCAGCCCGAGCATGCCCCAAATTATACATCTCTTCCCTCTCTTATTCCCACTCTTATGTTTAACAGGGATCACATTTCAGTTAATTTTCAACACTTAAGAATAACTGTGTGGTAATTACAGAATTAAACCAGTCATATTAAGTAGAACAGACAAAAAAAATACTAAGAGGGATAATGTATTAAGTTGTCCATTAACAGTCAGGACTATGCTGATCAAGTCACCATTTCTCATAGTGTCCATTTCACTTCAGGAGGTTTCCTTTTTGATGTTCAGTCAGTTGTCACCGATCAGGGAGAACATATGGTATTTGTCCCTTTGGGACTGGCTTATTTCACTCAGCATGATGTGTTCCAGATTCCTCCATTTTGTTGCAAATGACTGGATTTCGTTGTTTCTTACTGCGGTATAGTATTCTAAAGAATACATATCCCATAATTTATTTATCCAGTCTACCGTTGATGGGCATTTAGGTTGGTTTCAGGTCTTGGCTATTGTGAATTGTGCTGCAATAAACATTAGGGTGCAGACCGCTTTTTTGTTTGTCAATTTAAACTCCTTTGGGTAAATTCCAAGGAGTGGGATGGCTGGGTCGAACGGTAGGGTTATCTTCAGGTTTCTGAGGAATCTCCAGACTGATTTCTATAGTGGCTTGACCAGTTTGCATTCCCACCAACAGTGGGTTAGTGTCCCTTTTTCCCCACATCCTCGCCAGCATCTGTTGTTGGTAGATTTCTGCATGGGAGCCATTCTAACCGGGGTGAGGTGAAACCTCATTGTGGTTTTGATTTGCATTTCCCTGATTGCTAGTGACCTTGAACATTTTTTCATGTGCCTGTTGGCCATTTGGATTTCCTCTTTTGAAAAATGTCTATTGAAGTCCTTGGCCCATCTCTTAAGTGGATTGTTTGTTTTGTTTTTGTGGAGTTTCTTGATCTCTTTGTAGATTCTGGTTATTAACCCTTTATCTGTTGCATAGTTTGCAAATATTTTTTCCCATTCTGTCGGTTGTCTCTTCACTCTCCTGACTGTTTCTTTTGCAGTACAGAAACTTCTCAATTTGATGCAATCCCAATAGTTGATTTTGGCTTTGACTGCCTGTGCCTCCCGGGTCTTTTCCAGAAATTCTTTGCCTGTGCCAATATCTTGAAGGGTTTCTCCAATGTTCTCTAATAACTTAATGGTGTCAGGACGTAGATTTAGGTCTTTAATCCACATTGAGTGGATTTTTGTGTAAGGTGTAAGGTAGGGGTCTTGCTTCATGCTTCTGCATGTGGAAATCCAGTTTTCCCTGCACCATTTATTGAAAAGACTGTCCTTGCTCCAGGAATTAGTTTTAGATCCTTGGTCAAATATAAGTTGGCTGTAGATGTTTGGATTGATTTCTGGTGTTTCTATTCTGTTCCATTGGTCTATCCATCTGTTTCTGTACCAGTACCATGCTGTTTTGATTACAACTGCCCTGTAGTATGTCCTGAAATCTGGTATTGTGATGCCTCCGGCTTTGTTTTTGTTGTACAAGATTGCTTTAGCTATTCGAGGTCTCTTGTGCCTCCATATGAATTTCAGCATCATTTTTTCCAGATCTGAGAAGAATCTCTTTGGTATCTTGATTGGGATTGCATTGAATCTATAAATTGCTTTTGGGAGAATGGACATTTTGATGATGTTGATTCTTCCAATCCATGAGCATGGAAGATTTTTCCATTTTTTGGTATCCTCTTCTATTTCTTTCTTTAAGGTTTTGTAATTCTCATCGTAGAGATCTTTAACGTCCTTGGTTAAGTTTATTCCAAGGTATTTGATTGTTTTTGTAGCTATTGTGAATGGGATTGATCTTAGCAGTTCTTTCTCAGTCATGGCATTGCTTGTGTATACAAAGGCTGTTGATTTTTGTGCATTGATTTTATATCCTGCCACTTTGCCAAACTCCTCTATGAGTTCCAATAGTCTCTTAGTAGAGTTCTTTGGATCCTCTAAGTACAGAATCATATCGTCTGCAAAGAGGGATAGTTTGACTTCTTCCTTCTCGATTTGTATTCCTTTGATTTCTTTTTCTTGTCTGATGGCTCTGGCTAAAACTTCCAGAACTATGTTAAATAGCAGTGGTGAGAGTGGGCATCCCTGCCTGGTGCCTGATTTCAGTGGAAATGCTTCCAACTTTTCCGCATTCAATAGGATGCTGGCTGTGGGTTTTTTATAAATTGCTTTGATTATATTGAGGAATGTTCCTTCTATACCCAATTTGCTTAGAGTTTTCATCATGAAAAGGTGTTGAATTTTATCAAATGCTTTCTCGGCATCTATTGAGATAATCATATGGTTTTTCTTTTGCAGTCTGTTAATGTGGTGAATCACACTGATTGATTTGTGAATGTTGAACCATCCCTGCATACCAGGGATGAATCCCACTTGGTCTGGGTGGATGATTTTCCTGATGTGTTGTTGTACTCTATTGGCCAGAATTTTATTGAGGATTTTTGCGTCTATGTTCATCAGGGATATTGGTCTGTAATTTTCTTTCAGTGCTGCATCTTTCTCTGGCTTAGGGATTAAGGTGATGCTGGCTTCATGGAAAGAATTTGGGAGGATTCCCTCTTTTTCGATTGTTCTGAATAGTTTGAGAAGAAATGGGATTAGTTCTTCTTTAAATGTCTGGTAGAATTCAGCAGTGAATCCATCTGGTCCTGGGCTTTTCTTTGTTGGGAGGGCCTTTATTACTGTTTCAATTTCTGTTTCAGTTATGGGTCTATTTAGGTTTTCTATGTCTTCATGGTTCAATTTTGGTAGATTGCATGTGTCCAGGAATGTATCCATTTCTGATAGGTTTTCCTGTTTGCTGGCATACAGGTCCTTGTAGTAATTTCTGATGATTCTTTTTATTTCTGTGGTGTCTGTTGTTACGTTTCCTTTTTCATCTCTGATTTTATTGATTTGGGTCTTTTCTCTTCTTTTTTTAGTTAGTTGGGCCAATGGGGTGTCAATTTTGTTTATTTTTTCAAAAAACCAGCTTCTCGCTTCGCTGATTTTTTGTAATGTTTTTTTGGATTCAATCCTGTTGATTTCTTCTCTGATTTTAATTATTTCTCTTCTCCTACTAGACTTGGGTTTGGTTTTCTGCAGTTTTTCTAGGTCCTTGAGGTGCGCTGAAAGCTCATTTATTTGGTACCTTTCCAATTTCTTGATATAGGCACCTATTGCTATAAATTTGCCTCTCAATACTGCTTTTGCTGTATCCCATAAGTTTTGATATGTTGTGTTGTTGTCTTCATTTACTTCCAGAAAGTTTTTGATTTCTCTTTTGATTTCTTGAATGACCCAGTGTTCATTCAGGAGCATGTTGTTCAGTCTCCATGTGTTTGCATACTTTCTGGGGTTTCCTGAGTTGCTAATTTCCAGCTTCATTCCGCTGTGGTCTGAGAAGCTGCATGGTATGATTCTAATTCTTTTAAATTTGCTGAGACTTGCTTTATGGCCTAGTATGTGATCAATCCTAGAGAAGGTTCCATGCACTGCTGAGAAGAATGTGAAGTCTGTAGATGTAGGGTTGAAAGTTCTGTAGATATCTGTTAGATCCATTTGGGCAATAGTGTCAATTAAATCTGCTGTTTCCTTGTTGATCTTCTGTCTGGATGATCTGTCTATTTCTGAGAGTGGAGTATTGAAGTCCCCTAGTACTATTGTATTGGAATCTAAATCTCCCTTTAAGTCCCTTAACATATCTTTTAAATAGACTGGTGCCCTGTAATTAGGTGCATATACATTTATAATAGTTACATCTTCCTGTTGAATTGAACCCTTAATCATTATATAGTGTCCCTCTTTGTCTCTCTTAACAGTTTTTGTATTAAAGTTTATTTTGTCTGATATTAATATGGCTACACCTGCTTTTTTTTGGTTTCTGTTGGCATGGAATATCTTTTTCCAACCTTTCACTTTCAGTCTGCATGCCTCTTTGTTAGAGAGATGTGTTTCTTGTAGGCAACAAATAGTTGGGTTGTGTTCTGTGAGCCAGTCAGCCAAACGGTGTCTTTTAACTGGAGAATTCAGACCATTAATGTTCAATGTGACTATTGATACAGAGTGACTTTGCCCTGCCATTTTCCCGGAAATATTTTCTAGTATATGCTTTGAGCTTCCCATGCTCTTTTACTGGTAGGTGTTCTTCCTTTCCCTTCTTTCATATTGATGGCCGTGTTTCTGTGTTTCTGAGTGTAGCACATCTTTAAGTATCTTTTGCAGGGCCGGACGAGTGGCCACAAAGTCTTTCAATTTCTGTTTGCTATGAAAGGTCTTTATTTCACATTCATTCACAAATGAGAGCTTGGCAGGATATAATATTCTGGGCTGGCAATTTTTCTCTCTTAGCACCTGTGCTATGTCTCGCCACTCCCTCCTAGCCTGTAGTGTTTCTGATGAGAAGTCTGCTGTGAGTCTGATTGGAGATCCTCTGAGAGTAATCTGACGTTTCTCTCTTGCACATTTTAGGATCTTTTCTTTATGTTTCACTGTGGTAAGTTTAATTACCACGTGTCGTGGTGAGGATCACTTTTGGTCATGTTTACTGGGGGTTCTATGAGCTTCCTGTACTAGGATATCTCTGTCCTTCTCCAAACCTGGAAAGTTCTCTGCTAGTATCTCACTAAAAAGGCCTTCCAATCCTTTCTCTCTCTCCATGCCTTCAGGAACTCCTAGAACCCGAATGTTGGTTTTTTAAATAGTATCTTGTAGATTCCCAACAATATTTTTTAGATTTCTAATTTCCTCTTCTTTTCTTTGGTTTGACTGTATGTTTTCCTGTGCTCTATCTTCTAAGTCCGATATTCTCTCTTCTGCTTCACCCATTCTGTTTTTAAGGCTTTCTAATGTGTTTGTCATTTGATCTATTGAGCTCTTCATTTCATTTTGATTTCTCTTCACTATCACACTTTCCTGTTCTACTAGTTTCTGAGTTTCATTTTGACTGTTCCTTAAAATTTCATTTTCACGAGAGAGATTTTCAATCTTGTCCATTAAGGATTTCTGTAGTTCAAGGATTTGCTTTTGAAAACTTCTAATTGTTCTTATCATAAATTTTTTGAAATCCGTATCTTGCATTTCTTCTATCTCATCATCTTCATACTCTTGGCTTGGGGTGTTTTGCTTATTTGGAGGCATCATAGTGTCATCGTTGATCTTGTTCCCTCGATTTCTGTGTTTGTTACTTGGCATAGTTAATTCTTCTTGCATCACTGTGCGTTTTTTTATTTTATACTGTGTCCGTGTTAAGTGGACTGCCTGCTGTTGGAGGAGCCTTGGAGGCTTGAGATGGGTGCGGCCTGAGAGCTCTGCCTGGTTCTTCCTGGTTAAGGGTGTGCAAAGGTGACACCCTCAGGTTATGCATGGTAAATCTCTCTCTTTTTATTTATTTATGTATTTTATTTATTCAGGGGGTAAGTAACACCGCATGGCACGGCTGTGCAGAATTGATGGTATTTTGCTTCCAGTCTTTGGCTCCTCTGGACTCCCACTGGGTTGCCTAGGCTACTGAATTGTAGTGACTCAGTTCCTTAGCTCTCCCCCATTGATATGTAAATCCAGAGAGGAGGCCTGCTCTTTGTCTCTTGGGAATTCTTCAAGCCTTGCAGCCTTGTAACCTTTGCAAGGTTAGGGGGAAGAGAAACCCCGAAGCTTTTTTTTTTCCTTCTTTCCGGTAGTGAGTTTGCTGCACTTTCTGGCCCCCCTCTAGATTCTGACCCCCGTTTCCCCACCAATGTCTCGGGTTATTGAGCTCACCTCCCCTTCCAGCGCCGATGTGTGGACTTGGAGCCCTGAGCGTCCCAAGTCTCCCCGCTGTTGTCTGTGTGGCATGCACTCCCCTTCAAGCACTGGCGCGCAGACCCTGGGGCTTCTGCGGCTCGGTCCTGCGACTTGGCTTCCGCGTGGTGGGCTACCTTGTTCTCCCAGTAGGTCCTCCGATTCACATCCACTCCATCCAGAAGGGTTTCCCCTGCAATATTTTCCTGGTTCTTTTTTCTGCGGCTACCGTAACTCCCCTTTTATTAAACTAAATTTTCCCGGACTATCAGTGCGCGCCCTCACTATTCCGCCATCTTGGCTCCGCCCTCTCTTTAATTTTTACAATGATCTACGCTCAGTCTATTTTATATTCATAAGATTAATCCTACACTAAGTAAGGAATTCAACAAATATAAGAAGAACAAAATTTCTTCCTCAACAGTAGAGAAAAAGAAAAATCATCATATCACAAAATGTCAATTTCACTCATATACATTACATTTTTCGTATTCTATTAGTTACCAAAGATCAGGAAAAACTTGGTATTTGTCTTTTGGGGACTGGATTATTTCGTTAAGTGTAACAATTTCTAGTTGCATTCATTTCGCTGCAAAAGACGGGATCAATTCAGGCCCCACCGTATGATCTCCTTTAACCTTAATTACCTCTTTACATTCTTGTTCTGAGGTACTGGGAGTTAGGGCTTCAATATATTAATGGGGTAGAGGAGGCGTACCAACGTGAAAACTTTGACAACTAGGCACAGAGGGCTTTCATTCCCACCCTGCATCCATGAGATTCCATTTAATTCCTCTTTCCCAGTCTCATGTCTTAAAGAATCTTCCTCCACTATAAAACTGCTGCTGTGGGTCAGCCATTTATCCTGGTGGTGAAGACACCTACATCCCATATTTGAGTACCTGGGTTAGATTCTGAGCTCCAGCTCCTGACTCCAGTTTCCTGCTAATGCAAAGTCTAGGATGCAGAGGTGATGACTCAAGGAATTGTGTCCCCGCAACCCAGATGGGAGGCATGGATTGAGTTACTGGCTCTTAGCTTCAGCCTTGGCCCAACCCAAGGCATTGCAGGACTTTGGGGAGTGAACCAACAAATGGGAGTCTTGCGCTCTCTCTCTCTCTCTCAAATAAGTAAATAAATAAGAATTTTAACATTTGCTACTGTAAATACTGCTGCTTCAAAGAAGTCACATCCCTTCTGACTCTTCTAGTTCAACCCTACAAAAACCTATCTCTTCAGTTCTTTTATGTGATTTGTCCACCTGAGACTTCCACACGTCTTTTTATTAACTTTTATTTAATAAATATAAATTTCCAAAATACATCTTGTGTATTACAGTGGATTTTCCCCCCAAAACTTCCCTCCCACCCACAACCCTCCCATCTCCTGCTCCCTCTCCCATTCCATTCACATCAAGATTCATTTTCAATTCTCTGTATAAACAGAAGATCAATTTAGCATATATTAAGAAAAGCTTTCAACAGTTTGCACCCACACAGAAACACAAAGTGTAAAGTACTGTTTGAGTACTAGTTATAGCATTAATTCATATTGTAAAACACATTAATGACAGAGATCCTACATGGGGAGTAAGTGCACAGTGATCCCTGTTGTTGAATTAAGAATTGACACTCTTATTTATGGCGCCAGTAATCACCCAAGGCTCTTGTCATGAGTTGCCAAGGCTATGGAAGCCTTTTGAGTTCACCAACTCCGATCTTGTTTAGACAAGGTCATAGTCAAAGTGGAA
Organism: Oryctolagus cuniculus; assembly: GCF_964237555.1. NCBI lineage: Eukaryota > Metazoa > Chordata > Mammalia > Lagomorpha > Leporidae > Oryctolagus > Oryctolagus cuniculus. Next base: position 80,811,814 of record NC_091453.1, on the reverse strand, counting down.
GTTCTCTCCTCCCTTCAGAGAAAGTTACCTCCTTCTTTGATGGCCCGTTCTTTCCACTGGGATCTCACTCACTCACAGAGATCTTTCATTAGGTCTTTTTTTTGCCAGAGTGTCTTGGCATTCCATGCCTAAAATACTCTCATGGGCTCTTCAGCCAGTTCCGAATGCCTTAAGGGCTGATTCTGAGGCCAAAGTGCTGTTTAGGACATCTGCCATTCTATGAGTCTGCTGTGTATCCCGCTTCCCATGTTGGATCGTCCTATCCTTTTTAATTCTTTCAGTTAGTATTAGCAGACACTAGTCTTGTTTATGTGATCTCTTTGACTCTTAATCCTTTCATTATGATAAATTGTGAACTGAAATTCATCACTTGGACTAGTGAGATGGCATTGGTACATGCCAACTTGATGGGACTGAATTGGAATCCCCTGGCACGTTTCTAACTCTACCGTTTGGGAAAAGTCCGATTGAGCATGTCCTAAACTGTACTGTACGTCTCCTCCCTCTCTTATTCCCACTCTTATATTTAACAGGGATCACTTTTCAGTTAAATTTAAACACCTAAGAATAATTGTGTGTTAATTACAGAGTTCAACCAATAGTATTAAGTAGAACAAAAAAAATACTAAAAGGGATAAAGTAGTAAGCTGTTCATCGACAGTCAGGACAAAGGCCGATCAAGTCATTGTTTCTCATAGCGTCCATTTTGGTTCAACAGGTTTCCTTTTTGGTGCTCCATTAGTTGTCACCAATCAGGGAGAACATATGATATTTGTTCCTTTGGGACTGGCTTATTTCACTCAGTATGATGTTTTCCAGATTCCTCCATTTTGTTGCAAATGACCAAATTTCATTGTTTTTTACTGCTGTGTAGTATTCTATAGAGTACATATCCCATAATTTCTTTATCCAGTCTACCGTTGATGGGCATTTAGGTTGATTCCAGGTCTTAGCTATTCTGAACTGAGCTGCAATAAACATTGAGTGCAGACAGCTTTTTTGTTTGCCAATTAAATTTTCTTTGGGTAAATTCCCTGGAGTGGGATGGCTGGGTTGTACAGTAGGGTTATATTCAGGTTTCTGAGAAATCTCTGGATTGACTTCCATAGTAGCATTACCAGTTTGCATTCCCACCAACAGTGGATTAGTGTCCCTTTTTCTCCATATCCTCGCCAGCATCTGTTGTTGGTAGATTTCTGCATGTGAGCCATTCTAACCGGGGTGAGGTGAAACCTCATTGTGGTTTTGATTTGCATTTCCCTGATTGCTAGTGATCCTGAACATTTTTTTCATGTGCCTGTTGGCCATTTGGATTTCCTCTTTTGAAAAATGTCTATTGAGGTCCTTGGCCCATCTCTTAAGTGGTTGTTTTTGTTATTGTTGTGGAGTTTCTTGATCTCTTTGTAGATTCTGGTTATTAATCCTTTATCAGTTGCATGCTTTGCAAATATTTTTTCCCATTCTGTCAGTTGCCTCTTCACTTTCCTGACTGTTTGTTTCGAAGTACAGAAACTTCTCAATTTGATGCAGTCCCAATTGTTAATTTTGGCATTAACTGCCTGTGCCTCCATGGTTTTTTGCAAGAAGTCTTTGCCTGTGCCTATATCTTGCAATGTTTCTCAAATATTCTCTAATAATTTGATGCTTTCAGGTCATAGATTTAGATCTTTAATCAATGTTGAGTGGATTTTTGTGTATGGTGTAAGGTGAGGGTCTTGCTTCATGCTTCTGCATGCGGAAATCCAGTTTTCCCAGTACTATTTGTTGAATAGACTGTCCTTACTCCAGGAATTGGTTTTAGATCTTTGAATAATGTAAATTGGCTTTAGATGTTTGGATTGATTTCTGGTGTTTCTATTTTGTTCCATTGGTCTATCCATCTCTTTCTCTACCAGTACCATGCTCTTTTGATTACAACTGCCCTGCAGTATGTCCTAAGATCTGGTATTGTGATGCCTCCAGCTTTGTTTTTGTTGTACAAGATTGCTTTAGGTATTCGAGGTCTCCAGTGTCTCCATATGAATTTCAGCATCAGTTTTTCCAGATCTGAGAAGAATGTCTTTGGTATTTGGATTGGTATCACATTGAATCTATAAATTACTTTTGGGAGAATGAACATTTTGATGTTATTGATTCTTCCAATCCATGAGCATGGAAGATTTTTCCATTTTTTGGTATACTCTTCTATTTCTTTCTTTATGATTTTGTAATTCTCATCATAGAGATCTTTAACGTACTTACTTAAGTTTATTCCAAGGTATTTGATTGTCTTTGTGGCTATTGTGAATGGGATTGATCTTAGCAGTTCTTTGTCAGCCGTGGCATGGCCTGTGTATACAAAGGCTGTTGATTTTTGTGCATTGATTTTATACCCTGCTACTTTGCCAAACTCTTCTATGTGTTCCAATAGTCTCTTAGTAGAGTTCTTTGGATCGCCTCAATAAAGAATCATATCGTCTACAAAGAGGGAAAGTTTGACTTCTTCCTTCCCAATTTGTATCCCTTTAATTTCTTTTTCTTGCCTGCTTTGGCTAAAACTTCCAAAACTATATTGAATATATAGCAGTGGTGAAAGTGGGCATCCGTGTCTGGTACCAGATCTCAGTGGAAATGCTTCCATCTTTTACTCATTCAGTAGGGTGCTGGCCGTGGGTTTTTCATAAATTGCTTTGATTGTATGTAGGAATGTTCCTTCTATACCCAATTTGATTAGAGATTTCACCATGGATGGGTGGGTGTTGTATTTTATATATTTTCTCTGCATCTATTGAGATAATCATATGGTTTTTCTTCTGCAGTCTGTTTATGTGGTGTATCACATTGATTGATATGCGAACATTCAACCATCCCTGCATACCAAGGATAAATCCCACTTGGTCTGGGTGGATGATCTTTCTGATGTGTTGTTGCATTCTATTATCCAGAATTTTATTGAGGATGTTTGCATCTTTGTTCATCATGGATATTGGTCTGTAATTTTCTTTCAATGCTGCATCTTTTTCCAGCTTAGGAATTAAGGTGATGCTGGCTTCATAGAAAGAATTTGGGAGGACTCCCTCTTTTCCAATTGTTCTGAATAGTTTGAGGAAGAATTGGAGTTAGTTCTTCTTTAAATGTCTGGTAGAATTCAGCAGTGAATCCATCCAGTCCTGGGCTTTTCTTTGTTGGGAGGGCCTTTATTACTGATTCCATTTCTGTCTCAGTTATGGGTATGTTTAGGTTTTCTATGTCTTCCTGGTTCAATTTAGGTAGGTTGCATGTGTCCAGGAATGTATCCATTTCTGATAGATTTTCATGTTTGCTGGCATACAAGTCCTTGTAGTAATTTCTGATGATTCTTTTTATTTCTGTGGTGTCTGTTGTTACATTTCCTTTACCATCTCTGATTTTGATTTGGGTGTTTTCTCTTTTAGTTAATTGGGCCAATGTGGTGTCAATTTTGTTTATTTTTTCAAAAAAACAGCTCTTCATTTGCCTGATCTTTTGTAATGTTTTTTTTTTTTTGATTCAGTCCTGTTGATTTCTTCTCTGATTTTAATTATTTCTCTTCTCCTAATAGTTTTTGGCCTGTTTGGCTGTTTTTCTAGATCTTTGAGATGCGTTGAAAGCTCATTTATTTGGTGCCTTTCCAATTTCTTGATGTAGGCACCTAATGCTCTAAACTTTCCTCTCAACACTGCTTTTGCTGTATCCCATAAGTTTTGATATGTTGTGTTGTTATCCTCATTTATTACCAGAAAGTTTTTGATTTCTCTTTTGATTTCTTCTATGACCCAGTGTTCATTCAGGAGCATGTTGTTCCGTCTCCATGTGTTTGCATATGCTCTAGGGATTCCTGAGTTCCTAATTTCCAGCTTCATTCCACTGTTGTCTGAGAAGATTCATGTTATGATTCTAATTTTTGAATTTGCTGAGACTTGCTTTGTGGCCTAGTATGTGGTCAATCCTTGAGTAGGTTCCATGTACTGTTGAGAAGAATGGAAAGTCTTTAAGTGTAGGATTTAAGTTCTGTAGATAGCTTTTGGATCCATTTGAGCTATAGTATTGATTAAATCTGCTGTTTCCTTGTTGTTCTTCTGTCCGGTTGATCTGTCTATTTCTGAGAGTAGACTATTGAAGTCCCCCAATACTATTGTATTGGAGTCTAAGTCTCCTTTTAAGTCCATTAACATATCTCTTAAATAAACTGGTGCCCTGTAACTAGGTGCATATACATTTATAATAGTTACATCTTCCTGTTGAATTGATCCCTTGATCATTATATAGTGCCCCCTTTGTCTCTCTTAACAGTTTTTGTGTTAACATTTATTTTGTCTGATATTAAGATGACTATGCCAGCTCTTTTTGGTTTCTGTTGGCATGGAATAACTTTTTCCAACATTTCACTTTCAGTCTACATGTATCTTTGTTGGAAATTTGTGTTTCTTGTAAGCAGCAAATAGATGGGTTTTGTTCCTTAATCCATTCAGCCAGTCTGTGTCTTTTAACTGGAGAGTTGAGGCCATTAACGTTCAATGTGACTATTGATAAGTAGTAACTTTGCCCTGTCATTTACCCAAAAATATTTCTAATATATGAAGCTCAAAGACTATATTGACTTCTGAAATGATGACAAAAATATGTGCAAGTATTTCCAAAATCATCACAAGGAAAAGAGAGGTTGTGGAAAATTCAGACTATTGTTAGCACCTGGATATGTTGATTTATGAACCCACAGTTCTGCAAACATGTGCATAGTCACATGTGACAAGTAAAGAACATGCATGGGTACAAAGCCATCTACAAATTTCCTTCTTGTATTTGTGTGCAGTAGGCAGAATTCTAAACCTGCAAACCCCACTCCAGGCTCTACTTCCTAATATGATGAGCTATCACTCCTGTGGTTATGTTACGTCATATAATACAGTTGTCTTTTAGATAGGGAGATTATCCTAGTGGGCCTAATCTAATCTCTTGATTTCTTAAAATCAGAAAATCTTTCTGGCTGGTGGTAGAAAGGGAGGGTAGGAGGGAAAGTCAGAGATATTCAAAGAATGAGCAGGAATTAAATTGTTGTTACAGATTTGCATGAGGCGACCACAAGAGGAAGAATGTGGATGGCCTCTGGGAGCAAACAAGGAAATGAGGACCTCGATCTTGTTGCTACTGTCTAGCATATTTTAAAAATTAGTATTTTAGGTTTTGTCTCAACCTCAGTCACAAATGAGACAGGCAACATGGTAAGGTGTAAGATTTATTTAGAGAGTGAGAGAAATATACAGGAATGTGAATGCTTTAGTAAAGGAGAGAGGCTTAAGAAAGGTAAATGGGAAATTCCATACCAGAATCTGAGGGCAGATCAGGTGCCACATGTGGGAGTTTACAGGTCAGAGCTCTGTGGAGAAACCACGCTGGCAGGAGCGGCAGCATAAATGGGTGGCCTGTGGAAGAACCAGGGTGGGCCCAGGGGGCGCTCCACATCTCTTATTCACTTCCAAAAGTTGCGTGGTTATGTATCCTGATTGGCAGGTGAGTGTATACAGGTGAGGTCAGGTAGGGGTAGGTAGATGCCTGGTCTCCAGCTCACGAGCCTAATTCTAATACCATATCATTGTAACTGCAAGGAACTGGGTTCTTCCACAACCATATGAGCTTGTAAGAGAGCTTTGGACCTCTTGGTGAGAATGCAGTTCACTTGGCAACTTGATTTTGGCTTTGTAAGATTTCGAGCAGAGACTCCAGGCACATCATGCTGCACTTCTGAACTATGGAACTATGGCTTAATAAATGAGTGGTATTTCAAGCCACAAAGTTTAGCAGTTTGTGAAGTGGCAATAAAAAATGAATGCATTACTAAATTGCTCATGTCCCAGGATCACAGAGCTCCTGAAATCATAGTTCATGTTATCTCCGTGGAAAAGGCCCATTGTTCATCATACAAAGTCTTGAGTCCAGGAAGTATTGAGAAACTGCTGGTGAAAAATAAGCTCACTGAGCCAGGTGCAATTGCTCATGGTGCTCACTGGACTTGATGTGTAATTGAGCTGCCTCTTTAGTTCATGGTTAATATTAAATGGCTTTCTGATTGGAAGATGTGGGCCACAGAGCAAAGGAGATCAGCTTAGATTCTCTCCTCCCTGTATAACAGACAGGAAGTGACCATCAGTCACACACAAGGTTAACAGTTGCATCAAGTAGTCTTAAATAAGCAAGTCTGGGCTCCCTCTGGGACCAGGGAGATGCTATCAGGAATAAAAATAAACCACTAGGCATTCGCTGCCCTGTTCTTGGGCTAAAGAGCCAGATGATGAAGTTACCCTTTTAACATGATTGTGATAATAGAAAAGGACTCACTCCTCTTTCAGTTCCCATTAGGGTCTTTGTCCAGAGACAGGCTATATTTACAAGTACTACGAAAAAGGTAGCTTCCTTCCTGTCCTCAGCAGGGGATGCATAAGTGGCTGCTATAATGTTTGCTCATCCTTCTCTTCCACCTCCCTTCATTCTTTTTCTTTCTTCTTCCTTCCCCTTGCCCACCTCCTTTCCCTCATTTTATTTTTTGCTACCGAACTGTTTAGATGGGTGAGTGAGAGTTCCAGAGCAATACAGAGAAAAATCTCAGACTCTCAGAGTGAGATAAATGCCCTTTATTCTTATTTGAGTTTCTCACTGCCTAGAGTGTAAGGATAGAAAATAGAACAGTCTAACAGAATCAGAGAGCAAGACCTTTTCTGTGGTGTTTGAAAAAGACTTAAAAAAGAGAGGATAGAAAGGAGGATAAGATGACCCTGTTCCTGTCCCCTGGCAGCCACTCAGTCAACATTTCTGGAGTTCCATGACATTTACTGTCATTGTATGTCATTAAACAGGATGTAAAGGGTTTTCAGCACAAGTATATATTGTGCCCATGCATTTGCTGTCTGTTCTTGTTAGCTAGGAGAAACAAGATTTTGCCCCTATCTTTAAGGAGCTAATAGGGTTGCGAGGGAGCAGAGACCTTATATATGAAAAAGACATGAAGTGGCTCCAAGATGGCAGAATAGGGAAGGAGCGCACTGATAGTCCTGGAAAAGACAGTTTAATAAAAGTGGAGATACTGTAGTTTCAGAGAAGAGTTAAGGAAAAACTGAAGAGGAAACTCTTCCGGAACTAGTGGGACATGGTAGACCTATGTGGAGGGCACGGGTTCCCATGGCTTGGGACCCCAGCTGCCGAGTCTACCCACCAGCGCTGGAAAGGGAGGTGAGGTAAAACCTCAGTAGCCCAAGAAACTGGCAGAAAAGTGGAAGGGCCTAGAGGGAATGAGGCTTGAAGCCCAGTGGGGAAAAGTTCAGCAGGCTAACTAGAGGAGAGAAAATAAAAATAAAAGGGACCAGTACAGACACGATTCTGTCTCCACCTTACAAAACAGCAAGACAAAGAGCAGGCGCCATTTTGGACATACGTAAAAGCTGTGCCACCTCAGGGATGTGCCCGCACTCAGGCAAGCAGAAAAACGTGACTCTGGTGGGGAGAAATAACAGGAGGTTAAGACCTAGTGAATGTGTGGAGCTTATGAAATGGGATTGTGAAATAAAAAAAATGAGGGTGTGTGAGAGAACTCATGGAGTGCCTGAGACATGAGTACTCAGTGGGAGATGCCACAAATTCAGTAACCTTGGCAACCAGTGGGAGACTGCAGGGGAATCTGAGCTTACACTGAGAACTGAACAGATCCTTTGTGTGATCCTTGGGACAGAGCAGACAGGGGCTAGCGCTCACTGATTGCTATACATCAGCAAAAACAATGAAATTTGGTCATTTGCAACAAAATGGAGGAATCTGGAAAACATCATACTGAGTGAAATAAGCCAGTCCCAAAGGAACAAATATCATATGTTCTCCCTGATTGGTGACAACTAATGGAGCACCAAAAAGGAAACCTGTTGAACCAAAATGGACGCTATGAGAAACAATGACTTGATCGGCCTTTGTCCTGACTGTCGATGAACAGCTTACTACTTTATCCCTTTTAGTATTTTTTTTGTTCTACTTAATACTATTGGTTGAACTCTGTAATTAACACACAATTATTCTTAGGTGTTTAAATTTAACTGAAAAGTGATCCCTGTTAAATATAAGAGTGGGAATAAGAGAGGGAGGAGACGTACAGTACAGTTTAGGACATGCTCAATCGGACTTTTCCCAAACGGTAGAGTTAGAAACGTGCCAGGGGATTCCAATTCAGTCCCATCAAGTTGGCATGTACCAATGCCATCTCACTAGTCCAAGTGATGAATTTCAGTTCACAATTTATCATAATGAAAGGATTAAGAGTCAAAGAGATCACATAAACAAGACTAGTGTCTGCTAATACTAACTGAAAGAATTAAAAAGGATAGGACGATCCAACATGGGAAGCGGGATACACAGCAGACTCATAGAATGGCAGATGTCCTAAACAGCACTTTGGCCTCAGAATCAGCCCTTAAGGCATTCGGAACTGGCTGAAGAGCCCATGAGAGTATTTTAGGCATGGAATGCCAAGACACTCTGGCAAAAAAAAGACCTAATGAAAGATCTCTGTGAGTGAGTGAGATCCCAGTGGAAAGAACGGGCCATCAAAGAAGGAGGTAACTTTCTCTGAAGGGAGGAGAGAACTTCCACTTTGACTATGACCTTGTCTAAACAAGATCGGAGTTGGTGAACTCAAAAGGCTTCCATAGCCTTGGCAACTCATGACAAGAGCCTTGGGTGATTACTGGCGCCATAAATAAGAGTGTCAATTCTTAATTCAACAACAGGGATCACTGTGCACTTACTCCCCATGTAGGATCTCTGTCATTAATGTGTTTTACAATATGAATTAATGCTATAACTAGTACTCAAACAGTACTTTACACTTTGTGTTTCTGTGTGGGTGCAAACTGTTGAAAGCTTTTCTTAATATATGCTAAATTGATCTTCTGTTTATACAGAGAATTGAAAATGAATCTTGATGTGAATGGAATGGGAGAGGGAGCAGGAGATGGGAGGGTTGTGGGTGGGAGGGAAGTTTTGGGGGGAAAATCCACTGTAATACACAAGATGTATTTTGGAAATTTATATTTGTTGAATAAAACTTTAAAAAAAGAAGTCAAGCCGGCACCACGGCTCAATAGGCTAATCCTCCACCTAGTAGTGCCGGCACACCGGGTTCTAGTCCTGGTCAGGGCGCCAGATTCTGTCCTGGTTGCCCCTCTTCCAGGCCAGCTCTCTGCTGTGGCCCGGGAAGGCAGTGGAGGATGGCCCTAGTGCTTGGGCCCTGCACCCCATGGGAAACCAGGAGAAGCACCTGGCTCCTGCCTTCGGATCAGCGCAGTGCGCCGGCTGCAGCGCACTGGCAGTGGCGGCCATTGGAGGGTGAACCAACGGCAAAAGGAAGACCTTTCTCTCTGTCTCTCTCTCTCACTATCCACTCTGCCTGTCAAAAAAAAAAAAAAAAAGAAGTCAATATAGTTTTTGAGCTTAAATCACAAAAGAGTGATTGAACCTACAGTTGTGGTAGAATACTGCTTTCAGAAAAAATTATTCCTCATGGTTGTCCATCAGAATGAAAACCATTTTCGTTCATCAGTTTTTACATAAGTGCTCAGCAGTGTATAGCAATGTGAAGTGGCCATTTACAATTTCATAGGCTACCTTGGACCCCAAATGTCTTAGAGTTGCTGCTTTGGAAAACAACTTGTTTATTTAAATGCTCATAATTTCTCATCATATAGAAATAAAATGAGTTTCTGACCGTGGTCTCTTCCAGTGATCTCAAATATAAATTAAAAAAAAAGTGCTGGCATTGTGGCATAACAGGTAAAGCCACCACCTGCAATGCCGGCATCCATATGGGCTCTGGTTCAAGACCCTGCAGATCCACTTCCAATCTACCTCCATGCTATTGCACCTGGAAAAGCAGTGGAAGAGGGCCTGATATCCTGGGACCCTACACCCACATGGGAAACCCAGAGGAGTCTCCTGGTTCCTGGCTTCAGCCTGGCCCAGCCTTGGCTGTTGCAGCCATCTGGGGAGTGAACCAATGGATCAGAGATTCATTTTATTTTTTTTAAAGATTGTAATTATGTATTTGAAGGTCAGAGTTACACAGAGAGGAGAGGCAGAGAGAGAGAGAGAGAGAGAGAGAGAAAGAGGTCTTCCATCAGATGGTTCACTTCCCAATTGGCCACAAGTGCCAGAGCTGCGCCAATCTAAAGGCAGGAGCCATGAGCTTCTTCTGGGTCGCCCATGCGGTGCAGGGCCCCAAGAACTTGGGCCATCTTCTGTGTTCCCTGGCCGTAGCAAAGAGCTGGATCACAAGTGGAGCAGCCAGGTCTTGAACCAGTGCTCATATGGGATGCCAGCACTTCAGGCCAGGGCTTTAACCCACTGTGCCACAGCGCCTGCCCCGAGATTCATTTTCTCTCTCTCTCTCTCTCTCTCTCTAGGCTCTTGACCTTACATTTTTGTAAGATATTATTGAATACATCAAGGTTTGAGAAAAGATCAGAAGACAGGAAAAGAGATCCCTTTACTGCACTTATCACAAACATTAAATAAGAGTGACCAAATCACATGCTTTATTGAACTATATAGTAGATGACAATGGATATTTATTGTTATAAATCTATTAATTTTAAAAAGAATTATCCTCACTGAACTGACAAAATAAAACGGTTTATTGTACAGAACAGATCATTATAGATGAGAATTTTGCAGGCTGAAGGCCAAGCATATTCACTTGTGTCACCTCTTGGTGAATAATGGCATTGCAGTCTTGTTGGAACCATGCATTTTAAAGGACCAAGAGCAAATCTCATTTCTGGAAGTAAAGAATGTGGATATATAAACTTGTGAGATATTGAAAACAATCTTAGGACTTGAGAAAGGGGCAGAAGAGGACAAATGAAGCACCACATGCCTGATCACCATAGCTGAGACAGTCCATACTAAATGAATTATTATTAACCTAAATTTTCCAAAACTTCAGTGCAGTTCCATCAGCACTATGTATCTACTTCTGACCAGTGGAAGGGAGGGGTGGCACTTCTAGGTCCAGTATGTTAAAAGTTGGTGTCAGGCTGGCACCGCAGCTCACTAGGCTAATCCTCCGCCTGCAGCACCAGCACCCCGGTGTTCTAGTCCCGGTTGGGGCGGTGGATTCTGTCCCAGTTGCTCCTCTTCAGGCCAGCTCTCTGCTGTGGCCCGGGAGTGCAGTGGAGGATGGCCCAAGTGCTTGGGCCCTGCACCCGCATGGGAGACCAGGAGGAGGCACCTGGCTCCTGGCTTCGGATTTGCGCAGCGCGCAGGCTGCAACACGCCAGCCATAGCGGCCACTTGGGGAGGTGAACCAACAGAAAAAGGAAGACCTTTCTCTCTGTCTCTCTCTCTCTCACTAACTCTGCCTGTCAAAAAAAAAAAAAAGAGTTGGTGCCCTTCCTCCATCCTTTCTTCTTGTCTTATGATCTTAGAAGCTATGCAAGTAAGTAGACATGGTGGTGTCACAAAATACAGAGAGCCTGAATTCCCAAATCAAGACTTGAAGAAGAATCCCACTAGCATACATTAGGCTTGGTGAAATAAATTTTAATTGTGTCGGGATACTGAAATTTCGATTTCTTCATGGAATTTGGCTACAATTAGCCCTAATGCAATCACCTGCTCATGAAAATGTCCAATTCAGTAAGTCTTTTGCATGATTCGCATATTCTTTCCAAATATATTATTAAATGCATTTCTTTTTTTAAGATTTACATATTTATTTGAAAGTCAGAGTTATACAGAGAGAGAAGGAGAGTCAGAGAGAGAGGTCTTCCATCCACTGGTTCATTCCCCTAATGGGCTGCAACTGCTGGAGCTGTGCCGATCTGAAGCCAGGAACTTCTTCCAGGTCTCCCATGCAGGTGCAGGGGCCCATAAGATGCCCCCAGTGGGCCATCTTCCACTGCTTTCCCAAGACATAGCAGAGAGCTGTATTGTAATGGAGCAGCCAGGACTTGAACTGGCACCCATATGGGATGCCAGCACTGGAGGTGTCAGCTTTACCAGCTATGCCACAGCGCCCGCCTCTAAATGAATTTCTAATTGTATGTAAAGTGTAATTGTTTTAATTGTACAGAAATCATTTTATATCATTTTGCTAGAAGACACTTACTTCATAAAACTATATACTTAAAATTTAGATATTTTTGATTCCCAACAAGAATATTGAATAATGGTAGAAGACATACATTTAAAAGGCAAGCATAAATGTTCTAAAAATGGATTGTGATGATGGTTGAACAACTGTAGAAATTTACAAAGAATAAATTAAGCATACACTTAGAACAGGTGAATTTTATGATACTTAAAAAAAGTGAACAACAGGAGTCACTGTGCACTTACTCCTCATGTAGGATCTCTGTCCTTAATGTGCTGTACATTGAGATTTAATGCTATAACGAGTACTCAAACAATATATTTCACTTTGTGTTTCTATGGGGGTGCAAACTGTTGAAATCTTTACTTAATGCATACTAAACTGAACTTCTGTAAAAAAAAAAAAAAAAAGAAATTATCAATTCCCAACTTGACTCTCACTGGGATTAAACATGACAATAGGTCTGATCTGATTTCATCATCATTTAAAAAAAATCATCTATTATTTTTCACTTTATGTTTCTGTGTGGGAGCAAACTGTTGAAATCCTTACTTAATGTATACTAAGCTGATCTTCTGTATATTAAGATAATCGAAAATGAATCTTGATGTGAATGGAAGAGGAGAGGGAGTGGGAAAGGGGAGGGTTGTGGGTGGGAGGGACATTATGTGGGGGAAGCCATTGTAATCCATAAGTCGTACTTTGGAAATTTACATTCATTAAATAAAAGTTAAAAAAAAAAGTCAACCAGGCAGGAGCCTACGTTGTGATACAAATGGTTAGGCTACCACCTAAGATACCAGCATGCTATATGAACAACAGTTTTAATTCTGTCTGCTTCATTTCCAATGCAGCTCCATTGTAATATGCTTGGGAAAGCAGCTAATTATGCCCAAGTGCTTGGACCCCTGCCACCCATGTGGGACAACCAGAAGTTCCTGGCTCTTGGCTTCAGCATGGCTTAGCCCTCTCTCTCCTTTAGCTCTCTCTTTTCTCTCTCTCTCTCTCTGTCTCTCTCTCTCTGTTCTCTTCTGTCTCTCCTCCTGTCATTATTCATTTCAAATGGTAAAATCTTAAAAAAAAAGTCAACCATTCTCACAAACTTTGGTTCATTATCCTACCTCAATTACAATTATCCCAAATTCATTTCAAGGAACCTTAAGCACATATCCATAAAGTAAGGTATTAACTAAGTAATGCACCCTTGTTATTAGGAAAGCTAATGATAATATTCCTTGTCCTAGTAAGAAATCTTGCCAATAGCACCTATATCATGAGTTTGGGCTTGGTTTCTCTTCATAAGTCCCCAACAAGTGGGAGAGATGATAGTGAATCAAATAGCTAGAGAAATTCCTCAGAATATAGAACATTTGGAAACCCCAATAGAAATTGCTTATGGATTTCCAACCTCTTAATGTAAATCATACATAGAAGAAGCTAGAGAGTTGGCTCCTGCTAAGATAGAGTATGACGACTAAGGAGCAATTCTGACCAGGGCGATCCTTAAGGAAAAGGGACAAATAGCCCACAGTTGTCTTTGGAAATGAATTCTTCACTTCTGTTCCAAAACCTGTGTTCAGGACCCTCTTATGGCCCATCTGTCCAGGAATAAATAAAAATAAATTGTCATGTAAAATTAATCACACTAAACCATTGGGAACATATTCCCAATGAAGTTTTTAAGAGGCAGCCAGAATGGACAAGATATAAGCCAGTAGCATAACTCCACAATGAGGAAACTGGAGATGGAAATGAGAAGCTAGTGTGGAAGATATTGTTTTAGTTAGTCAGCTGCCTTCCAAATACCCTTGAATTTATACCATACAGGCAATGGTCTATTTTGTGGTAGTGGTACCAGTAGTAAAAAATGACTAGCATTTACTGAGTGTTTAGTATGTGTCAGGCCCCATGCTAAGTGCTTCACATCCTTATATGATTTAATACAGTCAACCAACCTTTGAAATGGGTACTATTGTCCTCAGCATGCAGAAACAAAAACTGAGACTTACAGAAGTTAAACAATTTGTTCAAATTTGTACAGCTAAGAAGCAGTGAAACTTATACCTTAACTGCTCTATACATAATTGAGATAGTTCAACAGAAAAACCACATATCCAGAATATAAAAAGAAAAGAAAGGAGACTATTGGTCCAATTTTCAACACTATACCAACTACCTGAACGAAGCTACTTATAAACGTATATTTAGGCTTGCAGTTTTGGAGGTTCATAGTCCAAGATATGGTGGACCCATTGATATGGCATCTTATAAGGATGGTACATGGTAGAATGAGTGTAGAAGAAGGATCACATGGAGTCCAGAAAGAAGAGACAGGGAGCATGATCATCCATGTTGTCTCTACTTAGAAACCCATCGTGATTTAATCATGGGATTCCACCCCAGAAATCTAATTCAATCCAATTACGTAACAAAGTTCCTACCTTCAGACAACATAATTAAAGTCCCACTGCTCATCACCATTACCATGAGACTTTGGGGTTTTAAAACATGAGTTGGTGGGGGGTAGCGCTGTGGCACAGTTGGTTAATCCTCTGCCTGTAGTGCTGACATCCCTTACGGGCACTGGTTCTAGTCTCAGCTACTCCTCTTCTGATCCAGCTCTCTACTTTGGCCTGGGAAAGCAATAGGGGATGGCCCAAGCTCTTGGGCCCCTGCACCCATGTGGGAGACCCAGAAAAAGTCCTGGCTCCTAGCTTCAGATTGGCCCAGCTCTGGCCATTGCAGCCATTTGGAGAGTGAACCGGTGGATGGAAGACCTTTCTCTCTGTCTCTCCCTCAGTGTCTGTAACTATACATCTCAAATAAATAAATAAATAAAATCTTAAAAAAAACATGAGTTAGGGAGCCAAATCATGCTCATATTATAGCAAAGACTGACATAATTGAGTGCCTAGGTACAACGTTCAACACCATGCATGCTTGCAGGCATATTCTTGTTTAACCCTCAGTATATCCCTGCAAGACCATTAGTATTATCCTTATTTACAGATGAGCAAAAAGTCTCATCCTTTCAACAAGTGCTTATTGAATGTACACTCTGTTCTTATGCAGTTTATTTGATACTGGAGCCACAGGAGTTGGCAAATAAGGCATGTTGCCTGCTTTTTCACATTGTAGTGGGAGGAGAAAATAATAAACATATGCTATGCAGATAAATAGAATAAAAAGAGATGAGGATTCTTCGTTTCTTCCCTCAAAACTAGCCATTCTCCTGAATTCACTATTTGCTATTTATTTTTATTGCATTCATACAAATGTCATACACACACACACACACACACATATTGCATCATTCAGTTTTTGATCAAACATAAGCTCATAAACAAGCAATTATTCTCATGCTTACAGCTCGGGGCAGCGTTTCTCCATATACTTTCATTCTGAGGCTGAGACTAAAGGGATAGTTTCAGGGGACATGTGCTTCTGATTGTGGAGGTCAGAAGTTCCCAGAGGAAAAAACTGAAAATATTAAATCTCTTGAGGCAATGGCTTAGAACTTTCACACCATCAGTTCTATCTGCATTTTCTACTGTACAATGTAAATTACATAACCAAGCCATCAGTGAGCTGGGCAATTATACTCCTCCAACAGAGGTGTTGGGAGAAAGCATGAACACTTGCTGAACAAAAATCTAATCTATAAAATTAGGTAGTATTGTTTACAGATGATTTCAGACATTTATGTGAGAGGCATACCTTGAAGTCATTCCTCAACTTTATCATTCACTCAACATTATGATTTTAGATGTATTTACACATGAGACTCCAAGTCATTAAGTTTAACTTCCATTGAATAAATATATCAAATTTCTTTTTCTATTCCCCTACTGATAGCTATCTACATTTTCTATTCCAGACATCAATGACATTGACAGTCATCATTGCATGTCTTACATACTTGTTATACTAGCTTCTGCACAGCATATTCATGAAGGTAAAATTGCTGAGTCTAAGTGTATATCTAGACCTTCACTTTACTAACTATTTAGAAATTATTCTACAGAGTTTGGACCAATTTATATTTCAACCAGCAGTAATAATTGTTCCCATTTCTCATCAACAGTTGCTATAATAGAACTTGTATATTTTTACTAAATTAAAAGACATGAAATTATATCTTATTATTGCTTTAATTTGTATTTCTCTTAGTTCTTGGAAGTTAACATCCTATTAAGTTTTCTCTTCAGTGACTTATTCGATTATATATTTTACCTGTGTTAATTTGTATTGAGTTATTTCTGTATTCCTTGCTGATATGTAATTATTTAAATATTCTATACATTAATCTTGTGTTAGTCATAATTTACAAACATCTGCTCCCTGGATGGGGCTTTCCCTTTTTGTGCTTATGATAGTGTTCATTGATGAGACTAAAAAATTAACAAATATACAGTTTTTGACCACAAGCCCATCACTGGTTTGCTGGTAGTGCTGTTTTTTAGCAGCCTTACTGCAGGATCCAGGTTGTCTTCAATTAGAATATTGCCTGTAGCCACTGAGGAGAGACATGCAATTTCTGGAAAGTCTCTTACTAGCAAATACTAAAACTCCAGCTTGGAAGTGGCACCTATTACTGCTCCTCACAACCCACTGGCCAGAATTAATCACATGGCCAGATCCAACACAATGGGACCAGAAAAGTCAATCAAATGTTTTCAGAAGATTTTAAATTTTAATGTAGTCAAGTATATCATTCTTTTGATTTACAAATTTTCCTTAGTGCTTTTTTTAGAAATCGTTTTCTACCCTGAAGTCATAGAACCATTTTCCTATATTTGGGACAAGTGTTTGCCATAGTTGTTAAGCTGCTGCTTGGAACACCCATGTCCCATATCAGAGTGCCAGTTCCAGTACCTGCTGCTACACTGCAAATCCAACTTCCTGTTTAAGCACACCTTGGGAGGCATCAGGTGACGGCTCAAGTACTTGAGTTCTTGCCACCTACATGGAAGTTCCAGATTGACTTGCTGTCTCCTGGCTTCAACCTGGCCCATCCCTGAATATTGTGGTATTTAGGAAATGAACCAGTGGATGCAAGATTCTCTCTCTCACTCTCTCATTCTCTACCTCTCAAATAAAAGTGAAAATAATCTCTGGCCTTAATGTGTTGTACTATGTGAATTAATGGTATAACTAGTACTCAAACAGTACTTTATACTTTGTGTGTCTGGGTGTGTGCAAATTGTTGAAATCTTTACTTAGTATATACTAAATTTATCTTCTGTATATTAAGATAATTGAAAATGAATCTTGATGAAGAATGGGATAGGAGAGGGAATGGGAGATGGGATGGTTGTGGGTAGGAGGGTGGTTATGGGGGGGGGAAGCCGCTATAATCCAAACGTTGTACTTTGGAAATTTATATTTATTAAATAAAAGTTAAAAAAAGAATCATGTCAAAAATCATCTAAAATACTTTCTTATATTATCTTTCAAAGACAATGCATACAAATGAGACTCACATGTTATGGTCTAATTATTGTTTATAGTCCTTGTCTATATTCCTGTGGAACAATGGCCTTTCTAATTTTTACTTGTTGAACATTATGATTAGTGGAATATTAAGTCTGTGATTATGAAGTAAACTGAAATTATGTTATTAAAAAACCTAAAGGAATAAAAAGTAAAGAAGGAAGGTGGAGGATTGAGGAGAAAGGGAGAGAAGGACTGTATATATGAAATACATGAAATCTGTTCCCTTTATATTAATAAAAATTTTAAAAATTAAAAGTTCATTTTTTTCACATTTAGGTCATTAAGCCATTCAAAACTGAGAGTTTTACAAGTGCAATATAATTTTATTTTTCAAATAAAGAATCTATTCCAAGTACAATTTATAAATCCTGCAATTTATAATTTATAATGATATTGCTGTCATATATCTAGTTTCTTTAAAATTATGGGTCTGATTCTCAATTGTCAATTCTGTTCTAGTCATTTATTTGTTTATCCCCATATCAATATCACAGTTGTTCATCATAATAGCTTTACATTAAGTCTTGAATCTGAATACAGACATGAAGACCAGCATGTAAAGTTACACTAAAAAAAGATAACAGATTTGTGGTACTACATTGAATTTACAAGTTAATTTGCACAAAGCTGACAGATTTTATGAAACCCATTTATCTCTGTTTTGTATTTTTCCATGTCTTTCAATAATGTTTTGTAACTTTCTCTTCATCTTTTGTAAGATTTAGTCTTAGGTACCTTGTGATTTGGTCTGTCATTTTGGATTGGAACCTTTTCTTTTTTTTTTCTAATTTAAGTTAGAAGATGTCTAAAGTTGTGTTATTTAGTATTATGTGTGCTAAAGGTTTGATAGATACCCATTATCAGGGTTGAGTGCTTCTCTTTCATTCCAAAGACTTACTTTTTATCATTAACATCTTAAGGTGGTAGTAATAGAGATAAGGGAAGCAGCCAGATAAGAAAATATTTTGAAAGTAGAGCTGATAGAGCTTGCACATGGATTGAAAGTAGAAGCCTAGAGAATTAAAGACATCCGAAATTACTCTCAGTTTTTTTGCAGGAACAGCTAGTTGGAGGAAGGAAAAGAGAAAACTAGTAATTTCCTTTGGTACAGGTTAAGTTTGAGCAACCTCATTATGCTCGAATCAGAGTATCATCAACATGTAGATGAGATCACTTGGGGAGAGTCTGTATATCAAATGGAGCAACGTGCCCAGTGATATTTCAATGTTAGGAGGTTGAACAGAGTCAGAGGAGCCAGAATAGGATGAGAAGGACCATATAAGGAGATAGGAGGACAAACCAGTAAGCACAGTGCCATTTACTCTATAAGATTACTAAGGAACAGGTTACAAGGAACAGGTTTAGGGAAGATTTGGATCTTAGTTGTGGATATGTATAATTTTTCAAGGCTACTAGACAACTAAAAAGAGATGTGGAATAGATTGTTGGGCATCTGATCCTGGAGTTCAAAGAAGTTTGGCCTGGAGATACTAATTTAGGACTCATCAGGGGCTGGCTGCCCATTAAAACTACATAGTACATTAAATTTATGTATGTCCAGGCCCTAACTTAGACCAATTGAATTAGAACCTCTGAAAATGAGCATTGACATTATCAGAGTTTCAGCTCTCCAGCTGATCCTGGTTTGTGATCAGAGCTGAAAACCATTGGTATATATCAGGGCCTTTCAAACTTTAATGCAAATGAATTTCCTGATGATCTTATTACACTGTAAGTTCTGAATCAGCAGAATCTTAGAGTGGAGTCCAAGATTCAAAATGTTTAATGCACTCATGTGATGCTGACACTTTTAAACTATAGTCTACACTTTGAATAGCAAGGGTATAGAACTCACTGAGAGTGCATATAGTCAGAGAAAAGGTGGTCAGGAACTTGTTTAAAACACAGAGCAGACACATTATCAAATGTAACAAGGATTAGGAGTTTGTTGAACAAATAAAGAAGCAGTTCAGTAAGACACAAAAGAATGGAACATTTATTCAATGGGTGATTAAAATAAGCTATGAACTCTAGATTGGGTAGGTAGGATGGGATCAAAATGTTGGTAAAAGGGGTTAACAGCGAACATGAACTGAAGGGATAAGGTGTGTTGGTTAGGAATGAGACTTGATATCAAGATTTTGATGATGGTGTTTATTTGTGATGTCAAGAGTGGGAGTGGCAGAAGTTGGGTGGAGGGAAAACATGATTGGAGGCAAGGAAGTAAAAAAAAAAAACACTTAGGGCCAAGAAATTGCTTGAGTGGTTTACATGGATGTTGAAGTTTGAAGGATGATAGAAATCAGAATGGAAAAGAAGCAAATGGGCCAGGTGCTAAAGCCCTCAATGAATGAGGGATGATTAGGAGTTCAGCAGATGAGAGCAAAAATGAAGATGGGGTGGTATAGTCCAGTGGCTGTCAGAGATGCTGACTCTGTTGAACTTGGGACAAAGGCATTGACATTCAAAATAAAAATGAGTAGATTCTAATATGACTTAGATTAAAAATCACTGTGTTAGAGTAAGGTTGGTAATGAATATAAATTGAAACTAATGGGGCCATGGGATGACTAATACCTTCTATAGCTGCTGGGGGCTATAGAGGCCAACAATAGATGTTGTCTTGGAAAGTTCAGTAAACAAGAGGAATTAAGCAACTTGCCTGAGGATACACAGCTAAGAAATGTTTGACCTGGGATTCAATTGTGATCTGTCTGACTCCAAAGCTGGGAATATCTTCACTTTGCCATGTTTCCTGGAAGGGCAATATTTCAGCACAGAAGATATAAACAGATACCTTGGAAAGAACATCAAAGTGTACCAAATGAGATCCTTATAGGCTGCAGTGGGAGGAAGCACTGTTTGTTTAAGGTAATTTTGATGTTTACTTCTTTGTTTGCCCTTTGATCTTCCCCCTGAACTTTCTTCCAATTTGGTTTCCCATCTGTGGTTGCTACTATCTCTTTGAGAAAGCAGACACTACATGAAAGGGAGCCAACATCAGGGTGCTGTCCTCCTGGATGCTGGCTGGCCTCAATGCCCTCTCTCTCCCAAGTACTATTTTCCAGGGTCCTCCTGTCTGGAGAGGAAGGAGCAGGATTCAAGATTGCAGTCAAAACAAAGCTTTCAGTCTCCCCCTACTCCTGACTCCTCACTTATCAGCAGCTCTGTATAGTGAAAATCTAAATCATTTGTTGTGCATACATAGCAACTATTTATTAGCTATTAGCTTTAAGGATTCAGTGGGGGTTCAATGCATTTAGAGAAGAGATCAGCCCTGGGAGAACCTAATCTCATAAGTAGATGAAAAGAAAATTGAAGCCAAAAATGCATCTCTCGCCATCTAGGGGATAGATGAGTGATAAATATCCTTCAACCCCAGATCCCCCTCCAGCTCTGAAAACGCTCAGAAACCAAGAACATGGAGCAGCAGCAGTGACATTTTGGAAGATGCCCTGCTTCCTGTCTATTGAGAAAGCTTCACCAGCCCTGGCTGGAGATTGATTGTGAGTTCTAGAAATAGCACACCTTGCCCCTCAAGCCACCAAGTAGAATGCCTTCCATCTTTTATAAAATACTTTCACTATTATATTTCTTGAAACCTCCATTTTTCCCCATCACTAGGCTTCCTTGGGACCAAACGCAATCCTGAAACCTCGCCTTACTTGTATTTCTGCAGACAGAGACTAACAGATGCTAATGAAAACATCCCCATCATTGTCAAAGGGCTGTCCCTCCTTTTTGTGTGGCTCCTGTGACAGTTCCTAAAGCGCCTCTGCCAAGAAGCTTCCCTGTTCCTTCATCCTCCTAGAGTTTACCCTCGTCCAGCCAATACCTAAAATTGCCTCCTACCCTTGAAAAAGCCAGAATTCCCTTTCCCAGAGACCAGAACCTTTCCAGAACACTCTGCCTGGGAGTCACCAGCAATTGTGAGTGGAGGCAGTTTTTTTCCAGGGAGTAGGGATGCTGATGAGTGACGTCAGAGATACAGACTCAAGTACTTAATGCTTGTCATCCCAGGTGTACAAATTTAAAATCTTCCAGACACAAAGACCTACTAGTTGGGAAGTTGTTGCCCACTGACATTCTTTCTCAGAAAGGAGTGTCTCGCCCAATGAGCATATAAGAAATAGTCAATTAACTGTGAGTTAGCCTAGATGAATAGCTTCCCACTTCACCTCCATCCTCACAATTGGAGTGGTTCCAGGGTCAGATGGGACTCAAGGTTATACACTTGGTCTGCATGCACAGGTACAGAGTATGCCAGGGAGCCAGGCCTGCATAGTACAAACTTCTGAGACTCCAAGGTCATCAACCTCACTCATCTGGCCCCCCAGATGACTGGGCTCTAATTCTCTGTACAGCAGCAGCCAGGAGAGGCCAACTTTACTTCCAAGAGTCTACTCCAGACCACGGGGAAAAACTAGGCTAGTCTGATATCTATGCAAACACAGGCTTGGCAAGAAAAGAAATCAGACACAGACAGGTAAGAATTTAAATTCAAATTTAAATTCAGATCTTTGAATATAGGCCCCTGAAGGCCTGTTTGGAAAAAAATAACAACTCTTTCAAATCTGATTCCCTTTACCCCTTTTCCCAGAGAAGAGGAAGAAACATTCTGACTAACTTACCTACAACTAATTCCTGGAAGTGGAGAGCCATTTTAAATGGTTCTTTCAGATTAACCCCTCCTTCTCCATCTCCTCTGTAGAGTCCAACTACTTCATAGCATGTTTCCAAATCTGGGCCATGGAGGGCAGTAAAGCATGTACTTCCTATATAGCAGTGAAGAAAACAAAGGTAACATCAGGAGCTAAGATCACTCACAAACTGTTACCTTTCATCTACCCTTCATACCCCTAACCCTCATTCTCTGCCTTTCTCTGCCATGTGTTCTGTTCCAAAGGAGGCTGACCTCAATGGACTTTAGCATCAGGCTTCCTTGCCAGCTAGTGTTTGGCTGGTTCACATTGATGGTGGGTACTGGTAGTAAATGAGAGAACAGGAAAAGTAGGATGTATTTATTCCTCTTTCTCCTTCCTTACTGTGTTGCACTTGGGGAGAGAGTACACTGTGCTACCTAAAGACCAAGCTTGTGTCAGGCAGCCCCTCTTGCACAGTTGCAGTTCTTGCTGGGTTCTAGTAGCACCTTTCTTTGCCTTTGCCCCTCCAGTCTTATGGCATATAATATCTCCCACTGTTCATAATCTTTCTATGCCTTACATATGTTTGTAGGTTCCCTTAATCCCACACACGCTATTACTAATGATTCTTTCATCAAGCTTCTCTTCATCAAACTTGAATATATCATTTACTATGGTTTGGATATGATTTTAATGGATTCCCCAAGAGTTCTTGTATTTGAAGCTTGGTCCCCAGTGTGACAATGAGAGAGCAATGGAATCTGTAAGAGGTTGAGCATATGATGGTTCAAGTACTTGAGTCACTGTCATCCTCATAAGAGATCCAGATTGAGTTCCAAACTCTTGACTTCAGCCTGGCCCAGCCCTGGCTGTTGTGAGCATTTTGGGAAGTAAACCAGTAGATGGGGGAATCTTGCCCTCTCTCTCTCTCTGCCTTCCAAATGAAATAAAAATAAATAAAACTTTAAAAATAGACAGAGCCTAGTTAGAGGTTAGAAAATTGACCCCTCCCGTTGCTCTGGCTGACTCTGTCACCATGTGATCTCTCCCTCTCTCGCACATGCCCATTGTGATACCATCTGCTATGAGGTCCTCACCAGAGTCAAGCTGATGCTTGTGCCATGTCCTCAAACCTCCAGAATTGTGAGCTAAATAAAACTCTTTTCCTTGTAAGTACCAGCCTCAGATATTTCATTATATGGAAGGACTTCAAAAAGTTCATGGAAATTGATTTAAAATTTATGTTTGTTTCGGTGCTAAAATTTTGAAACCCATGCAGTTTTCTCATACTACACATTTTTCATGAACTTTCTGAAGACCCCTTGAAAAAACAGAGAACACACTAATTAACCATATGTTTCTTGCCAGGACCTTGACTTTAAACTTCTGACTTCTACAAATTCTATCCTGCAGATTTCCAGAAGGTTGCTTAGCCTGAGAAGAGAGATAATATAGTCCAATTTCCTTCTCTGAAAACAGGAATCTGCTTTTCCCACATATTTGACATATTCTCCATGCATTAGTCTCTCCCTGATTAAAGGTGTATTATTGTGTCTATGTAATGCTATGAAAATTAAGTTCTAACTGGCTCCATCTTTTTTTTAGAGAAAGGCAATGCTTCGAACCCAATTATAATATTTCCTTCCCATGAGGTGTGTTCAACTTGCCAACTTGCCATAATTCTAAACATTTTATCCAGTTCCATGAGTGAGATGATACTTTACATCAGTCCCATCACCAGTTCCCTACCATCTGTTCTTATTTTTTAAGATTTACTTTGCTTATGAAAGACAAAGTTACACACACACAAACACACACACACACACACACAAACAGAGAGAGAGAGAGAGAGAGAGAGAGATCTTCCAGCTGCTAGTTCATTCCCCAAATGGAGTGAACACAGTCACAACAGTCAAAGCTAGGTCAGACCCAAGCTGGGAGCTACAACTCCATCTAGATCTTCCACATGGGTGTCAGGGTACCAAGTAGTTGGGCCATCTCCTACCACTTCATCAGGTTCATTGGCAGGGAGCTGGATCAGAAATGGAACAGCCAGAACTCGAACTGGCACTCATTTGGGATTCAGGTGTCTGAGGAAATGGCTTAATCTGCTGTGCCACAATGCTGGCCCACCCTACTATCTGTTCTTGCTCTTGTATTCCATATCTCGGTGATGGGAACCACTCACAGATCAGTGTGATCATCCCACAATTTTCACTTGCCTTTACCTACACATATCCATTAAACATTAAATCCTGTGGAATTCACTTCCTAAATATCTTCTCTCAAATTTTTCCGTGTACCTCAGCCACAGAGTCAGTATCTGAGTTCAGAACTTGATCCTTTTCCATCTAGATTATCAAAATGTTTGTAGTCTCTCGCTATTCTTTTTCATGTTCCTCACTTTACCAAACTGGGCTTTGAAAAAAATTATAATCATATGACTTCCCTTACAATGTCCACTCCCCTTAGGATAAAATCCAAACTCCTTGTCCTGGGATGGAAGGTCCTGCATAATCTGCCTACCACTTCCTTTCTGCTATCTGTTTAACTTCCTTACGCTGTCTGCATGCCTTTATTGCACTCCTCCTTCTCTATGGCACACTTTATCTTTGCTGATTTAACTCCTTCTATTAATTTCTCAGACCCGTGTTAGATATCATATTTTCTATGAAGCTTTATCATGAACCATTTCACCCCCAAATGGCTTAATGGCCCCTCTGTGATCCTTTGCTTCCCTCTTTTCCCTTTCCTAACATTTAATATACTGGCGATTATTTATTGACATATCTAAAAAATGTATTAACAAATACCTCACCACTATCTCTCTTAAGGTGAGAAACTTCATCCTTTTATTCCTAGTACTTAGCACAGAATGTGGCATATAGTAAGATGTTCAAGAAATAGTTCTAGGTAGCCATAGTGGACTTCAACCCAGCTTCCTGCTAGTGCACCTGGGAAGGCAGCAGAAGATGGGGCAAGTGTTTGAGTTCCTGCTACTCATATGGGAGACCTGGATCAAGTTACTTGCTCCTGCCATCAGCCTGGCCCAATTCCAGCTATTGTGG
The DNA here is from genome assembly GCF_964237555.1 of Oryctolagus cuniculus. NCBI lineage: Eukaryota > Metazoa > Chordata > Mammalia > Lagomorpha > Leporidae > Oryctolagus > Oryctolagus cuniculus. Next base: position 80,786,483 of record NC_091453.1, on the reverse strand, counting down.
GCTCACTTGCTCGCTCTCTCTCTCTCTCTCTGCCTCTCCTCTCTCTGTGTAACTCTGACTTTCAAATAAATAAATAATTTTAAAAAAGAATGAGCTATGAAAATAAAAAAATTAAAATTTACAAATAAATTGTTGATAGAACATTTAATAAAAATCTGGCAGGAATATTCTTGTCATCAACACTGTGAATCTATATTTATTGAGTTCCCACAAATTGTTTTCTCAGAACTTTCATTGAACACCTTTCTGTATCTATAAAGGACTAGGGAATAATCACTACTATATTTTGATGTCAGTCTCCTAACCAGAAAACACAGTGAACTCCTATGAATATTCTAAAGTATAATGAGAAAGGGACCTCAGACTGTATGCAAGCATCATTGATTAATATTTCCCCATTGGGAGTCACTCTCCCTGACAAAATTTTTCCACAACTGGGAAAGGAAGAAAAACGGGTGAAAAGGGAAAGAGGTAAGATACAGACATGAGAGTTGCAAACTTTTGAGCAGTGGTACTCCAGGAATGTTTCTGCATGACAGTATGTATCAAGGAGAGGCTCATATGAATGGAATGGTAGGAACCAGTCTTATCTGTCTCCTTCTCCCTCCTTGCACAACGGTTCTTACCCAGACTTTAAGCTTTGGGTTAAGTGATAGGAACTATAGAACTCTGAGAGCTGCTTGGTTGTACAGTTACCTTCCAGGATCTACTCTTTATTTTGTATGAAGGAGGACTTCAGGACTCTGGAGTTAGTGGGTTCTCACTGGTTGGGTAAACATTAAAAAGATTCATTGTCCTAGATAAATTTTGTAAATAGCCACTATCCCACTGGCTTAAAGGAAAGTGACAATGAATAACAAGTAGATTAAAAAGCATGCAAACACTAGGCTGCCTTACTTGGCAAGTGAGTGACAACTGGTCTAAGTACCTCTTTTCAGGGCCTCTTTCCCTCCCACTTCCCCAACCTTTCCAAACTTCTTTCAAAGCTCAAGATTTGAGGCAGTGGTCAAGCTCCATGGCATAAGAATTAGTGTTCCGCATGATGCCCTCCACCAACACAGCAGGCTTGGGATTTCTTCCCGCAAAGCAAGAGAGCCAGGTGCAGATCAACATGGCTGCAGCTGCTCCACCTCCAGCACAGTAATATGCCCAGCCAAGCTGACAGGTACCTGTGGAAACAGGGACAGATCTGAGGGTTAGATTGCCTTCTCATACAATCTCTTGGATAATGAACTATAAAAATGATCCCTAAAAGTTTAGTCTCCATATATCCTCTTTGGGGTGTTATGTTTAGAGTGAGAACAGGAAACAGTGAATTCCAGGAGGCTTCTCAATTCCTCCTTTACTTGCTGCTAGTCTTGCTTTAGCAAGAAGTTGTAAGATTTTATTTTCCTGATAGAATAGGAACCTGGAGCTGGTGTGAGCGGTGACAGAGTGGCAATACCAATGACAATACAAGAACAACTTGGTCAGGTGTCAAGCGTTATGCTAAGTTATTTACACATGTATCTCATTAATTATCATGGTAACTCTGAAATAAGTACTATTAATATTAAACCTCTGTTTTACAAAGGATGAGACAACAATGGCCTGGGTCAATTATGAAAAATCTTGCAACTAGAATGTGGTAGAATCAGGGTATGAGCCCTGGCTCACAGTGACTGCAAAGCTTCACAGTTTTAATCATATTGATGAACTAGCATAAATGGACGGCTTTCTTTTAAAGAACCATATCTTGCATTATCATGAGATCTGAGTGTCAAAATCAACTCCTTTCTTCCTTTCTATATGTGTCCATACTAACTTAGCCTTTAACACCAATGGAAGAAATATACATTGAAATGAAAGCCAAAGCCTCTATGTGGGTAGTTTCACTTTGGAATTTTGTTTTGTTTTGCTTTTCATTGTTTTTTTAACACCAAAATATATATTTTTATTTATCTACCTTCTTTTTAAAAATATTTATTTATTTATTTGAAAGGCAAAGTCACAGAGAGGCAGAGAGAGAGGTCTTCCATCCTCTGGTTCACTCCCTAGAGGGGCACAGTGAGCAGAGCTACGCAGATCTGAAGCCAAGAGTGCAGGGGCCCAAGCGCCAGGGCCATCCCCCACGGCTTTCCCAGGCTATAGCAGACAGCTGGATCAAAAGTGGAGCAGCTGGGACTTGAACCAGTGCCCAAATGGGATGCTGGCACCACAGGCAGCGGCCCCACCTGCCACACCACAGAGCCAGCTCTTCATTCTTTTTTAGTCCTTATCCATCCACAATAAATATTTTACCACAGATATAATCATTAGGGCACAGATTACCTGGTATCTGGCTTCTTAAAATTATTAGCATTTTCAAATTTCAGTAATATCATTTTTAATGATCAAATGTATGAGCAAACAAATAACAACTTAAGAAATTAAAACTTTTACTCCTATTGATAGATGTATTAATAATACCCCAGTTTTCTTATTTACTCCTCATGGGCTGGGTGGTCTCTTTGCTTTGTCCTTTGGTCTTGGGAATTTTCTCATTCAATGCTTCCTTTTCCCACTGAGTCCTGAATCATAACCAGGCCTGTGCATGCTACACTGTATGATCAAGCTGGCTTGAGACTATGAGGTATGCTTTTTCTTCTTCCACTTCATCCTACTGTGCATATTGTGATGCCCAATAAGATGTGAGCTTTGGGTGAGGGCCTTTCCACATCTGCTGCACACAAATGGGCATTCCCCAGTGTGAGTCCTCTGATGCCTGATGAGGTGTGAGACTCTGAAGGAAAGCTTTTCTTCAGTCCTTATATTAGTAGGGCTTAGCTCCAGTGTGAGTTCTTAGGTGCTGGACGATGAATGAGTGATCACTGAAAGTCCTTCCACACTCTTAACATTCAGATAGTCCTTCACCGCTATGAATTCTCTGATGCTGTGTGAGGGAGGAGCTCTGAAGAAATGCTTTCCCACAGATTTGACACACATAGGGCCTTTCTCATTTATGAATTTTTTTATGTACAGAAAAGTATATTGGATTCTGGAACATTTTGCCACATTCACTGCACCTGCAACTTTGGCTCCCCTTGTAAAGTCTTACAAATGTATTCTGCTGAGCATTGTGGTTGGTTTTCTTAGAACCACTGCTTTTCTTGGTCTTTTCCCTTTCACAGCTCTTCTGTGAATTACATGTCATGTTTGTAACTCATGAGACATTTTGCACAAACATTTTCTAGAAGGAATTTTCTGAAGTGAAACTTGGCTTATGTCAAGATCTGTGCTTACCTGAGATTCAAGGCTTTCACAGTGCTGCTTCTGAGGGAGGACTTTGTCTTGGGTGAATCCCACTTGTCATAATGCTCTGTCTAGAACTTCTGAGCCCCACCCTGCATGACATCTTCTATGGTAGAGGACCCAGTGTCATCCCTTGAGAATTCTTCCACTTTCAGGTCATGATCTGGTTCTTCCACAAGAATATCATATTTCTTAATTAACTGCTTGTTTCCCAGTCTCCCACCCCACAAAGACCAGGTGCTCAAAGGTCTCCAGCATCACATCATGGCATTCAGTTCTCTGTTTTGGGCCCAGCATCCCCCACCCCTCCTGGCTGAAGTCCACAGCCACATCCTGGAAGGTCACCGGCTCCTCAGGCAGTAGCACCACTATGGTTATATTCTCCTCCTTCTGTTTAGCAGTGACATCAAGAGAACAGGCAGATCCCTGGGCGGGCAGTGCTTCCTCATTGGATATCCAGGTCACATCATCCAGCAGGACCACCACCTCCTGGCAGTCCTTTGGGTGTTGTAACTCCACCCATGGCTGGAGCTTCCCTGGCAGTGCACCCAGAAATTGTTCCAGCACCAGCAGCTCAAGGATCTGCTCTTTGGAGTATGCTTCAAGGCTGCAGCTACTGGTGACACATTTCATGAAGCAAGGCCAGTGCCTCTTGGGGCCCGGATGCTTCCTCATAACGGACCTGCCAGAACCTCTGGTGAGCGGTCTCTGGGTCAGCTGGCTGGTTGCCTGGCTGTTAGGCTGGCTTCTTGAGGACATCTGAGATCAGGCCTCTGCCTTCAGCATAGAGAGCCTGGATCTGGGCATTCCGGGGACCAGCCACTTCCTATTTGAGTGTGAGGACCTCAACAACCTTGATCTTTGTCAGGGGATTCTCAGTAGGAAGATCAATTTGAGAGTCTAGCTTTCTCAGAATATTCTGGAATGGAGTCTTGAAGAATTCTTCTTTCCACAGGCCAGAATTCTTCTACCTCCTCTGAAATATCATATCTGCCTGATGCTCTACTGAGACCAGGTTCCTGTAGTTCTCGAGCGTCACATCCCTGTACAGTACTTCTGTTTGAGGTCCAATAGTCTCCACTCCCCCAGGGTGAAACCCATTCTTAAATCTTTTTATTTTTATTTATTTTTATTTTGGTAGGCAGAGTTAGACAGTGAGAGAGAGAGACAGAGAGAAAGGTCTTCCTTCCTTTGGTTCACCCCCCAAATGGCCGCTATGGCCGGCACGCTGCACCGATCCGAATCCAGGAGCCAGGTGCTTCCTCCTGGTCTCCCATGCGGGTGCAGGGCCCAAGCACTTGGGCCATCCTCCACTGCCTTCCCGGGCAACAGCAGAGAGCTGGACTGGAAGAGGAGCAACCGGGACTAGAACCCGGTGCCCATATGGGATGCCGGCGCCACAGGCAGAGGATTAATCAAGTGAGCCAAGGCACTGGCCCCTATTTTTACATCTTCAAAGGTCTCTGGTTCACAGCACTAGGTCATTGGAAGCCTGGAAACCATAGTTTCCCCCTCTTCAGTGTGCCTCTTATAAGAATGAGCAGAGTCCCGCGGGCTGCAGAAAGGTGCCTGTTGGCCCACAGCAGCGAAGTGAGTCAGAAAGCAAACCTGAACTACAACTCCCAGACACCCCCGCGGCACACTCCTCTGTATCCCACAGGGTGGCGACCATCTTGTCCGGCCCTTTGGGGCAGCAGGCAAAGGCCAGGTCTACAGGAGGAAGGTGCTCCTCGGGGCACTTCGGAGGCCCAACTGCACAGGAAGAGGTTACTGGTTGGGGATTCTAGGCCATGGGCCCCCAGAGAGAGGGTTGTGTCACCCCACCCCGCCATGTGGGAAAAGGAAGGGGGTGGGGGCTAGTTTCATTTTGAAGGGTAATGGGAAAGATCACCTGATATTCTAGCAGAATTCTGAATAGAATCTAACAGAAGTAAATTACTTTGAAGTAATGTGGTTATTGTGATCCTTAAGAACATGCCAATTCCAGAGAAAGAAGGGCTATTATTTTACAAGCTGTTAGAGTATATAACCGTGAAAATAAAGTGCTTGCCACAACTCTAGAAATTGCAGTAGGTGCCCTTTTCCACAAAATTTCAGAGATGTCCTAAGAAGAGAGGTAGGCATCTGAGTCGTGCAGAAAGCTAGTCCTGCTTACAATCAGTTGAGGATGTCAAGGTTGAGCATCATGGCAATGTGCACATGGTACCCAGTCAATCTTAATCTTTTTCTTCTTCCAACTCACCAGCTGCTGTGTCACAGAAAGAGTCTAAGATGATCCTAAGTGAGGTCGCTTTGCTTTTTCATTCAGGCCAGTCTAATTTTTCCCCTATTTTCCATCTCAGACAGTTTTGTTCTACCACCTAATCATCAATTATGCTGTCTCCCTTGCCAAAACATCTTCTCTCTTATTCACCAATTCATATCTTCCAAACAACAGTATTCACAGCTCGGTACTGGCCAGGAGCCTTCCTGGATACAGTGCAGTGGGCCAAAGTCACCTTAGCTAAGCAGCCCACCAAGCATTTATCTGTACACCCCATCCACAGCAGAAGGTATCTGACAAAACACTGGGCAGGAGAACTGCACTTTATATATGCTTTATCTATACTTTCTCTCATTCCATGTTGCTGGCTCAACAGTATAGGTGTATGTTTCTTTTCTTGTTAATTCTTCACATGCTGTGTCCACAATGGGTATAGTTTCAGAACTTGAAGGTGGATGCACTTGCATTTTCAACAATCAATATCCAAAACTATGGCTTAAATTTTGAATTGAAATTGGAATACAGGCCAAATATTTTCATTTTTAAAAAGATTTATTCACTATTTGAAAGTTATAGAGAGAGAGAGAGAGATCTTCCATTCACTGGTTCACCCCCCAGATGGCCACAATGGCCGGGACTGGGGCAGGCCAAAGTCAGAAGCCAGGAGCTTCATCTGGATCTCCCACATGGATGGCAGGAACCAGAGCACTTGGGCCATCCTTTTCTGCTTTTCCCAAGCCCATTATCAGGGAGCTGGATAGTAAGTGGAACAGCCAGGATATGACCTAGAGCCCATATGGGATGCTGGTGTTGCAGGAGGTGGCTTTATCCACTCTGTCACAACATTGGCCCCCAGACCAACAGTTATAGGGTGACACTAGCATGTGTTCCTCTGATGTTTCCTTTGGATTAGATGAAGGTTGGTGCATTCTTGGCAGAATTGTTGCATAAGTGAGGCTACGTCCTCACAGAACATCTCATTAGAAGGCACATGACATCAGTTTGTTTTATTATTTGTGATGTTAACTTTGATCACTTGGTAAATATGGTATCAAATAGGTTTTTTACTGCCAAATTATTACCACTGTAAAATTAATAATTGCTCTCTGTAAAAATGCTTTGAGACTGTGTAAATATCCTATTGCGCATTAAATTTTCATCCACTAAAATTGAATTAAATTGCAAAACCAGCTAACTTAATATTCTATGTGCTTCTAGAATATGTCATGATCCTTTCCACCATGAAGCCTATGCATATTCTGTTCCCTCTGCCTAAAATGTTTACTGGACACATGTACCTCCTGCCACTCTCTTCACTTAGTCAATGCTCAATTATTCTTTAGCTCTCAGCTCAATTATGAATTGCTAAGTGAAGTCTTACTTCTCTAGATCAAATTGCATCATTAGAGGCTCTCACTATATCAGTGTATCCTTCTTTCTCTACTTGAATGGATGACTGGATCTCTTATTCCCTCCCATGACGTGTCAAGGGTAACTTGTTCAGAGAATTTGTACTTTAATAAGAGACCTAGGCAGTCATTTAACTTCCTGAAGTCCTGTGGCCCCCTCCAAAATCATGGTGAAAGCCAGACCACAACAAGCTATAAAAACAACATAAATGAGAGAGGGAGGGAGGGAGAGAGTAGTTTCAACATGAAAAACAATGGTGGGCTCTGGGCAAAGTAACATAAAGAAAGCCATATCGAGGCAAGTATCTCTTTCATGTTGCACCTGCTCCTAGACACATGCACATATTCACACACTCACTCATTGACTCACTCGAAATAAAAGGCTTTGTGAAAAGCTTTGTGATTCACGGAGTGAAAATTTTGGAAATGGGCAAATCTTCAACTCCTGTGATTGTTGGAAGACTGCAAAGTTTGCACTCACTCCACAGACTGGACTATGTGACTCAGGTAACAGCCCAGAGAACTCTCAGGAGCAGAAAGGTAGAGGCAAGGATCCAAACTGACTCTTTTTTGCTCCCAACCCAGTGCTCTGCCCTCCATTGTTTTTCTCTTCCTCCTAAATAGCATTTTCTTCTTACAGGGTCCCTTGACCTGTAATCTCTAAAGAGGAGGCTTCTAAATCGATCAATAGCAGTCACTTCTCTCATGCCTCCAACCAAAATCTCCTGTGTCTTTGCTGAGTAGACAGGAACCACCTCAAAGATGGCCCACTCCAGAATATTTCCAACATAGTCTACACAAGGCATCAGAAGTCTCATTATATTTCTCCAGTTGCCTGTCAACTCATCCCCTCATTAGGACAGGGGTATTCGTATTAGATATATGCATGCTGGGGTTGGTGAAATACTTGTTTCTCTAGATGAAATGAACAAATGCATAGCATACTCTTACCCCAAAGCCCTAGGCAGCAAGAAAGCTAACAGAGTGGGCTTCTCTGGAGTAAAGGGCTGGCTAGCAAGGCTTAAGTAAACCTTACTGAATTCTGAACCAGGTATCACTAAGCTGGCCATGAATCTATAGCGATGACCTGCACCTATTTTCACCCTAAGTGCATTCTGAATTTCTTCACACACAGAGACTACTGTTAGGCCACTGACCAGCATCTAGCCTCAGGCTTCTGCCATATAAGAAGCTGAAGAGAAACAAGAAAATGCATCTTCTATACAAATCTTTTCCTACAACTCTACCTGCTATTTGATTCATGGAACAGAAAGGTTATATCACTGGCATTGAAATGAAGGAGGAAAAGCAAAAGCAGACCTTCAAGAGCTATCTTTCCACTTTGAGATCCACCATCACTACTGAGCTATGCCATATAAACCTTGTACACTAGTCTGGTGGCTAACAGAGGAACTCTTTGGAAGGATGCAAAAACAAGGAGCAGTGGCAATGAGCTTGCACCATTTTCCTCTAATAACCGTTTAGTGAAGTCCCAGGGACCACTGCAAATCCCTAAATTATATTCTTTGACATAATTTTTACCCTTATATTTATTTCACAAATATTTATTGAGTACTTACTATATTTCAGGCATTTTGAATATACAATCTCATCTGATTATCATAACAGTCATGATCATTTCAATTTATAGTTTCAGAAGGGCAAATTATTTGACAAACATTTAAGTGTCAGAGTACAGTTTTGTATGTCAGGCCTTACTCAATGCTCATGGTCATCCATTTCAATGATGCCCAGAAAATGAAACCAATGACCAATTATTATTATCTAAGTTTCATGGAAAAGTACAATGCCTTCATCAAATCACTTCACCTCTCTAGGACTCAGTTTCATTTTCTTTAAGTGAGAGGAGTTTTAATGAAGAGATTTTGAAAGACCCCTTCCAATTGAAAATGTTCATTCTGAGTGTGAAACGTGCTTTCAGAAACATGGCAAAATATTATAGGAAAATATAGAGTATTTGTAGTTGGAAGAATTCAAATTCAAGTAGAGATGTATAGAAGGGATACCATTTTGACCTGGTTTCAGTAATGGAAAGTGGGCATTCCAGACAGAAGGAGTTGTTGGTGAAAGCAAAGTTCTATGCATGAAGAAATATAGGTTATGCTTCAGAAACAAGCCATCATATCAAAATTACTTCGATAATGAGCTCTAATTGGCAAATGCTAAGCTGAATCTATATCAGTATCAGTAGGGGCCATGAATTATTTTATCCTTCTTACAGGTAGTGAGGAATAATGTAAAGTTTCTGATCAGGGGATAATACTATAGAATATGATTTCTCAATCTTGGTGCTGTTGCCACTTCATGCTAGAAAATTCTTTATTGTGTGTGTGTGTTTGTGTGTGTGTATGTGTAGGGAGAGGGTTTCCCATGCAGTATGGCATCATTGCTCCACAGTAAATTATCCCACCCAACTCCAAGTCATGAAAACAAAAAGTATTGCCAGACGTTGCCAAATATTCCTGGAAGGGTAGAAGGTATGTTGCTTCCTACTGAGAACCACTGTGTTAGAGGAAATTTGGGAAAATTAACCTGTAAAAGATTGCAAGTAGGTGGAGGCTAGAGGTAGAGCCAGTTAACCAGAGGCCAAGGAGGTGTTACACATGTGACAGTCCCCAACAAGAAAGAACTATTTGAATCCAGATTTCCATATGCTTGAGGTTGAGCAACCCTCATCTAGGCAAACACCAGATTTTTACATTTTAAATTCCATTACAAATGAATCTTGATTACTGAAAGATTAGAACAAGAAAATGGAATTTCCTCCTTTAAGAATGGCCATGCATGATTCCTTCTGGACTGGGGAAGTAGACTGGAATTGACGCATAATCAACCCTGAGCATGCTGGAAAACTGGTTGAAGGTCAAGGAAAGATAGCTCCCAAGGTATAAGGAGGAATTACTGATTCCTTAGGAGTCTTTGAACAATTCTTTTAACCCCATCAGATCTTGGTTTTGTCCTTCTTAAAATGGAGACAAAAAACTAAGTAATTGCCGGGCCGGCGCTGCGGCTCACTAGGCTAATCCTCCACCTAGCGGCGCCAGCACACCGGGTTCTAGTCCCTGTCGGGGCGCCGGATTCTATCCCGGTTGCCCCTCTTCCAGGCCAGCTCTCTGCTGTGGCCAGGGAGTGCAGTGGAGGATGGCCCAAGTACTTGGGCCCTGCACCCAATGGGAGACCAGGATACGTACCTGGCTCCTGCCATCGGATCAGTGTGGTGCGCCAGCTGCAGCGCGCCAGCTGCGGTGGCCATTGGAGGGTGAACCAACGGCAAAGGAAGACCTTTCTCTCTGTCTCTCTCCCTAAAGATGAGGCACTGGGACCAGACGAGACTTTGAAGTGTCTTGACAAATAGCCAGGCTCACTGCAGCCTTGCATTCAGATTGAATGCACTGATTCTGAGTCTGCACACTAGAATTGTTTAGGGCCCTATGCAATCAGAAAATACTGCAATGAACTGGCTGAGCTCACATGTAGAGTCTTTCTCTGCATCTGCACATGGCTGTCTGTGGAGAAAAAGATTGGATGGCAGGACGGGGGAGAGAAGAAATTCGAACTGCAAATTTGCTTCATGCAAAGCTTCTGTATGAACCCTAAGATAAGCCTATTCCTTTTTGTGCTTTTCTGTTTCATTTCTAACACTCTATCTCTGAGTCACTCTATTCTAGTGTTGAATTTGCTGTGACAGGATCTCTCATAAAACTTATTAAATCATCACTCAGCAGTGGGCCTGACATTTAAATCAAGACACGTTGCTTTTATTCCAAGTTGCAAATCAAATTGGTTTATAGTTTGACTCCATTTCCTTTTATTCAGCTTTAAGTTATTATAGCTCTACTCTTTAGAGAAAAAAGTGTTACTAACTGCTACTTGAACTTACCAGTCTTCCTCGAGCCCAAGTCCCATATCTGCCAGGGGCATGGTGTTTGCCAGCTGTCAAGGGGTCCTAGTGAGCTACTGGGAAGAGATAGCCCCAAACCAGTGTTTGTGGTGAGGCCTAGCATTGGTGTGGACATCAAAGTTAGGAAACAGGGGCTGGCACTGTGGCATAACCAGTAAAGCTGCCACCTGAATGGCCAGCATCCCATGTGGGCACCAGCTCAAGTACCGGCTACTGTTCTTCCGATTCAGCACTCTGCTATGGCTAGGGAAAGCAGTAGAGGATGGCTCAAACGCTTGGGCCCCTGTGCCTGTGTGGGAGACCCAGAAGAAGCTCCTGGATCCTGGCTCCTGGTTCCTGGCTCTGGATCAGCCCAACTCTGGCCATCGTGGCCATTTGGGGAGTGAACCAATGGATGGAAGACCTCTCTGTCTCTCTCTCTCTCAGTCTTTGTCTCTCTCTGTGTCTGTCTCTCTCTACCTCTCTGTAACTCTGCCTTTCAAATAAATAAATAAATCTTTTTTAAAAAAGTTAGGAAACAAAGTAGGATGGAGTCTGAAAAAGAGGCTCCTCCTTCAAGGGCCATGTTCACAATGCCAGCTTAAAAGCCAAGAAGGCTAGAAACCTCATCTGAAGAATCCTTCTTGGAGAAACAAGGGGGGGAGAGAGAGGGAGAGGGAAGGAGAGAGAGGGAGGGAGAGGGAGAGGCAGAGAGAGAAAGAGAGAGAGGGAGAGAGAGAGAGAGATCTTTCATCTGCTGGTTCACTCCCCAAATGTCCACAACAGCCAAGTCAGTAGCTAGGAACTCTATTCTGGTCTCTCTTTTGGATGGCAGGAGTCCAAGTATTTGAGTTGCCATTTGCTGCCTCCTCAGGTATGCAGTAGCAAGAAGTTGGATCAGAAGTAGAGGTGGGACTTTGACCCTAGCACTGCAATATGAGACACAGACATCCCAAGCGGAAATTTAATCTTTTGTGCCACAAAACCCATTCCAACCTGTATTTCTTTTTTTTTTCAAAGATTTTATTTATTTATTTTACAGGTAGAGTTACAGACACTGAGAGGGAGAGATAGAGAGAAGTCTTCCATCTGCTGGTTCACTCCCCCAAATGGTCGAATTGGCCGGAGCTGCACCAATCTGAAGTCAGGAGACAGGAGTTTCTTCCTGGTCTCCCATGCAGGTGCAAGGGCCATCTTCTACTGCTTTCCCAGGCCATAGCAGAGAGCTGGATTGGAAGAGGAGCAGCCAGGACTAGAACCGGCACCCATATGGGATGTCAGTGCCACAGGCAGAGGATTAACCTATGGCACCACAGCACCAGTCCCACCTATATTTCTTATGTATATCATTTCTCATATAGCTCTCTGGAGTTTTAGCTACTCTGCTCATCTTTTTCTTCAATAGGGGGAACCAAGCCTTAGGCCAATTTAAATTATGCTTCTGGGTCTCTCTCCAGGTTAATTCCAACCTTCCCCTGAAGAAACTCCCATATCACCCCATTGTTACCCTCTATATAGCTATATATATTGACTATACTTGGATCAGCTTCTCAGAAAAAAACTTTGGGCATTCACCCTGAGACAGGTTAAAAACCGGCTAATCAAATACTGGACCTCTTTGATTCAACATGAATTTTTTAGGACACTGGGCCTTTAAGAAACTGGTCACTTTCCTTTAACATCTGTTCATAGCCTCTCTGCTTGTGTCCACTTAAACTTTCTCAGCTAATTAAGTCAGTAACTGGAAGAGTAAGAGTTGATATTTGTCAAATGCTTCCATGTGTCTGGCGTGTATTCAGCACTTTAAACACATTGTTCGTATAGGTAAGATAACAAACCAGATGAGTGAAAATGAGTCAGACGCAGAAGGAAGACAAGCAAACAGGTGTGGCAAGTGTTACAAGTATACAGATGATGGGCCATCAAATGCAGGTTAAAGAGGGCAGGGGTTTCCAAGGAATAATAAGAAGTTAGCTAGGTAAGGAAATGTAAAAATGTACTCTTAGCAAAGAGAGTAACACATGCAAAGTTTCAAAGGTTTGAAGGAATGTGGTATTTTTAGGTGGCTGGGCAAGATAAGAAGATAAAATGGTAATGTAAGTGATAGCCAGGGTCCCTGAAGGACCTGCTAAGGAGTCTTTATCCTTAAGGCAAATGGGGAGCTATTGCTAAAGAAGGAGAATGACATCAGATTTGCATTTTAGAAATATCACTTTGACCACAGAATGGGAGAGAGATTGAGTGGGTAGTGTGTAGTATCTTTGAGAATGGGCAAGAGAAAAAGTCAGGAGTCTTTTCAGTAATCCAAAAGAGAGCTGATATTAAGGGAAAGAAGATAGATTCTGGAGTTCTCATTGTGTTCCTTAGCATCACATCATTCATTCCTGACAATAACATATATCTGGGATTATGAATTGTGCCCATTTGTTATCGTGTCTCCTCAAATAAACTAAGCTTCTTGAAGGCTATCTCCTTGAATTCTTCTCATTTTTGCAGTGCCTTATTTAGCATTTTGTATGCAATGAATGTCCAGAATATTCTTATTGAGTTATACTTACACATTTTTGATATAATACTCAAAAATGCTAGACCACACCTAGGAAACAAATCTACCTCAGGAGTCAGGAGCAAGTTCTCTCATTTCAGCCACTGACTTAGCCACTACCAGCAATGCCAGCATTAGCTATTCACATCCATTTTCTATCAGCAAATGGATATACACTGTAGCGACTTTTCCTGGGTCCAAGGTTCCTGAGTAATAACAAATGCCACAAATAATACCACCCGATAAGAATACAGCACCCTACAATTTACAAATTATTTGTTTCATCCATGATTTTATTTAATCTTCTTCCATTTGTTTTATTCATTCATCATGCCCCAGCCAGAAGCAAGAATATTATTTTAGAGGAAGGAAACGAGCAGCCAAGTGAAGGGTCTGCCCTTTGCCCATAAGGTTTTGTTAAGTCAGTGCAGTGAAGGAAAAGAATCTGGAATGAGAGTTACAGGGAACTGTTTGAACCATAAGTTGTCATTTACAAACTGAACTTGTGGAGCAAGTCATTGAAAATTTTTTATTTGAAAGGTAGAGAGGCCAGTGCCGCAGCTCACTAGGCTAATCCTCCGCCTGCGGCGCCGGCACCCCGGGTTCTAGTCCCGGTTAGGGTGCCGGATTCTGTCCCGGTTGCTCCTCTTCCAGTCCAGCTCTCTGCTGTGGCCCAGGAAGACAGTGAAGGATGGCCCAGGACCTTGAGCCCTGCACCCGCATGGGAGACCAGGAGGAAGCACCTGGCTCCTGGCTTCGGATCAGCACAGCGCGCAGGCCACAACGCACCAGCCATAGCGGCCACTTGGGGGGTGAACCAGTGGAAAAAGGAAATCCTTTCTCTCTGTCTCTCTCTCTCTCACTGTCTAACTCTGCCTGTCAAAAAAAAAAAAAAGGTAGAGAGACAGAGAGATAAACACAGAAATCCTTCATCCATTGGTTTACTCTCCAAATGCCCTCAACAGCAGGGATTGAGCCAGGCTAAAGGCAAGAGCCAGGAGCTCAATCCAGGTCTCTCAAGTGAGTGACAGAAACCCAACAACTTGAGCCATTGTCTGCTGCCTCCCAGCGTGTGAATCAGCAAGAAGCTGGAACTAGGAGGAGACCCAGGATTCCAATCTAGACATTTTGGGTATGGGACACTGTGCCAAATGTTCAGTCCAGGATCGAATCATTTACACTTGCTGAGTCCTGGTCCTTCTGTTAGTAAACAAAAGTGGCACTGCCTACTTCACAGAGCCACTATGAAGGTCAAATAAGAGGACATATACTTGTATAGAGCACTTATCACAGGGCCTGGACTAATTAATGTTTATCAGCTCATTTTTGTTTCAACTAAACACTCTATCAACTGGTCTACTAGTTCCCAAATATATCTGGAAGAGCTTTAAGATACAAACTCCAGGGCCTGCATTGTAGTGTAATGGGTTAAGCCACCTGCAATGCCAGTATCCCTTATGGATGCCAGTTCAAATCCCGGCTGCTCCACTTCCAATCCAGCTCCCTGCTAATGCTCCTGGGAAAAGGAGCAGCTAAGGATGCCCCAAGTCTTTGGGCCCCTGCACCCATGTGAAGACCGGATGAAGATCCTGTTTCCTGGCTCCGGCCTGGCCTGGCCTTGGCCATTGTGGCCATTTGGGAAGTGAACAGCAGATGGAAGATATCTCTCTCTTTCTCCCTCTCTTTCTCTCTCTGACTCTCAAATACATAAAATAAATATTTTTAAAAAAAGACACAGACTCTGAGGCTCTGCTCCAGATCTACATGATTAATATCTCTGGGGAGAGGGTGCAGATGTTTTGGCACATAGATGGGTGGGGAACCACCTGAACTAAATCATATTAGTAGCCTATACCATTTATTGGCTCTAGCTCTGGGAGGGAAAATAGGAGATGATCAACATTTAATGAGAATCTAAACTCTAATTGTAGTCCCAGGGGATTTCACTTGAAAAATATATTTATGTTTTTCACAAGTTCTTGTAATTCACATGGACATGCATGTGGTTTGATGACAATAGTTTGAAAAATTCATATGATGGAGCTGGTGTTGTGGTACAGTGACATCTCATATCATAGCACTGGTTTGAGTCCTGGCTCCTCAGCTTCTAATCCAGCTCCCTACTAATGTACCTGGGAATGCAGCAGATGAGTCCCTACTGTTCATATAGGAGACCAGGATGGATTGTCCTTGATTCTCCTCCACCTTTGAAACCCATTTCAATTCATTAAAGAACTTGTGGGTGAGTATAAGTCATAATAGTTACAATCATAATAATATCAATTATGGTTAACATTTATTTAGTGCAGGCTCTGTCCTAAATGTGTTAGGTCTTCCATCTCATTTCATTCCCCAAGAGCCTTGAGAGATGGATACTACAGTATTATCATCCCTATTTAAAAACAGATTTTGCTTTTAAACAAAGGCTAAGGATATAGTAACATTCTACAGTACACAAGGAAAGACAAGCAATAAAGATAAATTGGGAAAGGAAGCCAAAGATGAGGCCTATAGAAGGAATTCCAGTGGAAGAAATGGAAGCAAAGAAATTAAGCGCACGTTCTTTTTGAGAACCAGAAGACTAAGAAGCAAAGGTAATGAATTTGCCTGGCTTTACTGCCATCATGTGGTGATCTGATGTATAGACAACTCGTTCACAAAACCACATTTATTATTTCAGTCACTGAGTTTATCAGGCTCTTTACAAGACACTGGCGAAAGACCATATAAAGCGAAGGGCCTACCCTTGAGGCCTTTGTAAGAGCTTTGTCTCCCTCTGGAGTTTCCAAGCTGGTCAGGCTGAGCATCCTTTTTTATGCTATTTCAGGAAAAGTAGAGATGTTTAGAAGCACTATAATTATTTTTTTCTATTCAAAATGAAAACAGCTTAGCACCTCATAGGATGTATAGTCTCATTAATTAATTTAAACACCTCACTATTTTGAATAAAAGATGATCAATGATTGGCTTTCTGATCTTTTATCCCTTATATTGGCAGGACTTTGTTTTCAGAAAGCACATTTATGTGTGCTTTTTCATCTCATGACCAAAACAATTCCTGAAGGTAGATAATATCATCCTCACTTAAGTCATAGAGGAATAGGTTTAAAGAAATAAATTACTTGTCTTTGTTCACAGAGTAAAATAGTAACGGAGCTGACCTACAATCTATTCATCCCATTCAATGCAACATTCAGAAAGCACCAAAGGTATAATAGGCACCAGGATGTGTGTTGAATTAAGTTGCTGCCTGACTCTTTCATTTCTTAATTCTTCCTCCAGGTCAGCCCAGATTCTCCCTGGATGGAGATTCCTTTCCCCTTAAGCAACACCTGGGCCATGAATTTTCCAAGACTGGCTGCAGCTGATTCTGCTTCAAGGGATGAGTTGCTTCAGGCAATCTCTTTGGCCAATCCCTGGATTCCTGCCTCCATGGGCATGTGATTCTGACAGGCTCTACTTTTTAGATCTCAATTAAAAGCAAAATGTTACTCTCCTCTAGGAGGGATGCCTGAAATAGTTTGGTTTGTTCTTTTATTACTTATATTTAAGGTTCACTACATGATGTTTCAATATACATATAGCAAAACGACTACTACAGTAAGGTGAATTAACATATCCCTCTCCTAACACACACACAGCTGTGTGTGTGTGTGCCTGTTCTAAGAGCACCTGAAATCTACTATTTTACTTTTTGATAATAAAATAGAAAAATATGAAATCAGATCAAAGACCTCACCATAAAGTGGAGTTGGGTCACAACAGGGTGTTAGTAGGTCTCTGGAGTTTCTGGTTACTCATCTATTTTGTCCGATACCATATTTGAAAACATGGAAATCAAGGCTCAGAGAGGCAAATGGACATGCCCAAAAAGACTTAGAAAGATTAAAACCTAGGTGTCCTGATGCCAGACCAGGGTTGTTACAACCATACTCTGCTGTCCCTCTGTGTTTATGAGAATGTGTTAAGCTCTGGTGAGCACAAGAAAATAGACTTTCTGTAAAGAAGGAAACTGACAGAAAGGAAAGATGGTAGGAAATGCCTGGAAATTGAACCCAGGAAGGCCAAAGCCCAAGTCACTGTAAAAGGCTTTGAACTGGCAAGAATGTGAGGAAATGATGGGAGAGCAAAGGAAATGAGCCTCAGGGAGAGAAAACACAGGGGGCACTCACAGGGCTTTGGGGAACCTCCATTATTGTATGCCTTTGCCACGTTCAGTGCATCCCTCTTCCCCTCCCAGAAGCCTTGCCTGAGCTATTCCCCACCCCCAAAGAGGCCCTTGAGAACTGCACATGTTTACGGGACACTATGTGATGTTTTGATACATATATACTTCCACATAGTATAATGTTCAAATTAGCACAAACGTATCTAACATCTCAAACGCTTATAATTTCTATGAAAACATCGAGAATCTTCTCTTCAAGCTTTCTGAAAATACACAGTACAGTGCCATTAGCTATAATCAAGCCTACTGTACAATAGCACACAAGATCTTTATTCTCCTATCTATTACTTCGTATTTGGTAATCAACGCTCCCCCATCCATTTCTCTTCTCTATTCTCCCCAGCCTTTTGTAATTGCTATTATATTCTCAACTTCTCTGGGGTCATTTTTTTTCAGATTCCACATATAAAGTAGTCTATTGTGTTCCATATGTATCCATTACTTCACTTAATCATCTAAACAACTATATGGAGAGAAATACTATTACAAATATCCATTAAGGGAAATACAGAGAAGTTAAGCACCATGTCTGTTTCAACAAGTAGTAAGCCATAAGGCTCAAATTAGAATGCAGGCTATCCTACCATTAACCTCTGCTTTTGTAATTCAAAATAGATTCACTGGCTCTGTGCTGAAGTAGATTCCTGTTTGAAAACTATAGTACTGGGAACATTTTCATTTCACAACTGGTATCAGTATAATGATCATATTTTTGGGCAGCAACGATTATTGACTGGTTACTATACATAAAACACTGTACTAAGTAAATGTATTACCTGAATGACCTCATTGAACCCTCACAATAACCCCATGAGGTGACAACAAGCTCACAAAGTGCTAATTTGCCCAATATGGCATAACTGAGCATGTAGTTATGCAAGGGCCCTTTCATACCACTAGGCAGTCTGTATCTGGCCCTTTTCTCATGAGTTCTCTTTTCCCTGACTCCCACTGCTTTTGATACCAATTAGAGGCTTGGTGAAGGATAGCTAGGAGGTGGAGTTAAATGCATCAATTTACCATTGGACTTCTCATGGATTCATTTGTATGGGATAAAGCCCATGAAATCGGGGCCGGCGCTGTGGTGCAGCGGGTTAAAGCCCTGGCCTGAGGCGCCGGCATCCCATATGGGTACCAGTTCTAGTCCCAGATGCTCCTCTTCCAATCCAGCTCTCTGCTATGGCCTGGGATAGCAGTAGAAGATGGCCCAAGTCCTTGGGGCCCTGCATCCACATGGGAGACCTGGAAGAAGCTCCTGTCTCCTGGCTTCAGATCAGTGCAGCTCCGGCTGTTGTGGCCATCTGGAGAGTGAACCAGCAGATGGAAGACCTCTCTCTCTGTAACTCTGACTTTCAAATAAACAAAATAAATCTCTAAAAAGGTCAATGAAATCATCATTTAATGGCCAGAGTCCAATTAACAACCAACATAGAACCTTTCTCAGCTTAAATATTTCATTTACTTAATAAAATTAAGGTGTGGGAAAGGCATTGTACTTGACAGCACTGTTGTTGGGAGACTTTGCCTGAATTTCCCTTTCTCATTGAATGGGTAATGCATTCAACAAACAGATACTGGATTGCTATTGAACAACATCTACAGTGTACATGGAAGTCAGAAAGCTAGTCCCAGGTCACTCATTGTGTGGCCTTGAGAAAGTCACCTGCCCTTATTGGGGCTCAATAGTTACTAATGAGCTATTGATTGATCTGTCAGGTACCTCCCATTGCAGGCTTCAGTCCAATCTGTGCTTAGAGTTTGATGGTTTTATGTTGCAAATATTTGATTCTTAGTATCTTCTTTAAATGAAAAAGAAGAAAAAGTGTCAATTTCCTTAACTGCTCAACTGAAGACTCAGGTGACGGTCAGGTAAGTAATTTCCCAGGGGGATTCAGCATGCACCAGGAGATTATTAGGACAGTAGGGGACCTGGAATAGAAGACATGACGGGAGATCCTAGAAACTGCAGAGGCAATGGACAGAAAAAGGACAAACTCTGGGGGGACAAGGAGTTTGAGTTTCCTTTGGCCATTTTCTGGTTTTGTCTTCAGGGCTGTGTCTTCCCCAAACCCTTATCACTTATCTTCCCCATTCCCCAAAAAACATATAATGTCTTTCTTTCAAGAAGGAAGACTTGGATGAGAGGACATAATGAGTCGGCACTCCAGACCAAAGAGACATCCAAGGAAGACTTCATATGATCTTAGAACATGTGGAAAACACACACACACACACACACACACACACACACGCGCAAAGTGTGTATATCTTTTTAAATCAAGTTTAGCAGAATAATTTAGGAAACTTTATTGGGACACCCCCAATCTAGAGTCACTTTACAATTTCCCACATGTATCAATTCCACTGGAGACCTTTTCCAGAACCTTGTTACGTCCAGCTACTGCTTCCTTTATTTTTACACTTATTATGCTAAAAGATGGGACTGATGGTATGGGTGGGAAGAAAGGGTGAAATACTAGGTTCTGTCCATGATATTTCAAACATTTGTTTTTGAAAACAATAGAACTAAATGCGTCTTAAAGTTGAAATTCTCAAGTGACTCAAGATACACCCTCACTAATTAAGAGGGAAAGAAAAGTGTTATTACAGCAGATTCAGGACAGTGAATTAGTAGTGAATTTAGGTTCCATTCACTGTTCTGCCTTTAATTTGTGGTATGATATTACACAAATCACTTTATCTTTCTATATCTTAAAGTTTCCAGCGCCGCGGCTCACTAGGCTAATCCTCCACCCACAGCACCGGCACCCCGGTGTTCTAGTCCCAGTTGGGGCGCCGGATTCTGTCCTAGTTGCTCCTCTTCCAGTCCAGCTCTCTGCTGTGGCCCAGGAAGGCAGTGGAGGATGGCCCAAGTGCTTGGGCCCTGCACCCACATGGGAGACCAAGAGGAGGCACCTAGCTCCTGGCTTCGGATCGGCGTGGTGCGCCAGCTGCAGTGCACTGGCTGTAGCGGCCATTTCGGGGGTGAACCAACAGAAGGAAGACCTTTCTCTCGGTCTCTCTCTATAACTGTGCCTGTCAAAAAAATGGCGTTTTGTTCCCAGCAGCTCAGATCAATGCCGAGGGGGAAGCAGGAAAACGCAAGCGCACAGGAAAGAGGCGCACAAACCCATTGGCCAGAAGTTTCAAGGAAAGGTTCGGGAAAAAAACTGCAGAGGAAACTCTTCTGGATCTAGTGGATGTGACATGGAGGACCTATGGGGAGAGCAAGGGCAGCCACAGCTCGGGAGCCCAGCTGAGGAGTCTAAGCACCAGCGCTGGAAAGGGAGGTGAGATGAAACCTCAGTAGCCCGAGCCATTGGTGGGAAAACAGCAGAAAGATCCTAGAGGGAATGAGGCTTGAAGCCCTGCTGGAGAAAGTTCACCAGGCTAACTAGCAGAGAGAAAAATAAATAAATGAAAAAATAAATACATAAATAAATAAATAAAAGGGACCGGCACGGGCCTCTCTCTCCACTCAACTTACAAAGGCAAGGAAGAAAAAGAGTAGGCACCATTTTGAACATACGTAAAGCGGCGCCCGCCATCAGCCAAGCAGAAAAACCTGACTCTGGTGGGGAGAAATAACAGGAGATTAGGACCTAGTGAAGGTGTGGAGCTAATGAACTGAGACTGTGAAAATCTGAGGGTGTGGGAGAGAACTCACGGAGTACACAAACTGGGTAACCTTGGCAACCCGGTGGAAGATTGCAGAGAAATTTGAGATCACACTGAGGTCTGCATAGACCCTTTGTGTGGTCCTTGGGGCAGAGCAGGTGAATATTAAACCAACAGGGGCCAGAACTCATACATTGACTACCCTCAATTCCACTCAGCTGTGCAGAATTACTTCCCTTCTGAATAAAAAAAAAATGAGAGAGAGAGAGAGAGAAAATTTACCACTCCCAAACTGTGAGACTCACCTTTGGCACACCCTTAACCCTGAAGAACCAAACAGAGCTCTCTGGCCACACCCATCACAAACCTCTAAGGATCCATAAAAAGCAGACAGTCCACTTAATCTAGAGTCATTGTATAACGAGAAAAATCACCACAGCGAAGAAACCAAAGATTATCTCCACAATGCCAAGCAACAAACGCATAAACCAAGGAAACAAGAACAAGGAAGACACTATGATGCCCCCAAATTAACAAGACACCCCAATTCAAGATTATGAAGATGATGAGATAGCAGAAATGCAAGAAATGGATCTCAAAAAATTGGTAAGAACATTAAGAAGTTCTTAAATTCTTGAACTACAGAAATCCTTACTGGACAGGATAGAAAATCCCTCTCACGAAAATGAAATATTAAGGAGGAATCAAAATGAAATGAAGCAACTAGTAGAACATGAAACTGTGATAGTGAAGAGAAATCACAATGAAATGAAGAATTCAATAGATCAAATGACAAATACATTAGAGAGCCTTAAAAACAGAATGGGTGAAGCAGAAGAGAGAATATCGGACTTAGAAGACAGAGAACAGGAAAGTATACAGTCAAACCAAAGAAAAGAAGAGGAAATTAGAAATATAAAAAGTATTGTCAGGAATCTACAGGATACTATTAAAAAAAAAACCAACATCCAGGTTCTAGGAGTTCCTGAAGGCATGGATAGGGAGAAAGGATTAGAAGGCCTTTTTAGTGAGATACTAGCAGAAAATTTCCCGGGTTTGGATAAGGACAGAGACATCCTAGTACAGGAAGCTCATAGAAGCCCTAATAAACATGATCAAAAGAGATCCTCACCACGACACGTTGTAATTAAACTCACCACAGTGAAACATAAAGAAAAGATCCTAAAATGTTCAAGAGAGAAACGTCAGATTACTCTCAGAGGATCTCAAATTAGAATCACAGCTGACTTCTCATCAGAAACCCTAAAGGCTAGGAGGGAATGGCGAGATATAGGCCAGGTACTAAGAGAGAACAACTGCCAACCCAGAATATTATATCAGTATGAAAGAAGGTAAAGGAAGAAAAACCCCCAGTAAAAGATCACAAGAAGCTCAAAGCATATACTAGAAAGTGTCTTTGGGAAAATAGCAAGGCAAAGTTACTACTTATCAATAGTCACATTGAACGTTAATGGCCTCTACTCTCCAGTTAAAAGACACCGATTGGCTGACTATGAAATTGTCTAAATATGATCAGAGTTGGTGAACTCAAAAGGCCTCCATAGCCTTGGCAACTCATGACAAGAGCCTAGGGTGATTACTGTACCATAAACAAGAGTGTCATTTTGATAAGTCAACAACAGGAGTCACTGTGCACTTACTCCTCATGGAGGATCTCTGTCCTAATTGTGCTGTACATTGTGAGTTAATGCTATAACTAGTACTCAAACACTATTTTACACTTTGTTTTTCTGTGTGGGTGCAAACTGTTGAAAGCTTTACTTAATATATGCTAAATGATCTTCTCTATATAAAAATAATTGAAAATGAATCTTGATGTGAATGGAAGAGGAGAGGGAGCGGGAGAAGGGAGTATTGCGGGTGGGAGGGGAGTTTTGGGGGGGATAAAGCCATTGTAATCCATAAGCTGTACTTTGGAAACTTATGTTCCTTAAATAAAAGTTAAAAAAATAAAATATTGCATTTTACCATCAGCTACACAAGAATTTTTGAGGATCAGATAAAATTATAGCCTTAAGAATATGTTACAAATGTGATTCATTGATACGTAGTAGAGAGCTTCCTTTATTATGAAATCCTATTCAGAACACAATGGTTTGGTAACCTTGCTTGAAACTGCTACGTCCCACTAGAACAAGATAACACCTATTTGGGTGTTATCTGTCTAGAGGCCACTGGGTATGAATGAATTCCTTAGTAGTTTGTGGATTTAAGAAGGTTTTGAAACTCGGCAAAGCTGAAGTATGTCTATTAGAAAACCATTTGAGGTCTCTGTCCAAGGCTCTTAGACTTCTTTTTTTTTTAAACTTTTATTTAATGAATATAAATTTCCAAAGTACGACTTATGGATTACAATGGCTTCCCCCCCATACCGTCCTTCCCACCCACAACCCTCCCCTTTCCCACTCCCTCTCCCCTTCCATTCACATCAAGATTCATTTTCGATTATCTTAATATACAGAAGATCAGCTTAGTATACATCAAGTATGGATTTCAACAGTTTGCTCCCACACAGAAACATAAAGTGAAAAATAATAGATGATTTTTTTTTAAATGATGATGAAATCAGAGCAGACCTATTGTCATGTTTAATCCCAGTGAGAGTCAAGTTGGGAATTGATAATTTCTTTTTTTTTTTTTTTACAGAGGATCAGTTTAGTATGCATTAAGTAAGGATTTCAACAGTTTGCACCCCCATAGAAACACAAAGTGAAATATATTGTTTGAGTACTCGTTATAGCATTAAATCTCAATGTACAGCACATTAAGGATAGAGATCCTACACGAGGAGTAAGTGCACAGTGACTCCTGTTGTTGACTTTACCAATTGACACTCCTGTCTATGGCATCAGTAATCTCCCTATGCTCCAGTCATGAGTTTCCAAGGCTATGGAAGCCCTCTGAGTTCTCCGACTCTTATCTTGTTTAGACAAGGTCATAGTCAAAGTGGAGGTTCTCTCCTCCCTTCAGAGAAAGGTGCCTCCTTCTTTGATGACCTGTTCTTTCCACTGGGATCTCACTCCCAGAGATCTTTTTGCCAGAGTGTCTTGGCTTTCCATGCCTGAAATACTCTCATGAGCTTTTCAGCCAGCTCCGAATGCCTTTAGGGCTGATTCTGAGGCCAGAGTGCTATTTAGGACATCTGCCATTCTATGAGTCTGCTGAGTATCTCACTTCCCATGTTGATCACTCTCCCCTTTATGTACTCCATTGGTTAGCGTTAGCAGGTACTAGACTTGTCTATGTGCTCCCTTTGACTCCCAGTCCCTCCACCATGACCAACTGTGAACTGAAACTGATCACCTGGAACAGTGAGATGGCATTAGTACATGCCACCTCGATGGGATTGAATTGGAATCCCCTGGTATGCTTCCAACTCCACCACTTGGGGCAAGTCAGCCTGAGCATGTCCCATATTATACATCTCTTCCCTCTCCCATTCCCACTCCCATGTTCAACAGGGATCACATTTCAGTTAATTTTCAACACTTAAGAATAACTGTGCATCAATTACAGAACTAAACCAGTCATATTAAGTAGAACAGATAAAAAAACTACTAAGAGGGAT
This sequence comes from Oryctolagus cuniculus, assembly GCF_964237555.1. Classification (NCBI taxonomy): domain Eukaryota; kingdom Metazoa; phylum Chordata; class Mammalia; order Lagomorpha; family Leporidae; genus Oryctolagus; species Oryctolagus cuniculus. The sequence continues at coordinate 80,761,660 of NC_091453.1, read as the reverse complement.
AATGTATTAAGTTGTTCATTAACAGTCAGGGCTATGCTGATCAAGTCACCGTTTCCCATAGTGTCCACCTCACTCCAACAGGTTTCCCTCTTGGTGTTCAGTCAGTCGTCACCGATCAGGGAGAACATATGGTATTTGTCCCTTTGGGACTGGCTTATTTCACTCAGCATGATGTGTTCCAGATTCCGCCATTTTGTTGCAAATGACTGGATTTCGTTGTTTCTTACTGCGGTATAGTATTCTAAAGAGTACATATCCCATAATTTCTTTATCCAGTCTACCGTTGATGGGCATTTAGGTTGGTTTCAGGTCTTAGCTATTGTGAATTGAGCTGCAATAAACATTAGGGTGCAGACCTCTTTTTTGTTTGCCAATTTAAATTCCTTTGGGTAAATTCCAAGGAGTGGGATGGCTGGGTCGAACGGTAGGGTTACCTTCAGGTTTCTGAGGAATCTCCAGACTGACTTCCATAGTGGCTTGACCAGTTTGCATTCCCACCAACAGTGGGTTAGTGTCCCTTTTTCCCCACATCCTCGCCAGCATCTGTTGTTGGTAGATTTCTGCATGTGAGCCATTCTAACCGGGGTGAGGTGAAACCTCATTGTGGGTTTGATTTGCATTTCCCTGATTGCTAATGACCTTGAACATTTTTTCATGTGCCTGTTGGCCATTTGGATTTCCTCTTTTGAAAAATGTCTATTGAGGTCCTTGGCCCATCTTTTAAGTGGGTTGTTGGTTTTGTTTTTGTGGAGTTTCTTGATCTCTTTGTAGATTCTGGTTATTAACCCTTTATCTGTTGCATAGTTTGCAAATATTTTTTCCCATTCTGTCGGTTGTCTCTTCACTCTCCTGACTGTTTCTTTTGCAGTACAGAAACTTCTCAATTTGATGCAATCCCAATAGTTGATTTTGGCTTTGACTGCCTGTGCCTCCCGGGTCTTTTCCAGAAATTCTTTGCCTGTGCCAATATCTTGAAGGGTTTCTCCAATGTTCTCTAGTAACTTGATGATGTCAGGTCGTAGATTTAGGTCTTTAATCCATGTTGAGTGGATTTTTGTGTAAGGTGTAAGGTAGGGGTCTTGCTTCATGATTCTGCACGTGGAAATCCAGTTTTCCCAGCACCATTTATTGAATAGACTGTCCTTGCTCCAGGAATTAGTTTTAGATCCTTGATCAAATATAAGTTGGCTGTAGATGTTTGGGTTGATTTCTGGTGTTTCAATTCTGTTCCATTGGTCTATCCATCTGTTTCTGTACCAATACCATGCTGTTTTGATTACAACTGCCCTGTAGTATGTCCTGAAATCTGGTATTGTGATGCCTCTGGCTTTGTTTTTGTTGTACAAGATTGCTTTAGCTATTCGAGGTCTCTTGTGCCTCCATATAAATTTCAGCACCATTTTTTCCAGATCTGAGAAGAATGTCTTTGGTATCTTGATTGGTATTGCATTGAATCTGTAAATTGCTTTTGGGAGAATGGACATTTTGATGATGTTGATTCTTCCAATCCATGAGCATGGAAGATTTCTCCATTTCTTGGTATCCTCTTCTATTTCTTTCTTTAAGGTTTTGTAATTTTCATTGTAGAGATCTTTAACGTCCTTGGTTAAGTTTATTCCAAGGTATTTGATTGTTTTTGTAGCTATTGTGAATGGGATTGATCTTAGAAGTTCTTCCTCAGCCATGGCATTGTCTGTGTATACAAAGGCTGTTGATTTTTGTGCATTGATTTTATACCCTGCTACTTTGCCAAACTCTTCTATGAGTTCCAATAGTCTCTTAGTAGAGTTCTTTGGGTCCCCTAAATACAGAATCATGTCATCTGCAAAGAGGGATAGTTTGAGTTCTTCCTTCCCAATTTGTATCCTTTAATTTCTTTTTCTTGCCTAATAGCTCTGGCTAGAACCTCCAGAACTATATTGAATAGCAGTGGTGAGAGTGGGCATCCCTGTCTGGTACCAGATCTCAGTGGAAATGCTTCCAACTTTTCCCCATTCAATAGGATGTTGGCTGTGGGTTTTTCATAGATTTCTTTGATTGTATTGAGGAATGTTCCTTCCAAACCCAGTTTGGTTAGAGTTTTCATCATGAACGGGTGTTGTATTTTATCAAATGCTTTCTCGGCATCTATTGAGATAATCATATGGTTTTTCTTCTGCAGTCTGTTAATGTGGTGTATCACATTGATTGTCTTGCGCACATTAAACCATCCCTGCATACCAGGGATAAATCCCACTTGGTCTGGGTGGATGATCTTTCTGATGTGTTGTTGCATTCTATTGGCGAGAATTTTATTGAGGATTTTTGCATATATGTTCATCAGGGATATTGGTCTGTAATTCTCTTTCAGTGCTGCATCTTTCTCTGGCTTAGGAATTAAGGTGATGCTGGCTTCATAGAAAGAATTTGGGAGGACTCCCTCTTCTTCGATTGTTCTGAATAGTTTGAGAAGAATTGGAGTTAGTTCTTCTTTAAACGTCTGGTAGAATTCAGCAGTGAATCCATCTGGTCCTGGGCTTTTCTTTGTTGGGAGGGCCTTTATTACTGTTTCCATTTCTGTCTCAGTTATGGGTCTGTTTAGGTTTTTGATGTCTTCCTGGTTCAATTTAGGCAGGTTGCATGTGTCCAGGAATCTATCCATTTCTGATAGGTTTCCCTATTTGCTGGCATACAAGTCCTTGTAGTAATTTCTGATGATTCTTTTTATTTCTGTGGTGTCTGTTGTTACATTTCCTTTTTCATCTCTGATTTTATTGATTTGGGTCTTTTCTCTTCTTTTTTTAGTTAGTTGGGCCAATGGGGTGTCAATTTTGTTTATTTTTTCAAAAAACCAGCTCTTCATTTGGCTGATTTTTTGTAATGTTTTTCTTGATTCAATCCTGTTGATTTCTTCTCTGATTTTAATTATTTCTCTTCTCCTACTAGATTTGGGTCTGGTTTGCTGTAGGTTTTCTAGATCCTTGAGTTGAATTGAAAGCTCATCTATTTGGTGTCTTTCCAATTTCTTGATGTAGGCACCTATTGATATAAACTTTCCTCTTAACACTGCTTTTGCTGTGTCCCATAAGTTTTGGTATGTTGTGTTGTTATCCTCATTTACTTCCAGAAAGTTTTTGATTTCTCTTTTGATTTCTTCTATGACCCATTGTTCATTCAGGAGCATGTTGTTCAATCTCCATGTGTTTGCGTATGCTCTAGGGATTCCTGAGTTGCTAATTTCCAACTTCATTCCTTTATGGTCTGAGAAGCTGCATGGTATGATTCTAATTCTTTTGAATTTGCTGAGACTTGCTTTATGTCCTAGTATGTGGTCAATCCTAGAGAAGGTTCCATGTACTGCTGAGAAGAATGTAAAACCTTTAGCTGTAGGATTGAAAGTTCTGTATATATCTGTTAGATCCATTTGGGCTATAGTGTCGTTTAAATCTACTGTATCCTTGTTGATCTTCTGACCGGATGATCTGTCTATTTCTGAGAGTGGAGTATTGAAGTCCCCCAGTACTACTGTATTGTGGTCTAAGTCTCCCTTTAAGTCCGTTAATAAATATTTTAGATAAACTGGTGCCCTGTAGTTAGGTGCATATACATTGATAATTGTTATATCTTCCTGTTGAATTGATCCCTTAATCATGATATAGTGTCCCTCTTTGTCTCTCTTAACAGTTTTTGTGGTAAAGTTTATGTTGTCCGATATTAAGATGGCTACGCCCGCTCTTTTTTCATTTCTGTTGGCATGGTATATCTTTTTCCAGCCTTTCACTTTCAGTCTGTATGGATCTTTGTTGGAAAGATGTGTTTCTTGTAAGCAGCAAATAGATGGGTTTTGTTCCTTAACCCAATCAGCCAATCGGTGTCTTTTAACTGGACAGTTCAGGCCATTCACGTTCAAAGTGACTCATGATAAGTGGTAACTTTGCCCTGCCATTTGCCAAAGATAAGTTCTAATATATGCTTTGAATTCCCTGTGATCTTTTGCTGTGAGTTTTCCTTCCTTGGTTTCCTTCCTTTACCTTCTTTCATATTGATGACCGTGTTTCTGTGTTTCTGTGTGTAACACATCTTTAAGCATCTTTTGCAGGGCTGGACGAGTGGCAACAAATTCTTTCAATTTCTGTTTGCAATGAAAAGTCTTTATTTCACCTTCATTCACAAATGATAGCTTTGCAGGATATAATATTCTGGGCTGGCAGTTGTTCTCTCTTAGTACCTGGGCTATATCTCGCCATTCCCTCCTAGCTTTTAGAGTTTCTGATGAGAAGTCAGCTGTGAGTCTGATTGGAGATCCTCTGAGAGTAATCTGACGTTTCTCTCTTGCACATTTTAGGATCTTTTCTTTATGTTTCACTGTGGAGAGTTTAATTACAACGTGTCGTGGTGAGGATCTCTTTTGGTCGTGTTTATTAGGGGTTCTGTGAGCTTCCTGTACTAGGATTTCTCTGTCCTCCAAACCTGGGAAATTTTCTGCTAATATCTCACTAAAAAGGCCTTCTAATCCTTTCTCCCTCTCCATGCCTTCAGGAACTCCTAGAACCCGAATGTTGGGTTTTTTAATAGTATCCTGAAGATTCCCGACAATATGTTTTAGATTTCTAATTTCCTCTTCTTTTCTTTGGTCTGACTGTATACTTTCCTGTTCTCTGTCTTCTAAGTCTGATATTCTCTCTTCTGCTTCACCCATTCTGTTTGTAAGGCTCTCTATTGTGTTTTTCATTTGATCTATTGAATTCTTCACTTCAGTCACTATCACAGTTTCCTGTTGTACTAGTTGTTTCGTTTCATTTTGATTCCTCCTTAATATTTCATTTTCACGAGAGAGATTTTCTATCTTGTCCATTAAGGATTTGTGTAGTTCCAGAATTTGTTTTTGAGAACTTCTTAATGTTCTTATCAATTTTTTGAGATCTGCTTCTTGCATTTCTTCTATGTCATCATCTTCATAATCTTGAATTGGGGTGTCTTTTTCATTTGAGGGCATCATGGTGACTTCCTTGTTTTTATTACCTCGGTTTTTGCGTTTTTTATTTGGCATATTGGAGATATTTGGTTTCTTCGCTGTGGTGCTTTTTCTTGTTATACTATGACTCTAGATTAAGTGGACTATCTGTTTTTGATGGAGCCTTAGGGCTTGAGATGGGTGTGGCCTGAGAGCTCTGTTTGGTGTGCCAAAGGTGACACTCCCAGGTTAGGCGTGGTAAATCTCTCTCTCTCTTTCTTTCTTTTTTTTTTTTTTTGATTCAAAAGGGAAGTAATTCCGCACAGCTGAATGAAGTTGGAGGTAGTTAGCAGGCAAATGATATACCCACAGGAGCCAGAGATTGGAAGCTCTTTCCCAAGGACCACACAGGGAATCTGTTCGGCCCTCAGAGTGGGCTCAAATTCTCCTTCAGCCTCCCACTGGGTTGCCAAAGTTACGGAATTGTAGCGTCTCTGGAGAGTGCTCACGTGAATTCCGTGAGTTCTCTCCCTCACTGTCTCTTTTTTCACAGTCTCAGTTCAGTAGCACCACAAATTTACTAGGTCCTAATCTCCTGTTAATTCGCCCCGCCCAGAGTCAGGTTTTTCTGCTAGGCTCAGGGCCGGTGCAAACCTGAGGTCGCTCTGCTTATGACGTATGTCCAAGATGGCGCCTGCTCTTTGTCTTGCTCGCCCTTGAGAGGTGAGCGGAGAGAGAGAAACCCGTGTCCGTACTAGTCACCCTTTTTTTTTAGATTTCTTTATCATAGAAGAAAAATTCTTCCTCATTGCACTTTCACTGTCTCAAGGACCTTGCTTTGCTGTATCAATCTCTCTTTACTACAGGATAATTTCTATCAGCATTCAAGCATCTGTTCATCTTAGAAAAATCCTCTCTTCATCTCACATTCTCCCAGCTATTGCTTGGTTTCTTTGTTCTTCTTCACAGCAAATTTTTTAAAGAATTGCCTGCACACATTGCCTCCATTTTCCTCATTTCACATCTTTAACATCTATGCATTCAAAACTACTCTTCTAGGTCACTTTTGTCTGGCCAACTCCAATGGTCATTTCTCTAGCCTTCATCTAGAAGCTTACATCATCATTACACACAGTTGACTACATCATTCTCTTTGACATAATCTCTTTCTCTTGGCTTCTATGACCTCACATTCTTGATTTTTTAATATCCATCTGGCAACTCCTTCTGAGTTTCCTTAATATAGCTGCATAGCAGCTGGGAGTACAGGGTCTCAAATTGTTCTATCCAGTATGGTAGCTAGTAGTCACGTTGTGGGTATAACATTTAAATTTTTTTTAAAAAAACCCACAAGCACAAATAAACCAACTTTAACAGATATTATTTTGTATTCATATAGCGCCTTCTTCGAGAACCTTAAATGCTTTACAGACATCATCTCTAATGAATCCCCACAACAACCCTGTGAGGTAGGTTTTACTCCCATTTGACAAGACAGGGAGACTGAAGCACAGAGAGGTCAAGTGACTTGCCCAAGGTCACACAGTTCACTGCACTGAAGAGCCAGGGCCCGAGCATCTTAGCCTCTCCCAGCTCCTAGCCAAATACCTCATGAGAGAATCTTGAATGAAAGGTAGCTTTAAAGAAAGCAGACATAGTAGTATGTTATGAAAAATGAGGTCTTTCTACTGCCATCAAGGAAAGAAAAAGCCCTGCACCGAGGGTCAGAGGCCCCAGGACCCATGGGGACACCTCCTGCTGGCGCTCCCCACAGCCTCCTGGCTCCATTGTAAGCAATCCTCTCCAGGGCAGGTTTCCCAGACAGAAGCCACAGGACTTAGAAACAGGACTTCATTTAGAATATTTACTTCCAGTTATGGTAATTCATAGAAATTCTTATTCCAATATACAAAATATGGGACAGTCATCCCGACGAACACATACACAGGTACAGAGCAACCAGCCACCAGTTACAGCTTAGACCTGCCCTTGCTCTATGCACGGTCAGCCAACAGACCACCTCCCAATGCCATCTGTGTGGGTCTCCTTCCTGTCTTCCTACACCTGTACTGGTTTTCCCAACCGTAACCCTATACCTTTTAGAAGTACACTGAGTTTAAATTTAAAACAACTAAATCATATGAATAAAAATCAAATATTTATTTAAAAAATCAAAATTAATAATTCAGTCCCTCAACCCTACTGACCACATCTCAGTTTTCTAACAATGTTGTGATTAGCAACACACTGAACAGCAAGACACAACCCATTTCCATTGTTGCAGAATCTTCTGTTGGATCATGATCCTCAGACTGCATTTCTAGTGATAAAATCACAACTCTGCTACTCCATCAGCTGAGTAACTTTAGGCAAATTACTTAATCTCTCTTAACACCAAGTTTTCTTTTTGTAAAATAAGACTAATGATACCTTTCTTTTAGGCTGTTGCTAAGATGCATACTGAGTGCCATAAAAGAGTTTGACATTGCCCAATCTGCACACACTGGCCCCAAAAACTCTCACTGTAGACTTGAGGCTAGACCCCTCAAGAGTTCCAGACTGCTTACTTGACACCTACACTTGCATTTCTCACACAAGTAGCTCAAAAACACATGCAAAGTGGTGTTATGAGTGACTGAGTTGTTACCTGCCATGCCAGAATCCCACATGGGTACACGTTCAAGTCTTAAATGCTACACTTCTGATCCAGCTCCATGTTGGTGCACCTGGGAGGGTAGCAGAAAATGGCCCAAGTCCTTGGACCCCTGCACCCATGTAGGAGGCCCGGATTAAGCTCCTGGCTCCTGACTTCATCCTAGCCCAGCCCTGGCCATTAAGGCCATTTGGGAAGTGAACCAGCAGATGGAAGATATTCTCTTTCTCTCTCTCTCCGCCTCACTCCCCCCCTCCCCCCCTCTAGCTATCCCTTTCAAATAAATAAGATAAATCTTTAAACATACACACACACACACACACACACACACACGTAAAGAGAGTTTCCTTTTCTCTCTTCCCAATCCCAACCATACTTGCTTCTCCTCTAGTCTTCTTCATTCTTTTTGACTCTTTCCTTACTCATATCAAGTCTATCACTCTGGACAAGAGATTCTACCATTAAAATATATTTTGAATCAGTCTGCCCAGTTCCAGTGGCCCCTCTGCTTCCTATCATCTCTTTTCTTTGACTATGGCTCTAGCCTCTCATCTGGTCTCCTGCTTTCACTCTCACAACCACCCCCACAGCCATGTTCCATAAAAGTGCCAGAGAAACCATCCTTGAATATAAATCATATTCCTGCCACCTCCTTCTTATAACCCTGTGATGGCTTCCCATTGTGAATAGGATAAAATACATTGACCAGGTTGGACACAGTGGTTAAGACACCACTTGGGATGCTCGCATCCCATGTTGGAGCCCCTGGGTTTGAGTCCCAACTCTACTTCCAATTCCAGCTTCCATCTAATGCACACCATGGGAGGCAGTGAGTAATGGCTCAAGTAATTGGCTTCTTGTCACACCTATGGGAGCCCAGATTGAACTCCTAGCTCCCAGCATTCGCCTGGCCCAGCCTGGAAGGCATTTGAAGAATGAAACAGTGGATGGCAGATATTCATTCTCTCTCTCTCTCTCTCTCTCCCTCTCTCTCTCCCCCTTCCCTCTTCCTTTCCCTCTCTTTCCCTCCCTCCTTCTCCTTCTTTCTCCCTCTCTTTCCCTCCTTTCTTTCCTCCCTCTCAAATAAACAAATTTAACAAGAAATTGGCACCATGATCTTTATGCTGCAGTGCAGGAATATGAGAGTGTCATTCTTCCTCTCAGGATAATACCAGTAGATGAAACCAAATTCATAGTGTTGTTTTGAGAATCAAATATTATAATGAGTGCAAAGTTCATAGCACAATCACTGTATTGAATATTTACAAAATTTTAAGATTGCAAATTCAGGATAGGATTTACCTCTGTTGGTGAGACAGGGAAATATAACTGAGGCACAGTATACAAAGTTATTAAATCATGTGGGTAAGATTTTATCTCTTAAACTGAGATTCAAATCTAGCTCTGTCACTTTATCAGCTGAGTGATCTTAGACAAGTGACACAACCTTAAGTAGCTACTTAATCAATGATAGATACATGAGTGCTTATTGTATGATTCTCTGTCCTCTAAAATATTTGGAGTATTTCACAATAATTTTTAAAAGTGACTAACACGCAACAACAGGAGTTACTGTGAATTTACTCCTCATGTAGGATCTCTGTCCTTAATATGTTGTTCAACGTGAATTAATGCTATAACCAGTACTCAAACAGATTTTACACTTTATGTTCTGTGTGGGTACAAACTGTTGAAATCTTTACTTAATATATACTAAATTGATCTTCTGTATATAAAGATAATTGAAAATGAATCTTGATGTGAATGGGTTGGGAGAGGGAGCGGGAGATGGGAGGGTTGAGGGTGGGAGGGAAGTTATGGGGGGGAAAAGCCATTGTAATTCATAAGTTGTACTTTGGAAATTTATATTTACGAAATAAAAGTTTAAAAAAAAGTGACTAACATGATGCCTATAAATGCTCAATACAAGAAAGTAATTATTATTACATAATGATCATAGCACTTAAGAGATAGAGTTAAGGCTATGAAGATTCCCAGCCACGGGTTTGAATACTGGTCCTACCAGTATTGGACAGGTTAATAATGACCTTTGCTCCTTCAACTATTCCCTATTCTCATCAATACCATGCACAGAAAGATAAAAAGTTTAGCATCAAGTGAAGGGAGAGGATAAAATATACTTCTCACTGTCTACCACAGCGCTTTCTATTCTTCCTCAGGTAGATGAATGAAGAAGGCATAAACTGGCCTCTCAAAAAGAAGTAGTATAAGGTCCTTTGATGGCAAACCTGTTTGGGAGTTGGGGATGAGCTGTTAGGAAGGACTTTTACTGCAAGCTAAGAAATACCAAGGCAAATGTCAGAAGCATTCTATTTGGGGTCCTCAGGGTCCAAAATTAAAGTAGACTTAGAATAAATGGATGAAAAGAAATTTTTAAGGGCTTGAATTGTAAATTAGACACTGTTACCTTTTAAAGTTGTTTTAATTGGATATACTTTTTGAAATGGCAAACAATAATCAAATCATGTTTAATCCTCTTAATAATGATTGAACTGCAGATTAAAAAATATCACATCGTGGAAGAAATTTAAATGTTAACAGTCTTCCCATACTGAGGACACTGTTGAACAACAGGAAAAATAGTGTTAGTTGGAGAATAACTTGGTACAACATCTTTGGAGGACATTTAGTTCATTAGCAACCTTTGAAGATTTAAAATACATATGTATCTAGGCTAGTGGCTGAATTACCCATATTTCACATTGGAGTACCTGGATTCAATTCCTAGCTTGTTCTCTTGACTCAAGCTTCCTCTCAATGCATAAGCTGGGAGGTAGCAGTGGTGCATACAGTAATTAGGTTCCTACCACCCATGTGGGAGACCTGGATTGCAATTCTGTCTACTGGCTTTCGTCCAGGCCCACCCTTTGCCAGTGTGGTACTATAGGCATTGAGAAAATAAGCAAGCAAATGCGAAGTAATTCTAACACGTTAGAGAGAGACAGGAGACAGACAGGTTCCTAATACAGGCAGGTAGAGAGAGATAAAGAGCCCCCAAGGAAGAATACCAAACAACCAGATGAAAGTCACATCAGCCAAAGGCCCTGACCACCCAGGACCTGTTTGAGCACTCCATCAACTTCCATAGGCAAAATGAATAACTCAGGCTCTGACTGCTGAGCGGCCCTGACCTCAGAGTGGCTAGCTTCAGTTTCACCTTATTAGTATATCTGTGCAAAAAAAGGTGATGCTGGTGGCTGCTCCCTGAGTGGTCTTTATCCAGTACTAGAGGTTTTCACCTTATTCGCATATATAGTAACCAATTAGGGAAAGTGCCCCCATTAAAAACATATAAAAACCCCTAGGCAGGACCTCTTCATTGCCACCCCCTTCTGGGACCCCTCCAGGCAGGCACTGCTGCCAGTTTTCTCTTTCACTTTCAATTTCTCTTTCTCTTAATATGCGTCTTGTTAGAAAGGCCTAAACTTCATGGTTGCAAGACAAAAGTTCAGCAAAGAGAAAGAGCTGTAACATTTCTAAAAATTCACTGGAAAGAAATCTCTCTGTCTCAGTCTCTCTCTCTCTCTCTCTCTCTCTCTCTCTCTCTCTCCCACACACACCCTCCCACCCTCTCTGTCTCCCTCCTCCTTCTGCATCCTTCTCAAATAAAGTATACAAAAAGACATAACTGTTAACCTAATAATTCTACTCGCCAGAATTAGTCCTACATATATACTAGTAGGCTAGGACATATACATAAGGTATTTGTATTGTATATGTATATTTCATTGAAATACATTTTGGAAAATCCAAAAACTGGAAGCAACATAAATATGCATAAACAGTGAAATTGTTAAATTATAATTTAATCATCCAGTGAATATTCAATGAGTACTACTTGGTACTACTCAAGTAGGTACTGGGGAAACAGAAATGAACAACATAAACAAAAATCTCTTCCCTTATGGAAGATAAAATATCCCTACGATGGAAAAATATGACATACCTCAAATGTAGAATAAAATCTATAAACATTAGTAGCTCTCCAGGAGACACACGTAAATGAACAGCTCAAACTGTAGAACACAATAGCTAGCAAGATAGTTAGGTAGATAGATACTATGATCCCAGTTGGAAACAAATATTTTATACTTAATAAAACTTTTAGAGAATACAAAAAATTCTGGAGAGTAAAAATGACTCCTTTAGGGAACGGTATTATGGTCTGGAAAAAAGACATTGCATTTCAAAGTTTAATGTATGTACTGTTTTATTTTGTCATATACATGAATTACTTTTGATTAAAAATAACAAGCTTAAATATGAGGAGACTTCAAAATGTTCATGGAAAATGGAATGAAAATATAAATTTATGGGACCAGCGTTGTGGTGCAGCAGGTTAAGCTGCTGGTGGGATGCCGCCATCCCATATCAAGTTCAAGCCCTGGCTGTTCCCAAATCCTTTCCTATAATAGAGACTACTCAAGGAAACTCCCTTTTACTCTCTTCTGCTATGATAGGTCTGGAGACTATTTGGACTCTTCCAATTAGAGTCTAATCTACCTAAGCCATTCTTAGTGAAAACTGGCAACCAGAAGATGGTCAAGAGCTATTCCAGTCAACCATTTTAATATGAGGTAACTTAAAAAAATCATGGAAAATGGAAATTAAAAGATAACATTATTTTGGTTGAGTATCTTTTGAAATCTATGCATTTTTTCATGGTACATGTTTTCCATGAATGTTTTGAAGACCACTACTATGCATGGATCTTAAAATTTTCTAGTGCCAGAGTACACTTATCTTTTAATTCCATTTGTCATGACTCTCTTGAAGTTCTCTTGTATTTAATAGCTGTTGCCATTGGGAACAATTTCCAATATTTAATCCAGGTTCCTCATGATTTGTATAAACTAAAATATCACTAGTTAAAGCCTCAGTGGAAACTTATAAGAGATACTGTTTATTTATATTTGGAAAACAGTGCCTAGAAGGAAACACTAATAGGAACTGGGACTTATTCAGACGATGGCAAATCATTAGTCTCCAAGTGTTTTAAATTCTTCTGTAGATAAGATTGTCTCAAAGTGGTCAAAAAACTCTGGGGAAAGTATACAACCTATGTGAATAAATAGCTAAATGATTGGAATTTGTGCCCCACCCTTGTGAGTTAACATGACCAGATGAATGTGACCAAGCCACCACTTCCCACAAGCTACCAGGGTGAAAGAGATTTAGTCAACTACCACTAGCAATCAGAGGTCCTCCAAGAGATATAGCACCTTGGAAAACAGGTTTCCTGTAAACCATCACTGCCATCCTGTGCAGGCCACCTTACCTAACTGAAATTGATTGGAGACATTTCCACATGTTTGCATTATCTCCGGGCTATTCCATCCTAAGGGGTATAATGCACAGCCTGAGCTTATCAGCAGTCCTGGAAAGAAAAGCATACACACAGGTAGAAAAAATACGAAACAGCAGAACACGTCTTCTATCACCCCAACATTGGCCCTAGGTTAACTCAATTCAATTTTTTTCTCCTCCATTCAAGGCTTGTGCTTCCTGGTTTTCACTCCATTTCTGTCATACTCAACAGGATCTCTTTGCCATGCTATAGGTTGTGAGGTACCATAGACAACGTAGGGGATAATTCAAAAGAAAGGACAACTTTGGAAATCGGGACAGACCAATACATTTTTAAGTCAAAACTCTTTTTAAAACTCACAAGGCTAATTTGGCCTCTCCAATCTCTTTTATCTTGGTCTGATTTACAATGAACTACAATGTAGAGACAACATCTCTTTCCTAAAATCCAGCTTTTTCTAAACATCAAGCACATTTTTACTAGCTGAAAGCAGGTCATGATTGCCATAACTTGTGGCTAACTCTTGGACTGAGAACTATATGACGTACACAGATTGAGTTGACTTCTCCTGGTGAGCAGGGCATCACATTCCCTCTCTCTTGAGAAATCATTCCAGCTCTGTGCTAAGCATTCTCCACTTCTTAAGCTCCCAGTATATTCTACTATATCCCTTGGCTTAATCCCCCTTTTGTTTAGGCCATTTAGTCATTTCAGGAAAACTGTGGGACCTTAGTTATAATCTCCCTATTCCAAACACAGATAGAAATCTGAGTCTGCTTGCCAATGCTGCGATCTAATGCCAGCTGTCTAGATTACCCTGCCATGCCTCTGGACACAACAAATTGGACCAGAATTTGACATCTGACACAAAAACGATCAATTCATTGGCTAACCAGAAACAGGTAACACTGTAGCCTCACATGAAGAGATGAGTTGGGCCAGATATTTGTTTCTGGGAATTTTAACTAAAAAAATAAGGGGCAGTGTTGTGGCACAGTCAGTTAAGCTGCCACCCACTATGCCGGCATCCCATATTGGAGCACTGGTTTGAGTCCCAACTACTCAGCTCCCAATCAGGCTCCCTGCTAATGTGCCAAGTACATGGACTCCTGAATGCCATGTGAGAGACCTGGATGTAACTCTGGGCTCCTAGCTTTAGCCTAGACAAACCTCTGCCATTGCAGCCATTTAGGGAATGAACCAATGGATGGAAGATCTCTCTGTATCATCTATCTATCTGTCTATCTATCTATCTATCTATTTATCTATCTATCCATCCATCCATCCATCTATTTATCATCTATAATAATCTTCTATCATCTATCCTCTTTCTCCTTCCCCTGCCTTGCAAATAAATAAGTCTTAAAAAAAAACATAAAGATTTTGAGCTAGTAAACAGTTCAGTTGAAACAAAACACTAGTAGGTAGAATCAATTCTGTGTCAAGCTGAATTTAAGTTCAATCCAAAATTAGTAGTTGGGGTAGGTGTTCAGTATAGTGGTTAAGACATTGCATGGGGGGCCAGCACTGTGGCGTAGCGAGCAAAGCCACTGCCTGCAGTGCCAGCATCCTATATGGACACTGATTCAAGTCCCAGCTGCTCCAGTTCCAATCCAGCCTCTGCCGTGGCCTGGGAAAGCAGTACAAGATGGCTCAAGTCCTTGGGCCCCTGCACCCACGTGGGAGACCCTGAAGAAGCTTCTGGCTCTTGGCTTCGGATCGGCACAGCTCTGGCTGTTGCGGCTAATTGGGGAGTGAACCAGCAGATGGAAGACCTCTCTCTCTCTCTCTCTCTCTCTCTCTCTCTCTGCCTCGCCTCTCTGTGTGTAACTCCGACTTTCAAATAAAGAAATAAATCTTTAAAAAAGAGACATTGCATGGGACACTATCATCTCATATCAGAGTGCCTGGATTCAAGATCTAGGATCATTCTTGATTCCAGCTTCTTGCTAATAGAGACCCTGGGTGGCAGCAGGTGATGACTCAAATAGTTTGGTCTCTGTCATTCATGAGGGAGACCCAGATGGTGTTCCTGGCTTGTGGGTTCAGACCCACCAATTCCTGACTGTTGCAGACATTTGGAGAAGGGGGTAATGAACAAGAAGATGAGTTTCTCTCTCTCTCTCTCTCTCTCTCTCTCTCTCTCTCTTTCCCTATCTCTGTAATTTTCAAATAAATAAAAATAAACACTTTCAAAATAAAATTATGAGTGGACAGCAGTCCTCAGTAAGCTATGCAAACTGATAGAGGGAGAAAACAAAGAAAAGAAGTAGTGTCATTCAGACTTGCTATGGAGAACCCTCCAAACTTTCCATGAAAGAGCTGGAGAAAAGAGTAGCCAGTCCTTCCAGATAGCTTCCCAATCCCACTTTCTTTATGTTATAATAAACTCCCTTTTGAGTCTCAGCTATCTGAAACCGAAAGAGTCTAGTTACAAAAACACTGTATATACCTGGGTGCAACACCAAAGGTCATGGGATGAGAATATAGAAAGTAACACAGAACAGGTGCCTGAACAGTGATGAATGAATGCTATGTTTATAATTTCTGGAGCTCAAGGGCTAAACTGGACAGTGAAAGGCAGGATGCACCAGGAAATGCTGGCTTCACTTTCACTTCTCCTTCCTCATTGAGGAAGAGTCCATGCACACTCTAAGAAACTAATAAGGCCACTTTGCCATCAGAAGAATCCTTCAGGAAGATCTCAAAGGAGTCTCTGTGCTTGTCTGGCATGTAGCATTCCTGCTTTTCTCAATACTTAATGAGGCCACAGGAGAAGATAAGAGCCTTAGTAACAAGAAGGGTTTAAATAGGGGGATTAAAAAAAAGGTTTGGAAACTAAAAGGATGACCAATTAAGGTTAGAAATTCCTTTCAGTGGAATGCTTAACATTTGAAGGCATTCTTATCTGTCTCATAATCTTATGGGAAATGAAACTGGTCAAAGACCTTTCTAGGCTCTGGAATTTATCCAGTAGTTATAGAACAATATGTACTCCTGTTTTGGTCCACAAACTGGAATCTTAAGATATGATGAGGTAGCCCAGAGGATGCTTAATAGATTCAGGACAAATGAAATGAAACAGCCTTCTTCTGCTACCACTATTTACCCTTTGAGGGAAGAATTAATGAATATGGACCTTTCTCACAGATGAGAAAGAAAAGAACACAAGTTTATAAAAGAACAGCAGCTCTACTTTCCAACCACCATACACTTCCCTTGGACTGGTATGAACTTCGATGTCTCAAGCAGTAGCTGGTGCTGGCCATGTGCATTTCAAGGTACAGCAGAGAAAACTTTCCCCCTTCTTCAGCCATGCTGAGGAACTCAAGTCAGGAAACCTTCCACAGCTTGGCCAACCAACAGGCTAAGTAACATGTTCCTCCTGTCTGTTCCCATGGCACCTTGCTTTCACTCCTGTGACTAAAATGGTCTGTGATGGATGTACTCTTTGCAACAGTTCATCATCAGCTTCCCTCACCAGAGGGTGTGTTCTTTGAAGGCAGGGGCTTCAACTACATATGTTTGGTACCCAGTACGTAAAAAGTGCTCAATTAATGCACGTGTTTCAGAGTACACTCTATCCATGTAACCAGAGAGTTTCCTTTGCCCACACTTCCCAAAGCAGGAAGGTTTCTGAAAGGGACTTCCTTGGCAAGGTTAGGCGATCATCCTAGGGGCCAGCGCTGTGGCGCAGCAGGTTAACGCCCTGGCCTGAAGCGCCGGCATCCCATATGGGAGCCGGTTCTAGTCCCATCTGCTCCACTTCCCATCCAGCCCTCTGCTATGGCCTGGGAAAGCAGTAGAAGATGGCCCAAACCCTTGGACCCCTGCACCCACATGGGAGACCTAGAAGAAGCTCCTGGCTCCTGGATTCAGATCGGCAGCTCCGGCCGTTGCGGCCGATTGAGGCATGAACCATCGTATGGAAGACCCCTCTCTCTCTGCCTCTCCTCTCTCTGTGTAATTCTGACTTTCAAATAAATAAATAAATCTTTTTTTTAAAAAAAAAAGATCATCCTAGACACCTGATACCATCATAGAATCTTAGAGACGAAAAGGTCTTCAGAAGTTACCTACTCCAGTCCTTTCCTGCTATAGACATGGATGTTGAGACCCAGGGAGTGAAAGCAATTTACCCAAAGTCACATAGCCAGCTGCTGGTTACACTTTTTCTCACTGATCAGACAACTCATTAACCCTTAGATGCTCTGCCATTCTAGACTTGGGTGTTCAAAAATGACTATCTGGGGCTGGCGCCGTGGCTCACTTGGCTAATCCTCTGCCTGCGGTGCCAGCATCCCATATGGGTGCCAGGTTCTAGTTCCGGTTGCTCCTCTTCCAGTCCAGCTCTCTGCTGTGGCCCAGGAGTGCAGTGGAGGATGGCCCAAGTGCTTGGGACTCTGCACCCACATGGGAGATCAAGAAGAGGCACCTGGCTCCTAGCTTCGGATTGGCACAGCCCTGGCCTTGGCGGCCATTTGTGGGGTGAATCAATGGAAGGAAGACCTTTCTCTCTCTGTCTCTCTCTCTCACTGTCTATAACTCTACCTGTCAAATAAAAAAAAATGACTACCTTTTGGCAACAATATCTCTAACAAGCATTAGGAATTTTGCAGGCCTTAGATTTGGAAAGACAGTACAACATAATAGCTAAAGAGAATCGGTGCAGCTGTCATTCTAGAACTAAGTTCAAATTCCAACTCTACCCCCTGGAAGCTGTGTGACTTTATGCAGACTACTAAATCTCTCTGTGCCTCAGTAACATCATCTTCAAAATGGGAGTGGTAAGAGCACTGGATATTACAGAGCTGTCCCAAGAATCAATATACATAAAGTGCCTGGTACACAAAAAGTACTCAACAAATATTTATTATTAAACTGTGCTGCGTCTCCCTATGCTGCCTCCCTCAGTTTAGAACTATATCCTCCATATTAATTTCTTCTTCATCTCCTTGTTCTCAGCACAAAAAGTTAAAAAGTCAACACCTGCATAGGGCTCCATTCAAAAACTGCCTAGTTGGAGCTGTTATCTTACAATTATGCAGGGGTGCAGCCGGCGCTATGGCGCCTTAGTGGTTAAAGCCGCTGCCTGCAGTTCTGGCATCCCATATGGGCGCTGGTTCTAGTCCTGGCTGTTCTACTTCCGATCCAGCTCTCTGCTATGGCCTGGGAAAGCAGAAGATGGCCCAAATCCTTGGGCCCCTTAACCCATGTGGGAGACCCAAAAGAAGCTCTTGGCTCCTGGCTTCGGATCGGTGCAGCCCTGGCCATTGCAGTCAATCGTGGAGTGAACCAGCAGATGGAAGACCTCCTGGAGTGTGCATTAGCAGGAAGCTGGATCCAGAAGCAGAGTATCTGAGACTCGAACCAGGCACTCCGATAAGGGGTTCTGGCATCCCAAACAGCTACTTAATCTAATACACCACAATATCCACCCCAAACATCTTTTCATTCCATTTCCCCACAAGTTCTTTAAAGTGCCCTCATATCAGCTGTAGCCCTGGTTGGTGTTTCTCTTCATTGCTAACTCCCAAGTTTACTGATCCTCTAAACACATATGCCCCTTGGAGAAGTCTTCCTCAACTGCATATGCTTAGCTGAGTACTTTCCTAGTCTCGCCTACCTGTAAGAAGGGATGGAAAGCTACTGCAAAGGGCAGATGTCCAATAGGCTGCCATTTTGTTTCCCTTCCTCAACTGTCCTCCTCCATAGCAATCCCCTATCAAAAAAAAATGTACCAAATGTCCTCCTCTAACCTGTTTGCTATGGTTTGAATTCACTGTGCTAACCAAGCAGAGGTCTGGAGTTGGAAATGTTATTCAGCTTTAGCCCTTGTGGAACTTGAACATTAATACTAACACTCAAGTGCAAAATCTGAGAGAGAATTTAAAGCCCTTGCTCCAGCTGCCCTCAGCCTTCTTGTGCTACTGAATTAACTATTTTTCTATATGCCAACAGCTCTATAACCCTCTCCCAATCATACATCTTTAATTAGTGAAGCACCTAAGCTTTGTCTGTAGGCAATAGCCCCTCATGGGTGTTATCAACCAGCTTTTCTGAATCCCATTCACAAGTGCAACTGTTGAATGAGCAACCATCTTATTACACTCCCCAATCCCATCTTCGAGTCCCCATTCAATGCATGACTCCCTCACTCACCAACCCCGCTCATTTATCCCCACATTTTCTCAGAGTTAGAGGATAGTTCACATCTGCTGGAGATGTCAAAACTAGATCAATGGAGGATTCACAGACAGGCTGCACTGGGCCTGGCCTTTGAAGGATGGACAGCTATTTCCAGACAGAAAGGAAGAAAAGGGAATTCCAGAAAGAAACAGCACTTTGAACAAAGTGAACATAGTATTTTCAAATTCTACTGCATACTGGCCTCATGCTGGGGAACAATAAATAACAAATCCAAGGCAGTAGTTAACTTTGCAGTGGGGATAAGGAGTGTTATCAGCATATGAAGAGGGATTCAACTATATTGGTAATATTCTATTGTTAAGCTGAGTGGTGCATACATCTGAAATAGTTCATAATACATTTTCAGAATTAAGTCAGCCCAAAAGGTTGTGTAAAATGCAGATTAGTAGGCCTCAAGTCTGACTTCTTAGCACTAGAGAATCTGCACTATCCATAATCCCAGGTGATTCGTATGTAAATGGCCCATGGATCACTCTGGAAAACATTATGATACAGTTTTCTTCCCAAAGGGAAAAAGAAAAATCAAGAGGAAGCTCATAAATTCCAGGGCTAGGAGTCAGAAGCCTTAGACCATATTTTTTGCTCCATATCAGTTTGCTCTGTGAGTCTTGGCTAGCAGGTTAACTTCCTTGGATGCCATTTTAATTTTTAAGGGGGCTTTATTTTTTAAAAAATTGTTTATTTATGTATTTATTTATTTAAAGAGCAGATTGACAAAGAGGGTAAGAGAGAGAGAGAGAGATCTTCTATCTGCTGCTTCACGCCCCAAATGGCTGCAACAAGAGACCAGAACTGCATCTGGGTCTCCCATGTGGGTGGCAGGGGCCAAGTATGTGAGCTTTCTCACTCATCTTTCCACTGCTTTCTCAGGCACATTATCAAGGAGCTGGATTGGAAGCAGAGCAGCCAGGATTCGAACTGGCATTCTGATATGGGATGCCAGTATCACAGGTGGTAACTTAATTCACTGCACCACCATGCCAGCTCCTGAATGCTATTTGTATAATCGTTACTCATCATGGTAAGGAAAAATGACATGATAACTGGTAAAATTTTTGGAAGACTTTCCAAGAAAAGGTATGGCTTCCAGAATAGGTAATATTTTAAGCCACTTTAATTGACACATAATCAACAGGTATAAGTTATAGAAAGATAATGGTTTCTGGAATCAAGATCTCAGTGATCTTGAAGTAGGCAGGCACACAGGTTAAAATCAATTAGGTTTGTGAGCTGGAAAACCATGCCTTCGCCATGCCCCTGTGTGACCTCAAACCCTACCTGATACTATCACCACACCCCTATGTGACCTCATGCCCCTAACTGGCCACACCTGGGTGCCTACCAGCCAATCAGGTTAATTAACCACTCCCCTTTGGAAGTGGGTTAAAAGCCTAGGACACAGTGTGTCCCACCCTCTCTTCTCTTTTCCCTGGCCTTTTGCCAGGAGGAGGCTTGCAATACCCTGCACCTCCAGGACACGTGGCCTTCGGGCCGCCCGCCCTAGGCTTCCTCACCTAGATGCTCCTCCATGTGGCTGGTTTCTGGTGCTTGATATGAACCCAGATTTACCTCTCTTTCTTAGATAAAGCTCTCACTCTCCTACATATCTTTCTCACTAAATAAAAGCTTAAAATGTACCATGCTGCCTCATTTATCTGTGCCGGTATTTAGAATTCTTCTCTAAATATTAGGCAAGAACCCTCTCAGGCTTATTAATATTGGGCTTTATTAATAAGCATATGGTGATATCGTATGGCACCCCAAATTCAGGTATATAAATTTTAGGGGTCATCCCCGATATCAATCTATCTCCAGTGGCCACTTTCATTCAGCTTGAAGCATGGAGCACTAAGACCTTATATGGAGAAAAGCATTGTGTGTGTCTGAGTCTGTCGAATTCTATCTCTTGAAAAAAAAAATGTCCATAATGGTGATTCTCCCTTGGGTTAGGGAAAGAGAACACAACATGTGTATCAGAGTCACTGGGAAATTTTTCAAAACATGAAGTTTTCTACCTGGTGCTGTGTATATGAGAATGCAAAAGGAGACTGGGGTGTTGGGGAGTTCATGTTGTTTTAAGCACTCCAGGTATTCTGATACATTCTCTACTCCAGAATGATTCTTGGCCTCCCTTGAGTAACCTGATCCAGGATCTTACATTTTTTTCCTGCCAAGAAGTTCCTTATATTTACTTCTCACCTATTTCTTCTTTGTTTAGCTCTCACAGAAGATGGGGATTATTCACAAGCATCTTGCACATGTATACCCAGGGGAATGTGAATAATGGCTGTGTTCTCAGGGCCCAGGGGCCAGATGTTTGGAAAACTCAGCATCCCCAGGGTTGAAATAATCTCCTGGCCAGATGTTTCCTTCACCGGTTGGAGCAGGGCATGGAGGTCCCAGTGGAAGTCTCCCTGGACCCTACGCTTGTCCAGCTGGATCAGCTGCAGGTGAAGCAAATGGGCCCCAAGGGTCTCATCAGGTCACCTTGCTGAGTATGACTCAGGCCAGCAGCTCTTTATTTCTTCCTGTCTCTCCCACTTCCCACCACTCATCTCTGTGGGCAGCCGCCAGACCGGCGAACAAACGTCAGGCAGGGGGAGGAGGTAGTTCTTAATGGATACTCCATCTCTTCAGTGGTTTGGGGTCTGGCAGAGATAATCCAGACCTGAAACAAATTGGCTCCTCCCCTGATGTATTTTGCTTAATGCACTAGCTGCCTAGGAGCAGCCAGGCTTCGAGCAGCGAAATCAATTCCCCTCAGCTGAACAACAGGCTTAAACTTAACCCCTACAGCTCTTTCTCTTGTGTCTTTTATCCATGGAGTTCGAAATTTTCTCCAGGCTTGGCTTTTTGCCACTGGCAAAGCCTGTCTCTGAGGGTCAGATCCAAGTTCTCCAAAGAGCCATAGGTGATGGTCATTGCCAAGGGGATCCTAGAAAATATAATATTTCCAAGAAGTCTTCACCATTCCTTCATATCTGATATAACCTTGACAGCCAGCAATCTCTAAGAATGAGAAAGGGAGGGTTCTTAGTTGGCTAGTGTTACAGTGGGAAAACTGCAGAGGTCCAGTAGTCTTTCCTGATATTATTCCTTTGCCCAAGGATAAACCTGATAGCATGACCTGGATCTTGACCTTTACTATGATTTCTGTCTAAAGACTCTTTATTCTTGAATTTTATTTTTATTAAAATATTTTGTTAACAATAATTAAATGAGGTGCAGTGTGACATTTATTTTTTCTTTGTGCTCCTAAAAGCATTTTTAAAATTTATTTTTTAACAATTTTTAACATTTTTGCCATATTCGTTTCATATGTAGATATTATTTTCACACACATATGCTATTTTGTCTTGAAAACAAAGATATTAACATTACACAATGTGAGATTCATGACAATGATCATTAAGTGAGGGAAAAAGGGTATATTGTCATGTAGATGGTATAAATCATTGAAGACAATATTTGTAACTATGTACATAACAAATAATATGACATCCACACAATTTTTATATTCTATATTAATTTCCACATTTAAGGGAAAACATGTGATATTTACCTTTCTGTGTCTGATTTATTTCACTTAGCATAAGGATCTCCAGTTCCATCTATTCTGTTGAAAATGTCGAGATTTCATTCTTACTTTATAACTGAGTACTATTCCATCACATTTTCTTCATCTAGTAATCAGTTGATGGATATCTAGGTTGATTACATATCTCTGCTACTGTGAATTGAGGTGCTAAAAACATGGGAATACGGGTATCTCTTTTATATGCTGACTTCACTTCCTTTGGATATATGCCCAGAAATAGGACATAAATCTTTTGGGGTGTTTTCTTTGAGGCCTCTCCATGCTGTTTTCCGTAATAACTATACTAATTTGCATTCTCATCAATAGTATGTAAAGATACCCATTTTTCCACATCCTTGTCAACATTTTTTTTTTATTTTTGTATAATAGCCATTCTAACTGGGGTGAATTGATGCCTCATTGTGATTTCTATTTGCATTTCCCTGATGGCTAGGGATCCAGACCATTTTTTCATGTATCTGTTGGCCATTTGCATTTGTATTTCTTCCCTTGAAAAATGTCTATTTATATCTTTTGATTTGATCATTTCTTTCTAAAAAGATTATTTATTTATATATTTGAAAGGGGAAAGGGAGGGAGAGAGGGTGGGAAAGAGGGAGAGGGAGGGAGAGAGAGAGAGAGAGAGAGAGAGAGAGAGAGAGAAAGAGAGAACCTGCCATCCACTGGTTCACTCCCCAGATGGCAGCAATAGTCAGGGCTAGTACAGGTCAAAGCCAGGAGCCGGGAACTTCATCTTGTCCTTTCTCGTGGGCTGCAGGGGACCAAGTACTTGGGCCATCTTCAGCTGCATTCCCAGGAGCATTGGCAGGGAACTGGATTGGAAATGGAGAAACCAGTACCCGAACATGTACTCGGATTTGGATGCTGGCATCACAGGTGGCAGCTTAGTTCAATGTACCATAACACTGTTCCCTTTTCTTAACTGGATTATTCATTTAGTTTTGTTGTTCTTGAGTTTCTTAAGCTACCTAAATGTTCTTGAGCTTTAAAGACTCCTATGTAAACGTAAATGCTGTGACCATGTTCCTATGACCAAAGAACATGGGGAATATAGAATGGCAGAATTTTATGACACTACAATTGTATTATGTTTTGACATCGTTTTTATGACACTTGGCACTGAAAAAAATTTGGTCAATCTATCAATGTTCAAATCTCCAATACCTTTCTACATCCTTTCTCAATGATTTCCTTTAATTTTCTGACCTAGGAGATGGGATCACCGAAAATGCATTATATGGAAACTATGAGAGTTTTGTAAATCTTAGTGAAGCCCCTTTGGGACATTAGCTGGGAATAGGGCTCACTATTAAGATATGGAGTCTGATCGAGACTGTTGCTACAGGCCTGTAGCCTGATCGCTGCCAGTTAGCCTCTCCTAACTTTGTGCTGGGAACTCTTAAAAATGCAATGGAGGCTAAGTTGTCAGTCTCTTGTCAGAAGAAAAGAGAGCTCAGGATGCTAATAGCCTGGCACTGAAGTCTGGAAAAAAAGGAAAGGATGTAAACTAACTCAGGCCTCACATGTCCAACTTACCTCAGCATATTTTAGATATTGCCTTATTCATACATTCATTCTTTCTACACTTACTGGACACTTGCTCTGTGCAAGCACTTAGCTTGGCTCTGGGGCCATAAATATGAATTGCTATGACCATTCCTCTCTCCTGCCAGCCAGATGTCATTTCCTGAAATAACGTGCCCACAGAAGTGCTGAGTTAACTATAGCACACTCAAAGATACAGGTGAAAAGATAGCCCAAGACTGATTTGTGATATGCATGGAGTTCCTTGAGGGAGATAAAATCATTGAGTTAGATCAGCCTTAGCATCTGGTTTGGTACCATGGTTCTTAAGTGGAAGAGAGAAACTATATAATTCTTTCCAATGTGACCAGAAAACTATCAGTTGCTAAAGAGCAGGAAAGTTCAGAGATGAGGGAGGCTAGAATGGTAACTCAGATTTCAAACTTTTACAGCAGCCTGTGGAAAGAAGGGCAGAAAGCATCATTTTAACTGGTGCAACCAAATAAATCTGGTGCTTTTCATGAGGAGTCCAGGAAACCATGGTACTTTAGCCCAGGATTTCTCAATCTTGGCACTACTGATATTTTGGACTATACAATTCCTTGTTGGAGTGGGGTGCATTGTAAGATGTTTAGCACCATTACTCCCCTACACTCACTGGATGTCAGTAGCACTCTCACTAACCTGTGATAACCAAAAATATCTTCAGACATTACCAAATGTCCTCTGTGGGAACGGTTGAAAACCAGCCCAAACTGCCTAAGTTCATCACTACCACTTCATCCCAAGGCCTCCTCAATGTAGTAGTTGCAGAGAAGAAACTTCAAATCTAGGCTACATTTCCAGGGGACAAATTCAGGGGAAATGAAGCACAAAGAGATCACATTGCCACAAAGTAACTCAGTGCAAGAACGAGAAGTGGAATCCAGGCTTCCTGGCTCTGTCACCCACACTGTGCCATAATAATGATGATGGATTGTATAATGATTCTAAAACTCTAACAACAACCTTCAGCAGTAGGTTCTATCTGTACTTTTTCTGACTGTGCAATCTAGGTATACAAAATAGCTTAAATATTCATACACATATTTGTCTATCTCAATTTGTTTTTCCTTTCCCACTTCAAATCAAACTACTCCCATTGCCTTCCTGAGTCTGTCATTTTTGCTTTTTGCTGTTTCCTAGCCCATCCACACACTGCCAGTATCCCAGTTTCTCTGTGGTAAAGTTAGGGGGAGCCTGAATGAAGGAAATGACAGGTAAAGTGGGTCAGGGCAGTAAGAAATCTGGGTAGACTGTTAATGACTGCCAAGTGGGGCTAGCCTTAGATGTAGCCCTACATTCTGTCTGATATCTAGTAGAGATGTATTTATTTGGTGAGGATTGTGAACAATCAGCACCTCTGTGGATGCATTTACCAGATCACCATTTTCTGAGATGACTACCAGAGAGCAGAGCTCTTACGGATCAACTTCTCATTAGAGTGGTAATACCAGGGCATGTGTCAGCTCCCTTGGAATGCAGATCTGGAGAATATGAGTAAATGAACACCCTGGAATCAGAAGAAAATTATGAAAATAGAGGCTAAACAACATATCTAGACAGATATCAACTCTGTCTACTATCCAATTTGTCATGAATAAAACCCTAATATAGATGGTAATTTGGGAAGTCCTAGATTAGATATTTCAAAGGAGTACCCATTCATAGCCTTAGAGTTAGACAAAGCAGAGACGGTGAGAATGGATTTCTCCATAAGGGTATGTTCTGCACTCTCCCTACCCCAAAGCCTGCCCCACCAACCTACCCAGTCCCAGGGACATAGTCTTACCTCCCACAAACTGCGCTGCTCCCATGCAACGACCCATCATTCTGGAAATGAGCTCCTCCATACAGCAGCCCAGGACAGCAGCCAGTGCCACCAGGAGCAGCAGAGCACAGCCGGCACCTGTTATCACTGTGCACATTTGCCAGGCCAGGCTTGGGATGGCACTGAAGCTGGCATAGCGCCCACATTCTTCTACCATGATCAGACTGTGCCCTTCTCCCCTCACAGGATAGTTGCATCTCCGGAATGTGCTGAAAGACACTTGCTTCCCCAACTGAGATCCAAAGAGCCAATAAGGCAGGAAGTAACTGGTAGAACTGGCCACAGCAGTCACAAGAGACAGGAAGGCCCAGAGGGTCCCCACCAGGGTCAGGCTGCTCCTCATAGTCTCAGGTTTCTCTGCAGAGATGGGGAGATGTGTTGGGTCACAGCACCAAATGCGGAAAGTTACCATATAAGCTCTCCAGCCTATTTTCCACCTGATCGGCCAAAGCTGGGGTTCATTGACGTGCCAGTTGGTTCTTGCTTCTGGATAAGATTATTCTCTAGAGGATCATTTGAGGCCCTGTGGGAATCCACTTTTCAGTATTTTCCCCATATTTCCTTCTTTCTGCCTGATTCAGAGTTTTATGGTATCTAGGCTGAAGGGAAGAACCATAGAACTGAATTAGTGACTGTTTTACCAGTTTAAATGCAGCCTAATCAGACAGCCTTTAACTTTTAACATATGGCACTGAACAAGTAGCAGAAAGGGAGCAAAGTAAATGAAAACAAGGCTGCTATAAGAGCCCCTAGACTTTCAGCTGAATGACCTTGCTGGCCTGCAGGCCTGGAAAGGGTTGATATCTCAATAGGGTCAGGAATAAAGTTATTTCCAGAGTCAATAATGAGGAAGACAACTCACAGGTCTGCCCCTACTATGAGGAAACTTCAAAATGTTCACAGAAAAATGGAATGAAAATAAATTCAGTTTGAGGCAATAAATTCTGAAATCTATGTATAATTTTCTTCATAAAACATGCTTTCTGTTAATGTTTTGAATACCTCTTGTATAAAGAGTACAAGGAAAGAAGAACATACCATGAAGTTACAGGACATTCCCATTTGACTTAGGCAGGATGTATGTTCATGCAAGCTTTTCACTGGAACACAGCAGGTAGACTGAAAAGGGTAGAATACAACACTGGAGTCTAGTCTCATTGTACCCTATAGCTGCTGTTGGGAGAACTCTCTTCAGTTATTTTTCCCACAGTCAAACTGGGAGGCAACTTTCCAACTAGTGGCAGTTAACTCTAGACTAGCTACTAAGAAAAACTTTCATGTCCTTTGCTGGATACAGTCAAGAAAGCTTCTCATCTCTCCAAAATAGATCAGGGTCAGGCACTTGGCACCTTGCAGCAGGAACATATAGCTGTAAGGAATTGTCAAAGTTCCCTTTTGAAAAAGTAATCTCAAAGTCAAGACACTGAGAGTCTTTCCAGATCTAGTCTCTTCGGTCCAGCTCATAAATGGCTTTCACAGACCATTCCGTCAGAAAATCAACCACTTCCCTCCAACTCCATTAATCTGCCATTGCTTTCTGGCTTGCTTCTCTATTCGGGCAGCAAGAGACCACACTGCAGCTTGATGACAGCACTGTGAATATCTCCAGCAGACAGATGGTGGAGTATGTTTCAGAAACTTCTGCATGATTCATCATCATCGTTTACGTTATAGGTGGTGGTGGTGTGTGTGTGGGGGGGTGGGTATTGGGATGGAGGAACCCAAAGCAGGAGAAGTATAGTAATGGGCTATATGGGGTCACAGTATTGCCACTTTGGGACACTGACAGCAGCAGTCATACTCAAAATCTCAGAGTCCCAGCCATGAGCCCCTTCACAATTGTCATCAAATCATGCCTGGTACAGAGTAGGCATTGCAATCTATGTTTTATAAATGAAACTTTTTTTCATAGAATCCCCCAATTTCCAGATTGAGAGGGACCTTAATGAATCATCGAATCCAGCCTTCTTGTTTTACAATTGGGGGAGTTTGGTGCAGTAAAAGGGAAAGTGATTTTCATCAAGTCATAGTTGTAAGTTAGCAAGCAGCAACATGGGAACCAGAAACCTGATCTGCAGCTTCCTAGGCCAGTGCTTTTCTACCAAACAATGAGAACCGCCCTCCCTGCCCCCCCCTTAACTTCACAGATGGGAATATGAAGAGGAAGTGATTTACCCAAGGGTAAAATGCTAGTGAGGTACACTGGCCAGACCAGAGCACAGTTATTTGATTCTTAGTATAATGCTCTTTTTTTCTCTCCACCACAATTCCCCTCTTGATCCATATGTATTTTGTGCTATGTGTTTTGGGCAGGAAGGGAGCAGAGATCGTAAATTGCAGGTGCTTACTATGGAATGTTAGGGTTTGGGAAGAAAGTGCCCTAACCTGGGCCCTTGGGATTGAGGCTTTGTGCCTGAGAGTCAGGGGAATGAGAGAAAAAATGTGATGAGGGATTGAAGGCCAACAGGAGGAGAATGGAATGAGTTTTGAGTGATTGCTGTTAGAAAGCAGGTATGCTTGGCTGCAATGAGGTAATGCCTCTGCTTGTTATGTGAGAGTTGGTAAGATTACCAAAAGACCTCTCTGTTCTGGACTCATTTCCTGATGAAGAAGCCCAGGCTAAGGGAGGAGAGGAAACAAGCTGATAAACAGCTGCTGGCTGCATCATCATAATCCCTTCACAATCTTTTATTCCATGCACTCTGCCCAACAATGTCCTTAGGGTAGTAAGAAAGGTATTACCCTTCATTTGCAAATGAGAAAAGTGAGAGTCTGAAAGCCAAAGGACTTGCCTAAGGGTAACTCAATGGAAAATCATTTCCTTCTCCTCCTTTACCTGCATCTTTCCCCATAGCATTATCCACATGGCCTCATATAATTGTCCTGACACTATTACAATAAAAGGCTTCCATAGTTTCCCACTCAGAATTTCAAAACAAATGTTTGAGAGTAGAGAAAGAACTCAAAAGGAATGTAGGAAAGGTAAGAGGAAGGTCAATTTCCCCAAATGTAGTACATAAACCAACAAAACAAGAGTGTTAACTTTTCCAGGCTCAGCACTTATAACCAACTCCACATGCCCCCCACGGATATCCTAACTCGAGATCAAAAGTCCCAGTATGATAGCCAGAAGGAGGGACAGAGAATCTGTATCAGTGAGTGGTACCCAATCTATAGCAGAAATAAGGGGAGGGATTTTGATGAAGGTAGTCTTCAACAGGGACAAATAAGCTGCTAAACTACAATACTACAAAACACTATCACCATGATCTCATTTCTTTTTTATCATGGGTACAGTTATAGACAGTGAGAGAAGAGAGACAGAGAGAAAGGTCTTCCTTCCATTGGTTCACCCCCAAAATGTTCGCCTCGGCCAGAGCTGCGCCAATCCGAAGCCAGGAGCCAGGTGCTTCTTCCTGGTCTCTCATGTGGGTCCAGGGTCCCAAGCACTTGGACCATCCTCCACTGCACTCCTGGGCCACAGCAGGGAGCTGGACTGGGAGGGGAGCAACCGGGACTAGAACCTGGGGCCCATATGGGATGCCAGTGCCACAGGCAGAGGATTAACCAAGTGAGCCACGGCGCTGGCCCCAACCATGATTTCATTTCTAAAGAGGCATTCTGAAGACAAGATTTAGGAAGACAGAATCTCAAAGTTAAGTTTATTTTTTTAAAAGATTTTATTTATTTATTTGAAAGATAGAGTTGCAGACAATGAGAGGGAGAGACAGAGAGAAAGGTCTTCCATTCACTGGTTCACTCCCCAAATGGCCGCAACAGCTGGAGCTTCGCCAATCCAAAGCCAGGAGCCTGGAGCTTCTTCTGGTCTCCCATGCGGATTCAGGGGCCCAAGGACTTGAGCCATTTTCTACTGCTTTCCCAGGCCATAGCAGAGAGCTAGATCACAAGAGGAGCAGCTGGGTCTCAAACCAGCCCCCATATGGGATGCCAGTGCCACAGTCAGAGGATTAACCTACTGTGCCACAGTGCTAGCCCCAAAGTTAAGCTTAAATTGAGTTTTGTTTTAGGAAAATTCACTCTTCTGAGTTTAGATTAAGTACTTTATTGGAAAGTCATTACCCTTCTTTCATTTTGGAATAAGGTAATTGGCTATAACAGTTTTCTTGAAGCTCAGGAGTTTCCTGGGCTGTGGAACATTCAGTGATGAAACCAGAACAATCCCAAACACCTATTAAGGAGTAGAGACATTGAGAGCCAGTCAGTCATCTATGGTTGAATAGATGCCACAGATAATTATGTGATGTTCTCTCCAGGACTCAGTATGAGAGGATGCCAAAAAGTTCATGGAAAAAATAAAGCAAGTTTATTTTGACACCAAGAATTTTGAAATTCATGCCTCATTTTTTCATCATGCATATTTTGCATTAACCTTTTGAAGACCCTTTGTAATATAAAGCTAAAAGTGATCATGGAGGGGCCAGTGCTGTGGCATAGTATGTTAAGCCTCTGCCTGTGGCACCGGCTTTCCATATAGATGTTGGTTTGAGTCCCTTCTGTTCCACTTCTGATCCAGATCCCTGCTAATACTCCTGGGAAAGCAGTGGAAGATGATACAAGTGCTTGGGCCCCTACACCCAAGTGGGAAACCCAGAAGAAGCTCCTGGCTCCTGGCTTTGGATCAGCCCAGTTCCAACCATTGAGGCCATTTGGGGAGTGAAACAGTGGATGGAAGACTCTCTCTCTCTCTCTCTCTCTCTCTCTCTCTCTCTCTCTTTCTCTCTCTCTCTCTCTCTCCCCTTCTCTATCTGTAACTCTGCCTCTCAAAAAGATAAATAAAACTTTTTAAAAATGATCATGAAATTACACATTGGAGAGATGAAGCCTATACATTTTGAATGTAATCCTTTCTGAATAATAGACTTGATGTTATGCAGTCAAGGAGATCTCACAGATTCAATTGATCAATATTTTCTGAGCACAAGAGTCCCAGCTCAGTTTCTCCCATGGTTGGGTAGGGAGGCATCAAGGGTATGGACTCTGAATGGGCACAGTGGTGAATGTTCCATGTGCTGGACAGGTAATCGCATTCTAGCAAATACATTTGGTTCCATCTCCTGAAATGGAGTAATTACCTTCATGACAGTCCTCTAAAGCAATCCAAGTTTATATCCAGAAACTGGCTAAGTCACTTTGTTTTCATACCAATAAAAACCACAATGAATTGTATCTTTCTATCTCAACTTTTACATGTTTCATGTATGATATAGCTTTGACTGTGTCTCTCCTGAAATGTCTAGCCACATAGCCATGCAGGACTTAAGAACCAAATACTTGGGGTTGGTACTGTGGCATAGTGGGTAAAGCTGCCACCTGCAGTGCCAGCATCCCATACGGGTGCCTGTTTGAGTCCTGGTTGCTCCACTTCCAATGCAGCTCTTTTCTATGGTCTGGGAAAGCAGTAGAAGATGGTCCAAGCCCTTGGGCCCCCGAACTCACGTGGGAAGACCTGGAGGAAGTTCCTGGCTCTTGGCTTAAGATCAGTGCTGCTGTGGCCATTGTGGCCAATTGGGGAGTTATGGAAGACTCTCTCTCTCTCTCCTCTCTCCTCTCTCCTCTCTCCTCTCTCCTCTCTCTCTCTTCTCTCTCTGTGTAACTCTGACTTTCAAGTAAATAACTAAATATAAAAAATTACAAAAAGGAACCAAAACTCACTCTTGCCATCCTTTTGAGTGATGCAGCAACCAGGCATTAATATGATTACAGCTGACTCTGTTTTTTAACTGTTACATTGTCCCTCATCCCTCAGTTTCTCCAGCTGCTAAATGGTTTCATGCCTGTTTCTGAAAGTGGCCATAGGAAATATAGTGTGGCCAAAAAATTGTAATAACTATGGTGGAAATAAAAGGTCTGTTATGAATGTACTGTCCTTACTAAAGCTTAACGTTAGCTAATCTTTAGAGTTAGGTTAGTCATTCTAACACACCATCTTGGGTAGAGGTCACCTCAACCTATACAACACAGGAAACCCACCTAAGTGATGCATGTCAAATGATTATCTCTACTACTTTTAAAGAACTCTAGAGACAGGGAGGACAAAATATTTCTCAGTAGCTTAACAACTCTCACTGTTAATAAATCATTTGTTATAGCCCTTTATAAATCTTTTCTGC
The DNA here is from genome assembly GCF_964237555.1 of Oryctolagus cuniculus. Lineage (NCBI taxonomy): Eukaryota > Metazoa > Chordata > Mammalia > Lagomorpha > Leporidae > Oryctolagus > Oryctolagus cuniculus. Next base: position 80,729,412 of record NC_091453.1, on the reverse strand, counting down.
TGCAACTTAAAGCCCGTTCCTTTTGTTGGGTATTCAGAGGGAATGAAGAACAGCTGGCCACCATCCTCTAGATGAGAGTTCTTCATCAACTCAGTTTGCTTTTAGGTCACCTTTAGCCTTTTATCTTCAAACTGAGCACTCTCTCTCCTTGTGTTACCTTCTCTCTAAGCCTTTGATCATTTGTTCTCACTTTTCACTTTCCTGTGTACCTACTCAGATGTGGGCACTTACTATCAAAGAAACCAGAAACTCTGTTTTTATACCTGTCTTGGTAAAGAAAAATAAAACAACTCTTCCCTCTACCTAATCTCCTCCCAAGTCCCCACAGAAAAGGACACGTATCCTTTTGTTCTCACTTGACCTTGAAGTGAAACTTCTGAGTTTAAAAACATACCACCTTACCAAAAGTAACAGAATCTAGGAAAAACCGTCAATAAATGCATTTGTAAGAATGCACTTCCCTCTCCAGCAAATTGAACAGGCACCAGTATGCTCACTCAAACTCCACAATCTCCAATGCCTCTTTACCCAACAATGAGAGAAACTGAACTGGGATCCTTGTGTTCAGAAAATATTCAGCAATTGAATCTCTGAGATCTCCTTTTGGACTGCATAAAGTCAAGTCTGTGATTCAGAAAGATTTACATTCAAAGTATACAGACTTCATCTCTCCAACATTTCACTCCATAATCATTTTTAACTTCATCACCAGAGCATGAAGTAATCAGAAAGGTAGTCACTGACTTGCAGCTGCAAAGAAAAAAATGGCCCAATGACTGCTGGTTAAGGGCTTGTCTGTGAGAAGCAGCTTTACTGACACTAGTATTGGCAAAGAGAAGGCAACAGGCCTTTCTCCTCACACCTCCAGATGGTGTGCATTGCCTACCTGCCAATCTTGTTATAAATACATTTTTCTCAATGTTGGGCTTTCCCTAGGAAATGAGTAAAAAATGCAAGCTCACAGGGACCTTCAAAAATTTGTGGAATATTGAATTAAAATACGTTTATTTTGGTGCAAAATACTTGAAATCCATGCATGGGAGAGCTTGTCTAAAAGTTCACGGAAATGCACCTTACCCCCCTCCAAATTATACATGCATTTCAAAATTTTTTTCAAGAATTTTTGCACCAAAAATTTATCATTTAATTCCATTTTCCATGAACTTTTTGAAGTTTTCATAGATTTTTTCATGAGCAAACTGAGTCCTGATCCTGAGAAATGCCTGTGGCAAATATGACTTCTTGTTATCAAGTTGAGTATATTAGCAGCCTGCTAATTCTAGATATTTCTGTTTCAGATACAGCCTTAAAATTTTTTCCACTTTCCAAACATTTCTCTCCTTATTTTCTGTCATCAGAAACTTGTTTATCTTCTGGATATTTCCCTGATGGGAGTTGCTCTGGATTCTTCTGAGCCTGAAATCACCTCCTGATATACTCTCATCTGTGTCTCAGTAATTCTAACAGGACTTCACTTTTGATCTAAGTTTTTTTTTTTCAAATTCTCCAGCTTCCATTTTTTCTGAATCACTTTCTATGCCTTTTTCTTCCTTCCCCTCCTCTTTTGGCCTAGGATGGGAAGACTAGTAAAATGAGCCGTGTTGGATTAGTTTATTGATTTTTTGGCATCTTTCCATGCTGAGGTGGATATTCTTACAAGCATGGTAAATTATTAAAAGCCAGGAAAGCAACTGTAAATAACAAAATTGTCATGCAGAGACAGAACTCATCAAAAGAACTTTCTACATCAGGTCCCCTTTCTCCAGAATTTGAGGTTGGAGAAATGGGAACTAGAATGATTTTCCCAAATTTCATATGAGCTTCTCACTCCTTCTCTCACTGAGTTCCTCATCTGTCATATGTTTTGCCAACTAGTGACGTTCATATCAATTCTTACTCTGGCTGGACATTTTCTGATCAATTGGTTAGCTAGGAGTGCTATCTTACACTTCCATGGGTTAGAAGCTCTCCTACCAGGTACCCTAGCAAGACACTTTCAAGCCCTGCCAACTAACTGGTAAGGCATTCCCTCACACCCTTAGGTTCATAGCCTCAGCCTTACCACTAGTGCCCAATAGTCCCTTTACCCCATATCCTCAACTGGGAATAAAATACCAATACAGCTGACTACCCACAAGGAGTGATCTGTCTAGTGTGGCAATAAGGTGAGCTGAATTTTATTTCCCACCATTTCAGAGGAGTTTGGAAAGCAGCATGATATACCAAGAATGTTTTTCAAAGTGGAGAATCTAGCCACTTGCATCAAAATCACTTTCAATGCCTGTTCAAAACGCAGATTTCTGGGTGGCCAGCGCTGTGGCAGTAGGTTAATCCTCTGCCTGTGGCGCTGGAATTACATATGGGTTCCCATTTGAGTCCCAGCTGCTCCTCTTCTGATCTAACTCTCTGCTATGGCCTGGGATAGCAATAGAAGATGGCCCAAGCACTTGGGCCCCTGTACCCGCATGGGAGACCTGGAAGAAGCTCCTGGTTTTTGGCTTTGGATTGGCCCAGCTCCGGCAGCCATTTGGGGAGTGAACCAGTGGACGGAAGACCTCTCTCTTTCTCTGTCCGTCCCTCTTACTGTCTGTAACTCTACCTCTCAAATAAATAAATAAAATCTTAAAAATGCAGATTCTGGCCCCCCTTCCAGATTCAATGAATTCAAATGTATGGAAATTTGCACTTTTAAAAAAAATGATGATGATGAAAATTTATGATTGAGGAATATTGTCTTAATTTAATTTAATTTAAAGAGTCCAAATGTTAGAATCTTATCTAAGACAGGACCTGAGGTCTACTCCCTTATAGGTGATGTGAAATTGAGAAAAAAATCACTTTAAATCTCTCAGTTCCATGAATAAAATGGAAATCAGAGTGTCAAGTACAAGTGTAGTAACATCTGTGGTATACCCAACACCAGAGTACGTGTCTATCCTCACCCTTGCACAGAAGAAAATCCCATTCTCTCATAAATAATAAAGAAGACTTGAAGTCATGCAAGAGATCAAACATTATTCCTCCCTGCTCCCTCCCCACAGACTCTCTATTGATGATTCCTCCTCACCCCTTGGCTTCTTTCTGCTTTCAGTTTCCCAACACAGAATAGAACCACTTGGCTGCATACTGTTTGCAAGAATGGATTTAAACTATTTTAAGTTCTCCTGAAGATCATCATGCTTAGTACATAGTAGAAACTCAGAAATATTTACTGAATAAATGCAATCTTTTCTTTTCAGCCTGATTGGTCTCAACATTTGCATTTTAATTTACCCTCATCAACCCATTTCAGTCCCATAATCGCAATTTAGACAGATCTAAGATACCAACCAATCACATCAGCAAATTGGATGTATTTCTGCTTGTATGGACAAGCCAAAACAAAATACCCATGCCCCTCCCAGAGACTTGCATGTCCTCTCCTCAAGTTATCATCTCCCCTGGGGAAACCAATTAGCACTTATCCTTAGGTCCTCAAACCTCAGCAATATGAACTAGAAATCCAGCCCTGATTCCTCTTAGCCTCTGTGCAAACAACCATGAGGAAATAAAAATGCACCAGGCTGCCCTTGGGAAGAAAACAGCTTCTCTGAGCTTTGAGATGAAAGGGCAGGAAGCAGGAGAAAGGAAGGGGAGAAGGGAGCTGAGCAAGGGGAGAGTAAAGCAGTTTCTTATGCAGCTGCTGGAATTGCATTTGGCCCAAGTTGCATATTTACCTTCTGACCATGAAGCCTGACTGACTTGTTCTCTCTCCGGGCTCAGATCTGAGGAACAACTTCTCACAGCCTGTCAGTCGGGGATAGGAATCCCAGCTGCTCTTTGCGGAGATGACTGAAAACCTTGCTTTACCTTTGGGATAGAGGGGCGGAGTCCAACCTAATGAAAATTAACTCCAAACACGCTGGAGGCTTCAAACCTAGCCTCAGATACACAGGCACTAGAAGTAGAAAGTAGCTTAGCAGGCACTGAGTTCCCCACCTCCAATATCAGTCACCAAGTAAACCCTGTGGTAGTGTGTGTGCAAACGCACCTGTGCAGGTGTGCTTGTACTTGAAACTGCATATCCATTTCACTTCCTCACCTGCTTCTGAAATGTCTGCTGAGGGATGGAGGTTCTCCCTAACCTTCCTCCAAAGCCCTGAATAACCTCCGCCATGCAAATTAGGCAGCAGATCCATCTGACTAGAAATGACTGAGTGAACACATGAATGAGGACTAAGGAGGAATAAGTCCTTTTCCTCCAGAACTCATTTCCATTCTGATGGGGAAGATGCTCCAACTGAGCAACCTTTGGTTCCAAGCTGTAACAAGCTTGAAAGAAACTTGAAATCATGCATTGAAAACGCTAATACCTTTTCTTGTAATACGAGTGCCTAGACTAAATGTCAATGACTGATTCATTCCAAATCATCCTTAACTGCTTTTCAATTTGGGAAAAGAGCTGACAGGTCTGGAGATGAATAGAGCTTTGCCTGACATTCCGCTCCAATTCATATTACTCCTCCTCCCACCTATGAACATTGCTGGCACTCTGTGTTCATTTGGGGAAACTTATCACTTCCTACCTTGTACTAGTCTTTGTTGTTTTTTGCAAATGTTTGTCATTTCTCCTCCTAGATACCTTGAGAATGGAGAACTTGGCTGAGCAAGAGCATACTGGGTTGATCCAAAGTATGTGTGCTTCTGTTACAGCCCAGTTGCCCTCCAAGAATGCTACAAAACACATGAGGCTTGTTTTCTAGAATGTTGTGAAGGGACTTCAAAAAGTTCATGTAAAGCGGAAGTGAAGGATGTTTATTTGGTGCAAAAAAATTTGAAATCCATGCAAAATTCCAGGAACCCTATGAAGATACCTCACATAAGTGTAAATAAACTAGCAGTTTAACACATTCATTGTATCCTGATTATGTAATAAATTTACTAAAGTGTTGCTGCCTGCAGTAGATACAAGCATGCATCCTGTATTTTATCACTGCATTTTTCTGTCTAGCTACTTTTGCTCAGCAGTTTTTAAAACCGTGTTTTTCAGTCCCAACACACTGATAAACTACATTCCCATCTGTAATAATAGCTTACTGAGATAGTTTCTGGGAGAAGGAGAGATGACCCCCTTGGGTAGAATGTTGTAGTTCTGACAATGTAAGCTCCCCCAGATAATTTTTATAATCTCCTATTTGTTGTCCCCTAAAGAATCATTGACTCAGATACAGAGCTTTATAAAGAGAAATGCTAAGCCCTCCTTCATTAAAATAAGTCAACATTAACTTATATGCAATAACTGTCTGTAAGAAATAGCTGACATGTTTAACACAGAGAAAATAGCTGATTCCATTCTATGCATCAGTAAATATTGCCCTTTGCTTAGTGGCAACACCTGTCACTTGGGAAATTCTTCACTACTTGGAACTCTATAAACAGAGCATTTTTATTTTTCTCTGTTTCCCTCTTTTCCATATGCTTCCAATTCCCTTAAATGAAACAATATGAACACAAGTGCACACTGAATAATAAATTACTTGTACAAAATTTTATTTCCAATTCTTAATTGGAAATTAAAATTATTTCCAATTCTTAGCTCACAGTTGATCATTCTCTCAGAAAAAAAATGCTTGCATCTTGTATCTCATGATATTTTTAAAATTAAAATTGTTCTTCATGAGCAGGAATTTAATATAGCTGTTATAAACCCCACATCCCACATTACAGTGTCTGGGTTCAATTCCCAGCTCTGGTTCCTGACTCAAGATTCCCACTAATGCAGACCCTGGGAGATAGGAGTGATGACTTAAGTAATTGGACTCCTGCCATCCATGTGGGATACCTAGATTGACTTCTTGGTTCCTGGTTTCAGCCTTGGCCCAGCTTCGGCCAATGGAGGCATTCGGGGAGTGAACTAGAGATAGGAATTTCTCTCTCTCTCTCTCCCAAATACAATTTTTTAAAAAAACATTTTAATTGTTCTTTGGCTTGCTTCCATAAGACCATGTGGGAATGATGGATAAGGGGACACTTCCTATAATGTACTTAGGGGATAGGATGGTATGTAGTATTTCTAAAAATGTAAGAATTGGCATTGGCCAGGAAACCAAATACCTAAATTATTCCATTTATCATTCTGGAATAATAGATTCTACAAAGACAAGATATGGGTAACAGGTTATTCTGTTATGTATCCCATCTTCATCCTCAATCTGTCAAACACTGATATTTTGCCATCCAGATAAGTGGTCAGCAAGCCAGAGCCTGTGCATGCCAAATTCAGTAAGCTGTTTTTTTTAAGTTTCTTTTTTTTTTTTTTTTTTTGACAGGCAGAGTTAGACAGTGAGAGAGAAACAGACAGAGAGAAAGGTCTTCCTTCTGTTGGTTCACCCCCCAAATGGCCGCCAAGGCCGGTGTGCTGTGCTAATCTGAAGCCAGGAGCCAGGTGCTTCCTCCTGATCTCCCATGTCGGTGCAGGGCCCAAGGACTTGGGCCATCCTCCACTGCCTTCCCGGGCCACAGCAGAGAGCCGGACTGGAAGAGGAGCAACTGGGACAGAATCCGGCGCCCCAACCGGGACTAGAACCTTGGGTGCCCGCTCCGCAGGCGGAGGATTAGCCTAGTGAGCCGCCGCAGCACCAGCCTTTGTAAGGTTTTGTTAGCACCCAGCCATCACTTATCCATTTATGTATCATCTATAGCTGCTTTCATACTACAAGTGCAGAGTTGTGACAGAGGTCTCATGGTCTACAAAGCTGAAAATTTTTACTAGTTGATGCTTTACAGAAAATTATGTTGACTGTTGGTTTAGGTCTACAGCAATAGATTAGAGACAAAATGTTAATTTTTCATGGAAAGAGATTAAAGGTGGAATAAAAGAAATGCTACTTGCTTTCAGTTTTGTTAAATGCAGTCAACCTTCCCCAGTTTTTTAAAATATACTTCTAGGAGTTAACAACACATTGGAGTCCAGTATGTCAAATATTTGGTAGTATTTTTAAAATGTAGTTCTTTCTTAACTAACCTTTGAAAGGGAGTTCAGGGGCTGGTGCTGTGGCGTAGTGGATAAAGCCACCACCTGCAGTGCCAGTACCCCGTATGGTGCAGGTTCAAGTCCCGGCTGCTCCACTTCCAAGCCAGCTCTCTGCTGTGGCCTGGGAAAGTAGTGGAAGATGGCCCAAGTCCTTGGGCCCCTGCACCCACGTGGGAGACCTAGAAGAAGCTCCTGGCTCCTGGTTCCTGGCTTCAGATTGACTCAGCTCCGGCCATTACGGCCATTTGGAGAGTGGACCAGCGGATGGAAGATTCTCCCTCTGCCTCTCCTCTCTCTGTGTAACTCTGACTTTCAAATAAATAAATAAATCTTTAAAATAAAAAAAAGAAAGTGAGTTCATATTGTTTTCCAACATATTTTAATCTGCTGTTTCTTTGGGAGTGACTGTTTTTTTTTTATTTTTTCCAACTTTTATTTAATAAATATAAATTTCCAAAGTACAACTTTTGAATTAAATCAGTTTTTCCCCCCATAACCTCCCTCCCACCCACAACCATCCCATCTCCCACTCCCTCTCCCATCACATTCTTCATCAAGATTCATTTTCAATTATCCTTATATATAGAAGATAAATTTAGTATATACTAAGTAAAGATTTCAACAGTTTGCACCCACCCAGACACACAAAGTATAGAGTACTGTTTGAGTAGTAGTTTTTTAAAATAAAGGTTTTTATTGTCAGGATTGTATTTTATGTTTTAGTCTTCCAGAAAGAGTCCACTTATTTTTAGTTATTTCTAGAGTCCCATTGTCCTTGAACATTGAGATGCTGAAAATTTTAAAACTATACAAATTCCATGAGCTATCACTCATGCAGGTTGAATATGGAAGGTACTCTTCGACTAAACTATAGTTTTCAGTTCTACAGGCTGATGATATGGTTTGGATGTTTAATGTTCCCCAAAGGCTAGGTCCCTAGTGTGGCACTATTGGGAGGTAGTTGAGCCCTTAGGAGGTAGGGCCTAGCGGGAGAACATGACCTTGGAAGCTAGTTCTCAGGAGAGAGTTGTTATAAAAGCCCGAGATTGGCCGCATTTACTCTGTCTGCTTCCTGATTTGCATTTGGTCCCTTTTCTGTATGTGCTCCACCAGCCACCATGAGGACTTCACCAGAGACTGCATCATACCGTTTTGATTTTCAGCCTCCAAAAACTCTTTCTCTTCATAATAGCTTCTTTCAAGCATGTCACTGTAGTAACAAAAAGCGGACTAATAAAACTAAAAACCTAGAAAAGAAACATTTACTTTTACTATAAGAACCAGAAATAACTCTTGTGTTAAGCTTCTCAGTGCCCTCAGATGATGAACCCAAAGTGTTAACCAGTGATGTGCTATGCTAGCAATTGTTTAACCCACCACGTCCTAGATTTTAAATTCTGTGATTATTTTGACACCGTAATATTTGTTGTAAAGTTTCCATAAATGGGAGCCAGTGTTGTGATGTAATGGGTTAAGCTGGCTGTGGCAACAGCATCCCATATCAGAGTATTGGTTTGAGAGCTGGCAGTACTACTTGCCTGATAATGCACTTGGGAAAGCACCAGAAGATAACAAAAGTGCTTGGACCCCTGCCACCCACATGGGAGATCCAGATGGAATTCCTGGTTCCTGGTCTCAGCCTGGCCCAGCCCCAGTCCAGCAGTTGCAGCCATTTTGGAAGTAAACCAGAGGATGGAAGATTCTCTCTCTCCCTCCCTCCCTCTCTTTCTGTCACTCTGCCTTTCAAATAAGGTTACTGTAAGTGATATATTCATTGCTTAATTTAAGAATATATAGGTATCCTATATATAGGACAATGGGGCATAATGGGCCACTGGCTTTGGAATGGAGGGAGGTACAAGAAACAGCCCTGATTTGTGGCATTTGCTGATTTCTATAGTGTAAATACTCCCATCATGTACAATTTCAAGTTACCGATTTGACATCACTTAAAGTGGAATTGGGATGAGAGATGTATAATTGACTTTCTATTTAAAAAAAAAAGATTTATTCACTTATTTGAAAGTTGGAGTCACACAGAGAGAAAGGAGAGGCAGAAAGAGAGAGAGAGGTCTTCAATCTGCTTGCCTACTCCCCAATTGGCCGCAACGGCCGGAGTTGGGCTGATCCAAAGCCAGGAGCCAGGAGCCTCCTGCGGGTCTCCCACGTGGGTGCTGGGGCCCAAGGACTTGGACCACCTTCTACTGCTTTCCCAGGCCATGACAGAGAGCTGGATCGGAACTGGAGCAGCCCGGACTCAAACTGGCACTCATATGGGATGCTGGCACCGTAGGAGGCGGCTCCATCCACTATACCACAGTGCTGGCCCCTATAATTAACTTTCAGAAACATGTAAACCATCTCCAGTGTAGCACTGGAGCTCCAATTCAAGAAGTTACTTCAGTATTGGTAGTAAGTTTATAAGCCGCATGTACTTCTAATCAAAACTGAATAGCTATTGTAGTTGTTTTGTGTGTTACAAATAGGCTTCTACCCACTACACAATATGCCACTTGTAACAAACATTTCAAAAATGTTTTGCTTCACCAATTTTGATTACTCAGAAGTAAACCAAAACAAATTGCCTATGGATCGTCCTGCTACTCTAACAACATTTCTATTAAAGATGTATTTATTTATTTGAAAGGCAGAAAGGCAGAGGCAGAGAGAGAGAGAGAGAGAGGTCTTCCATCTGCTGGTTCACTCTCCAGATGGTCACAAGGGCCGGAGCTGAGCAGATCTGAAGCCAGGAGCCAGGAGCTTCTTCTGGATCTCCCACACGGGTGCAGGGGCCCAAGCACTTGGGGCATCTTCTACTGCTTTCCCAGGCCATATCAGAGCACTGGATTGGAAGTGGAGCAGCTAGGACTAGAACCAGCACCCATATGGTGTGGGGAGCAAACCGGACTAGACTGTTACTGGAATTAAGACTTATTCTATGCATCTGCTCTCCCACAATATGGCGCTGGGAGAGAAGTAAACAGCTTCCGCACAGCTGCCTCCAGTTCAACCAATTAACTGTAGGACTTGCTCCTGATTGGAGGAGAGCAGCGTACTCGGCGTGTGGGCAGCCGAATTGGGATTGGCGGAGGAGGACTATAAAGGAGGAGAGAGACGGCATGCACCAGGAACATCTATGGGGAACATCTAAGGGAACCCGTGCAGCCCCCGAGAGAACCGGCCGGCGGTGTGCCGCTCCCCTGCGGAAGTGGGGAATGCGGCCAGGGGGAACTGCCCTTCCACGGAGGTGGAAGGGATAGTAGCCAACCCGGGAAGAACCAGCAGCAAACCCGGGGAAGGCCGAGCGGACAAAAGAACAGCGCAGGGTCCTGTGTTGCTCCTCCACGAAGAGGGGGAGCGACATAATGGTGCCGTGACTCGGATATGAAGCCTAGGCAGGGCTTGGTGTCGTTCCTCCACGAAGAGGGGGAGCGACATAATGGTGCCGTGACTCGGATAGGAAACCTAGCTCGGATAGGAAACCTAGGACGGATATGAAACTTAGGAGGGAAGAAACGGGAAGAATTGGGAAAATATCGGAGAGAGAGACTAGCAAACAGCCTAGGGAAAATACCGGAGAGAGAGACTAGCAAACAGCCTAGGGAAAAGCCGGACGAAAAGGGTGCCGGAAGAAGCTATTGAAAGCCTAGGCATAGACTCAGATACGGACTACGGGGGGAAGCTGGGAGAAATCTCTAAGGTCGAAAGCAAAAGTGAAAGCTAGAACAAACAGACTCGGACGCGGACTGTGGGGAGAGGCCAGGAGAAATGAGGGAGGAATATCGTTGGAGGAAAGCTTGGGGAAACATACCGGGTAGAGAAAAATGTTAGGGAAATTGAAGCCGCGGGGGGCAGGCCGAGGCGGAAACGGAAGCCACTTTGGGGTTCTCAAGTTAGCCCGGGAATAGGGGGCGAAAAGTTGAAACCAGAAGCTGAAACGTGAGCCAGGTTGGGATCCGTCTGATTAGCCCGGGGAGCAAAGGACGGGAAGCCAAACCGTGGGGCGGAGACGTATGCTGGGTTGAATTCGCCAGGCTAGCCCGGGGAACTTAGATTGAATGCTAGTGGCGGACACGTGAGCTACGCTGTGTTACTCGCGGAAGCCGCCGCGTGCAGAGAGCACGGGGCGTGAATAGATAGGGAACGGGGCTGGCGCGAGGCTGTGGTTCAGACGCGAAAGGGTTAAGCGTGGAGACCGCGGAGCGCGCGAAGCCGAGCCGCGCAAAGCCGGGAAGCTGCGCAGATGAGAGAGGCGCGCGGGCTGAAGCGGCGCAGAGCCGGGAACCCGCCGGCGGGGCGAGGTGCCGGAAAGCTGCGGGGATAAGAGAAACAGAAGTTTAGAAGTAAAAGAGAAATAGGAATGTTGGCAGACAGAAGTAAAATGGGAGAAATAGAAATGCCCGGAGATAGAGAAATAGAGAAAAATAAGGCCTCCCCTCAACATGCCAATTAGAAGGCTTGGATTCGGTCTGCCCGATTAGTGAGGCGATGAGCACCTGGGCGGCTAGCAGCTTATGCGCCGCAGGTCACCGAAGACAGGCACGAATTAACATCAGTAAAGCTTCCCCACAATGCAACAATTAGGAGGCTTGGATTCGGTCTGCCTGATTTAAGGCGGTAAGCGCCAGCAAGCAGCTCGACCAGAGTATGAGCTGCAGGTCACCGAAGATAGGCACAAACCAACACTAATAAGTCTCCCCCACAATACGGCAATGAGAAGGCTTGGATTCGGTTTGCCTGATAGGTTTTGTAAACACCTGCAGGCAGTTCTAGCAGAGCAGAGCATGCGCTGCAGGGCACCGAACACAGGCACGCATCAGCGCCTAAAAACCTCCTCACAATGGCGAAGAGAGGACCCGGATTCGGTTTTCCTGATTGATAGGACTTGTAAGAGCCTGTGGCAACTCTAGCAAGTAGAGCAGAGTGTGTGCCGCGGGACACCGAAGACAGGCGCGTATCAACGCCAAAAATAAAAAGAAAGGGGGATCTGTGGGGAGCAAACCGGACTAGACTGTTACTGGAATTAAGACTTATTCTATGCATCTGCTCTCCCACAATATGGCGCTGGGAGAGAAGTAAACAGCTTCCGCACAGCTGCCTCCAGTTCAACCAATTAACTGTAGGACTTGCTCCTGATTGGAGGAGAGCAGCGTACTCGGCGTGTGGGCAGCCGAGTTGGGATTGGCGGAGGAGGACTATAAAGGAGGAGAGAGACGGCATGCACCAGGAACATCTATGGGGAACATCTAAGGGAACCCGTGCAGCCCCCGAGAGAACCGGCCGGCGGTGTGCCGCTCCCCTGCGGAAGTGGGGAATGCGGCCAGGGGGAACTGCCCTTCCACGGAGGTGGAAGGGATAGTAGCCAACCCGGGAAGAACCAGCAGCAAACCCGGGGAAGGCCGAGCGGACGAATGAACAGCGCAGGGTCCTGTGTTGCTCCTCCACGAAGAGGGGGAGCGACATAATGGTGCCGTGACTCGGATATGAAGCCTAGGCAGGGCTTGGTGTCGTTCCTCCACGAAGAGGGGGAGCGACAATATGGGATGCCGGTACTACAGGTGGTGGCTCTACCCACTATGCCACAGCACCGGCCCCTGCTCTAACAACTTTTAAGGGAGGACCTTCATTATATTAATAATAGATTAAAAGAAACCAGATTACATTTTTATTATTCAAATCACATACCAAATTTTTTGTCCAAGTTGTATAGAATAAGTTAAACTAATTTACATTATATTAATTATGATGAGTGCTTTTCTGTGAGCATGTATATTCTCAAATACACTTAAAAATAAATTTATAGAAAATTTCCATCAAGGTATTAAAAAAAAACTTAAGATTTCTGTATTCTGGTGTAGAGATCTGTTTTCCAGGCTGATTGTTATCCTTCTTGGAGAAAGACAACCAGCCAACAATTATTTACTGTGATTGTTTGATTGTATCCCTTCCAAAAAGCAGGTGTTGCCAATGTGATAGTATTTGGAAGTGGAGCCTTTAAGAGTGATTAAGCAGGCCGGCGCAGTGGCTCACTAGGCTAATCCTCCGCCTGCGGCACCGGCACCCCAGGTTGTAGTCCCAGTTGGGGTGCCGGTTCTGTCCCGGTTGCTCCTCTTCTAGTCCAGCTCTCTGCTGTGGCCCGGGAAGGCAGTGGAGGATGGCCCAAGTCCTTGGGCCCTGCACCCACATGGGAGACCAAGAGGAAGCACCTGGTTCCTGACTTCGGATCGGCACAGCGCATCGGCCATAGCGGCCATTTGGAGGGGTGAACCAATGGAAGGAAGACCTTTCTCTCTCACTGTCTAACTCTGCCTGTCAAAAAAAATAAAAAATAAAAAGAGTGATTAAGCAATTAAAAGTTCTCACTTTGTGAATGGGATTAAGGCCCTTATAGAAGAGGCTTCACACAGCATACAGTTTGCTTGTCCTTCTACTTTTGCCACGTGGGGATACAGTATTCCTCCTCTACTGGAGGATGCAACAATAGAAATATCTTGGTCTAAAAGTGCAGCCATCACCAGACAACCGAACTTACTGGCACCTTAATCTTGGATTTCTCAGCCTACAGAACTGTAACAAGAAACATTTTTTCTTTATGAATTACCCCCAGTCTCAGATATTTTGTTATGGCAGCAATAATGTGCTAAAACACTTACTAATTACTAGCATGGGCCAGGTACTGTGATAGGTGCTGGGACCACAGGAGTCAAGAAGATGAAAGTCTGCATTTTGTTCACCTTATGAAGTTGGAAAAGTTGAGGCAGGCAAAACAAACACAATAATACAGATAAGACTAGAGAGGTAAACAGAGAGTAGATCAAGCAGGAATTTATAGGATTTCCTTTTATTTTTGATTTTTATTTATTTACTTCCATTTTTTTTTTGAAAGGCAGAAAGAGCCAGAGAGACAAAGAGAGATGTCCCGTACGCTGGTTCATTACTCTAAATGCCCACAACAACCTGGGCTGGACCAGGCCAAAGCCAAGGGCCCGAAACTGTATTTGGGTTTCACATGTGGCTGGCAGCACTCAAGTACTTCAGTCATCACTGCTGCCTCCCAGGGTGCACATAAGTAGAGAACTGGAAGTAGAAGGAGAGTTAGGCCTCAAACTTAAGCTCTCTGATATGGTATTGTGGAGGAGAAGGCATACTCAGCAGTATGTTAACCACTGCCAAATGCCCACCATCAGATTTCATTTGAAATGCCGTAGCAGCTTATGTACAACCCTGCTTAAGCACAATATGGTACTTAAAAACTGGCTGCACAAACAGTGATTGTGGCAAGATGAGGTAGATCCTAGGTTTCTAATGTTACTGGTCTCCAGCCCTTAAGCCTCATAGACCAAACAACCTCAGACAAGTCTCTGTGAAAACAGGCGTGCTACAGGAAACAGCATCCATAAACTCACATTTCTGTCTTGAGTTTTCCTAAGAACTATTGTTTACAAGTTTGGTTAGTAGTAAACCAAGGTGAAAGACACATGGCCTATTGTGAGTCATTATCTTCATTGGTCTTGGACCCAGCACCAGGCTTCAGGATCTATCCTACCTCAGAGCAAAGGAAAACCACTGACTGGTATAAAACATGCTCTGATTTATATCTGAAAACTAGATGTAAAATATAAAAATTTATAATATTGACAGTTCTAGGCTGTCAGTCCTTCTGAAATCTTTTTTCTCAGTTACTATCTGGCATTTATAGCTGCTAATTTCACTTTTCATTTCCCTTTCAGCCTCTGAAATCAAGGTACCCCAGTGCTGAACAAGTATAGTATTGATTTGCCCAGGAATATAAAGTCCACTATCTCATGCTCTACTTAATCAAGGTTTTAGTAGAATTCTGCTGTTAGGGCAATGTCCTAGATGATGGTGCAGAATTCTGAAAGAACAAATGGTCTTTCAGTTCTCTCAAGAATATTTTCCTCTCATTTTTTTCCATTCCATCACTCTCACCACGAAGCTATCAGTGTATTCTGGAGCCTTTCTAAAGGATCTTTGTCAATTTTGAGACTTCACTGAAAAAGACATTGGTTTCTAGGTATCCAGTTGGTTGTTTCAGCATTACTACACTTTCCTGTATTTTCTGAATGGTGTAGCCACTCAGTTGCTCCAGAAGACCCAGGCAACTATACCACAGCAGTACACAAAGGAAGTGAAATAGTAAGTGTGACTTCTGCCATTTCAGTGTTGGCTTTGAGACTGAAGGAGAAGTGAGGGTTACAGGAAAACCAAACAAAAAAATATAGAGCTCAGGAAATATATGACAGCCTTTTTCTATGGGGGTAATTTGATAGGACCAGTGGCTTGCCAGTGGAGACAGCACCATCAGCTAGAATACTTGCCGACAAAATCCCATGGAGCAACAGCTGCTGGAAGCAAAGACCACACACTAAGAAAAGCTCCTACTGTATGAATCTCAGCTTTGTTCTCTGGGTCATTATTTGGGTGATGGGTTAAGACTTCCCCCTCCCCAGGGCACATATGGGCATTTGCCTAGTGATCTGCAATATAAATAATGTTTTCCTGACGGTAGTGACTGAAACAATTGACAACTAAAACTTGAGTTTCTTCTTTTCCTGGCATATAACTCTACTTTTTGGAAACATAGGCACATCAGTGATTCTAAAATGGCTTCTATGTAGCCCTGTCCAAGAGGGCTGTCATCAAGAATAGTTGCTGTGACTTGTAGGTCAACTTTCCCTAATCTTTGCAGGCAGACCTTGTCTTTTAAAAAATAACTGTTGAAATCTTTACTTAATATATGCTAAACTGATCTTATGTATATAAAGAGAATTGAAAATGAATCTTGATGTGAATGGAAGGGGGGAGGGAGAGGGAAAGGGGAGGGTTGCAGGTGGGAGGGAAGTTATGGGGGGGGGAAAGCCATTGTAATCCATAAGCTGTACTTTGGAAATTTATACTCATTAAATAAAAGTTAAAAAAATAATAATCCCTTAAATTTGAACACTAAAGTGGATCCTCATAATAATCTGATGAAATAGGCACTACTCTGATTTTCAGAGTAGGAAACTGAAACTCAGGAAAGTTAAATGTGAGTGTATATTTAGCCTAGTGGTTAAGACACCCACATCTCACATTGGAGTGTCTGGGTTTAATTCCTGTCTGTGCTTCTTGACTCCAGCTTCCTGCCAATGTAGACCCTGGCAGGTAGCAACAATGTCTCAAGTAATTGGGTTCCTGCTACCTATGTTGGAGACCTGTATAGAGTTCCAGTCTCAGAGCTTTGGTCTGTTCTAGTCTCAGCCATTACATGCATTTGGGGAGTGAGACAACAGATCTCTGTCTCTCTCTGTCTCTGACTCTACATTTCTCTCTCTCTCTCTCTCTCTCTCTCTCTCTCTCTCTTTCTCTACTTCTCAAATAAATAAAAATAATGTTAAAAATAAGGAATAAGTAGATGTTTCAGAGCTTTTTGGTCTACTAAGTGATGGATTTAGAAAAGACTTAGAACCACTTCTCGGCCTTTTGGCTAAGATCAAGTATAGAAAAGACTTAGAGACAAAAAATAGGCTAGATTGAAATATAAGGCAGGGACCACAAAGCATATGAGGAAAAGGGAGAAAAAGCATATGAAAGAAAGGGAGAAATATGGTTTTAATTCTAAATTTATGCTTTGTGAAAATGGATGAATAGAAATATCATTTGTTAAGATAAGAATAAAGATACACAACAGTGTCCTTCCTTTTCCATTTCTCTTCTTCTTGGGGATGAAGAGTAAAGATCAGAAAATATTTGAGTTCTGCTTGGCTATTCAGTTTGAATCATCTCTGAAACATCCCAGTGAAGTATAGTTTAAAAAGTGGTTAAATGTGTATAGAGCTAGGGGAAAAGTTCTGGTCTGAAAGTTCCTATTTGGAAGATACTAACCCAAAAGGTAGATGATAAGACCAAATATGAAAACCAAGAAAATGTGTAAACCTGAGAAATATCTACACTTAAGGAATGGATATAGATAATGACATATGAAAAAGACAAAGATTGACAAGTTCTCCCCCCTATTATCTTGTTTCTCACATACCACAGCCTGAGCACAATGACTGGCTCAGGAAAGATGTATGGATGTGGGGGTAGGAAGTGGAGAGAGGCAAAGTGGTTAAAAATTCTTCCAGTTCTAAGTGCTTTATCGATCAACCATCGTCCATCCGGAGGCAACTAGAGATGAGCTGGAAAAAAAAAAAAAAACCTCTTAAAAATGCAATTGTACTTCCAAGTTGTTTAACAAGCCTTTTTCATTTTTAATGAGTTCTAAGGAGCCACTAAGTAACTGACAGTCACTGGGCTTGGCAAAGAGCCATCATCTCTAGTACCACCTGCTTTTCTTTCTTGAATTTAGAAAAATTTCAAGGAATGACAGGGAATCTGGAAATGAGTTCAATTTCCTTGAATGTGGCCTTGAGCAGCTCCAAGCCTTGTGTCTTTTATGTTTTTTCCTTCCCTTTTGTGGGGTACCACAAGCTAAATTAGTGCTCTGGGAATTGCTCTGCAAATCAAAGATTCTCTGTTTGACTTTGGGGAGTGACTTTTACCCATTCCAGAGCTTAATTTTCCTATCTAGCAAAATTTTTTATAAAACTAGAAATCATCCCCATACAGTGTGTGGCCAGTATCATTCATTAAGTTGTAAAATGATTGCAGAACACCGTTATTGGTATTTCTATATTTTTGAGACAGTTACATTCATTCCACAATGATTTGTTGACCATCTCTCATATATCATGCACTGGAGATACAGTGACAAAAAGCAAAGACAACGTACCTGTTCTCAGAGAGCTCATATCCTAAAACAGAAAAGAGCCAGTAGAGAAAGTGAACAATTAATGAAATAGAGTGATAAGTTCTAAAAAAGAAATAGAATTTGGCCATAGGATAGGGCATTGGGATGGGAACAAGGACAATTTTAGATTAGCTGGAGTAGTTATAAGATAATGAAGAAAGATTTAACATGGCACCTAAAAGATCAAAAGGAGAGAACCGTACTATGAGCTGAGGTAAGAAAATTCTAGGCAAAAGAAACAGAAAATGAGAAGACCTCAAATCATTAAAATGAATGGAATGTTTAAGGAATGAAAAACAAGGATGGACATTCATCACAGAGATTAACTCACTGCTTGGGATGCCCACACCATGTCCAGAGTGCCTGGTTCAAGTCTGAGAGCTCCCTCTGATCCAGCTACCTGCTAATGCACACACTATGAAACAGCAGATGATGGCTCAAATATTGGGCTCCTGCCACCTACATGGGATACCCAGATGGAGTTTCCATCCCCATGTTTCAGTCTGGAGCAGCCTTGGTTGTTGAGGGCATTAGGGGAGTAAACCAGTAGATGGAAGATTTCTGTCTGTCTGTCTCTCTCTGCCTTGCAAATAAAATGAAAATAAATATTTTTAAAAAATTAAAGAACAAGAAGCAGGTTAAAGATGGCTACATATACACAAGCAATAAAATAAAATTGGGCTTTTACCTTATATTGTTTGCATCACATGCAATAATCATTTCAAAATTAATCCAATACCTAAATATAACAGCTAAAATCACAATGCTCATAGGATACATAGGAATAAATCTCCATGACCTTGGATTAGGCAATGTGTTTTATTTATGACACCAAAAGCACAAGCAACAAAAGAAAAAGGCGATAAACTGGACTTCAAAATTTAAAGCTTTTGTGAATCAGAGGACACTCTCAGATGTGAAAAGATAACCCATATAAAAGAGAAAAATATTTGCAAATCATGCGTCTGATCAGGGTCTTATATCTAGAATTTGTAAAACAACAAAAGCAACCCAATTTTAAAGTGGGTGCATGAATCAATATTTCTCCAAAGGAGATATATAAAAGGCCAATAAGCATGTGAAAAGATGCTGAAAATTATTAATCATTTGGAATATACAAAGCAAAATCACAATGAAATACTACTCTATATCCACTAGGATAGCAATAATAGTAACAATGGAAAATAACCTGTACTGAGGAGGAAGTGGGGAATTTTAAATCCTTACACATTGCTGGAGTTGGCGTAAAATCATGCAGCAAGTGGAAAACAGTTTGGCAATTCCTCAAAAAATTAAACATATAGTTAACATAAAGACCCATCAATTATAATTCTAGGAATATATCCCTAAAAATTGAAGATATTTATTCAAACAAAGCTGCAGGCATGAATGTTCATAGAAGCTACTGTCAGAGTAGCCGAAAGGTAGAAACAATCTGAATATACATCAAACCAATGAAATACATAATATTTTTGTTATATCCATACAATGGCATATTATTCATTTACAACAAGGAATGAAGTACTGGTACATACTACAAAATGAATCTTCAAAATACTATGCTAAGTGAAATAAAGACACACACACAAAGGTCACATACTTTATGATTATTTTATGTGAAATGCCCATAATAGGCAAATATATAGAGATAGAAACTAGATTAGTGGTTGCCAGGTGCTGGGAAGATGGGTATGGGGAGTATACAAGAGGACATGTGAGTTTGTTCTTAATCCTTATAAATCCTAGTTGTGATATACTTTTGTAGTAAAAGACAAACGAGCAAGAGAAATTGGGATTAGGGTCCAGTATTGTGGCACAGTGGTTTAAGCTACTCTGTTTAAACTCTCCCAACTACTCTGCTTCTTATTCAGCTTGCTGCTAATGTGCCTGGTAAGGCAAAAGAAGATGGCCCAAGTTCTTGGGTCCCTGCCACCCATGTGGGAGACCTGGATGGAGTTCCTGGCTCTTGGCTGTGGACTGACTCAGCCCTGGCTATTGCAAGCATTTGGGGAGTGAACCAGATGAATGATTCATTCTCTCTCTCTCTCTCTCTCTCTCTCTCCTCTCTCTTTTGAATAAATACATCTTTTAAAATTAAATTAAAAGATGTTTATTTTGGCACAAAAAAGTTTGAAATTCATGCATAGTTTTCTTTAATATCCATTTTCAAGAGCTTTTGAAGTTCTTTAGCATTATTTTATGCATACATTAGTGACAGCCAAGAAATGAATAATTCTCAGTGAGGTGGTTTTGAATCCCATCTTATGTGATGTTGGTATAAGTGTTTCCAACGGAGATTAGTACATTTTCAAAGAAGTGACAAAATAAAGGAGAAAGACTAAGTCTCTAGGCAAGGCCATATTGGGGAAGGAAAATATGAGGGTAATTCAAAAGTTCATGGGAAATGAGTATTATGGGAAAAAATGCATGGATTTAAAAAACTTGCACCAAACTGAACTTTAAAAGAATTCTTTTTTATTTTATTATTTTTAGAAAGCTTTTATTTAATAAATATAAATTTCATAGATACAGCTTTGGGGATATAACAGTTCTTCCCCCCATAGCTGCCCTCCCACCCCCAAACCATCCGACCTCTACTCCCTCTCCCATACCATTCTTTATTAAGATTCATTTTAAATTATCTTCATATAAAGAAGACCAACTCTGTACTAAGTAAAGGTTTCAATTGTTTGCAGCCACACAGACACTCAAAGTATAAAGCACTGTTTGAAGACAAGTTTTACTATTAATTCTCAGTACAACTCATTAAGCACAGAGATCCTTCATAGAAAGTAAATGCACAGTGATTCTTGTTGCTGTAACAATTGACACTCTTATTTATGACGTCAGTGATCACCCAAGGCAATTGTCATGAGCTGCCAAGGCTATGGAAACTTTTTGAGTCCACAAACTCCGTCAGTATTTAGAAAGGGCCATACGGGGCTGGCGCTGTGGCGCAGTGGGTTAAAGCTCTGGCCTGAAATGCCAGTATCCCACATGGGCGCCGATTCTAATCCTGGCTGCTCCTCTTCCAATGCAGCTCTCTGCTGTGGGCCTGGGATAGCAGTGGAGGATGGTCCAGGTTCTTGGGCCTCTGCATCCACATGGGAGACCTGGAAGAAGCTCCTGGGTCCTGGCTTTGGATCAGTGCAGCTCCGGCCATTGTGGCCATCTGGGAGTGAACCAATGGATGGAAGACCTATATCTCCCTTTGTCTCTACCTCTCTTTGTTCGAGACCCAGCTGCTTCACTTCCTGTCCAGCTCTCTGCTATGGCCTGGGAAAGCAGTAGAAGATGTCCCAGGTCCTTGGGCCCCGGCTCCTGGCTTCGGATCAGCTCAGCTCTGGCCGTTGCAGTCATTTGAGGAGTGAACCAGTGGATGGAAGACTTTGTCTGTCTGTCTGTCTCTCTTTCTCTTTCTCCCTCTGCATCTCAAATGAATAAATATTTTTTTTAAAAAAGAAAAGGTTAACCATAACCAAAATTTTAGCAGAAAAATTCCTTGGAAAGCTTCACTAGCATTTTTATCTACCACAAAAATACTCCAGCTCATTTCTCTCATAAACGTTTGCCATTTTACAAGAGTTCATATGCATAGTTATTAGACATTCACCTTACAATCCTGATTTGCCCCCCCACCGAGTATTTGTTTCCTAATCTTAAAAATATTTAAATACTTTTTTTCCTTCAGTTAATAATATAAAAAAGGTATTGAAGTAATTAAATTCCCAATACCCTCAGTATTTTAGGAGTGGACTAAATGGCTGGGATTATCAATCACAAAAGAATCTGCAACTTGATGGAGCTTATGTTGAGAAACAAAGTTTATATTTTAATTTTCACCTTTTCATTCCATTTTCCACAAGCTTTTTGATGTGTATGTGACATTGCAAAAAACTGTGTTGTTTGATTTCAACATATTTGTTGATTTTTCAGCTTTATTTCTACTATTGCTTTCTAGTTTCATTCCAATGCATCACAAAAGATAATTTGTAGGGGCCAGAGTTGTGGCGTAGCAAGTTAAGCTGCTGCCTATGATCGTGGCATCCCTTATTAGAGTACTGGTTTGAATCCCAACTGCTCCACTTCAAATCTAGCTCCTTGCTAATGTGCCTGTGCAAAAGTAGAAAACAATACAAGTTCTTAGGCGTGGTAGGCCTGGATGGAGTTCCAGGCTCCTGGTTTCAGTCTGGACCAACCCTGGCTATCATGGGCATTTGGGGAATAAACCAGTAGATGGAATATCTCTTTCTCTTTCTGTTTCTCCCTCTTTCTGTGTCACTCTTTCTTTTGTTTTTCAATTTATTTATTTATTTGAAATTCATTGCTACAGGGAGAGAGAGAGAGAGAGAGAGAAATCTTCCAGCCACTGGTTCACTCCATAAATGACCACAAAAGCCAGGATCCAAGAGATCCATCTCAGCCTACCCTGTGGGTGACAGAGGCCCAAACACCCAGGCCTTTTTCTGCTGCTTTCCCAAGCCATTAATAGGGAGAGGGATTGGAAGTGGAGCAACTGGGACATGAACCAACTTCCATATTAGATGCTGGCTTCACAAGCACACAACAACACCGCCACTCCCCAGCCCTCTATCTTTTGACTAAAAAAAACAAATCTTTAAAAGAAACATAATCTGTAGGGTCATGACCTTCTTGAATTTAAGGCTTATTTTGTAGTCTATCATGTGATCTATTCTGGAAAATGGTCGAGGAATACTTGATAAGTATTGATATGTATATTCAACTGTTCTTGGGTGAAGATTTCTTTAGGTCCATTTCATTTGTAGTGTTACTAAGATATTTTATTGTTTCTTCTATAAATCTAGTGAACAAATGAGGAATACCTATGGTCATCCAGGGCTGTGCCTGGTCCCCTCAAAGAAATGATTTATAGACTATTCTGGAGTCTTGTCTATACATATATTTATGAAGCTGTTTCTCTAAATCTCCCCTACTATTCCTATGTAACCACATGGGACCAATGAGGTGATGCTTCTGCTACTCAAAGCCGTTTCTAATGGTTTCTGATATTGCTTACCACCAAAATGGAGCAAGGTTAAAACAACTCCTGATCCTTTCGACTACTTCTCATCTTTTGCCAAGAGTGCCTTGAGAGCTCAACTTCCAAAGTCAGCTTTGGTCAAGGCTAGGGGAGGTCTTTGAAGTCTTTTGTGTGAAGAAAATGGAAATTATTTGATGAGAATTCTTGTTAGAGTTGTAAGCAACTCTGAAAATCAGATACAGTGAACTAACATAACACCTTGACTTCAGAGTGGGACTCGTTTACCACATCTGAGTGCTTCACTTTCAAGGCCTTCTACCAAATGGAAATTATCAAAGTAATTTCTAGGAGTAGTACTTTTAGGAAAGACAACTCACAAGCCAGGGCAATGGCAATAGAACTTGCTGCTGCAGCTAAAACTCTACCAGTGACACACACGCACGCACACACACACACATACACACACACACTTTCATCTCCCATACCACAACCAGCTTTCAGTTCCCACTGACTTCCATGCTTTACAGAGCAGCATCTTCCCCTAGAAGCAAATATTCAGGCTGGCCAGGGCTGGCTTGGTGCCTGTAAGTCTTTGATAGAAATAAGCCTAATAATGGAGTTTTGTATGAGAGTAGAAAGCTGAATGACATCAAATAATCATGAGGCATCCTGCTGATTAATGGGCTGATTGTGCTGAAGGTCATCTGGCCTGGGCATGGCGAGAAAGCATCAAAACGTGGGTTGTTACCCAAAGCAACAGCTGCTCCTTCAGAGCTTCTACGATAGCCCAGAATAAGAGATGAAATCCAATTTTTGACTCACAGATGTACTATACCTTTAACTGGAACTGTGTCAGTTTTTCTTCATATTTCCCAAGATGCCAGCTGATCCTTGAAGCATATAACCTGATTTTCCTCTCTGTGGGATTCCCAAATGTCCATTCTCCAAATGTTTTTGCTTTTACTCAAATTTCTATAAAAATCGGTCTTTCAATATGCAAGTCAAACTACACAGATGGTAGAGTTCATTGAATCACTTGGATATAAGCTCTTGGTTTTTTCCTTGGATTTTCGTACTGTCATTTAGTGTGTCTGTCTTTTTGGGGCAGGGGTTAGGGATTTCCAATGTTTCCCCTTGGGAAGAAAGAAACCCCTTGATAAAAATATTTCATTACAGAAAAACTGTTGGTAAGCTTTCCACAAATGAAAAACAAAAGATAAAATTAGGAAACAAACACATTTTTGTATACTTCAATGTGATAGCCCCCATTTTAATGATATGAGGTTTTTTTGTTGTTGTTGTTTTCCAATGATTTTCTTTCCTTTCCTTTTTTTAGTGACAGGAAGCTATTAATATCTTTTAATAGAAGACAACCACTTTGGCTTTGCTAAAGCAAGCATCCAGGACAGTTCAGAAAGGTTAAGAGATTTCCTCACTGGTGATTGTCTATTCTGGGCCCAAAATTCACCCTGACCTTGGGTCCAGGCAATGGGCTCTTTAATAAGGATTTGACCTTCCCAGGAGGTCTTTATCTTTACTTTTGTCAATTTCTTGGCTGACCTTTCCATGAACCTCCTTACCCCCACATCCAGGGGTCAGCACCATGGAGAAATTCCCAAGGCCTCAACATAAGAGACACTGAAGCCACAAACTTTTCTAACATGTCCTAGAATCATACAAAGGAGCAGTGGCTTTCACTGGAATCTATATTTTTGTGCTTTTTTTCAATTTTGGAAATGTTTGTTTTCTTCTTTGTTTAAATAATCTACTGAGTGGGTATTTTGGGGCAGTGGGTTGATTTGTTGCTAGGGATACCTGCATCCAATTTCAGAGTACTGATTTGAGTCCCTGTTACTCTGCTTATGATCTGATCCAACTTCCTATTAATGTCTCTGAGAAGACAGCAGAACATGTCCCAAATACCTAAACCCTGGCACATGGGAGACCCAGAAGGAATTTCTGGTTCCTGGCTTCAGCCTAGTACAGCTCTGGCTGTTGCAGGCATTTGAGGAGTGAACCAATTGGATGGGTGATCTATTTCTGTCTCTGTCTTTCCCTCTCTCTGTCACTCTACATTTCAAAAAACAAATCAAACTTTCAAAAATAAATAAAAGTTTCTTCTATGTCTCATCATTAACACCTCATTTGGTCAGGCAAGGTAAAAACCTGTGCATCCTGAAACCTTAAAAGACTCATTATCAAAACTTATAGGATGCAACAAAAACAGTGTTAAGAAGGAGGTTTATAGCAACTAGCGCCTACTAGTTGGAAATTGGAAGGGCATCAAATAAATGATCTATCAATGCGTCTCAAGGACCTAGAGAAACAACAACAAACTAAGCCCAAAATTAGTAGGAGGAAAGAAATAATTAAAATAAGAGAAGAAATAAACAAAATTGAAAAAACTCAAAAAGATCAGCAAAATGATGAAAAGTTGTTTTATTAAAAAAAATAAATGAAACTGATATATCATTGTCCCAAACAACAAAAAAAGAGGGAGGGAGAAGACTCTAATTAATAAAATCAGAGGCAAAAAATGGGATGTAATAATGAATAGTGCAGAGATAAAAAGAATCATCAGATATTACTATAAAAAACTATATGCCAACAAATTGGAAAATCTGGAAGAAATGGATAGATTCCTGGATACAATCCATCTACCAAAATTGAATCATGAAGACATAGAAAACCAAAACCAAGACAGAGATTGAATCAGTAATAAAGACTTTCCCCAGAAAAGAAAATCCCAGTACTTGATGGCTTCACTGCTGAATTCTATCAGAATTTCATATAAAAACTAATTCCAATTCTTCTCAAACTGTTCAAAATAACTGAGAAGGAGAGAATCCTCCCAAACTCCTTCTATGAGGACAGCATCACCTGAATTCCAAAACCAGAAAAAGATAAAACAGAAAAAAGGAACTATAAGCCAATATCCCTGATGAACATAGATGTGAAAATCTTCAACAAAATACAAGCTAATTGAATCTAACAACAAAGACATCAGAAAGATCATTCACCCGAACTAAGTGGGATTTATCCCTGGTATGCAGGGATGGTTCAACATATGCAAATCAATCAATGTGATACATCACATTAATAAATTGAATAATAAACACCATATGCTTGTCTCCATAGATGCAGGAAAGCATTTGATCAAATACAACATACTTTCATGAACAAAACCTTAAGCAAATTAGGTATAGAAGGAATAGTGCTCAACATAATCAAGCCAATATATGACAAATCCATAGCCAGAATCATATTGAATGGAAAAAGTTGGAAGCATTTTCACTAAGACCCAAAGCCAGACAAGGATGCCCACTTTCACCATTGCTATTCAAGATAGTCCTGGAAGTTTTAACCAGAGCCATTAGGCAAGAACAAGAAATTAAAGAGATACAAATCATAAAGGAGGAAGCCAAATTATCTCTGTTTGCAGATGACATGATTCTATATATAGGGGAATCAAAAGATTCCACCAAGAGACTATTAGAACTCATAAGAGAGTTTGGTAAAGTGGCAGGGTATAAAATCAACACACAAAAATCAATAGCCTTTGTATACACAGACAGTGTCATGGCTGAGAAAGAACTTGTAAGACCAATCTCATTCACAATAGCTAAAAAATTAAATACATTGGAATAAATTTAACCAAGGAGATGAAAGATTTCTAAAATGAAAATTACAAATCATTAAAAAAAAGTAGAAGAAGATACCAAAAAAAAATGGAAAAATCTTCCATGTTTGTAGATTGGAAGCATTAATATCATCAAAATGTCCATACTACTGAAAGCAATTTGCAGATTCAATGCAATCCCAATCAAAACATCAACGGACATTCTTCTCAGATCTAGAAAAAAATAATGCTAAAATTTGTATGGAAACACAAGAGACCCTGAATAGCTAAAGCAACTTTAAGTAACAAAAACTAAACCAGAGACATCACAATACCAGATCTCAAGACATATTACAGGACAATTTTAATTAAAATATCCTGGTACTGGCACAAAAATAGACATGTAGACCAATGGAACAGAATAAAAACTCAAGAAATCAATCCACACATCTACAACCAACTTATCTTTGACAAAGGTGCTAAAATCAATCCCTGCAGAAAGGAAGCCACTTCAACAGATGGTGTTTGGAAAATTGGGTCTCTGCATGCAGAAGTATGAAATGATACCGCCTACCTTACACCTTAAATAAAAGCCAACTCAAAATGGATCAAAGAACTAAATCTATGACCTGGTACAATCAAATTGCTAGAGGAGAACATTGGGGAAACTCTGAAAGACTTTGACATAGGCAAAGACTTTTTGGAAATGACCCCATAAACACATGCAATAAAAGCAAAAATAGACAAATGGGATTACATCAAGCTAAGAAGCTTCTGCACTGCAAACACTCAACAACGTGAAGAGGCAACTAGCAGAATTGGAGAAAATATTTGCAAACTACGCAGTTGATAAAGGATTAATATCCAGAATCTATAAAGAGCTCAAGAAACTCATCAACAAGACAAATAACCTAGTTTTTAAACAGGCAAAGGACTTCAACAGGCATTTTTCAAAAGATGAAATTCAAATGGCTAACAGACACAGGAAAAAAATCTTCAGGATCACTAGTCATCAGGGAAATGCAAATCAAAACCACAATGAAGTTTCACCTCACCCCAGTTAGAATGGTTTTTCAAACAGAAATCAGAAACCAATAAATGTGGTGAGGATGTGGTGGAAAAAGGTACTCTAATACACTATTGGTGGGAATGTAAACTAGAACAGCCATTGTGGAAAATAGTATGGAAATTCTTCAGAAAGCTGACTCAGCAATCCTATTCTTGGGAATTTACCCAAGTGAAATGAAATCAGCATATGAAAAATGATCTCTACCCCCATGTTTATTGCAGCTCAATTTACAATAGTAAAGATATGGAATCAACACAGATTCCCATCAATTGATGACCAGATAAAGAAAATACAGTATATATACACTATAGAATACTATTCAGTTGTAAAAAGAATGGAATCCTGTCTTGCAACAAAATGGATGCAACTGAATCCAGTAACTTAGTGAAATAAGCCAGTCCCCAAAAGACAAATATCATATTTTCCTTGATCTGTGGTAACTAATAGAGTACCAAAAATGTAATGTTAATGAGCAAAATTGACATTTTGAGATCTGATTATTGTTTATAGCCCTTTTCTCTACTGTTGTGGAATAGTGTTTTTTTTTTTCTTCTATTTGTTGAGTTCTTTACTTAGTGGAGGATTTAAGCTTATAAATATAAAATAAACTGAAAGTATATCATTGTAAAAATTGAAAGAAACAATAAGAAAGGATGGAGGAGGGAGTCTGGGAACATGGAAGGGAGGAAAAGTAGAGTGGTAGGTATCACTATTCTCCTTAATATGTATATATGAAAGACAAAAAATTTGTTCACCTTATATAAATTAAAAATTATGAAAAAGAATTAAAATGTATTATATTGTATATTATATGTGGGTTTTCATAAGTGTCTGCCTCTTCTTTAATTGTCAAGTGTAACAGCACACTCTACCTCCTGAGTCAGAACAAAGGAGGACCTTCATCTGAGCAGATGTGACATCCTTGGGCTTTGAGAATTGAAGTACGAATAGCTAGTAGAACTCCATGTAATAGAGTCCCTTTCATTTATTCTTTTCTTTTTTGATAGGTCAGATTTCTTATCCTTAGAATAGCACTATATCATTAGCTAGAGCAAGTGTGTAGCAGATATTATTAAGGTTTAGAGATTTCCTCATGGGTTACTTCATATTCTGGAACCTTAAATTTGTGTGATTATTGTTTTCTGAGAGGCAGATGCACACACACACACACACACATAAATATACATACACACGGGGCGGTGGTGGGGGAGAGATCCAATCTTCTACTTCACTCTTTAAATGTCTACAGTAACCAGGATTTGGCCAACCGAAGTTCCAAGCTGGTAACCCCATCCTGGTCTTCCAAATGGGTGGCAGGAACACAACTACTTGAGCCATCATCACTGCCTTCCAGATTATTCATTAGCAGGAAGCTGGAATCAGGAGTGGAGATAAGTCTTAAAATCAAGTATTCCAAGTATGGGATGAAGGCATCTTAACTAATGTCTTAACAGCTAAGCCAAATGTCTACCCCCTTAAATACTTTAGTATTAGCATTCTGTTCCCCCTTATTCCATAACCTCAGGTATAGCCAATGGACATCCCAAATAGGTTCCCAGGAAGCCCTCTACATTTTGACTTTTGATTGACCTCTTGCCTATATCACCATAATAATAAGTTTTCCTAACAGACTGTCTAGGCCTCACTCCCTTGCCCACTTAAGCCATAAAGTCTTATTCTAAGAGTACTGGAACCACACAAAAAACGATGGCCTTCAAATGTTATCCTACAGAGATATTAGTTACTAGCTTTTTCAAAAATTATACTTTAAAAAAACTTCTCTTTTAACATCAAGATCTTAGAAATGTGGTTGGGTAAAATGAAACATTTCTTGTCCTAAAAGTTTCTCACTCCCCAATATCTATATGTAGTGTTATATTTAAATAACAGTACCTTGCTAGCCTTGCATCCAGCTCTCTCTTTCTGGATAGTCCCCCTCTCTTGACAGACATGTGGTCTAATGTGCAAGTTCTAAATAATGTACAAAGAGCCTTGGCTGCAGCTGTCAGTCAAGATGCTAAGAAGAAGTGTACCTGAGGCTTGGGCTGCAGTATGAGTGCTTTGGAGGCCAAGGTCAGGTTAAATTACATGGAAACAGTGACAGTTTGTACTGGCTTTCCTCACTTCTCTGCCAGACCAGGATCTTAAAAGAAGCCTCTAGAGGTTAGAGAATCATACGCCTTGCCTTGAGCACAGGCTGAGAGGAACCCAACAGGGAGACTTGGAGGTTTCTAAGGCAACAGAGACTGATAAGAAAACCCTCATCTCTTTTGGAGAAGTGAAAAGGTTCCAATTTGCTGGGAAAAATGTGACATGAGTGTGGTTGATCAGGAGAACTGATTTGGTATAAAAGGTAGGAAAAGACAATGAGGCTCATGGCTTTTTCTTGTTGAGAAAAAAAGTGTGATATTGTGTTATAATAAAAACCATATATTTTGTCTCTGTCCCTAGTTTCTGGCACATAGCTCCTTAAATCCTTGGAATCTCCAGGGTGTCCTTTATATGTGCGGTCCCTGTAGATAGTTTCAGGTTGGGAGCTGATCATAAGAAAGATCAAAGCAGGATTAGAGGGTTGGAACTTTGAGCTTTACCAACAACTTTGAGGGAAGGGACAGGGGCTGAAGGTTAAGTTCATCACCAATGGAAAATGATATAATCAATCATGTTTATGTAATGAAACCTCCATTAAGAAAAGGCCAAGGCCAAAAGGCCAAGGTCAGGAGAGCCTCCCGGTAGCTGAACACATGTAGGTACCTGGAGGGTGGTGTGCTGGGAGAGGGAATGGAAGCTCTGTGCCCCTCCCTAAAATGTTGCCCTATTTATTCTTTAATTTTGTTGTTCATGTGTATCCTTTGTAACATCCTTTAAAATAAATAAATAGGTATAAGTGAAGCATTTCCCTGAATACTATGAGCTACTTGCAAATCAATCTAACCTGATGAGGATGTCTTGGGAACCCTAACT
The DNA here is from genome assembly GCF_964237555.1 of Oryctolagus cuniculus. Lineage (NCBI taxonomy): Eukaryota > Metazoa > Chordata > Mammalia > Lagomorpha > Leporidae > Oryctolagus > Oryctolagus cuniculus. The sequence goes on along the minus strand of NC_091453.1, from coordinate 80,698,954 downwards.
CACAGCCAGTCAGCCAGAAGCACAGGTGACAACCTATTACTTGTTATTCACATCTGAAGGAGGAGCAGTGTTGTGGAAATGAACCACAAAACTGTGGGATCTGACACTACTTCCAGGTTGATAGTGTCCAGATTGAGTTAAATCATGGAGCAACCAGTTAGTGTCTACTTCATAATTGCCTGGTATGTGAAGAAACACTGCTACACATCTGGTTGCAGAAGTGTTCTGTGATGTATTGAGTGAATATGACAGAGCAAGAAAAATACTTTGGCTTTTTCCTATATGAAATAGTGAGAGAATCAGAAAATACACTCCATTGATGTAGAGGAAGCCTGCCATTGATTCTCTTATCTCCCATTGACTGAGGGATTTAGGCAGTTGAAACATAAAAATACCATTTTTAAAATTTTAAATTTATTTACTTATTTTATTTTAAAGACAGAGACAAATATTTACATCTACTTATTCACCCCGCAAATGCCACAACAACCAGGACTGGGTAAAACCAAAGTCAAGAGCCCAGAATTCAATCCAGATTTCCCAAGTGGGTGGTGGGGATATACTTATTTGAACCATCATCTGCTGTCTCCCAAGGTGTACATTAACAGGAAGCTGGAATCAGAAGCAGAGCCAAGACTTGAACCTAGGCACTCTGATATGGGGTGTGGATTAACAACTGCACCAAATGTCCACGCTATAGAAATATTCTTCCATTCACACAAATCAAATATAACTTATCTGGTACAGTCTAGCAGGAGACTGTGAGGAGGAATGACATTTGAAAATGTAGGAAAAAGAAAATCCTCAGGGGACTAGAGCCCAGAAGGCAATGAGAAAAGGGCATAGCAGTCACACATCATGCTGGGACACCCATGTGCTCCCCATCTGCTTGGTAAGGGCAACACAGTGATGCTGACTGACACCTTGTCCCAAGTTCTCTTAAACTGCTTGAGTCATAAATGCAATGTCCCGGCTATAACACTCAAGACTGCCATTTTCTCAACACTTTTTGGAATTTTCTGACAATGTATTTTAGATGTTTTTTTTCCTTTTCATGTCTTGCATTTCCTTTATATTTGTTTCTTTTGGTTGCTATCTTTCCTTCTTGACAGTTTAAGTTGATGCAATTTAGGTAGTGTGGTTGCTCATAGTGAACTGACTAAGCCCAAGCTGACCTTGCTCTGGATAACCTCCTCCCTCTTTGACTTACCTAGTCCCAACATCTTGGCATGTACCCTTCCCTCTAGAAACAAAACTGACAACCACCTCAGCCTCCATAAATTAGTCAAATGAAGGAATCATCTACAGGTAGTCCTGCATGTGGCAGTCCCCTGTTTTTCTTACATTGCATTTTTGTTTTGTATTTCTTGCTTGATTAGAGGAAATGTTTGTATCTTTTAGTGGAGGACAATAACTTGCTATTAGCTAGGGAAAATATGGATCCATATTCTACCCCTTTAACAATCAGTACTCACTGTTCCTTCATCTTGGTGTTAACCAATAGACCTTCTAAGTGAAGCCCTTGCCTTCACAAATGCCCTATGCATTTGGATTTGTGATCGACTATATGTCAATTTCATAAGTGACCTTCTTTCTTGTACCTCACTTACCACCAAGGGAATCCTGGATTAACTAAACCAAGTCTTCTTCCTTGAGCTACTTAAAATCATAAACTCTTCTCTTAAATCTCCTGGTACCAAGGGAAATCTTGGTGGCTCTTAAACATTACCCGTCAAGGAGATACTTCATTTTGGTCTTCACTTTTAAAAATGTGTGCTAATTTTCTCCTTCTACTTAGATAAGAATTCCTTAAGTCTTGTAACCAGCTAAAGGCAAAAATCTGATGCATTATCAAATCTACTTTAAGACTCCCCCTCCAGTACCTTGAAGTTTTTAATAAATTAACAATGACAAGCAGCCTCCAGAGAAAGGAATAACTGAGCCACTAGTCACCAGTCTTCTCACAATTGCCCTTCTTCTGTCTCTTACCTAAATTTTATTTTCATCTGTGTCTTAACAGTAACACACACATACACACATACATGGTGTCCTTAAAAAATTTTTTTTGACAGGCAGAGTGGACAGTGAGAGAGAGAGACAGAGAGAAAGGTCTTCCTTTGCCGTTGGTTGGTTCACCCTCCAATGGCCGCCGTGGCAGGCGCACCGCACTGATCCGATGGCAGGAGCCAGGTACTTATCCTGGTCTCCCATGGGGTGCAGGGCCCAAGCACTTGGGCCATCCTTCTCTGCACTCCCTGGCCACAGCAGAGAGCTGGCCTGGAAGAGGGGCAACCGGGACAGAATCTGGCGCCCCGACCGGGACTAGAACCCGTGGTGCCAGCGCCGCAAGGTGGAGGATTAGCCTAGTGAGCCACGGCGCCGGCCTAAAGGTCTTCCTTTTGCCATTGGTTCACCCTCCAGTGGCCGCCACGGGTGGCGCGCTGCAGCTGGTGCACCGCACTGATCTGAAAGCAGGAGCCAGGTGCTTCTCCTGGTCTCCCATGGAGTCTCTCTCTTCTCACCCCCTTTGTAAAGGTGTTGGTTTCCTTTTGAAATAGAAAAGCTTGTTAGCTCTCTGGGTGAAGTAGATGTAACCCTCCCTAAGAGGTGGAAATGATGGGGATAGTTCCTATGGAAGCCTCCATTAATGGTGCAAGAATTTCTATCTTACAAATAAGAGAATGTCACTTTACAGTTAACTAGAAAAAAAAATGATACAAAATGTGACCTTTTTTGCCTTACCCCTTTCCTGGACACCCTCTCCCACAATTGTAGTATTCTGTTTCTGACCAGCTCCCCCATCCACTTCCAAAAGGCACTTGAGCCATAAATCTTCTGTGACATGTGTTAAAGCCTAACAGTGACGCCTTTGTGAGTTATTATTTATCAAAATATATTTTTCTTCATCTTTTAAGCCTTTAGAATTCACTTTTGGGGGGTAGGTCTTTGATGCAGTGCTTAATATGCCACTTAGGATGCCCGCATTCTATATTTGCATGTTATAATTTGAGTCCCAGGTCCACTGAAACTCTAGCTTCCCATTAATGTGCACCCTGGGAAGCAACAGTGATGGTTCAAGTAGTTGGGTTTCTGCCACTCATATGGGAGAGTAGGGTGATTTTCCAGGCTCCTGGGTCCAGCCCCAGCTGTTTGAGGTCATCTGAGGAGTGAACCAGAAGATGGAAGATCTCTCTTTCTTCATATCTCTCTCCCTCTCTGCCTTTGAAATAAAATAAATAAATAAGAATTTACTTTTGTTTTATTCTTTTATTTAAATAATAGCCCCTAAGTTATTTGGTCAGCCAAGGTGAACCCATGTGGGTCTTGAAAGCCAGAGATGCCTTCACCCACATCTACCTGTTATGTAGCATTTAAGTAGCAGCTGTTCTTTTTTGGATTTTGAATGTATTTTTATTTTCTTATATTTCATTAATAGTCCATTAAATCATGTGGTCTGCCAAAGTGATGTGCTGTGGCTTCTAAAAGCTCAGAGGAGTCTCCATCATTGTTTGCCTATTCTGTCCTCTTTAGGTAACAGTGCATCCTACCCCTGTGTCAAACCAACTGACTTTCCTCTGAACAGCCTGGACACTCTTAGGCTTCCTAATTTTGTGATAAATACCATAAAATATAAAAATATTTCCTCAGCAAACTTTCTCGGAAATCAATCACTTCTTAGTGATTGGTTAAAAAGCTCAGTATGATACTCTCCATTTCATTTATTCCCACCCTGTTTCAGTGTGAGGAAATAATTTTTTTTAACAAAGCACACATCGTGGTTAGGTAACTTAAGCATAGCAAGTTTACCTGAGTTTTACAGATTCCCTCACTGATTGATATGTATTATTCAACCATAAATATTTTAGTCCTATTAATCTTGACTCTTCAAATTTTATTCTAGCCAGTGAATTAATAAATAATACATTCCCAGACCCTTTGCATTTGTTTTGTCATTAGAAAAACAGCATTGTCCCTGCTAATGCTCCTGGGAAAGCAGCAGAAGATGGCTCAAGTGCTTGAGCCCATGCATCCACGTGGGATACCTAGAACATGATCCTGGCTCCTTGCTCCTGGCTCCTGGCTCCTGGCTTTGGCCTGGCCCAACCCTGGCCATTGCAGCCATTTAAGGAGTGAACCAGCAGATGGAAAATTCTCTCTCTCTCTCTCTCTCTCTCTCTCTCTCTCTCCCCCTCCCTCTCTCTGCCTCTGCCTCTCTGTAACTCTGCCTTTCAAATAAATAAATGAATAAATAAATAAACCTTAAACAGAACAGGCGGAAGATGGCAGAATAGGGAGGGAGCACACCGAAGGTCCGGTGAGGGAAGTTTCAAAGAGGGGTGAGAATTTGTAGTTTTTAAGGAATGAGAAGCCCTTCCTGAAACTGGGGAGATAGGGTGGACACGTGAGGAGGATGCAGACGCCTGAGGTGCAGGACAGCAGCAGCAGTGTGTACACACCAGTGCTGGAAGCCGAGGTGAGACGCGGCACTCACCCAGCACAGTGGCAACAGCCGCCGCCACCCCTCCCCTAACCCACCCTGGGACGGACACTGTGACACACACGACTGAGTGGGGGAGGAAATAGAAAACGGAACAGAGTGAGTGGAAAGAGTGTGCAATTCAGGGGTACTAATTGAGAGACGGAGTAAGCCAGTATCTCTTGGCGCCTCCTCGGAGCTGCAGTGGGCGGGAAGCAGCCATTTTGTCTGTTTACATTTGGGCTTAAAGGAGAACTGTCTTTGCCTGGACACTAACCTTCGGAGGCAGAGCTGAAAGGTTGAGTGGAGCGATGGGACACTTCTTGCACAGGGGCGGGCATCAAGGGAGGGCAGCTCAAAGCCCTGACGCCCGTCTATCAAGTTACAAGAAAAAAAACTTGAATAGCGCCTGCGGGGGGAAAAAGGGCAGGATCCAGAGCTGCAGTGGGCAGAGAGCAACCATCCTGTCTGTTCGGACTGTGCAGAGCAGCTTGCTTACACTGGATATTGGTACAGACTCACAGCAGCCTATAGCAGAGGGAAATCAACCTGAAAAACCACCCAGACAGAATGCCAAAAAACAAAACAAAAACCCACAATAAGAATATAGAAGAACATATAAACTTGCCAATGGAGCAGGCTAAACCAACCATAACAGAGGCTGAATAAGAAGAAGTTGAAACCATGCCAGAAAAAGAATTCAGAAAATTAATAATCAGAATACTTAGAAATAATGAGAAACAGTGTCAAGAGCTGAATTAAAAGCAAGCCCAAGGATTAGAGATCCTAAAGAGAAGCCAGAATGAAATACTAGAACTGAAAAACTCAATTGACCATATAAAAAACACCGTGGAATCCCTCAGAAATCGAACAGATGAAATAGAAGACCGAATATCAGAATTCGAAGAAAAACTTCCAGAAATAATACAGTTAGTTCAAATGCAGGAAGAAGAAATTAAAAAATTAAAAAAATTAAAAAATATGGTGGGAGACCTACAAGATTCAATCAAACAGTGTAATGTTTGGATAATAGGAGTCCCTGATGGGGTGGAAAGAGAGAATGGATTGCAAGGTGTCTTCAACGAAATAATATCAGAAAACTTCAAACAAAGGCAGCTGGATAACAACACACAAATACAACAGATATCCAGGACTCCGAACAGAGTAGACCAGAAGAGAAACTCACCACGACACATTATGGCAACACTCAGTTCAGTGACACACAAAGAACAAATCCTAAAATGTACCAGAGAAAAGCGACAAATCACATTCAGGGGTAAGTCAATCAAACTCACCCCAGACTTCTCATCGCAAACACTACAGGCAAGGAGACAATGGCGTGATATATTTCAAGTTTTAAAAGACAAAAAATGCCAACCTAGAATACTATACCCTGTAAAGCTATCATTTATGAATGAAGGGGAAATAAAGATCTTCCACGACAAACAGAAACTAAAAGAATTTGTATCCACACGTCCAACCCTACAACACTTGCTCAAAGACGTGCTGCACACAGAAATACAAAAACAAGAACTTTACTGCAAAAAAAGCTAATGTAGAATAACCCACAAACAAACTTCAAAATACATAAACAGCTCGTTTCAGGAAACATGAAGGGGAAAAGACAGTACTTAACAGTAATCACATTGAGTGTGAATGGTCTTAATTCCACTACAAAGAGACATAGACTAGCTGATTGCATCAAAAGAGAATCCATCTATATGCTGCCTTCAGGAGGCACACCTTATCAGCAAAGATGCACGCAGACTGAAAGTGAAAGGATGGAAAAAGATACTCCAAGCTAACGGAAATCAAAAAAGAGCTGGTGTGGCCATCCTAATATCAGACAAAATAGACTTTAACATAAAAACTATTAAAAGAGACAGAGAAGGGCACTATATAATGATTAAAGGATCTATCCAACAGGAAGACATTAAATTTAACATTTTTAAATATTTAAAATATTTAATATTTAAAATATTTAAAATATTATAAATGTATATGCACCTAATTACAGGGTGCCTGGCTACCTGAAAGAATTACTAAAGGATTTAAAGGGAGATATAGACTCAAATACAATAGTAACAGGGGACTTCAACACCCCACTCTCACCAATGGACAGATCAACCAGACAGAAATTCAACAAGGAAACAACTGAGCTAATTGACGCCATAGACCAAATAGACCTAACAGATATCTTCAGAACCTTCCACCCCACAGACACAGAGTTCACGTATTTCTCCCCAATACATGGAACATTCTCTAGGATTGACCATATGCTAGGCCATAAAGGGAGCCTCAACAAATTAAAAAAATTGAAACTATACCATGCAGCTTCTCAGACCATAGCGCAGTGAAACTCGAAATCAACAACCCAAGAATCTGCACCATATGCAAATATATGGAGAATGGACAACATGATCCTAAATGAACAGTGGGTCATCGAAGAAATTAAAAGAGAAATCAAAAGATTTCTAGAAACAAATGAAAATGATAACACAACCTATCAAAACCTGTGGGACACAGCAAAAGCAGTGCTAAGAGGAAAGTTTATAGCAATTAGTGCCTACATCAAGAAGCTGGAAAGGAACCAAACAAATGAACTCTCTATGCACCTCAAGGATTTAGAAAAACAGCAGCAAATCAAGCCCAAATCCAAAGGGAGGAAAGAAATACTAAAGATCAGAGAAGAAATAAACAGAATTGAAACCAAAAGAACAATACAAAAGATCAACAAAACCAGGAGCTGGTTCTTGGAAAAAATAAACAAAATCGACACACCATTGGCCCAACTAACCAAAAAAAGGAGAGAGAAGACCCAAATCTGTAAAATCAAAGATAGTAATGGAAATGTAACAACAGACACAACAGAAATAAAAAGAATCATCAGAAACTACTACAAAGAGATGTATGCTAACAAATTGGGGAACCTGGAAGAAATGGATAGATTCCTGGACAAATACAACCTTCCTAAACTGAGTGGTGAAGATATAGAAAATCTAAACAGACCCATAACCATGGAAGAAATTGAATCAGTAATAAATGCACTACCGAAAAAGAAGAGCCCAGGACCGGATGGCTTCACCACCGAATTTTACCAGACATTTAGAGAACAACTAACCCCCATTCTTCTCAAGTCATTCAAAACGATTGAAAGAGAGGGAATCCTTCCAAATTCTTTCTACGAAGCCAATATCACCTTAATTCCTAAGCCCAGAAAAGACACAACAGAGAAAGAAAACTACAGACCTATCTCCCTGATGAACATAGATGCAAAAATACTCAACAAAATTCTGGCAAACCAAATCCAACTACACATCAGAAAGATCATTCACCCGGACCAAGTGGGATTTATCCCTGGTATGCAGGGATGATTCAATATTCGAAAGTCAATCAATGTAATACATCACATTAATAAATTGAGAAACAAAAATCATATGGTTATCTCAATAGATGCAGAGAAAGCATTTGACAAAATACAACACCCTTTCATGATGAAAACCCTAAGCAAATTGGGGTTAGAAGGAACATTCCTCAACACAATTAAGGCAGTCTATGATAAACCAAAGGCCAGTATTATATTGAATGGGGAAAAGTTGGAGGCATTTCCATTGAAAACTGGCACCAGACAGGGATGCCCACTCTCACCATTGCTATTCAATATAGTCCTAGAAGTCTTAGCCAGAGCCATCAGGCAAGAAAAAGAAATTAAAGGGATACAAATGGGAAAGGAGGAAGTTAAACTTTCCTTATTTGCAGATGACATGATACTATATATAGGGGACCCGATAAACTCCTATAAGAGACTACTGGAACTCATAGAAGAGTTTGGTAAAGTAGCAGGATACAAAGTCAACGCTCAGAAATCAACAGCCTTTGTATACACAGACAATGCCAGGGCCGGGGAAGAACTACTAAGATCAATCCCATTCACGATAACCACAAAAACAATAAAGTACCTTGGAATAAATTTAACCAAGGAGGTCAAAGACCTCTATGATGAAAATTACAAAACACTAAAGAAAGAAATAGAAGACGACACAAAAAAAAATGGAGAAACCTGCCATGCTCATGGATTGGAAGAATCAATATCATCAAAATGTCCATTCTCCCAAAAGCAATTTACAAGTTCAATGCAATACCAATCAAAATACCAAAGTCATTCTTCAAAGACCTAGAAAAAACGATGCTGAAATTCATATGGAGAAACAGGAGACCCAGAATAGTTAAAGCAATACTTTACAATAAAAACAAGGCCGGAGGCATCACAATTCTAGACTTCAAGGCATACTACAGGGCAGTTATAATCAAAACAGCCTGGTACTGGTACAAAAACAGATGGATAGACCAATGGAACAGAACAGAAACACCAGAGATCAATCCAAACATCTATAACCAACTCATATTCGACAAAGGACCTAAAACCAACCCCTGGAACAAGGACAGCCTCTTCAACAAATGGTGCTGGGAAAACTGGATGTCCATATGTCGAAGCATGAAGCAAGACCCCTACCTTACACCTTATACAAAAATCCACTCAACATGGATCAAAGAACTAGAGATGCGCCATGACACCATGAAACTAATTGAGAGCATAGGGGAAACCCTTCAAGATATCGGAATAGGCGAAGAATTCCTGGAGAAGACCCCACAGGCACGGGTAATCAAAGATAAAATAAACAAATGGGATTACCTCAAATTGAAGAGTTTCTTAACAGCAAAGGAAACAGTCAGGAAAGCGAAGAGGCAACCAACCGAATGGGAGACGTTATTCTCAAACCACACAACAGATAAAGGATTAACAACTAGAATCTATACAATGATCAAAAAACACCACAGGATCAAAACAAACAACCCAATAAAAAAAAATGGGCCAAGGACCTTAACAGACATTTTTCAAAAGAGGAAATCCAAATGGCCAACAGACACATGAAAAAATGCTCAGGATCCCTAGCCATCAGGGAAATGCAGATCAAAACCACAATGAGATTCCACTTCACTCCGGTTAGATTGGCTTACATACAGAAATCAACCAACAACAGATGCTGGCGAGGCTGTGGAGAAAAAGGCACACTAATCCACTGTTGGTGGGAATGCAAACTGGTAAAGCCACTATGGAAGACAGTCTGGAGAATCCTCAGAAACCTGAATATAGCACTACCACAGGACCCAGCCATCCCACTCCTTGGAATATACCCAAATGGAATTAAAGGGGTGAAAAAAGCCATTTGCACCTCAATATTTGTTGCAGCTCAATTCACAATAGCTAAGACATGGAATCAACCTAAATGTCCATCAACGGATGACTGGATAAAGAAACTATGGGATATGTATTCTATGGAACACTATACAGCAATAAAAAAACAATGAAATCCGGGCATTTACAACAAAATGGAGGAAGCTGGAAAACATCATGCTGAGTGAAATAAGCCAGTCCAAAAGGGACAAATATCACAAATATCCCTGATCGATGGCAACTAAACGAGCACCCAAAATGATACCCATTAAAGTGAAATGGACACTATGAAAGACAATGACATGAGCAGCCCTTGTCTAGACTGTTGAGGAACAACTTACTATTGTGTTCTTTTAGTATTTTTGTTGTTGTTGTTGTTGTTGTCGTTGCTCGGTTTGCTCTACAAAAGACCACTGGTTGAACTCTGCAATCAATGCACAACCATTCTTAAGCGTTCAAAAATTAACAGAAAATTGATCTCTGTGAAACATAGGAATGGTAATAAGAGAGGGAGGAGATATATAGGATGGCTCATACTCACTCAGACCTACCTCCAATGGTGGAACTAGAAATGTGCCAGGGGATTTCAATTCAACCTTACCAAGGAGGCAGGTACCAATGCCAGCACACTTGGTAAAGTGATAAGTATAAATACACAACTGATCAAAAAGATAGAGTAAGTGTCGAAGAGATTACACAAATAAGACCAGTGTAAGCAAATAATGAAAGATAGAATCAAAAGGGAGAGAATGATCCTGCGGGGGAAGCAGGACACACAGCAGACTCATAGAATGGCAAATGCACAAAATAGCACTCTGGCCTCAGAATCAACCCTTGGGACATTCGGATCTGACTAAAAGGTCCATGAGAGTCTCACAGGCATGGAAAGCCATGACACGGTGGCAAAAAACAATCTAAATGAAAGATCCTGGTGAACAAGACCCCAGCAGAAGGATCAGGCCATCAAGGAGAGAGGCGCCTTTCTCTGAAGGGAGGAAGGAACCTCCACTGTGATACGGCCTTGACTAAACAAATTCAGAGTTGGTGAACTCAAGGGGCTTCCATAGCCTAGACAGCTCATAGCAAGAGTCTCGGGTGATTGCTGATGTCATAAACAAGAGTGTCAATTGTTAAATCAACAATGGGAGTCACTGGGTTCATGCTCCCCACGTAGGATCTCTGTCCTTAATGTGTTTAACTATGAAACTCAAAAACAACACTACTAGTTGACCAATACCCTATACCTGGTTCGGTTGTGTGAGTGCAGCCTGTTGAAATCCTTGCTTAGTATATACTAAATTGATCTTCAATTATATGAAGGTAATTGAAAATGAAACGTGATGAAGGGCGGGATGGGAGAGGGAGTGGGAGAGGAGAGGGCCACGGGAGGAAGGGAGGTGGGAGGGGGAGCCACAACAATACAAAAGTTGCATTTTATATTCTACTTAAAACTATTGGTTGAACTCTGTAATTAATACACAATTACTCTTAGGTGTTTAATTAATGCTATAACTAGTACTCAAGTAGTATTTTACACTTTGTGTTTTTGTGTGGGAGCAAAATGTAGAAATCTTTACTTAATATACACTAAATTGATCTTCTGTATATAAAGATAATTGAAAATTAATCTTGATGTGAAGGGAAGGGGAGAGGGAGTGGGAGAGGGGAGCGTTGTGGGTGGGAGGGAAGTTACGGGGGGGAGGAAGCTATTGTAATCCATAAGCTGTACTTTGGAAATTTATGCTCATTAAATAAAATAAAAAAAAACCTTAAACAAACAAAAACCCTGGGGGCTCTTCTGGATATCCAGAGAGGCCCCCAGGGACTCGCAGTCCCTGGGCCACCAAAAAAGAAAGAAAGAATGAAAGAAAGAAAGAAAGAAAGAAAGAAAGAAAGAAAGAAAGAAAGAAAGAAAAGGAAGGGAAAGGAAAGGAAAGGAAAGGAAAGGAAAGGAAAGGAAAGGAAAGGAAAGGAAAAAGAAAGAACAAAACCAGCATTAGTTAAACTCTCTCCCTTCCTTACATCCCACCCATGACCATAGGAATCAATATCAGCACTTGACTTTACAGGCCTCCTTCTTGAGCCATTTGAAACATCAAGTCCAGTGTCAACTATTCAGCACCAAGGAACAATACGGTGGCCTTCATATATTAACTTTCAAAAGGAGCACTGTCCTTTGACAGGTATAGTATTAGTAATTAATTGAGATTTTTCTTTCAATACTTTGAATTTCTCATCCCACTGCCTCCTCACACCTCAATGGTTTTTTATTAGAAATCAGCTGCTTTTGGTATTGGAGATCCACTATATGTGATGAACCACTTCTTTTGCTGCTTTCTCAATTCTCTTTATTACTGGCTTCTGACAGTTTTATTATGATGTATCTAGTTTAGATATCTTTAAGTTTATCTTACTTGGAGTTTGTTGAAATTCTCCTATGTATAAATTACTATTTTTCAACAAATTTGGGATGTTTGGGGCTATTATTTCAACATCCATTCTACCTTTTTCTCTGTCTCCTCTCCTTCTGGTACTCCCATTGTGAATGTGTTATACAATTTATAGTGTCCCAGTTATCTCTGAGATTCTTTTCTATATTCTTTATTATTAATCTGTTCATTCATTAGACTGAATTCAATTTTCTTTAAATTCACTGCCTCTTTTTCTGCATGTTCAAATATGCTATTCAACCTCTCCATTGAAGTTTTTATTCCTATTATCATATATTTCAGCTAAAAATTCTGTTTGATTCTTTTTCATAAGTTATATCTCTTTACTAGTATTCTCTATCTGATGATACATGATTCTCATACTTTCATCTGGTTCTTTGAAAATATCTATATTATATGATCTAAATTTCCCATCTAGTAAGTAAAAAACCTGGGCTTCATCAAAGACCATTTCTATTAATTGTCTTTTCTTCCTCTACATAAGTCATACTTGTTTCTTTGTATGTATTGTGTTTTTGTTGCTGTTGAAAACTGGATATTTGAAATAATACAATGTACAACTCTAGAAATCATATTCTCTCTCCTGCCCTGGATTTCTTGTTGTCACTCTTTTTTGCAGTTGTTTTTTGTTTAATGACTTTTCTGAATTAATTCTGTAAAGTCTGTATTTTTTGTCATATGTGGCCACTAAAGCTTTTGCCCAGTTGTATCAGTAGACAGCTAATAATAAGACATAGAGATTTCCTTCAATGCCTGACACTGATGTCTCCCATTCTTTGCCACAGGAATGTATGTGCTTGCTGGTCTGTGCCTTCAATACTCAGTCAGGTACATTACAGCTTTGACTTAGCTTCCTTTTCTTGATTTCAAAGATCCCATCCAGGTCAAAGGTAAGAGGTAAGGGCTTATTCCAATACCTTCTCAGTATGTGCAGAACCCTGGGCATGCACGTGGCTTTCTAGATTCCCAGGAATGTGTTACAGATTTTTAAAGCTCATATAGACATCTCATTTCCAAACTTCATTTTAAGGTTTTCCTTAGCCTATTGTTTGCCCCAGCTGTTATCACCACTTCAGGCAGCCCTAAAGTTAAACTGTTGCAACTAAATATTTTTGAAAAATATCCCCATGAGACAGGCATTTAGCACTATGTATGCTCTGAGTCAGGCCAAGCAAATACCATAGTTCCCCCTTTCCCAAGGTTTCTCCCAAGTTTCAGTACCTGCAATCAACTATAGTCTGAAAATATTAAATGGAAAATTGCAAAAGTAATCAATTCAGAAGTTTTAAATTATGCATTACTCTGAGTAGCATGATGATATCATGTGTTGTCTTGCTCTATCCCATTTGGGATTCATATCCATGCTGTATACAGCTACTAGCCATATTGGTTACCAGATCTACTGCCATGGAATTGCCATGGTTCATATTTAAATAACTCTTATTTTACTTAACAACAGCCCCACTGTACAAAACTTTACTGTAATATATTGATATAATTGCTATACTTCACTATTAGTTATTGTTAGTCTTTTACTGCCCCTAATTTCTAAATTAACCTTCAACATTGATGTATATATGTATAGGAAAAAAATCACATATATATGGTATGGTATATCTTCAGTTTTGAGCATCCACTGCAGGTCTTGGACAAATCTCTCCCATGGATAAGTAGAGATTACTGTAGAGAGTTGCAAATGAATTTTTCCAGAACAGGTCCAAAAATGAAAATTCTCGGGGAGGGAGGCTTTAAAGAAGTTCCAGCATCCACAACAGCACTCCTCACATCACTGAAATGTAAATACACAGATTTTCCTTTAAAATTTCAATGTAGGGTTGGTCATGGTGAAGGGACTGGGAGTCAAAGGGAGCACATAGACAAGTCTAGTACCTGCTAACGCTAACTGATGGAGTAAATAAAGGGGAGAGTGATCCAACATGGGAAGTGAGATACTCAGCAGACTCATAGAATGGCAGATGTCCTAAATAGCACTCTGGCCTCAGAATCAACCCTAAAGGCATTCGGAGCTGGCTGAAGAGCTCATGAGAGTATTTCAGGCATGGAAAGCCAAGACACTCTGGCAAAAGATCTCCACGAGTGAGATCCCAGTGGAAAGAACAGGTCATCAAAGAAGGAGGTACCTTTCTCTGAAGGGAGGAGAGAACCTCCACTTTGACTATGACCTTGTCTAAACAAGATAAGAGTCGGAGAACTCAGAGGGCTTCCATAGCCTTGGAAACTCATGACTGGAGCATAGGGAGATTACTGATGCCATAGACAGGAGTGTCAATTGGTAAAGTCAACAACAGAAGTCACTGTGCACTTACTCCTCATGTAGGATCTCTATCCTTAATGTGCTGTGCATTGAGATTTAATGCTATAACGAGTACTCAAACAATATATTTCACTTTGTGTTTCTATGGGGGTGCAAACTGTTGAAATCCTTACTTAATGCATACTAAACTGATCCTCTGTAAAAAAAAAAAAGAAATTATCAATTCCCAACTTGACTCTCACTGGGATTAAACATGACAATAGGTCTGCTCTGATTTCATCATCATTTAAAAAAAATCATCTATTATTTTTCACTTTATGTTTCTGTGTGGGAGCAAACTGTTGAAATCCATACTTAATGTATACTAAGCTGATCTTCTGTATATTAAGATAATCGAAAATGAATCTTGATGTGAATGGAAGGGGAGAGGGAGTGGGAAAGGGGAGGGTTGTGGGTGGGAGGGACGGTATGAGGGGGAAGACATTGTAATCCATAAGTCGTACTTTGGAAAATTATATGCATTAAATAAAAGTTTAAAAAAAAAATTTCAATGTAGGGGCCCAATGTTGTGGTACAGCAGGTAAGTGGCTGCCTGTAAGCTAATATCCCATATGGGCCCTGGTTTAAGTCTTGGCTACCCACTTCCTATTCAGCTCCCTGTTAATGTACCTGGGAAGGCAGCAGAAAATGGCCCAAGTACTTCGGCCCCTGCAACCCACATAGGAGACCTGGATAGAGTTCCAGGCTTTTGGCTTCAGCCTCGCTTACCCCCAACTGTTGCAGCTATTTGTGGAGTGAACCAATGGATGGAAGATCTCTTTCTCTATGTGTCTCTCTGTCTCTCTCTCTCTCTCTCTCTGTCTCTCTCTCTCTCTCTCTCTCTCTCTGTGTGTGTGTGTGTGTGTAACTTTGCCCTTCAAATAAATCTTAAAAAACAAAAATTCCAATGTGTTAATGGAGACTGGTTATTTTACCTGTTATGTGAAGCATATCATGAACATCAAAATGCATTTGGTTTCCTGGATGTTGATGAAAAGTATTTTAATGTGTTACTGACTCAAATATCTTCAAGTTATAAAAAGAGTCTATGCTGACTACTATAGCAATTATTATAAACACTTTGGATATCTAAGAATAACTCATGATGCTTATGTAGATCCAATTCAACAAGACTTTATTGAATAGTATGTGAAATCAAAGGGATAAAGCATAGTTAATACAGCTGATATCTTTGTCAGGACCTCCGTATTAAGTGATTCCAAATCAAGGTATCTCAGGTATCTTCTTTACCAAGTTTGGATATCTACAAGATTATAACTCATCTATTCATACTGTTCAGAGTCCAGAACTTGTGAACAAATACAACTATAAAAAATTTACCATGAAGGCCTTGGCCTTGCCCTGAGTGCTATGACCATTAACACATGTGTGACACATAAACACTACCCTGGTTTGGGTCTTCCCAGCCAAATGGTGATGAAAGGGATCCCTTGAGACCCTGAGAATTTGCTTCCTCTGGCCTGCTCCAAAAACTTAGGATGCTGTCCATAGGAGAGTTGGTCAACTTAGTCCAAGGGCTGCATTAAAGATTAAAGATTGTAGCACAGGTAAGCTTTGGTTAGGGACTCTCTACCCTGGGCGACCACATGCCTTCAAGTGATACTAGAGGAAAAGCAAGTCTATGGAGAAAAGAAAAGGATAATTGTGATGGCCATCATACATCTGAGAAAACCCACCTCATTCTCCTCTCAAAGTGGTATTTCAAACCTCTGTCTACTTGCAAAATTTGAGAAATTTGCAGTATTGCCATAATACATATGCAGCCCATCATTGCATAATACATGAAATTCTTTTCTTATGCATAGGTCTGTTAAACATATTTCAGACTTCTTTATTCCAATGTTTTCTATGAAATTTGTGCTTTGGGGCATCCCAAAGTTGAACTGCGATTGTCTCTTTATAGTAATAAGGTTATCCTATATGGAGTGTATCCCACAGCAATAACTTGCTAGTCCCAAAGTAGCCTTGCATTATCCCATTCTCCACTATGCTGATCTCCTGCCCTGCTTTAATTATCCCTAGCAAGATCTCCAGACATTTTTGTCTCTGAGCCACAAGAGATTTTACTTTCTTCCCTGGAATTCAGTTGATAGGTTCATACTAACGGATCATTACATTAACAGAAGAAACTTCAGAACATGACTTTCGTTTGTCCTATTATATAATAACTTAACTGCTTCACTGTTTTACTGTTCTCATTTCTGCCCAGCACTCCAGCTGGGATATTTGCGGGTTTTTTTGTTTGTTTGTTTGTTTTTGTTGTTGTTGTTGTTTTTGACAGGCAGAGTGGATAGTGAGAGAGAGAGACAGAGAGAAAGGTCTTCCTTTTGCTGTTGGTTCACCCTCCAATGGCCGCCACGGCTGGCGCGCTGCGGCCGGCGCACCGCACCGATCCGAAGGCAGGAGCCAGGTGCTTCTCCTGGTCTCCCATGGGGTGCAGGGCCCAAGCACTTGGGCCCTCCTCCACTGCCTTCCTGGGCCACAGCAGAGAGCTGGCCTGGAAGAGGGGCAACCAGGGCAGAATCCGGTGCCCCAACCAGGACTAGATACCAGTGTGCCGGCGCCGCTAGGTGGAGGATTAGCCTAGTGAGCTGCGGCACTGGCCTCCAACTGGGATAGTTCCATAGTGCTATTCCTCCCAAATCATGTCATGCTCATATTTCAGGAAGCTAGAAAGGATCTTCTCCAGTCTTGGAGGAAGAATGTTTTTAAGAGCATGAGTGACTTATGGAATTCCATAGACTGTTGCTATGCTTAGAGGGAAGACTGATATTTAATGGTGAATATTTAGAGATTTTTTCAATGAGAGGTTTTTTGTCATAATTTCAGTTAAAATCCACCTAGCTGAAGATAGTAACATTGAACTCTCTCTCTCTCTCTGTGCACACACACACACACACACACACAACAAACACACATTCTAAAAGAGCACTAAGAAGCTGCTTGACACCCAATTCAAGGCTTGCTAACATTTATTTAATCTGCTTCTGTGAAGCTCACCCCCTCTTCACCCATCCAATCTACACAGGAGTATGCTGAATTAAATTAAACCATGGGGTAGCGAGTGGTGGTGAGATTAAGGTCTTTTCCAAAATATGAATATTTCTCTGGGCTAAGACATGGGGGAAATGGTAAGAAAGAAGTGTGTGGGTAACAAAAGCAAAAATCCTGCATCCTGATTTTTGGCAATGTGAATAGGGTGGTCTCATGACCCCAGAAAGGAAATGGCTATGGATGTAGGTTTAACATAGGACCACAAGAAATCTACAAAAATATTCCAGTGTCCTAAATGTAGAATAGAAACACTGGAAAGACTACTAAGACTACTTCAACCCAAGCAAACACTGAATAGCTGCTCTCTGCTAGGTAATATGAGTCATCAAATAATGACAATAGCAACAAGACAGTGACAATTTAAGTGAACTGATATATAAAGAAGATGACTCCATCTTTCTTATCCCCAATGCCTTCATATTATGTAATAACTCATTTAAAGGGTGTCAATTACTGAGATTGATTTTTGGGTGGGAGGAGACAAAAAATGACAAAAAATTGGTTGAGGGTAAGAGAAAAGAAGAAAATATTGCAGGCATTCCTGGCACAGTTTGAGCAATATCAGAAGAATTAGTGGGATCTGGAAGAATATTTTACTAGGATCTAAGGATTCTTCTGGGAAAGAATTTCATGAGAAAAATCAAGGTGAATGAATTTGATTCAAGGCAACTAGATCAGTGTTTGAGGACAGAGGGGAGGGAGATTTTATGTATAGCACAGTGTGTTTCAGATTGGATTTCAGGCCAGGCCTCAAAGACTTAATTATGAATCC
The DNA here is from genome assembly GCF_964237555.1 of Oryctolagus cuniculus. Taxonomy (NCBI): domain Eukaryota; kingdom Metazoa; phylum Chordata; class Mammalia; order Lagomorpha; family Leporidae; genus Oryctolagus; species Oryctolagus cuniculus. The sequence continues at coordinate 80,680,630 of NC_091453.1, read as the reverse complement.
TTTAGCAAGGCAGATGCAGTGAATAGAGTAAATCTCCCTAAGAAATTGAAAGCCAAAGGATCAGCAGCATTGGTGCCAACAGCTTTGGCAGTAATATGATACACTTGACCTTTGATGCAGTATCAGTATTATAAGTGCAAGCATCTGCACCATTGTCAGAAGAAGGGATTCAGCATCTATAATTTTGTCTTGCACTCACAAAGAATTCAGACATTAGTGCTCTTGGTGAAGGCATCAGCATTCTAAAGCCATCTGTGGAGAGCAGTAGTAAAAGATATCTTTAAGTAGATACATCCAGAAATTGGCTGAAAATCTTTAGAAGGAGATTGTTGTAAGGACTTCAAGATGGCTAAATTAATCATGGGCTCACATTACAATCCTATTTGGCTCATCCCAGAGCATTCCAAAGACATTTCTTTTTTTATTTTTTATTTTTTTCACTTTAATAAATATAAATTGCCAAAGTACAGTTTTTGGATTACAGTGGCTTTTCCCCCCCATAACTTTCCTCCCACCCGCAACCTTCCCCTCTCCCACTCCCTCTCCCTCCCCCCTTCCATTCACATCAAGATTCATTTTCAATTATCTTTATATACAGAAGATCAATTTAGTATATATTAAGTAAAGATTTCAACAGTTTGCACCCGCACAGAAACACAAATTTTAAAGTACTGTTTGATACTAGTTACAGCATTAATTCACATTGAACAACACATTAAGGACAGAGATCCTACATGAGGAGTAAGTGCATAGTGACTACTGTAGTTGACTTAACAAATTGACACTCTTGTTTATGGCTTCAGTAATCACCCTAGGCTCTTGTCATGAGTTGCCAAGGCTAGGTAAGCCTTTTGAGTTTGCCAACTCCGATCTTATTTAGAGAAGTTCATAGTCAAAGTGTAAGTTCTCTCCTCCCTTCAGAGAAAGGTATCTCCTTCTTCCAAAGACATTTCAATATGCTAGTCAAAGCAAGTGAGAAATGGGTGCAAAGATGTTAAAACAGTTACTAACTAACAATTGCAAAAAAGCAGATCAAAGTGGGGAAATGAACTTTGTAATAACAGAAAGAAAAAGGAGTGAGTGGCTAGAAATAATAAAACTTCATTGTAAAGTTGACTATAGTTACTTCAGACTTATGAATGTGATCTGTTGTGTACCTAGCTCCTTCACCCTTAAACCCCCACTGTTCAAGGCAAGACCATGTGAAGATAAACATTTCTTCTGAGATAACCTTCATTACTTTAACTCTTTACATTGCCCCTCTTTAACAAGAACATCAGGGAAAGCAGTAAAGAAAGTCAATCAGGAAGCATCAGTGGTGTTTCGTTTGACAATATCAGAGCAGAGAAACATGAGAAACTTAAAAGAAGATAAAAAGGGAGATGACTAAAGGACATTTTAGCCCTCCTATGAGGAAAGGAGAAACCAATATGCTACTCAACATTACAATTTTGTTTAGTATTACCTTCATGTAGAAAATACTGAAGGATTCCCACTTCAGGAAAACAGTCTATGGACAAAGATCAAGTTGCTTATTGTTTAGGTGGGTAGTACCATCAGCTCCACAAGCCCAAATTCAGCAGAAATAATGTTAAGACATCTGAAACCTACCAACACTGCCAACATAACTGATAACTATCCACTTCAAAGGCCTTTGTTCCCAAGCACTGTTTGCAATTGATTTTATTACAGTACTGGCTGATGACATACAGATACAATGTTTCCAGCAAGCCAAAAATTAGCACAGATGGTCTATCATGATTTTCTTTCTTGATTTGTTAATGTATTATGAAGATTCCTCCCAATGAATGAGAAATCACATTTGATTATAAATTAATATTTCCTTTATTTAGAAGAATAAAAATATGAAACTATTTCAAATATACCTGTATGAATTTGCACAAATAACTATTTCAGCTATGTTTTAACTATTATCCTAAAAGCCCTCAATCTGTTATCTTTGTATGGTATTTGTCCTGCCGCCATACTCAAACAACTGTTTTGTTTGTGAGTGCTGAGTTCTATACAAAATTGGCTCCACTATAAATGGATGACATTTAATAGCAATTCATCTTTCAATATCTTTTGGTAATCCCTTATTCACCCTAATGCTTATGCCCCTCAGCAGCTGTTCAAAATTATTTTACTTTCCCATAGGCTCTCGATCATCAAAAGAGAAAATCAAAGTAAGGAAAAGGAACAATTTGAAAAAATATGATTTATGAAAAAGTCCCTGAAATAGATTTTAAAACTGAATATAATTAAAAGAGTAAATCAATCTAGCAAATCAATCAATACAGATTCTAGTAAAATTACTGAACTTAAAAAACATTCAGTAAAATAATTAAAATTATTTATTAAAGGTAGAAACCGAGATTAACATCAAACTTTGGCAACAAATCTTTATGCCAACAGAAAGAAGCATAGTACATTTAACATGCACAAGGAAAGAAAATTCAGGGCCACCACCGTGGTACAGTGGGATAAGCCATCACTTGGGACACCCACATCCCATATTGGAGGGCCAGTTCCATTACCCATTGCTCTACTTCTGATCAAGTGTTGATGTTATTATGCCTGGAAAGGCAACAGAGGATGGCCCAAGTACTTTGGTCTCTGAAACTCACATGGGAGACCTGGATGGAGTTCCTAGCTCCTGGTTTTGGGCTGGTAAAGGCCTATCCTAGCTGTTGCAGGCATTTGGGAAGTAAACGAGAGGATTGAAGATCTCCCTCTCTCTCCCCCCCTCCCCCGCTCTGTCTTTCAAATAAATAAATAAATCTCATTTTAAAAAGTAAATATGAGCCAAAGATTTTATGCCCTACCTGATTTTCAAATTAAGAGGTCATAGACATTTTTATTAATATGTGGGAACCCAGAAAGTATTGTCCCCACAACTTTTTCCTTATTGTTTAGAGAATGAGCTTCTAACAACCAAAACTTCCAGAGTGATGTCATCAACCTATGGTTAATGCCACTGGTCACTCACAGCAGTTAACATCACAAGAAAAGAGAGGAAACCATGCATTTTGTACCTCCAGATGGAACACAACACTACTTATGGAGCCAAAATTTAAAAAATCAACCTGAATCTGATCCAGTCTGTAGAATCAGCTACCAATTCACAGTAAGTTCTGGACAGAGAAGCGTATTAAATAACAGAAGAGGCCATGGCTGGTGCCGCGGCTCAATAGGCTAATCCTCCACCTAGCGGCACCGGCACACTGGGTTCTAGTCCCGGTTGGGGCACCGGATTCTTTCCCGGTTGCCCCTCTTCCAGGCCAGCTCTCTGCTGTGGCCCGGGAAGACAGTGGAGGATGGCCCAAGTGCTTGGGCCCTGCACCCCATGGGAGACCAGGAGAAGCACCTGGCTCCTGCCTTCGGATCAGCGTGGTGCGCCAGCCGCAGCGCGCCAGCCGTGGCTGCCATTGGAGGGTGAGTCAACGGCAAAGGGAAGACCTTTCTCTCCATCTCTCTCTCTCACTATCCACTCTGCCTGTCAAAAAAAAAAAAAAAGAAAAGAAAGCGTGGTGGGCAGAAATCAGGGGTACATATGCAAATACCCACAGGCCAGAGTGTCAGATGAGCCAGGTGGGTGCAGGCTGCAAAGGTAGGGAAGAGGTGGAGTCCATGCCTCTTTAAAAAAAAAAGAAGAAGAAGAAGAAGAGGCAATGAAGCCATATCCAGACTGTGGGAAAATCTTAGAGGACAAAGGATGCTATTTCTCTGACAAATAAAGTATAAGGAAAACAAGATGGAGGGGGTCTCTAGAAAAAAAAAATGCATATCGGGTGAAGCATAGCTAAACCAGTACTTGGAAAAAATCTTGGGGATTCCGAGTTGGTGGAATAGATAACCACGTACTGCACTAGCTAGCGATAAATATATTTTAAAAAAAAGTATAGGAAGTGCACTCTCAGGGGAGAATTGGAGTGAAAATCACACTATAAATCCTACAAGAGGAAGAGGAATGTCATGGACCTGTGTGGAACGTGCAGATGTGCAGCAGGAACACGGACACAGCACACAACTGCAGCAGTCAAGAGCCAGAACAGGTGGCATCTTGGAGACTGAGCTGAAACCATACTGCAGCAACCCATGGTGATACAGTCAGAGGGGGAGAGTGATGTAAGTACAGACTGGAGCCCTGTGGCCTAGCAGTTGCTGTCAGTTGTCCACGGACCCAGTGGAAGTAGAGGGGAATGTTTATCTCATCCGAGCCTCCCCACAACAGTGCCTGTTGCCTGGCTGAGAAAGGGCAGACACCACGTTAGATTTAGGCAGCAGCTCCAAAGCCTTTGTGTTGTCTCAGCAACTGGATGATACAGGACACCATCTTCCTGGCAGTACTAGCAGCAGTGGTGGGAAGAGAGCAACATTTGGGCAGTGGCTCTTGTGTATGTGTGTGATCCAGAGAGTCCAATGGAGGGAAAAATTCTCAGTCCCCACTGACTCTGAGCCTGGCTGGGAGGAATGAAAGGTGGCTGGGCACCTAGATAGGACTATGAGGTGTCCCTGTCCTCCCAACATACCACAGCTGCCAGAATCAAGATGCTTAGGCAGAGCTGGCTCGAGGAACATCTGCCTCTCTGTTGACCTGACAGGCTGGCAGGGCAGAGCAAAGCCTCTGCACCTAGCAACTGTGAGAGCCTTGTATGCTGAGACCCTGGGGACTCGGTGGTTACATGAGAGGTTCAGGGTGTAGCTGGATCTCTGGGCAATCACTGGGTGTGGCGCCACTGCTCAGAGCTCCTTGGTTGCCTGGGGCAGGTCATTGCAGTGGGAACATGGCTCACAGTGCGGACTGCACAGATCATTTGTGCAGTGTCATATGGTGGCACAAATGAGTGTTGAACACACTGGGGGCTAACATCCAGGCGTTGCTCAGCTTGGAGGAGAGGAGGTGAGGGGACGATCACACCAATAGAGGTGACCATTCACCCCATTTCTGTTAACAAGAGATCTACCATGCCCAACATGGGTATTACCTTGTATACTTGCCCCACCTTGGAGCACTGACTAGAGCTCCCTGGCCACCCACAGAAAATATCTCTTGGTATACACTGAAAGTGCAGACATTTCACTAAGCCACAGAGGAATAGTTCAAAGAAAAAGGCCATCAGATGAAAACAAAACAACAACAATTAACTGCACAAATGCCTAAAAATAAATGCAGAAATTCAAGAAAACAGAATAAGGAAGAAAACATGACCCCTCACCAGAGGAATACAGCAACATTTCAATATTACCATATGAGGATGAAGAAATTGATAAATGCCAGGAATGGAATTCAAAAATTAATCATAAGATTACTCAAAAGCAACCCGAAGCAAATCCACAAACTAAAGAAAATCATACATGACATAATGAATTTTTCCCATGAAAAAGAGATTTTAAAGAAAAATCAAAAAGAAATAATGGAAATGAAGAATTCAATAGATTGCATAAAAATGTAGTACAAAGACTTAACAACAGACTTAGTGAGGCAGAAGAAAAAACATCCAAGCTAGAAGGCAAATCTTTGGAAATCTTTCAGTCAGAACAAAAAAGAAAAGAAAAGAAGAGGAAGAGGAAGAGGAAGAGGAAGAGGAAGAAGAAGAAGAAGAAGAAGAAGAAGAAGAAGAAGAAGAAGAAGAGATTATTATAAAACCTAAAAGTAATTTTTGGAGAATTATGGAATACTATCAAATGACCCAATATACAGAGTTTAGGAGTTCCTGAAGGTGTGGAAAGAAAGAATGAATTAGAAGTCCTATTTAGTGGGGCCAGCGGAGTGGCACAGTAGATTAATCCTCTGTCTGCGGCACTAGCATCCCATATGGGTGCCGGTTCTAGTCCCAGCTGCCCCTCATCCAATCCAGCTCTCCGCTATGGCCTAGGAAAGCAGTGGAAGATGGCCCAGGTGCTTGGGCTCCTGCACCCATGTGGGAGACCGGGAGGAGGCACCTGGCTTCGGATCGGCACAGCTCTGGCCATTGCAGCCATCTGGGGAGTGAACCAACGGAAGGAAGACCTTTCTCTCTGTCTCTCTATCTCTCACTGTCTGTAACTCTACCTGTCAAATAAATAAATAAAGTCTTTAAAAGAAAGAAGTCCTATTTAGTGATAATTACAGAAAACTTCCCCAATTTGAAGAAAGGGACATCCAAGCACAGAAAGCACAGAACTCCTAACAGACATGATCAGAAAAGATCTTCACCTTGTCACATTATAGTCAAACTTTCCACAGTAAAACATAAAGAAAAGATCCTAAAATGTGCACAAAAGAAATGCCAGATTACTTTCAGAGGATCTCAAATTCTCACAGCTGACTTCTCATCAGAAACCCTAAAGGCTAGAAGAGAATGGCAAGACATAATACAGTCTTAAGATAAAAAAAAAAAAACTGCCAGCCCAGAATACTGTACCCTGCAAAGCTCTCATTTATTAATGAATGTGAAATAAAGACTTCCATAACAAACAGAAATTGAAAGAATTTGTCACCACTCATTCATCCTTACAAAAGATGCTTAAGGATGTGCTAATATACAGGAACATAGAAAGATATCCATCATTATTAAAGAATGTGAAGGCATAAAATCCCCCAGTAAAAGTACAAAGGAAATCCAAAGTAAGCAATAGGAATATTTATGAAAAAAAATGGCAGGGCCAAGTTTTTACTTATGAATAGTAACCTTGAATGTAAATGGCCTCAACTCTCCAGTTAAAATATACATACTGGTTGAATGGATTAAAAAACAAAACCCATCTATTTGGTGCCTATAAGAAACACGTCTTACTAACAAAGATAAATGCAAGCTGAAAGTGAAAGGATGGAAAAAGATATTCCATGCTAATGGAAAGCAAAAAAAGAGCAAGTGTCGCCATCCTAATATCAGGCAAAATAGAAAAAAAAAACTGTTAAAAGAGATGAAGAAGGGCACTATGCAATGATTGAGGGATCAATTCAACAAGATGTGACTAGAATAAATGTATACACACTCAGTAATAGGGTGCCTGACTATTTAAAACAAATGTTGAAGAACCTAAAGGAAGACATAGACCCCAATATAATAGTACTGGGAGACTTCAATATCCCACTTTCTTTTTTATTATTTTTTATTTATTTGACAGGTAGAGTTATAGACAGTGAGAGGGAGAGACAGAGAGAAAGGTCTTCCTTCCATTGGTTCACCCCCCAAATGTCTGCCACAGCTGAAGCTGCACCAATCCAAAGCCAGGAGCCAGGTGCTTCCATCTGGTCTCCCATGTGGGTGCAGGAGCCCAAGAACTTGGGCCATCCTCCACTGCCCTCCCAGGCCACATCAGAGAGCTGGAGTGGAAGAAGAGCAACCAGGACTAGAAGCAACACCCATATGGGATGCCAGCGCTGCAGGCAGAGGATTAGCCAAGTGAGAAACAGCACTGGCCCCCCACTTTCAGCAATGGACAGATCAATCAGATAGAAAATCAGCATGGAAACAACAGTTAATTGACACTATAGGCCAAATTGACCTACCTAATATCTACAGAACTTTTCACTCTACAGTTGCAGAATATACATTCTTCTCATCACTTCATGGAACTTTCTCTAGGATAGACCACATTCTTGGCCATAAAATAAGTCTCAATTTTTTTTTTAAAAATGACATTACATCATGCATCTTCTCTGACCACAACAGAACACAGCTAGAAATCAACAACTCAAGAATCTCTAGATGATACACAAACACATGGAGACTGAACAACATGTTCCTGAATGAACAGTAGGTCATAGAAGAAATCAAAAGAGAAATCAAAAAATATTCTGGAAATGAATGAAGATGATAGTACGCCATATCAAAACTTATGGGATACAGAAAAAGCAATGTTAAGAGGGGGAGTTATAGCAATCAGTTCCTACAAGAAGAAATGGGAAAGGTATCAAATAAATGAGCTATCAATGCATCTCAAGGACCTAGTAAAACAACAACAAACCAAACCCCAAAATAGTAGGAGGAAAGACGTAATGAAAATTAGAGAAAAAATAAACAAAATGGAAACAAAAAATACCAAAGATCAGTGACATGAAGAGCTGTTTTTTTGAAAAAGTAAACAAAGTTGATAAACCATTAGCCCAACTAACCAGATAAATAAGAGGGAGAACACATAAATCAATAAAATCAGAGATGTAAAGAAAAGGTAACAAGAGATGCCACAGAAATAAAAAGAATCATCAGGAATTACTACAAAGAGCTATATTGCATCAAATTAGGAAATGCTGTTATCCCTGGTATGCAGGGATGGTTCAACGTACACAAGTCAATCAATGTGATATACCACAATAACAAATTAAATAAATACCACATGATTATCTCTATAGATGCAGAGCAAACATTTGGTAAAATACAACATCCTATCATGATCAAAACCTTAAGCAAATTGGGTATATAAGGAACATTCTTCAGCACAATCAAAGCATTAAATGACAAGCCCATAGCCAGAATCATATTGATGGGAAACGCTGGAATCATTTCCACTAAGATCCAAAACCAGACAAGGATGCCTACTTTCACCATTGCTCTCAAGATAGTCCTGGAAGTTTTAGCCAGAGCCATTAGGAAGAAAAAGAAATCAAAGTGATTCAAATCAGAAAGGAGGAAGTCAAGTTATCTCTGCTTGCATATGACATAATTCTATATATAGGGGAAAACCAAAAGACTCCACTAAGAGACTATTAGAATTCATCAGAGAGTTTGGTAGAATGGCAGGACAGACAAAATCAATAGCCTTTGTATACACAGATAGTATCATGGCTGAGAAAGAACTTGTGAGATCAATCCCATTCACAATAGCTACAAAAAGAATAAAATACCTGATCCAGCCATCCTACTCCTGGTAACTTACCCAAACCAAAAGAAATCAGCATATGAAAGAGATATATGTACCCCCATGTTCATTGCAGCACAATTCACAATAGCTAAGATATGGAATCAACCCAGATGCCCATCAATTGTTGACTGGATGAAGAAATTAAGATATATATACACTGTAGAGTACTACTTGTTTGTAAAAAAAAAAAAGTGAAATCCTGTCTTTTGTAACAAGATGAACACAACTGGAAATTATACTTAGTGAAATAAGCCAGTCCTAAAAAGACAGATATTATATGTTTTCCTTGATCTGAGGTAAGTAATAGAGTACCTAAAATGGAGTAAAATGGACATTTTGAGATTCGATGATTTTTATAGCTCTTGTCTCTTTTGTTGAGGAACAGAATTTTTGTTTTCTTCATATTATTTGCTGAACTCTTTTAATTAGTGTATGGTTACTCTTATGAGTATAAAGTAAACTGAAAATAGATTTTTGTAAAAATTAAGAGTGGGAATGGGAGAGGAAGGAGGAACAGTGGTTGGAGCATGGGTGGGAGGGAGGGTAGGGTGCAAAACAAATATCTATTCATATAACTTTGGGATTAGCTTTTGTCCTCTCCTTCTAAAGAGAAGAGACTACTTGTGTGTATTAGAACCCCAGCTAATCCTTTCAGAATCCAATATCACTGAGATTAATTTTGGCGATTTCTCCTCTTCCTTCAAATAAGCATTTGCTTCTACGAATCACACAACCCAGGCAACTCCCAGAGAAATGAACTTTGTTGGCTGTAATTTTGGCAGTAACTTTTTAATCCCCTTTTCCTTCAGCTAAGCATTTACCTGTATAAGTCAGACCCCAGAGCTTTCTTTGGGATGAAGCATCACTGGAATTTATTTCAGTGTTCACCTAGAGACTGAGCCTTCCCCTGCACTTTGATTTTTATTGTCAGTTTCTTTGTCCAATCTCAACCTCAAGCTTGCCTTTTGCTAATGTCATTCTTCTTTCCCTCTTAGCACCCTAGTTTCCTTCTTTCCTCCAATAAGACTAAAAGATTTGTTCACTTGACATCTATGAATTATTTGAATCTTGATTTAAGTAGTGTCTGAGGCATATATGAGTGCTCTCCAAAAAGTTCATGAAAACTGTGTATTACGAAAAACAATGCATGGGCTTTAAAATATGTTGCACCAAAATAAATATCTTTTAAGTCCTGCTTTTCACAAAACTTTTTAGGATTTTTGTTATATAAGAAAGGAAGGAGGAAAGAGGGTGGGAGGCAAGAGTGAGAGGTATCCTTATGCTCTTAAAACTGTATATATGGGGGCCAGCACTGTGGCACAGCTGGTTAAAGCCCCAGCCTGCAGTGTTGGCATACCATATTGGTGCCGGTTTGAGTCACGGCTGCTCCACTTATGATCCAGCTTCCTGCTAATGTGCCTGGAGAAGCAGCCTTAAGCCCCTGCACACTTGTGGGAGACCCAAAAGAAGCTCCCAGCTCCTGGCTTCTGATCAGCTCAGCTCCAACCTTTGTGGCCAGTTGGGGAGTGAACTAGCAGATGGAAGACCTCTCTCTATCTCTGTCTTGACCTCTCTCTGTAACTCTGTCTTTCAAATAAGCAAAAAAAAATCTTTAAACAAAGTCTGTATATATGAAATACATGAAATGTGTTTCCTTTATATAAATTGAAAAGTAAAAAAAAATTAAATTCAAAAAAGTTATGTTATTATTTATTTAAGAGACTGAGAAACAGAGATCGAAAAACTGAGAAAGAGAGAGAAAGAGGTCCCATCTGCTGGTTCACTCCCCCAAAAGCCTACAGTTGCAGAGACTGGGCCAGGCTGAATCCAGAAGCCAAGAACTAAATCCAGGTTCCCACCTGCGTGGCAGGAAGTCAACTACACGGGTCATCACTGAAGCTGTTTAGGGTCTGCATTAGCAGGAACTGGGAGGCAGAAACCAGAGCTGGTTACTAAATCCAGGTAGTCTGCTATGGGATATATGAATCTCAGCCAGTGTCTTAAACACTAGGCTGGATTCCTACCCCTCCACAAACCTTTTGAAGTAAACTTGCACACTCCAACCTTGAGACTGGCTATACAGAATCCATATTTTAAAACTTAAAGAGAAAGAAAGAAAAAGTAGAATATGAGGAAGATAATAAAAAAAAAACCTGTTCCTTTAATATGACTTAAATCAGAGAGAGCTAAAGAATACCAGATTTGATACGAGAGAGAATATCCACATAAGATAAACAGTTGGTCCATCATCTATTTAGTATATTGAGACTCCTGATTATATATGGTAATCTGCCTCTCCCTGTCTTAGTCCATTTGTGCTTCTATTATAAAATACCCAAGACTTCTTAATTTATACAAAGATAAACTTATTTTCTCACAGTTCTAGAAGCCAACAAATCCAAATCAGGGTGCCGGTAGGTTTGATCATCTGATGATAGCTGCTCTTGCATCTAGATGGCATCTTATTGTTGCATTCTTCAGAGGGGAAGAAGGCCATGTCTTCACGTAGAAAGTCAAGAGATTTAAATGCTAAGTAAACCGTCTTTTCGAAGGACTTAATCTTTTTCATGAGGGGTAGGAGTTCCCATGGCCTAATCACTTCTTAGAACTGCTATATTGGCCATTAAGTTTCACACTTGAATGTTCACAGAGACACATACAAACATAGCCTTCCCCCTCCAGAAGCAGCATCTTAAAGATTCGAGATTTTATCAAACAGCTCTTTTCTAGTAAATTCTATCCTCATCTCTCCACTCTCATAGAATTACACAGGGTAGGGATTAGTTCCATTATGTTCCATGCAAACACATATGACCCAGATCACCACCATTTGCTTCTTCTAGAATGTTATCTCTCCACTGAAGAAAGTTCAAGGAAGGAGAGTTCTACTTAATTCACCTTCAATCAATTATTTCCTGAGCCCACATCTGATATCTTCTTCAGACCAGCCCTCACAACCAATCATTCCTGGTTAGACTTTTCCTTGTCCCTTTGGCCCAGTGATGTATCTTCCAAGCCCTGAGACCAGACGAGTGTCCTAGGGAAAGCCCTCTCAGGAACAACAGCAATTGTGACAGGGGGCTGAGCTTGGGGTGTGGGTGTCGCTCCCCGTCTTCATGGAGGAACGACACAGGACCCTGCGCTGTTCTTTTGTCTGCTCGGCCCTTCCCGGGTTTGCTGCTGGTTCTTCCCGGGTTGGCTACCGACCCTTCCACCTCCGTGGAAGGGCGGTTCCCCCTGGCCACTTTCCCCACTTCCGCGGGGGAGCGGCACACCGCCGGCCGGCTCTCTCGGGGGCTGCACAGGTGTTCCTTCAGATAGATGTTCCCCTTAGATGTTCCCGGTGCATGCCGTCTCTCTCCTCCTTTATAGTCCTCCTCCGCCAATCCCAACTCGGCTGCCCACACGCCGAGTACGCTGCTCTCCTCCAATCAGGAGCAGCTCCTGCAGCTTGTCAAGTTGGTGAGAGGCAGCTGGGTAGAAGCTGTTGCCTCCTCTCCCAGCACCATATTGTGGGAGAGCAGATGCATAGAATAAGTCTTAATTCCAGTAACTTAGTCTAGTCCGAGTTGCTCCCAGTTGCTCCCCACATGTGGGATTTCATGGGCACTGTCCAATTGGTGATCCTCCCTTCCAAACATATGTGTGTCTGGACATGCAAATTCTGGAGGGCTAACAATGGCCACAGCTACTCAGGAGAGGAGTTTCAGAGAAAAAACTGAGCTCTAGTGGCTCCCTCTTCTGATTCCCTTCACTTTTCTATTGGTCTAGTTCAAGAATTTTGCCCAGTGAATACTCAGCTTATTTTGAGAAAGAAACCCTTGGATCCTTACAGAATGGCCCCAAATGCCAATATTTGCTCCTGCCTCAAGTGAAAAAAAAAATCAAGACTGCCTCTTTCCCTGACACCAGCAATCTCAGTCTTTCTGGGCTTGCCAAAGGTATTAAAAGTACAAGAAGCAATTAAACATATTGCTGATGTACAGAAATGTATAAGTCAGTGAGGATATTTTGAAAGTAGAACATAAATAAACTAAACAAGCATAAACATATCTAGCTTTACCCCAGATTTTGCAAAGGGAGAGGTTAATAACATTTGTCAACCATCCACAAGTGTCTGAACTGCTGGAAGAGGAAAACAGAAGTGCTAAATTATTTGAACAAATTTGGAGCGACAGAATTTTAAGATATTAAAGCAGGTGATAGACTAGATTTTCACCTTGAAGAAAATCCTTACTCTGAAAATAGAGTTTTCTCCAAAGAATATCATCTGAATGAGAGTGGTGATCCATTTTCAAATTCCTCTGAAGCCAAATGGAAATCTGGGAAGGATTTGACAAAACATTCAAGGTAAATGAAGAATAAAGTCATCAATTCTAGGTAGCATAAGGAAACAGAAAGCTTCTTTGCCTGGTTTATTGGCCATTCTGTTGCAGGTGCAGATGAGTTTGGAGAGGTAATCAAAGGTGATACTGGACCAAATTCAGTATAATGTTACTTGGTTCTTGATATGAATAATAAAGAAAATTAAGGAGAAATCGATGATGATGATGATGATGATGATGATAGAGAAGAAGAAGAAGGAGGAGGAGGAGGAGGAGGAGGAGAAGAAGGAGAAGGAGACAAAGAAAAAGAAGAGGAGGAGGCTGAAGGCAAAGAAGATGATGATAATAAATTGTAGGAAAGAAGGATGAATGAAAAGATAACTAATGGAACACTGATAGATTCTGCTATGCTTTGCATATTAGTTTGGATGTTCTCTAAAGGTTCATAGGTTAAAGGCTTGTCATCAGGATGGTACTATTCAGATGGTGGAAATTTTATGAGGTGGGGCCTAGTGAGAGATCCTTAGGTTGTTGGGGGTGTGCCCTTGTAAGGTTTTTCTCACAAAAGTGTTGTTTCAAAAACCCGAGTTTGGCTCCCATCATTCTGCTACTAGACTTTCCATGTGAACTTTTTTCTGTACATGTTCCACCATCCTCCGTGAGCAAATCACAGAGCCAAGTCCTCTGTTATTCCATTTGCACAATAAACCTCTAAAACTGTGAGCTAAATAAACCTCTCTTTCTTCATAAGTTTCTTGTCTCAGGTATTTCATTACATTGATGAAAAATTGATAAAGATTTAAATCTTCTTTATTTCAAATTTGTATCTAGGAACTGTTGCTGTGGCGCCTACATCCCATATGGGCGCTGGTTCAAGTCCCAATTGCTCCACTTCCCATCTAGCTCCCTGTTAATGATCTGGGAAAGCAACAGAGGATGGCCCAAGTCCTTGGGCCCCTGCCACCCATGTGGGAGACCCAGAAGAAACTCCTGGCTCCAGGCTTTAGATTAGCTCAGCCCCAGCTGTTGTAGCCATTTGAGGGAGTGAAGCAGCGAGTGGAAGATTCTCTCTCTCGCTCTCACTCTCGTTCTCTCTCTCTCGCTCTCTAACTCTGCCTTTCAAATAAATACACACATATATCTTTAATTTTTTAAGATTTATTTTATTTATTTGAGAGACAGTTACAGAAAGAGAGGAGAGACAGGAGAGAGAAATCTTCCACCCACTGGTTAACTCCCCAAATGGTTGCAACAATCAGGGCTGGGGCAGGCTGAAGTCAGAAGTCAAGAGTTTCGTCCAGATCTCCCTTGTGAGTGTAGGGGCTCAAGAACTTTGACCATCTTCTGCTGCTTTCTCAGGCACATTAGCATGGAGCTGCATTGGAAGTGGAGAAGCCGAGTATCAAAATGGTACCAAATGGGTTGCCAGCTCTGCAGGTGGCAGCTTTACCTATAGTGCTACAATGCTGGACCCTAAAAATAAAATCTTAAAATTTTGATCCAGGGGCCGGCACTGTGGCGCAGCAGGTTAACTCCCTGGCCTGAAGCACTGGAATCCCATATGGGCGCCGGATCAAGTCCCGGTTGCTCCACTTCCAATCCAGCTCTCTGCTATGGCCTGGGAAAGCAGTAGAAGATGGCCCAAGGCCTTGGGCCCCTGCAACCACATGGGAGACCGAGAGGAAGTTCCTGGTTCCTGGCTTTGGATAGGCGCAGCTCCGGCTGTTGTGGCCAATTAGGGAGTGAACCATTGGATGGAAGACCTCTCTCTCTCCCTCTCCCCCTCTCCACTCTCTAAGTAACTGTGATTTTCAAGTAAAATAAATAAACCTTTAAAAAATTAAAAAAAAATTTGATCCAGTTCCTGGGCAGAAGTTGCATATTTTTTGTCTTCCTTTTGTGTTCATATGTCCTTTTCTGAAGGCCTGTTTTGTCCACACCATGGTTTTCAACTTATTTGGGGAAGAGAATACCTTGAGCAGATACAATAGAAAAAAAATCCTGCTTTCCATTCCACCTTCATTTTTATCTCTTCCTGTATGTAATCAAAAACTGTATGTCATAAAATCACTGTCATAAATGGAAGAAAGAAAAACTTCTGCTTCTTTCACTCTGCTATAAACTAGAGAATGCTAAGCCGCTGTACAGTAGAGCACAGAATTCTAAGCTCTTCCCTCCCTCTGTATATTGGGCTCAGAGATTACACTGTGTGTCTCTAAGTGAATATGGACTATTAGCATTTACCAACATGCATGTCTACTATCTCTTGTTTAAAAAAGAAAAAGAAAAACTCTGAAAATAGGATTATAGGAGGTCTACAAAGGTTGGTCTTGAGATGTTTGGGCGGGTTAAATGGGCATTTTGATGTCGTAGATTCTCCTTTGGCTTGTTTCATTGTTATATTTAAAGCAGTTTAAGACTGTGTTCCTGAAATAAAATTCTGCCCTAATGATAACTTGAGTCTTTCCACTCAATGGGGGAATCAACAGAATCTGTTGAATCTTATTTGGGATTGACATTCATTATTATAATTTTGTTCTGATTTATTTTTTAATTTTCTTTTTGTTTTACTGGATAGGTAAGATGATGCTCAGTTCTAAATGTTAAAATTGTACAAGATGTTTTGTTACCAAAAAAACTAAATATGTACACAGACACACACACACACACACACACATACAAGTTCTGCCCACTCATTCAGGCCATACTATAGCTCCTCAAAGTGGTACCCTAATGATATGTATAAATAATGATGACTTTTTATCCCCTTCCAACAAAATTATCTCAGTCTCAGTGCAGGCCATGATGGTGTTTTAATTAATCAAAATGTAGGGCACATATTCTGACATAAGAACTTATAGCCAGAGATTTTGGAATTGAGTCTACTTTTGAAAAATCCAGGGATTTCATTTCCAGAAAGTAGATCTAGACTAGATTTTTAAAAGAACCTAAAGTCCAATTCACCTAAATGAACATAATCCACTAACTGGACATTATTGGATGTCCGTGTGGTCAATACTGTGCACTATTGGATCAAAGCTTCCACTATTCATTTCTATGGGTCGATGATAGAGCTTTTTTCAGCTCCAAAATGTTATAAGGGGCACACAGTTCTCTTTAAATGTGAATATGTGTAACAGCTGGACATGCTGGGATTCTTGTGGCTAAATAGTGTAAATACCAAGTAAAGACGCTTAGTGATTATTTTAAAGATGTACAAATTTTTCATACACACCAATTGACAACACAGCTTCAAAGACGGGTGACAAGAGCTATGAACTGGTAGTCAAGAAACTCAAGCATTTTCATTCACTAGCTCTGTCACCTTAAACCAATATAAGATGCTTAAAGCAGGTTATCTAAAAAATATTTCCAAATTCAATAAAGGATCAGAGCTTGGATCTTTGCAATTTTCAAGCTCCGACAGAAAGGATAATAGGAAAAAATTTCTTGGCTCTATCAACTTTCTTCAGGTCTGTGTATATGTAGAAATATACAAAAGACATCTCTGAAGAAGTGTGATTCTTCTCTTTCTTCAGAATTAAAAAGGTGCAGTGGTCTACACTATTGTCTTCTCTTAAATCCAAGAGGTACTTCAAAAGTTACATGGAAGATGGAATTAAAATAAGTTTATATTGGTATAAAAATACTTTGAAATCCATGCATTTCCATGAATTTTTGAAGATCTCCATGCATGTATGAATTTTCCAAAATTCATGGAAAACACGTGTTATAAAAAAAACTATGCATGGATTTAAAAATATTTTTGCACCAAAATAAATATACTATCTTTTAATTTCATTTATCATGAGATTTTTGAAGTAACTTCATACAAATGCCCACTTTCCTTAATGTAGTCCCAAATAGGTTTAGGCATTTTCTCTTCCATCCAAAGCCAAATAAGCACTGCTAAAATTTTAGCAACTTGTTCTCCAGGGTGGGAGGAAAACAGGTCTTGATTTGTAGAACTTGTATATTTCTATGTTGTAAAAATCTCCTATCATGGCTTATTTAAAACCACCAACCAAAGTGATGTCACTGAATGCAGTATTTGGAAGAGACGAACAGAATTAATTCTCTTCATTGGAGAAACCTTTCAAGATATTGGCACAGGCAAAGAATTTCTGGAAAAGACCCGGGAGGCACAGGCAGTCAAAGCCAAAATTAACTATTGGGATTGCATCAAATTGAGAAGTTTCTGTACTGCAAAAGAAACAGTCAGGAGAGTGAAGAGACAACCGACAGAATGGGAAAAAATATTTGCAAACTATGCAACAGATAAAGGGTTAATAACCAGAATCTACAAAGAGATCAAGAAACTCCACAAAAACAAAACAAACAACCCAATTAAGAGATGGGCCAAGGACCTCAATAGACATGTTTCATAAGAGGAAATCCAAATGGCCAACAGGCACATGAAAAAATGTTCAAGGTCATTAGCAATCAGGGAAATGCAAATCAAAACCACAATGAGGTTTCACCTCACCCCGGTTAGAATGGCTCACATTCAGAAATCTACCAACAACAGATGCTGGCGAGGATGTGGGGAAAAAGGGACACTAACCCACTGTTGGTGGGAATGCAAACTGGTCAAGCCACTATGGAAGTCAGTCTGGAGATTCCTCAGAAACCTGAAGATAACCCTACCGTTCGACCCAGCCATCCCACTCCTTGGAATTTACCCAAAGGAATTTAAATTGGCAAACAAAAAAGCGGTCTGCACCCTAATGTTTATTGCAGCTCAATTCACAATAGCTAAGACCTGGAACCGACCTAAATGCCCATCAACGGTAGACTGGATAAAGAAATTATGGGATATGTACTCTTTAGAATACTATACCGCAGTAAGAAACAACGAAATCCAGTCATTTGCAACAAAATGGAGGAATCTGGAACACATCATGCTGAGTGAAATAAGCCAGTCCCAAAGGGACAAATACCATATGTTCTCCCTGATCGGTGACAACTGACTGAACACCAAAAAGGAAACCTCCTGAAGTGAAATGGACACTATGAGAAATGGTGACTTGATCAGCATAGCCCTGACTGCTAATGGACAACTTAATACATTATCCCTCTTGGTAGTTTTTTTGTCTGTTCTACTTAATATGACTGGTTTAATTCTGTAATTATCACACAGTTATTCTTAAGTGTTGAAAATTAACTGAAATGTGATCCCTGTTAAACATAAGAGTGGGAATAAGAGAGGGAAGAGATGTATAATTTGGGACATGCTCAAGCTGACTTGCCCCAAATGGTAGAGTTAGAAACATACCAGGGGATTCCAATTCAATCCCATCAAGGTGGCATGTACCAATGCCATCTCACTAGTCCAAGTGGTCAATTTCAGTTCACAATTGATCATAATGAAAGGACTAAGAGTCAAAGGGAGCACATAAACAAGTCTAGTACCTGCTAACACTAACCGATGGAATAAATAAAGGGGAGAGTGATCCAACATGGGAAGTGAGATACTCAGCAGACTCATAGAATGGCAGATGTCCTAAATAGCACTCTGGCCTCAGAATCAGCCCTAAAGGCATTCGGATCTGGCTGAAAAGCCCATGAGAGTATTTCAGGCATGGAAAGCCAAGACACTCTGGCAAAAGATCTCTGTGAGTGAGATCCCAGTGGAAAGAACCGGTCATCAAAGAAGGAGGTACCTTTCTCTGAAGGGAGGAGAGAACCTCCACTTTGACTATGACCTTGTCTAAACAAGATAAGAATCGGAGAACTCAGAGGGCTTCCATAGCCTTGGAAACTCATGACTGGAGCATAGGGAGACTACTGATGCCATAGACAGGAGTGTCAATTGGTAAAGTCAACAACAGGAGTCACTGTGCACTTACTCCTCATGTAGGATCTTTGTCCTTAATGTGCTGTGTATTGAGATTTAATGCTATAACGAGTACTCAAACAATATATTTCACTTTGTGTTTCTATGGGGGTGCAAACTGTTGAAATCTTTACTTAATGTATACTAAACTGATCCTCTGTAAAAAAAAAAAAAAAGAAATTATCAATTCCCAACTTGACTCTCACTGGGATTAAACATGACAATAGGTCTGATCTGATTTCATCATCATTTAAAAAAATCATCTATTATTTTTCACTTTATGTTTCTGTGTGGGAGCAAACTTTTGAAATCCTTACTTAAGGTATACTAAGCTGATCTTCTGTGTATTAAGATAATCGAAAATGAATCTTGATGTGAATGGAAGGGGAGAGGGAGTGGGAAAGGGGAGGGTAGTGGGTGGGAGGGACGGTATGTGGGGGAAGCCATTGTAATCCATAAATCGTACTTTGGAAATTTATATTCATTAAATAAAAGTTAAAAAAAAGGAATTAATTCTCTTAAGATTCTGTGGGCAAGCTCCAGATTTCTGTTCAGAAGTGTAATCCATCCGTAACAGAAGGAGAGATTAAAAAGATGACTAATAGCTTCCAAATATAAAGGGCTATCACAAAAGGTGATATTAATTTTCTAATTTAATGGTGCATTGAATAAACGAAACAGTCTATTGAGGGAAGATGAACAATTGGTGTAAAACACAGAAATTAGACTTCTGATCAAAAGCCTAACTCTGGCCTTAGTTACAGGCAATCACTTAGCCTTTGGGGGCTGTAGAATCCTGACCTAGGAGATAGCACTGTGATGCAGTGTGTAAAGCCATCGTCTGTAAGAGCCAGCATGCCATATGGGTACCAGTTCGATTGCCGGCAGCTCCATTTCCTATCCAGCTCCTTGTTAATGCACCTGGGAAAGCAGTAGAAGATGGTCGAAGTACTTGGGCTCCTGCCACCCACATGGCAGGTCTGGAAGAAGCTCCTGACTCTTGGTTTTGGCCTTGCTAAACACTAGCCATTGAGACCATTCCGGGGGTGAACCAGTGGATGGATGGAATATATTTCTCTCTCTCTCTCTGTCTGTAACTCTGCCTTGCAAATAAATAAATTTAAAAAAATCCTACTCTAGAATAACTTAATATGGTAGGACTTGCAGAGTTCTAAGAAAAATGTCTGCTATACCCAAAATATTGACTTTTATTATTTTTACCACCATCCTTTACAGAACTGATATTAATAGCCAGTCTGCTCTCTTCACAGATCATTGGAAACTGAAATATACTCTTCAAAAACTATTCCAATGTAAGATATGATCTCTTGATGATTTCAGGGATGTAGGAAAATTAAAGGAGTTCCTAAGGGAAATGTAGGTTAACTTTATCTAAAAAGCTTTATCTTTTTTTCCAGAAAACTTTAGAATTAAGAGAATCTCATTGTATATGAAAAATTCTGCCATAGTCAGAATCAGAATCAAAGGAGAGTTTGATAGACTTTAGTGATCATCTGATCCAACCTTCTCAATTTAAAATGTGAAAATAGTTGCCGAAAGTTTTTAAAATTAACTAATTTATTTGAGAAGGAGAGAGGAAGGGAGGGAGGGATAGAGAGAGAAGGGGGGCAGAGAGGACACTCCCATCATAGGTTAATTCCCCAGATGTCTGCAACTTGACTGAAGCTTGAAGCTGGGAACCCAACTCAGGTCTTCTACATGGGTGGCAAGGACACAGCACTTGAGAAGAGGCCACTACCCCGTAGGTTCTGCCTTAACAGGAAGTCAGGGTTAAGAGCCAGAGCCAGGTATCAAACCCAGGCAACCACATGTGAGACATGAGTGTCTTAACAGATATCTTATTTCTGGGCTAAGCATTCACCCAATAGTTGCTGAATGTTTAAGTGACTTAACTAAAAACTTAGTGGCAGAATGAAGACAAGTATCTAGTTCATTTGACTAGCAGTATTCTTCCCACCAAGAGCATAGAAATACTGGTCCTTGGTCACTTGCAATTCCTGTCACTTAGCCAGGCAAAAATGGATAGTAAACAGAAAAAACACTCTTAACTAGCATTCTGGTGTCAGAAACTAGTGGAATTTTTTAACACATTTTACAAATATAATTCAGTTTCAGAGTTTGGGATTCAATCTAATAATTATTTTCTTAAAGGAGGGAGAAACTGAGAGATCAGGGTCAATCTAAAGTTATTCTAGGATCACTTTTTTGCCTGTTTGCAATAGTTAGGGTTTCCTAGAAATAGAAAATTGGTAGGATATAGGCAAATATATTGATACAATATAGGTATGTACATATATATATATATACATACATATATATGTATATAAGCATATGAAGGGGAATTTATTAGGGTATCTAGCTTACATGATTATGACAGTTGAGAAGTTCCATGACTGGTCGTCTGCATACTGGAGACTCCTGAGATGACAATAATGTGGTTCAACCCAAGTTCAAGGGCCTCAGAATCAGGAGAGGTGATGATGTAACTCTCAGTTCAAGGCCAAAAACCTGATTGCCAATAAAGGGGCCACTGGTGTAAGCTCTAGAGTTGAAAGGCCAGCTACTGATGTTCAAGGCAGGAATGGAGCCTGTCCTCACTCTCAGAGCTAGAAGTCAATGCACCTGTATTCAATCCCTCAAGATTTCTAGCTCATTGATGATGCCCTCTGACATCAAGGCTAGGTCTTTTCAACCACTTGGAAAAACCCTCACAAACACCCCAAAATAATGCTTTGCCAGGTTTCTGGGTATTCCTTAACCTAGTCAAGTTGACTCCATAAATCAACCATCACACTGCTTTTTTTCAGAGATAAGAGAAAGGGCCCCCTGGTCCACGAAGATCCAAAGTGTAGTCTTTCCCAAACAGCCCCATCACCTTCCTGAGCTTCAGTTTGTGGGGAGCAATCCGGACTGGACTAAGTTACTGGAATTAAGACTTATTCTATGCATCTGCTCTCCCACAATATGGCGCTGGGAGAGAAGTAAACAGCTTCTACACAGCTGCCTCCAGTTCAGCTAATAAACTGTAGGACTTGCTCCTGATTGGAGGAGAGCAGCGTACTCGGCGTGTGGGCAGCCGAGTTGGGATTGGCAGAGGAGGACTATAAAGGAGGAGAGAGACGGCATGCACCAGGAACATCTAAGGGGAACATCTAAGGGGAACACCTAAGGGGAACATCTAGCTGGAGGAACACCTGTGCAGCCCCCGAGAAAGCCGGCCGGCGGTGTGCCGCTCCCCTGCGGAAGTGGGGAATGTGGCCAGGGGGAACTGCCCTTCCACGAAGGTGGAAGGGATAGTAGCCAACCCGGGAAGAACCAGCAGCAAACCCGGGGAGGGCCGAGCAGACAAAAGAACAGCGCAGGGTCCTGTGTCATTCCTCCACGAAGAGGGGGAGCGACACAGTTTTTTTCATTTTTACAGTTAATTAGTTGACTAGATTATTCCATTTTCAGTTTAGGATCCTTTTATTTAATGTCTATTTCATGACAAAAATTGTTCTCAACTCTCGGGATAACAAGAAGAAGCCAACAAGTTACTCTCCTTATTGAGTTAAAGAATCTAGTGAGGGAAACAGACACAAATTATACTGTAGGTGTAAATATACTATTATTTGTGCAATAATATCAATGTGTACATGTTGCCACAATGGAAAAATGAACCCTGGTAAGGAGAAAGGCTTCAAAAAGCAGGTAATATTTGAGCTAGGTCCTGAAGGATATGTAAGAGTTTAATTGGTGAAGAATATGAGCTAGAGCATTCCCCAGCAGGAATAACAGTATTCACACAGGTCAACAAGCATCAAAGTGTGTGGTAGTTTTGGGTAACATCAAGAAATTCGGAATGAACAGAACTGAGAATCAATAGTAATGGCAATAAGCATTTGTGGAGTGCATGGTATGAACTAGGAACTGTTCTGTTTATCAGTATAAAAACATTAATGAGGACAGGCATTTAGCCTAGCAGTTAAGACATCTGTATCCCACATCAGCGTGACTGTATTTGGGCCCTTGATCCAGCTCCCAAATCCAGCTTCCTACTACTGTAGACCCTGAGAGACAGTGGTGATGACTCAAATGACTGGGTTACTCTCACCCTCAAAGGAGATCTGGATTGAGTTCTAAGTCCTTGGCTTAGGCCCGAGCTGCAATCCAGCAATTGTGGACATTTGGGTAGTGATATTTGGATGTGAATATGTTATCTCAGTTTCTCTTAAATAAAAATAATAATGAAAAAATATGTTAAGCATTTATTTACTTATTTGAAAGACAGAGTTACAGTGAAAGAAGAAGAAAGAGAGAGAGAGAGAGAGAGAGAGAGAGAGAGAGAGAGATCTTCCATCTGCTGGTTCACTCCCCAAATGGCTGCAACAGCTGGGGCTGGGCCATGCTGAATCCAGGAGCCAGGAGCTTCTTCCAGATCTCCCATGTTGGTGCAGGGGCCTAAGTACTTGGGCCATCCTCAGCTACTTTCCCAAGCACATTAACAGGGAGCTGAGTTGGAAGTGGAGCAGCCAGGACTCAAATCAGCACCCATATGGCATGCTGACACTGCAGACAGAATCTGAACCTTCTATACCACAGTGCTGGCTCCAATAATTAAAACATTAATAAGATACTTTGCTTTCTTTTAAATCCAGAATGGATTCTACATCTCAATTTAAACTAGCCACATTTCAGATGTTCAGAACTACTTGTGGCTAGTTACTGCTATATTGGACAATCCACCCTAAGTGATACTTTTTATTGTCTTCAGTGTTTAGAGAGTTTTTGGTTTTTATTCCCTTTGTTTAAACCATATTATAGGTCACATTATCCCAGGTGATCACTGGTGAGCTCTGAAAACTCAGAGTCTCTCTAACTGACCTGTTATGTGTTCTTTAAATTTATTGTCACTTGGGTCAAGCCAATTGACCTTCTTCTGGTCAACATTCACATTCTTGTACTTGTCTGGTAGGCAAATAGATATCCCATTGGACCTCAGAACAGATTTCATAGAATAGATATGCATTATGGCTTATTCATCAGCATACAGTGGTTGTTGAAATCATGGGAATGGATGAGGTCAGTCAGGGAAAGTGTTTAACAGTAGTCTCCTTCTTATTCTCAGAGGATATGTTCGAATAGATGCCTGAAACCACAGAGAGTACTGCAGCCTAAATGAGGGTTTTTCAGAAAGGCATTATGGTACAGTGAGTTAAGACTTGGGTTAAGCCATGTCTTGTGATGCCCATATTCGATATCAAGTGCCTGGTTCAACTCCTGGATACTTCACTTCTGATCCAATTTCCTGCTAATGCACTTGGGAAGGTAGAGGTGGTGGCCCAACTGTTTGGCTCCCTGCCACTGACATGGGAGACCTGGATGGAGTTCAGATTCTTTATCTTTAGCCAGGCCCAGCCAGCTCTAGCTGTTGCATACATTTAGGAAATGAACCAGTGGATAGAGCATCTCTCTGCCTTCCTAATTAACTAAAAGATAAACACCGATAACTAATAATAAAAATGGGGGCCGGCGCCGCGGCTCACTAGGCTAATCCTCCACCTTGCGGCGCCGGCACACCGGGTTCTAGTCCCGGTCGGGGCGCCGGATTCTGTCCCGGTTGCCCCTCTTCCAGGCCAGCCCTCTGCTGTGGCCAGGGAGTGCAGTGGAGGATGGCCGAGGTGCTTGGGCCCTGCACCCCATGGGAGACCAGGAAAAGCACCTGGCTCCTGGCTCCTGCCATCGGATCAGCGCGGTGCGCCGGCCGCAGCTCACCGGCCGTGGTGGCCATTGGAGGGTGAACCAACGGCAAAGGAAGACCTTTCTCTCTGTCTCTCTCTCTCTCTCACTGTCCACTCTGCCTGTCAAAAAAAATGGGATAATTATAACAATATACTGTAATAAAAGTTATTTTAAAACTTAAGATTTTTTTATTTATGGAATTTCCCATTTAACATTTTGGACATTTTGACATTTAATGTTTTCAGCAAAATATTTTGGATAACTGAAACTGTAGACAGTTAATCACATATAAGAGAAGGCTACAGTATATTCTGCAGAATGAGAAGTGGATTGAGAAGTTCAGGAAAGCATCTTCACTTAAGATAGAGACCAAAGGAAGAGAAACTGTCAAGATATCAGAAGCACAACCAGGGATAGCATGATGTCCCATGAGCTAAGAAGCAGAAACTTTTAAGAAAGTAGTGGGGAACCATATCAGTTGCTGTAGAGAGGCCATGATGATTAAAGAGGCTGTCAGCTCTATAGTCACACAATTTCATGATCAGCTAACTAGGGCCCTTTCAAAGATAAAGAAGTTAAATGTTTTAATGAAAAGAAAAGAAAGATGGTAGGGTTTTTATTAAATTGCCCACATTAAACTTTTCATTTTAGTGAAAGACTCCCTCTTGTGTCCAGACTGGAGATTTTCTTGACAGTTGGCAAAAGACTTTAAGAACAGCCTCTGCTGATTTATATTTTTCCTAATATTCTTCCATAGTAATCATTTTTGCAAATAAATAAATGTTTGCCAATTAATTTTACATTCAAACAGAAACATCATAACAAAAACAAAAATATGAGATGGTGTTTTTCCTCTAGACTCAGGGCTGCTGTAGAAAAAAAGCCATCATGTCAACACAAAAAGATGCCATTGAGTTTTTTACACACTTCCCAAAGGGACACAATTAATTGAGATTCAATAAATTCTGAGAAAGACTAACATGTTTAACAATAAAATCAGGTGATTCATATTCTCCATACAGTTTGAAAACTATCTCTTGATGCCCCCACACTTGCATGTATCAACTAAACAGAGAGGAAATAAATAAAGCTTTCACTTTAAGGGAGTCAGGAGATCTGTAAGGCTCACAGTCCAGACACAGAGAGAAGAGTAACTGTGGATGGTACCAGAAGCAGAGCTCCTAGCCTGGATGTCCCACTGGTGGAGGCTCTGGGTAATGAGAGAGAAAACAGCATCCTAGAAAGTTGGGAGACCTGGAGCTAGCTCTGCCTCTAAGTGTATGTGTGTAACCTTAAGCAAAGACCCTCCTTCTCTGGACCTCAGATTTCCTTCTAATGGTACATTTTTATTCCATGATCTGAGAATCATACCATGAAAAAGGCAAGACTATATATAAAGCAGATGATGCTTCCCATATCCTTATCTGACTTGTTTTCAGATCTGTTATCCCAATGAAAGCCTAGGTCCCAGTGCTTCACACTTTAAATTGTTGAGGATCCTCTACTTCAGCATGTGGTGCAAACAAGAACAACCTAGGCCAACTCCATCTCCATGGGAAAGTACACTTGTCAAACAATACACAGTTAACAAGAGTTCAGTGGTTACATTCAAAAGAGGAATTTAGATTTATGTTGAGTATACAGAAGAGAACTGTTATTATATGCCTTTTGTTAGAGATCAATTTTTACTATGTACATGCTATGTATGTGTGTTCAAATGTGTGAATTAAGCAACAGTATACTTTGCCTCTTCATTGAAATTCATTGCCCTCGTAACCAAACACAGTTGAAAATAAGTAAATTCCCAGTGAGATGCTACTGGTGCCACATAGCAACAAAATATTACATATAGCCTAGGAGCACTTCTATAGCTACAGGGGACTCAGACGCAAGCTTCTTAAGAAAAAGAGTTTATGTGGCACTGTGGGTTAGAAACTGTACTAGGTTCTGGAATGAGAACCTATGGTGACTTGATTCCAAAGCCTGTCTTCGTGTCATCATGCCATACATTGTCCTTGACTCCACAATAGGAAATGGAGAAGCAGGCAATGCCACATGAGCCTGTGGAGAGATGTTTCAGGGATTTTCTTGGTATCTTTCCTTTTTTCTTTTTCTGTTCTTTCCTTCTATATCTTTTCTTTCTTATTTTCTCTTTCTGCCAGAGGCTATAAGAGAACAATTTCCAACACTTCCATCTCCCAGAGACAGAGATCAATAGAGTGGCGATATCAACAGGGACTTGGTGCTAATGAAGCCTGATGTGTTGAGTGTGGTGGCCTAGAGCCTCACAAGAGAATAACAAGGTCACCTCAACAGATCAGTGAAGATCTTACCTTGGATGTGAGAATGGCTGTGGAGCAGCAAAGAGAAGCAGTTTTTTAGGAAGAGGCAGTGAGGGTAGTTTATTTGATCATTGACTCAAGTTGTTTTTTTTCAGATTTATTTATTGATTTTGAAAGAGTTATAGAGTGAGAAAGAGGGAGGGAGGGAGGGAGGGAGGGAGGGAGGGAGGGAGGGAGAGAGGGAGAGAGAGGTCTTCCATCCACTGGTTCACTCCCCAGATGGCTACAACTGCCAGAGCTGGGCCAGGATGAAGCCAGGAGTCAGCTTCTTCCAAGTCTCCCACATGGGTGGCAGGAGCCCAAGGACTTGGACCATCTTCCTCTGCCTTTCCCAGGTGCATTAGCAGGGAGCTAGATCAGAAATGTGGCAGCTGGAATATGACCTAGTGCCTATATGGGATGCTGGCTTAACAGGTGGCAGCCCCCTCAAGCTTTTTTCTGAACCCTACTCAACTTAATAGTGTTCTAAAAAAGTATATGTAGGATGCAAAAGATTCTATCCTCTATTCATGAAAAAAAAATCAAGGGTCACATTTGGATTGGACTTGTGCTGCTAGTCATTGGGAAGGAAATAACTTTGTGGGGTTTAGAACATATCTGAGTGTGAACCATGACAAGTAGAAGGCACATACAGGCAAATAACACATGCCAGTGACACTGCATATTCTCTTTTCTCTTTCTCTGCCTCCATCTTTCTTACTCTCTCATCTTCCTCCTTCTTTTAACTCTCCCTCCCCTCCTCCTCCTGCTCCTCCTTCTTTCTTCTCCAATTCCTCTGTCTTAGTACAACCAGTCTCTTCAGATATTTATTACAATGAAATTAAGAGAAAGTAGAATGGCTTTGCCCTCCCCTATAAAATCCTATGCACAGGTTGCAATTTGGTGCTCACCAGGAAGTTATCTACCTTCCTTTCTCCCTTAGGAGGGCGAAGATGTAAGCCACTAGCCAGGCCTGCCTGCTGAATGGAGGCCAAGTGTGAGGAAATGACTGGGCACTGCTCCTGTGCTCTCGAAGGGAGTTTGACTTGAGAGCTAAACCTACTAACATGAGGTCTGGAAGCTATCCGAGAAGAAATCTGATGCATGTATGTTTCTACCCACAGTCGTCCATCACCAGGGATTTTTCCATTTGAGGCATGTCCAGAGACTCAGGCAAGCTGCTGTATATCAACTGTGATCAGTTTTTAACATGCTGCAATAATCTAAGGGGAAATAGCCCCTGGAATCTACATACCTGTGTTTTTTCTTTTCTTTTTATAATTTGTTCCTTGGTGCCAAAAAGTTAAAACAAAAACCTGAATGGCAAGGCTTAAACTAAGCAATCACTATTTTATGAAGACCTAACACACTTGCATGTGTGTCTGTGGCTATTGGATAGGATACGCATATTTAGGTAATGCCAAAGAATTCAGTTAGAGCCAAGTTGAACGCTGTTGGCTACCTATTGCTTTCTAGTTCTGCGCTTGGTATTTTATCCTGGGATATGTTCATGAAAACAATGGAATTAAAATATGTTCATTTTATCAACCCTTGGGACCTTCGGATCTGACTAAAAGGTCCATGAGAGTCTCGCAGGCATGGAAAGCCATGACACGGTGGCAAAAAACAATCTAAATGAAGGATCCTGCTGAACAACACCCCAGCAGAAGGATCAGGCCATCAAGGAGAGAGGCGCCTTTCTCTGAAGGGAGGAAGGAACCTCCACTGTGATACGGCCTTGACTAAACAAATTCAGAGTTGGTGAACTCAAGGGGCTTCCATAGCCTAGACAGCTCATAGCAAGAGTCTCGGGTGATTGCTGACGTCATAAATAAGAGTGCCAATTGTTAAATCAACAATGGGAGTCACTGGGTTCATGCTCCCCACGCAGGATCTCTGTCCTTAATATGTTTATCTATGAAACTTAAAAACAACACTACTAGTCGAACAATACCCTATACCTGGTTCTGTTGTGTGAGTGCAACCTGTTGAAATCCCTGCTTAGTACATACTAAATTGATCTTCGGTATATGAAGGTAACTGAAAATGAAATGTGATGAAGGGCGGGATGGGAGAGGAAGTGGGTGAGGGGAGGGCCACGGGAGGGAGGGAGGTCGGGGGGAAGCCACAACAATACAAAAGATGCATTTTATATTCTACTTAAAAAAATGTTCATTTTGACCCAAAATTTTTGAAATCATATGTAGTTTTTTATATAGTATGCGTGTTCCGTAAAGATTTTGAAGATCCCTTGTACATGTCAAAACTAAGGGAAAGAAACTCTTCCTGGGTTCTTTGGACTGAATGTTTTCTGTTACACCATTCCATTCATATGTTAAATATGTTGAAGCTCTCATTCCTTGTAGCCTTTGGAGGTGGAGCCTTCATTAGATCATGAGGGTGGGGCTCTGATGATGGGAGTAGACATGGGAAGAAACATGGGAAACATGACCTGTCCCTACCATATGAGGACAGATGGAGAAGGGGCACTCTGCAGCTACAAAGGGGGCCTTCACCATGAACCAAATTGGGCAATACCTTGATCTTGGACTTCCTAGCACCCAGAACTGAGAAATCAATGTTTGTCATTTAATTCATCCAGCCTATGGTATTCTTTATGGCTGACTAAGATATGGAGTCAAAATGAATGTGGTACTTCAATAGCACTTTAGGTTAATAGGAAGAAGAAAATAAATACACATTTCTACTTAAGGAGGCTTTCAGTTAAGAAACTCAGAAAATCTTATTATGAACATTGTTACAAAATGATTTCCGGCCCCCAAAAAAGTACTCAGAAAAATGCTGACTTGGAAACTAGAAAATATTCAGTCTTTATTAACACAGATTGAGCAGCTCTAATCTGAAACTCCAAAATCTGAAATGCTCCAAAATCTTCAACTTTTTGAGCATTAACATGACAGCACAAGTGGAAAAATTCCACACCTGATCTCATGAGAGTACAGTCAAGACACCAAAAAATAGTGTATAAAATTACCTTCAGGCTATGTGGGTAAGGTATATATTAAACATTAATGATTTTGTGTTTAGACTTGGGTCCCATCCATAAGATATTTCATTATGTATATGAAAATATTACCAAATTTTAAAGATTCCAAATTAGAAAATACTTCTGGTCCCAAGCATTTTGGTTAAGAGATACTCAACTTATATTTTCAATTATGTAGGCCATAGGATAGGTTTAGAAAGTTCCAAGAACAAAGATTAGGGCTGCTGTGTTGAGGTTCCCATTTAGACAATTCAGTTCCTAAAAGCTATAGTCCAGCAAATACCATATGTTCTCCCTGATCGGTGACAACTGACTGAACACCAAAAAGGAAACCTCCTGAAGTGAAATGGACACTATGAGAAATGGTGACTTGATCAGCATAGCCCTGACTGCTAATGGACAACTTAATACATTATCCCTCTTGGTAGTTTTTTTGTCTGTTCTACTTAATATGACTGGTTTAATTCTGTAATTATCACACAGTTATTCTTAAGTGTTGAAAATTAACTGAAATGTGATCCCTGTTAAACATAAGAGTGGGAATAAGAGAGGGAAGAGATGTATAATTTGGGACATGCTCAAGCTGACTTGCCCCAAATGGTAGAGTTAGAAACATACCAGGGGATTCCAATTCAATCCCATCAAGGTGGCATGTACCAATGCCATCTCACTAGTCCAAGTGGTCAATTTCAGTTCACAATTGATCATAATGAAAGGACTAAGAGTCAAAGGGAGCACATAAACAAGTCTAGTACCTGCTAACACTAACCAATAGAATATAAAGGGGAGAGTGATCCAACATGGGAAGTGAGATACTCAGCAGACTCATAGAATGGCAGATGTCCTAAATAGCACTCTGGCCTCAGAATCAGCCCTAAAGGCATTCGGATCTGGCTGAAAAGCCCATGAGAGTATTTCAGGCATGGAAAGCCAAGACACTCTGGCAAAAGATCTCTGTGAGTGAGATCCCAGTGGAAAGAACCGGTCATCAAAGAAGGAGGTACCTTTCTCTGAAGGGAGGAGAGAACCTCCACTTTGACTATGACCTTGTCTAAACAAGATAAGAATCGGAGAACTCAGAGGGCTTCCATAGCCTTGGAAACTCATGACTGGAGCATAGGGAGATTACTGATGCCATAGACAGGAGTGTCAATTGGTAAAGTCAACAACAGGAGTCACTGTGCAATTACTCCTCATGTAGGATCTCTGTCCTTAATGTGCTGTGCATTGAGATTTAATGCTATAATGAGTACTCAAACAATATATTTCACTTTGTGTTTCTATGGGGGTGCAAACTGTTGAAATCTTTACTTAATGCATACTAAACTGATCTTCTGTAAAAAAAAAAAAAAAGAAATTATCAATTCCCAACTTGACTCTCACTGGGATTAAACATGACAATAGGTCGGATCTGATTTCATCATCATTTAAAAAAATCATCTATTATTTTTCACTTTATGTTTCTGTGTGGGAGCAAACTGTTGAAATCCTTACTTAATGTATACTAAGCTGATCTTCTGTATATTAAGATAATCGAAAATGAATCTTGATGTGAATGGAAGGGGAGAGGGAGTGGGAAAGGGGAGGGTTGTGGGTGGGAGGGACGTTATGGGGGGGAAGCCATTGTAATCCATATTCTGTACTTTGGAAATTTATATTTATTAAATAAAAGTTAAAAAAAAGAAAAAAAAGTTATAGTCCAGGAAAAAGGTGACCTTTCCTGGATACCCTCCTCTGCCTGTCCCTTGAGTGTTGATAGTCCTTTGAGTTTTTATGCTTTATCTCCTTCTTTTCTCACTGTGTATCTTCTCTCTGGGGGAGTTCATCCTCTCTGATGATTTTTACTTTCATTTATGTGCTGATGCCTTCCAAATCCAAATCTCTTAACTGACATCTCCCTGAGGCTGTAGACTTATTTATATTAAAAAAAAAGTGCAGTGGGCATGTCCCCTAACAATCTGGAACTCAAGATGCCCAAAATTAAAATCCTCATTTTTCTCCCAGAATCTGTTCTCCATTATTTATCTTGGTTGATGGAACCAAAATTCACTTATTATTAAGGCAAAAAAATCTGGGAGCCTTCAGTAACTCCTTTTGGTTCAACCACCATATCAAGGCAGTTACTAAGGCCTACAAGTTTTAATGTCCCTATAAGTCCCCTTGCCTTGCCTTAGTCCACGCATGTCTCATCTCTTGTGTGAACTGTTAAATATCTCCTACCATGTCTCCATGCATCTGGTCTTGCCTCTTTTCTGATCCTCACTGCTTCCAATCCTTCCTTTACATTGCTACCATTCTAATTGGTATATTTATGTATCTGGTAGAACCCTTATTATTTTAGTAACTCCCTTTCACCTTGTCATGGCATACGAACGTCCTATTAGCCTAGCCTATCTTTCTTTCTAGCTCCATCTCTCCTGCTCCTTACCCCTGATGTACTTCTTACTCAAGCAAAACTGAAATACTTTTAGTACTTCCTACATCCCATACTACTACATACTTCTATGACTTTTCCCACATTACTCCTACTACTGAAATTACAACCCTCATCCTACCTTTCTTTACATGGAAAACTTTTCTTCACTTCTCAAAACATAGTCTCATGGGTTCCTCTTATTGGTAGCTTTTCCTGATCACTGCCCAGGACAATATTATTTCCCTGTGCTCCTCCAGCACCTTGCATGCATCACTCTTGCAGAGAACACCACACTGGATGGTAACTGTTGCTTTGTCTTTGATTTGGGGTTTGTCTTTTGTACTATATTGCAAGCTCCTTGAGGGGTGGTAGAGAATACGTTGCAACCTCCAAGCAGACACATCCTGTATGTTCAATTGGTTTCTAATAAATAAGGAAAGCACTTCACTTTCTTTTTTAGAAAAGAATGTATTTATTTATTTAAAAGCAGGTACAGAGCAATAGAAGAACACACACACACACACACACACACACACAGAGAGAGAGAGAGAGAGAGAGAGAGAGAGATCTTCCATCCTGTGGTTCAATCCCTAAATGGCAACTACAGCTAGGGTTGGGCCAGGCTGAAGCCAGGAGCTTGGAGTATCTTCCAGGTCTCCCACATGGGTGCAAGGGCCCAAGGACTTGGGCCATCTTCTTCTGCCTTCCCAGATGCATTAATAAGAAGCTGGATTGGAAGTGGAGCAGCCAGGACTCAAACTGGCACCCATATGGAATGCCAGCACTGCAGGCTGTGGCTTAACCTGCTGCACCACAGCACCAGCCCCAAAACTTTACTTTCAAAGTCTCCAAATGGGTACATCTCTTGATTCCCACTGCTTCTATGTTAGTGCAGACCCTCATTATCACTCACTTGAAATCCCTTGCTGTACACAACCTGAACACAGAGTCTTCGATGATTACCTAGAGGGTAAAATGAAAAGTCCCTATTGTGGCATACACAAACCAATTACAACCAGCACAATGCAAGTTTCCAGCCCTCAACTCTGCTTAGACAATCAGCACTTTACTTCTACTCATTCAATTGCCTGCCATTTAGTCACCTTGCCGGAAAATAATGCCTTTACGTTTCTAAGCTTATATGCAGCTGCTGCTTTGTCCGTTCCCACTGCCTCAATGACTTTAATGCATTCCAGATCCACATGAGAAGGCCTAAGTGCATGTCAGGTGAACAGAATTCAGTTCTCCGCTGCATAAGGGTTTCAATCCATGTGCAGCCATTGTTTTAAGTATAGTTTTATAATGACTACAAATAGAACCGCAAGTGTACCACACAAGACATTGTTTTGACTGATTCGTCTAGGACACAATCTGGGACCTACACATACCAGCTAAATTCTACAAACATCCAACTCCTTCTTGAAGACATTAAATGTTGGTATTGTTTTACAGTCTTGAAAACAGAGAGTGGCATATAAGTGAAAGGCCAGAGGTAGTCCCAGCAAATAATAATGTACAGTTGTTCCTTATCCAGAAGGGATTTGTTCCAGGACCCCTGTAGACACCACAATCCATAAATGCTGAAGTCTGTTATATAAAAAAAGATAATATTTACATACAATCTATGCATGTCACCCTCTATTCTTTAAATCATCTCTATATTATTTTTAATATTTAATGCAATGTGAATGACATGTAAATAGTTGTTATACTGTATTTTTTAGGAAATAATGTCAAAGATAAAAGTCTGTACACACTCAAGACAAACACAACCAGTGTAGGCCTACCATATAGTACATGAATGAAGCACAAGACAAACAATGAGTGTTAAAGAGAGACTGAGGAGCTATGAAATGTCAGACTATAGCATATGTATTTAGCATAGTGCCTGGTGCATATAAAATTCAGGTTTTACTTTTTGGAACTTCCTGGAATTTTTTTAGTTTTTTATGCTTTAAATAATCTATTCAGGGGCCGGCGCTGTGGCATAGCAGGTAAAGCCATCACCCGCAGTGCCTGCATCTCATATAGGCACCAGTTCGAGTCCCGGCTGCTCCACTTCTGATCATCTCTTTGCTATGGCCTGAGGAAGCAGTGGAAGATGGCTCAAGTCCTTGGACCCCTGCACCTTCGTGGGAGACCAGGAAAAAGCTCCTGGCACCTGTTCGGATTGGTGCAGCTCCGGCCATTGCAGCCATTTGGGAAGTGAAACAGTGGATGGAAGACCTCTCTCTCTACCTCTCTTTCTTTCTGTGTAACTCTGACTTTCAAATAAATAAATCTTTAAAAAAATCTATTCAATTTGAGAGGTAAGTGAGGGAGGGAGACATAAAGGCAGACAGACATCCAAACTCTCTCATCCACTGGCTTCCCTCCCCAAATCTCTACCAACTTGGGCTGGGATAAGCCAATGCTGGGAGAGCCAGGAACTCCATCTGCATGTCCCACATGGATGGCAGGGACTCAAGTACTTGAATCATCACCTGATGCATCCTAGGGTACATGTCAGCAGGAAGCTAGAATTGGAAGAAGAGCTAGGATTCAAACCACAACACTCCAATATAGGATGTAGGTGCCCCAAGCAGTTTCCTAACTGCTAGGCCAATGCTCATCCCAAACTTTTAAATTTTTGATCATACTTGGTTGAATTTGTGGTTTTAGATCCCTTGGATATGGAGATGCAACTACACAGGCAAGCCTTGCTCATCAGGCCCCATCCCTCATATATCCTTTACTGTTTATATTTACATTCCCTTATTATGTGAAGAGAGTTGGTGGGACTAGAAAACTGTCTTGAAGGCATATCTGTAGAACAAGTAAACTTTTTAGAAGCTTATTTAGGGTAATTTGATTAATTTGGCTTCCCCAAGCCAAATGGCACTACCACTGAGAATGGTTCATGGTGATATAGTGAGCTGTGGATATAAGATATATTAGAAGTTTCCATTTCTTGGCTCCAATTGCTGGGTTACAGAAAACTTAGTTCCACCACCCTTTCCAGACACACATTAATTTGAGAGAAGATGGAAACCCTTAGCTGGTGAGAAATATCAATTAGAAAGATAAGAGAGTCAAGCTAGGGAAGGAAGGATTGGGGGAAGAATGGGACAGGAGCCAGGCAGAAGGAAATCACACCCACCCTGGAGTCAAAGCAAGGTTTGTAGTTTCCACTAAGAAACCAAAAAGCTCAAAACAGGAAGAAAGAGGTGAGGTGCAATCCAAAAAACAATCAGCTAACTGACATTTTATTTATTTTTACCTGGGGGAAAGGGGTGTGGGGTGGGGGGGTTAAGCTCCCAGGCTGACCCAGCAGCTGCAGCTGCTATAAAGGAAGTATATGTTTGGGGAAAGGGGAGAGGGGACCTGAATAGGGGGGCTGGCCTGTCTCTTGCCTCCACCAGAGACCTAGAAATTCTGAGGCAAGGAACATGAGACTGTGGGAAACCTGAGAAGAGATATTTCTAAGCCCAACAGAAAAGGAAGCAGTTCTCCAAGGACACAAAATCTATCGCAGTCCTGACTTGGAAAGCTAGAGACATCCACACCTCCACAGCCTTTAAACTGCCCTGTTCACCTTGACCATAGGTGAAGGCAATGGAGATGCAAAGGGGAAGGAGGAAGAAGAGAGGAGAGAGAGACAGAAATTTTGCCAATAAGATATACAAAATTAACAGAAAACAAGAATGGGATTTTTTCTTCCTGGTCCTAGAGCATCTGGTTTCATTTCTCCTTTCTTAATGAAGGAGATAGGGAGGGGAGAAAAAGAGGGAAAGGGGGTTGGTGAACATAGTACATATGTTTTCAATGGAGTCCTTGTTTTAAACATGCACAGGCAGCTGGGACTTCCAGCCCTTGTCACTTGTCAAAAAGGCATGGTTCATGGTGATATAGGCTTTGAGTGGTCCTGAACAAGTCATTACACTTTCTATCCCAGCTTCTGCCCCACAGAATGAGTAGTGAGCATTCAGAAGGAACAGCAGGAGAAAGTACACTGAAAGGTGGAACAATGGCACCAATAGTTTCTGACATCTTGTTTGAGTTTTACCTGCATTTTTTCATTTAACTCTCAGAAAACCTGATATGATAAGTATCAGTGTTTGTCCATACTTTTTCCTAATGTAAATTTATCTTTTGTACCTTCCACCAAGGTTTTACATATTTTTGATTGACATGTAATAATTGTATGTATTTATGGGGTATAGTTAGGACATTTTAAGACATGTATTCAATATGTCCTGATCAAATCAGTGATTAGCATTTCCAACCCCTCATCATTTCTATGTGCTTGGAGCCCTTAAGATCCTTTTTCTAGGCCTTAATAAAATATATAATGGGTTATTGTGAACTATATACCATACTGTGACTGTGGAACACTAGAACTTATTACTTCTAACTGTGCTTTTGTACACATTATCCAACCTTTTTCTGTCCTCCTATTCTCAGTTTCTAGTAATCACTACTGTAAGTTCAGATCAATTGAAATTATCTAAAAAAATTATTCTGAGTGAAAGACATAGAACAAGAGACAGAGACCCAGAGACAGGAAAAGACAGAGAAAGATCTCCCATCTGCTGGTTCACTCTCCAAGTGTCTTCAAGAGCCAAGACTGGGCCAGGCACCCACATGGGTGACAGAGACCCAAGTATTGCAACCATCACCTGCTGCCTCCCAGATTGTACATTTGCATGAAGCTGGAATTGGGAGCAGAATCTGGGCTGCAATGTAGGCACTCCAATATGCGATGCAGCTAACTTAACTGATGTGCCAAATGCCCCTAAATTTTTTTGTAGTTTCCACATATAAGAGAGACTCTGTATTTGTCTTTTTGCATCTAGCTTATTTCACTTAACATAATGATATCCTCCAATTACATTCATTTTTCCTGTTGCCGCATTTTATAGGTAGGGAAACTTAA
Organism: Oryctolagus cuniculus; assembly: GCF_964237555.1. Taxonomy (NCBI): domain Eukaryota; kingdom Metazoa; phylum Chordata; class Mammalia; order Lagomorpha; family Leporidae; genus Oryctolagus; species Oryctolagus cuniculus. The sequence goes on along the minus strand of NC_091453.1, from coordinate 80,643,218 downwards.
TTACAGAGAGATGGGATTAGAAAGGTCAACAGCTAAGTAACTGGAGAAGTTTGGACATACCTCTTAACAGTAGATTCTATAAGGTAAGATTATTGGTATTGTTATGTAACTGTACTCTTCATGATTTTCACATTTTGTGTGATGAAAATGTTTAGGTTTTTAAGGGCTTTCTTTCTGAGTTGAGAGATGGAGACTAGGGTACAGAGGCTCCTTGACTTCTGATGAGATTATATCACAATAAACCTATCATAAATTTAAAATATTATATATTTAGAATGCACATATGCACCTAACCTCCAAAACATCATAGCTTTAATTCTCACTGATTTCTTAGTGTTGTAACCAAGCTCTCTCATCTCTGAGTTTCCCTTGGAAGAAGAGTGATAGAACCAAGAGCAGGAGTGATCAAGAGAGGTTTGATTGTTGGCTCCACAGGCCACACCTTGACTATCCCTTATAATATTAAAGAATAAGAAAAATGTGAAGGGTCTGCATGTGGCACAATATGTGGGTTTAAATCCTGGATACTTATCTTCCTATCCAGATTCCTGCAAATGTGCACCCTGGGAGGCAGCAGACACTGGTTACTTGGTTCCTGCCACCCATGTGCAGACTCAGCTTGAGTTAAAGGATCCAGGCCTTGATCTGGCCCATACCCAGAACTAGTGGATGAAAGAGCTGTCTCTCTCTCGCTCGCTCGCTCTCTCTCTCCCTCTCCTTCTCCCCCTCTCTCTGTGTAACTCTTTCAAATAAATAAATACATCTTTAAAAATATAATATATTCAGCATATGTTTGACCCTAGTGCAAACATTAAGAGGTGCATAGATTTTTAATTTCCTCTGTGAGGAAGACAAAGCAAGCATTTGGCTCACACAAAAATAGCTTGTCATTCTTATATCATCAATGCTTGCCTTCATACAGGCACCAAAGTGTGTTTTCCTGCTGCAAACTGACTGTACCCCTGCTAAAAACCTCACCCATTCCCTAAGCTGTGGGGTGAAAACAGAGAAGGGGAGAGCTATTCAGAACAAAGGTGAAATGGATGACAGGGGACTTCCTGGCCTCCACAATAGTTCATTGTCTGGCCAATAATCCCAGCAGAGCATAGTGGTTAAGATTATGGGTACTGAACTTAGCCAGACCAGGCCTTGAATCTTGATTCTGTCATTTACTAGATATGTGACTTTTTAAAAATATTTATTTATTTATTTATTTGACAGGTAGAGTTACAGACAATTAAGAGAGACAGACAGAGAGAAAGGTCTTCCTTCCCTTGGTTCACTCCCTAATGGCCACTGTGGCTGGCGCTGTGCCGATCCAAAGCCAGGAGCCAGGTGCTTCTTCCGGGTCTCCCATGCAGATGCAGAGGCCCAAACACTTGGGCCATCCTCCACTGCCTTCCCGGGCCACAGCAGAGAGCTGGACTGGAAGAGGAGCAGCCGGGACTAGAACCCGGCGCCCATATGGGATGCTGGTGCCACAGGTGGAGGATTAACCAAGTGAGCCATGGCGCCGGCCCCAAGATATGTGACCTTGATCTAGTTGCTTCCTCCTCTCTTCATGTCCCCTTTTTCTCACTTTTAATATAAATATAATAATAGCCCCCATCTCTTAATATAGTGTGAGGATTAAATAAGTTAGGGTAAGTAAATGCTCTGGCACAGATCCAACACCCAGTAGGAGACACTAAGTAAATATTCGACATTACTGTAATAATTGGGTGCAAGAAAGAGTCTTTCCCTGAGCCATATTTTGCAAAAATGTCCTGTTTCATTTAGTATAATTGCTGGAATCAGACTAGCAGAAACCCTCCACACTTTTGCAAATGCATTCTCAAAATAGAAAAGAGATTTATCATTATTATTATTATTAATCTTTCTCTGGTCCCAGTGCCCTCTCCAGCTCTCTCACGCTCTCTCATGCTCTCTGTCTCTCTCCACACACAACCACCAAAGAAGCCTCCAATGCTCCAAATAGATAAAAAGATGTGGCCGTACACAGACTACACTCCACTTGAAGCTGGGTAGGCTTGTCCAAAAAGGATGACAATATTGCTTTTGTTTCTCAGATGCTAGACTCTCCCACAAATCCTTAAGTGGACATTCCAGTGCCTCTTCAATCTATGCCTAGCTACTTCAGCCTGGGCTCTCAGGAATCCAACAGTGCCACCTTTAAGGCCTCTCTCACAATTCTGACACCTGCATCCTGGCTCCTATAGAAACTCTTTCCCTCTTTCCAATGTATGTGATGGTAAAAGAAAAAAAAAACTGTAGGATGAATAGGGAAAGCATAATCGTAATGTGAATGGGACTTTAGACATGCAAATGTATGTCCTGAGCATGGATGAGCTGAACAAAGTCTATGTGAGGGGCAGGAATGGACAATTGCCATCAGAGTACCAGATGTGCAATGCTGGGAAGAGGGCACCTGGAAGTGATGAAAGGAAACACAAAAATTATTGAACAGAATGGGTCACTTGAAGGACTCAGTGAGAGGTGTCAAAATGAATGGGCAGCATGAGAAAGAAGGACATGGACATCAAAGTGCCTGCAAGAAGAATAGATAGAGAATTCTTGAAAGCCAGAGCAAGAGAGGAGGAGTTTGGGTGGGATCCTGCTGGGGGGATGTAAGTCTGTGCTTGAAAAGCTCTGGGAAAGAAGACTATGCAAGCCTTTCCTGAGCAAGCTTCCAAATAGACTCAGAGCAGTTGCAACCTGTGGCCAAGGGATACACCTTGAAATCAGGCTGAAAAGATCTCACCTTCCACTAATGAGTTAAGTTAGACTGAGTCGGGGCTTTTCCCAGCTGTGTAGATATTGGACCTTGAATTCCTTCCCACTGCAATAATTCACTTCAAACAGCTAGCTGGAAATCCCAGAAGACTACAGAAGATGAGGCTGTAAGAACACAGGAAGGTAGAATCAGCCCTTAAGGCATTCGGATCTGGCTGAAGAGCCCATCAAAGTATTTTAGGCATGGAAAGCCAAGACACTCTGGAAAAAAGAAGAAGAAGGAGAAGGAGAAGGAGAAGGAGAAGGAGAAGGAGAAGGAGAAGGAGAAGGAGAAGGAGAAGAAGACCTAAATGAAAGATCTCTGCAAGTGAGATCCCAGTGGAAAGAATGGGGCCATCAAAGAAGGAGGTACCTTTCTCTGAAGGAAGGAGGGAACTTCCACGTTGACTATGACCCTGTCTGAATAAGATCGAAGTCGGGGAACTCAAAAGGCTTCCATGGCCTTGGCAACTCATGACTAGAGCCTAGGGAGATTACTGACGCCATAAACAAGAGTGTCAAATTGTTAAGTCAACAACAGGAGTCACTGTGTACTTACTCCTCATGTGGGATCTGTCCTTAATGTGTTATCCAATGTGAAGTAATGCTATAACTAGTACTGAAACAGTATTTTACACTTTGTGTTTCTGTGTGGGTGCAAACTGATGAAATCGTTACTTAATATATACTAAATTGATCTTCTGTATATAAAGAGAATTGAAAATGAATCTTGATGTGAACGGAATGGGAGAGGGAGCAGGAGATGGGAGGGGTGTGAGTGGGAGGGAAATTATGGGGGGAAGCCATTGTAATCCATAAACTGTACTTTGGAAATTTATATTTACTAAATTAAAAAAAGAACACAGGAAGGCAATCCAGCTCTCTGCTATGGCCTGGGAAAGCAGTAGAAGATGGCCCAAGTCCCTGGGCTCCTGCACCCACTTGGGAGCCCTGGAAGAAGCTACTTGCTCCTAGCTTCAGAGTGGCACAGTTCCAGCCATTGCAGCCAATTGGGGAGTGAACCAGCAGATGGAAGACCCCTGTCTCTCTGCCTCTTCTTCTCTCTCTGTGTAACTCTTTCAAATAAATAAATCTTTAAAAAAAAAAAAAAAGAACACGGGAAGGCTCCTGGCCTTGTACCTAGTTGATATCCGTGTCTGTCTCCTAATAGATTGCTTTCCTCTTTTTTTCAAAAAAAATTTATTTATTTATTTGAAAGTCAGAGTTACAGAGAGAGGAGAGGCAGAGATAGACAGAGAGAGAGAGAGAGAGAGAGAGAGAGAGAGAGAGAGATTCTTCCATCTGCTGATTCATTCCCCAGCTGGCTGCAATGGCCAGAACTGCGCCGATCTGAAGCCAGGAGTCAGGAGCTTCTTCTGGGTCTCATATGTGGGTACAGGGGCCCAAACACTTGGGCCATCTTCTACTTCTTTCCCAGGCCATAGCAGGGAGCTGGATCGGAAGTCCAGCTGCCAGGTCTCAAACCAGTGCCCATATGGGTTGTGGGCACTGCAGGTGGTGGCTTAATCCACTACGCTACAGCACCAGCCCTTGCTTTCCTCTTAACCATGTCTTTCAACATACACTCTCTAAGAACACTATATTCTGTGAGTAAAGTCAGATTATTCTGCCATAAAAATGGAAATGAAATGTAAAGATGATGATTTCCCCAAAATTTTCAAGGAAAAGTAGTAAGTTAATGAATATAATGTATTCCCATAAATTTTGCTGAAGATCTTGAACCCCCAATCCCATGTGCATACACAGATGATCCTCAACTTAAAATGGTGTGCCTTAAGATTGTCCAATTTCATGGTAGTGTGAAAGTGATAACTACACATGTAGTCAAAATTGTACTTCAGATTTTTAATTTGCAAATTTGTATCTTTTTCTCAGGCTTGCAATATGAGTTATGATACTTTATCAGGGTTCTGGGTAGTGCAGACAGCTAGAACTCCCAATCAGCCCCATGACCAGGAGGGGAAACAACTGATACTCTCAGTGTGCTGTGTTGCTAGGTTGTCACGTTCCTTAGGTCAGGAGTATTACTGAATTTTCAACTTACAGCGTTTTTAAAAATATTTATTTATTTGAAAGTCAGAGCTACAGATAAAGATGGAGGGGGGAGGAGAGAGAGATGGGAGGAAGAGATTTTCCACCCTCTGGTTCACTCCCCAAATAGCAGCATTGGCCAGGGCTTGTCTGGGACGAAGCCAGGAGCTAGGAGCTTCATCTGGATCTCCCATATGAGTGTAAGAGCCCAGGAACTTGGGTCATCTTCCACTGCTTTCCCAGGCACATTAGTAAGGAGCTGGATTGGAACTGGAGCAGCTGGGACCCAAACTGGCACCTATAAGGGATGCTGACACTGTAGGCAGTGGCTTTAATGGCTATGCCACAGCACCGGTCTCAAAATTTTGTTTTTAATTATTTACTTGAGAGAGGGGCAGAGAGAGATGGAGAGTCAGAGAGAGAGAGAGAAAGAGAGCACTCCCTTTTGTGCCCCAGTTGTCCACAACAGCTGGAGTTGGCCCATGCCAAAGCCAAAATTCAGGAACTCAGCTATTTGAGCCATTACCACTAACTCCCTGGGTCTACATTAGCCATAAGATGAAATCAAGAGCTATAGCCAAATATGAAACCCAGGTCCTCCAATATGGGATGTGGAATCCTGACCTGGGACTTAACCACTAGGCTAAATGCCCGTACTCTAACTTAGAGCATTTTCAACTGGTTTTATTGGGACATAAATCCATCAAGTTGAGGAGAATATAAAAATTGATGTCTGACTTAGCATAGAACTGAATCTGTGGATATTTCATGATTTAAATATGAATATTTTGTGATTTCCACTAACACCTCTATGATGTTCAGTACTGTGTCACTTGAACAAGTTAAAAATATATAGAATTAAGATTGAAATAATTGTTTTTATTTTGCTTCACTGTCATTTTTGTTCCCTTCTCCATACAGTAGCAGGAATGGTCTTTCAAATAGGTGAACCACATCACATCATTTCCAAGCTTTAATCTCATTAGTGTCTTCCTTCCCTTACCTTGGAATCCAGGCTCTGACCAGGGCACACAAGACCTGAATGAACTGACCCCTGCCCACTTCTCCAAATTCATCTTGTTCTCCCGTCCTCTTTGCTCACAGCTACACTGGCTTCTCAGTTCCTCAGCTATGCCAAGCCAGAATCCATCTCACTGCACTTGCCCATCATAGTGTTCCCTCTGCCTGCAATGTCCTTTCTGTCTGTGGCTCCGACCTTCAACCCTTGGTTTCACACCTGTTCTCATAGTACATTACATAGCAAAAGGATTCTGCAGATGTAATTAAGGTTACCAATAAACTGGCCTTAATATTAAACGAGTACCCAAGATTATCCAGGTGGTAGAAAGAAGCAGCAGAAAAGGAAGACTAATAGATTTGAAGCCTCAGAAGGACTCCAGACAACTTTGCTGGCTTGAAGATGGAACAGGCCATGTGAAAAACATAAAGAGGAAATGAACTTGGAAGTGGATTCTTCCCCAGAGACTTCAGTTAGGAATGCAGCCTGGCTTACACTTTGATTTTGGTCTTGCAGATTCTAAGCAGAGAACCCACCACAGCTACTCTGTGCCTGGATTGTTACTTCATGGCAACTGTGACAAAATAAATTAACATTGTTTTAAATCACTAAGTTTGTGGTAACTTGTTTCCTTCATGTTGCTTGTCATATTTTAGTGATTTTTTTATTTGACATTTAAACTGTTTTTTTGTCTTTGTCTCTTACCCAATTGCCATGTGGCAAGAGGTCATGTCTATCTAGTTCTCCATCTTTCCTTCATTGCCAGTACAGTGGATTATGTGTAAGAGGTACTTGATACAAATGTGCTTGATAAATGAATGTGTGAATGAGTAGCTAGCGTCTGGAAGAGTACTATTCAAACATGGCCCACGGGAATCATGTAAGCTCCATTACAACAGGGATTTTTCTTCTCTGCTGCATCTCCAGGGCATAAGAGGAATCTTCAAAAAGTTTGTGGAAAATGGAATTAAAAGTTAAGTCTATTTTGACACAAAAATGTAGAAATCTGGGGCCTGGCCAGCACTGTGGCATAACGGGTAAAGCTTCTGCCTATGGCACTGATATCCCATATGGACACCAGTTCTAGTTCCGGCTGCTCCTCTTCCAATCCAGCTCTCTTCTATGGCCTAGGAAAGCAGCAGAAAATGATGGCTCCTGCATCCAAGTGGGAGACAGAGAATAAGCTCCTGGCTCCTGGATTCGGATTGGCCACTTGGAGAGTGAACCAGCAAATGGAAGACTTTCTATCTGTCTATCCCTCTCACTGTCTATAACTCTACCTGTCAAGTAAATAGATAAAATCTTTTTTTAAAAAAGTGTTGAAATCCATGCATTTGATATGTCTTATAGGTCTTTGCAAAGTTCATAGAGCATGGGTTAATATAAAAAATCTACACGTGGGTTTCCAAATTTTTGTACCAAAATAAACACATTTTAATCCTATTTCTGTTAACTTTTTAAAGTACTCTCACAGAGAAATGAATGGCACAATGTAAGCCCTAAATAAATTATTGTTGAGTGAATGCTTTATGGACTGCCTAGTTGGTGCCAGGAACTGTATTCTGTACTTTACTTACTTTATTTCATTGGATCCTCAAAATATCAACTTGAGTTGGACACTATTATTTTCTCCATTTTATATATGATGCTCAGAGTGGATAAGCACATTATTGAAAGCCACACAGCTGCTAAATAATAGAGCCAGAATTCAAAGTCAGAACTTTCTACAGGCATATGCCTTCCACTATGCCAAATTAGCACTCTGGCCTTATAATAGCTTTGCAATGAGTAAAAGAAAATGCATACATGGGCAATCAGATGAAACTTTGCATACAAAATCAGGGAATTCATAGGGCTTACCCATGAACATCAGGTGAGCTTAAGGCATTTATCTGCTTCAAAATTATTAAAGTAGTTCAGATTTTAGTAAAGATGAGCTAGATTGGATCCAACAAGTTTCCAGTGCTTTTCTAGTTCTTGTAGTTCATAGATGGGTGTTCTTGAAGATGGAAAAGAAAAACCTTCAAGATTCAGATATTAAATGCCAATAGCAAGATGGCAGGTGTCAAAGAGGCCAGTATTTTAGAGATGAAGCTCTGTCTCATATCCACAGTGATTGAAAACTACGTAGGTTTCCTACTGGTAAGATGAGTCCCAAATGGTGGAGTTAGAAATGTGCCAGGGGATTCCAATACAATCCCATCAAGGTGGCATGTACCAATGCCATTTCACTAGTCCAAGTGATCAATTTCAGTTCACAATTGATCACACTGATAGGTCTAAGAGTCAAAGGGATCACACAAACAAGACTAGTGTCTGCTAATACTAACTGATAGACTCAAAAAGGGAGAGAACGATCCAACATGGGAAGCGGGATACACAGCAGACTCATAGAATGACAGATGTCCTAAATAGCACTCTGGCCTCAGAATTGGCCGTTAAGGCATTCGGATCTGGCTGAAGAGCCCATGAGAGTATTTTAGGCATGGAAAGCCAAGACACTCTGGCAAAAATAAAAAGAAGACCTAAATGAAAGATCTCTGCGAGTGAGATCCCAGTGGAAAGAATGGGGCCATCAAAGAAGGAGGTACCTTTCTCTGAAGGGAGGAGGGAACTTCCACGTTGACTATGACCCTGTCTGAATAAGATCGAAGTCGGGGAACTCAAAAGGCTTCCATGGCCTTGGCAACTCATGACTAGAGCCTAGGGAGATTACTGACGCCATAAACAAAAGTGTCAAATTGTTAAGTCAACAACAGGAGTCACTGTGTACTTACTCCTCATGTGGGATCTGTCCTTAATGTGTTATCCAATGTGAAGTAATGCTATAACTAGTACTGAAACAGTATTTTACACTTTGTGTATCTGTGTGGGTGCAAACTGATGAAATCGTTACTTAATATATACTAAATTGATCTTCTGTATATAAAGAGAATTGAAAATGAATCTTGATGTGAACGGAATGGGAGAGGGAGCAGGAGATGGGAGGGGTGTGAGTGGGAGGGAAATTATGGGGGGGGAAGCCATTGTAATCCATTAACTGTACTTTAGAAATTTATATTTACTAAATAAAAAAAAAGATGAGTCCTGGGTACAGCTATTCTTCTAGTCATACCTATTCCCAGGATTTTGTAAAGTCACTATAGATTTGAGAATACCACAAAGCAAAAGGCAAGTAACAAAAGCATCCCACAAAGCAGTGAGCTTCAATGTGGGATAGCCTTCCTTACTTCCAACACCTGTGGTTCAAGGTCTGAGCTTCCCTTTGCCCAAAAGCCCCCATACAGCCCTGGTGCTGAGAAACCTGACCATCCTCTGAACACTGTTTCATTGAAACCAAGTATTTATATTCCCTCTCAGTTTTGTGTAACACTTGGAATTCCTTTCAGATAAACAACAGGATGGTGACCAAAATGAAGCCAAGAAAGAAGTTAGAGATAAGACCCAAAGGCTTGATTTATGAAGTAGAGTTTCTGAAAACGTTCAAATCCCTTAGTGACTGGGCAACAGCTGGCTGACTTCTGTCTTCCCGTTTCCCTGCTACCACCCTGGGGCTTGTCAAAGACTCTTCTGCTGCCCACACACTTGGACTGTTGCTCTCCATTTCCCTTATCTGCAGTCCTCTTCCTCCCAGTGAGTCACTGGGAGACTCCCAGGCTGTGCTTCCTGAGTGCAACTGGGACAGATAACAAGGACAGCCTCTGCCCCCCCACTCCAGTTCACACAAAGCTTGCTCCTTCACAAATGCAGGTCACTCACATGCCTGTGTTCACATAAGAACCCAGGCATTTAAGAGCCAGCACTGTGGTGTAGCGCCTGAGGCACCAGCATTCCATATGGGTACAGGTTGGAGTCCCAGCTACTCCATTTCTGATCCAGCTCCCTGCTAACGTGCCTGAGAAAGTAATGGAACATGGCCCAAGTCCTTGGACCCCTCCACCTGTGTGGGAGACACAATGGAATTCCTGACTCCTGCCTTTGGCCTGGCCCAGCCCCAACCACCATGGCTATTTGGTGAGTGGATCAGAAGATGGAAGATATTTCTATTTCTCCCGCTCTGTCTGTCAATGTACCTTTAAAATAAATAAATCCTTTTAAAAATTACCCCAGGGCCGGCACCATGGCTCACTTGGTTAATCCTCCACCTGTGGCACTGGCATCCCATTTGGGCGCCAGGTTCTAGTCCCGACTGCTCCTCCTCCAGTCCAGCTCTCTGCTGTGGCCCAGGAAGGTAGTGGAGGATGGCACTGGCATCCCATTTGGGCGCCAGGTTCTAGTCCCGACTGCTCCTCCTCCAGTCCAGCTCTCTGCTGTGGCCCAGGAAGGTAGTGGAGGATGGCCCAAGTGCTTGGGCCCTGCACCTGCATGGGAAACCAGGAAGAAGCACCTGGCTCCTAGCTTCAGATCAGTGCAGCGCCGGCCTTAGCGGCCATTTAGGGGGTGAACCAATGGAAGGAAGACCTTTCTCTCTGTCTCTTTCTCTGTCTATAACTCTACCTGTCATATAAAAAAATTACCCCAGACACTTTCCAGCTAAATCTTTTATACTTTTCTAAATGCCCTTCTTGCTCCCAAAGCCTTGGCTGGAGTTTTATTTTCCAATTTGCAAGGAGGATAGCATAGTGGCTAAGAATCAGACTCTGGAGCTACCCTATCTAGATTTAGATCCTGTTCTGCCACTACTTGCTAGCTAATTTATGGCCTGTTGCCAGTTACCTCACCTCTCCAGGTCCCTCTCTTCATCTATAGAATAGGAACAATAATGGTAGCCCTGAATTCTTTTTAGTATACATTTTTAACAAGTCAATACAAGAAAAGCACAGAGAATATTGTTTGGCTCATAGTTACGACACAATGAACATCAGCTGTTACTCGTTATCTATTCCAGAAGGCAAGACATCTTTTTATGTATGCAAAGCATAGATATCTTGCCTGTTGCTTCCTATGTCATTTTAAAGTACTATACAGAGCAATATGTGATGTCACTAATTTGAGGCTACGCAATGCCTCATCATGATAAAAAAAAAATGACAGATATAGGAGCCTACATGACATGGCCTAGTGATCATGACACTTGTTAACACACCCACATTCCATGTCAGAGTGTCTGGGTTCAATTCCAGTCTCTGGCTCCTAATTCCAGCTTCCTGAGTGCAAATGGGACAGATAGCAAGGAGGCAGCAGATAATGAGTCAAGTAACTGGATCCCTGCCACCCACATGTAAGACTACCAATGGTTCCCAGCTCCAACCTTTAGCCTCATTAAGCCTTGTCTATTGCCGGCACCTGGGGAGTGAACCACTGGATGGGAGCATCTCAGTCTCTCTCTCTCTCTCTCTCTCTCTCTCTCTCTTCCTCCCTTCCTTCCTTCCTTCCTTCCTTCCTTCCTTCCTTCCTCCAGAAACAAAAGTTATGAATTATTAAACACTTACTTTGTTTCAGATGCTGCTCTAAACATTTTACTTTCGTTTAGTTTATCCCCATTAAAAACCTATGAGATTGGTATTATTGTTTTTCTCATCAAAGCACAGAAATATTAGCAAAGTGTTGTAAAACTTAAGCGAGTTTTATGCAAGGGATAATAATCATGGGCAATAATGGAATTCTCCATGGAGGAGACAGAAGTTTCCCTTGATTTTGAATCATGTATCAGAATTAGGATAAGTACAGGGTGTGGTGAGAAGGAATTCCAAGTACAGGTGATCCTGACTTAAAGATGGTTCAATTTACAATATTCAATTTTATGATGGTATGAAAGCAACACACATTCACTAGAAGCCATACTTCAAGTTTTTAATTTTGATCTTTTCACAGGCTAGCAATATTCAATACAATCCTCTTTTTCAATGCTGGCCAGGACCAAGAGATATAGCTCCCAGTTGGCCACAGGATCATCAGAAGAAACAACTGATTCTACAGTGTGCCATGTTGTTAATTTAAAACGGTCAGTAGGCTAGGTATATTAACCTACTGCACCACAGTACTGGCCCTTAGGCTAGGTATATTAAATGAAGTTTTGACTTGTAATATTTTCAAATTACAGTAGATTTATTAGTATATAATCATCATTTTAAGGATGCATAGCTTTATTTATTTGAAAGGCAGAGTAATAGAAAGAGAGGGGAGACAGGGATCTTCCATCTAATGATCCACTCCCTAAATGCTCGCAACAGCCAGTTCTGGGCCAAGTCAAATCCAGAACCCCAAAAGCCCAGAACTCCATCAGGGTCTCCCACATGGGTGGAAGGGACCCAAGTAGTTGGGCCATCATTCACTCTTCCAAGACACTTTAGCAGGAAGTTAGATTGGAAGTGGAGAGGGACTTGAACCAGCAACCTGATGGGGGTTACAGGCAGTGGCTTAACCCACTGTGCCACAATGCCTGCTGTAAACCCATCATTAAGTCAGGGAGCATTTGTAGAAGAATCACAAAAACGGAAGGTGGAAATTAGTCTGCTTTGGGAGACATAAAGAGAATAGATGAACTCCACTCACTGCTCCAGGGGGCATCATCTTCCCCACCTAACAAACTGAATAATCAGGCCTTGGCCTTGGAATAGCACTGCTCAACAACTCATAAACAGCCATCTTTTGCTGTCCTGCCCTACTCCATCCACTTACATGATCATGTTTTCTAGATCATCCTTAGGAGCTTCCCCCAGAATAGTTCCATGGACACCTGGTATACTGTCAGTTTCCAAAGTCACGATCTCTTCTTCTCACCTAAGCCATCACTTTATGTTTCTCTCTGTGCACCCCACTGAGATGTCATAAGTTGCATAGGTTGAGTCAGGAGAGTGGGTATTGTGAGATCTGAATTAAACCTGGTCCATTCCCCACCTTAAGATCCCACAGTAATGCAATCCACAGCAGAACTTTACCATAACCCCATAGAGGTCCTTATCTAAATCCCCTGCTTCAATGATGATTCGAGTTTCCCTCTAAGTAGAGAAAGGTCTTTAAGGATAATAACATTCATTTTTCTGTATAACAGTTCATGAATCTCTCAGCCAAACCATAACACTGGTGGAATCCTGTGATAGTACATGGAATTGGAAGACAGAGTAGAGAATTGAATTTCTAAGGAAGGAGATATAGCTGTAACAATTCTTTTCCAGGTCAGGAAGGGTTAATACCAGCATAGTATTTTATATTGGAAACAAAATACCAATAAAATTAAAAGCCTTTATCTCTTTGTTTCCTTCTTTCCTTCCTTTCTTCCCTCCCTCCCTCCCTCCTTCCTTCCTTCCTTCTACTTACAAAAAAGAGGATATTGCAAACAGAAAAAAAGGAGAATGTCCAATTTCCTGTCACCCCTAACCCCCACTCCCTGAACTTGACAATTGGAGGCCCATTCTCCTGCAGTGATGAATCACGTCTTGACAGGAATGAAAGGTTAGGCAGGATATGAGAATTCTATCTTCTCCCTGGAGCCTGAAATGCATGCCCATGTTGCCATGGTAACTCACTAGTACCCAGGATTCAATTTAAACAAGCCAGAGCAATGCTTCTCTAGTGGCCACTCAGTTCCATATGTCTTTATATTTTGTTTCACCTTTCCTGGACGTCAATAACATTCTGGGGTCTTATCAGATCACAGGTTAGTTTGAGAAATAAATGTATCATCAGTAAAAACAGGGGGGGAAAGAAGAGGCTTATAGGGTAGAAGTCTGAATATTATTTAAAGGTTTGCCCCAGTGGACTATGTAACTTGGCAAGATGTTTCACCTCTCATGACCTTTCATTCTCTTTCTAGCATGTAGGGGAGGGGAGTGGACCATTTGATTTCCAAAGTGTTTTCTCCCCCAAAATGAACAAAAGTGTCAGTGGTAACCGTTTCTAGACATTAGGGTCTTAAAAATTTTAGAAAGTGGTTGTTTAATGAAAGATCTGTGAAGGCAATAAAACAAAGAAAATATAGATGCTCCTTGATTTATGATGGGGCTACATCCTGATAAACTGATCCTAAGTTGAAAATACCACAAGCTGAAAATGCATTAACATGCATAACCTCAGAGCATCCTAACTTAGCAACACAGCACACTGTAGAGTATCAGTTATTCACCCTTGTTATGATAGGACTGACTGGGATCCAAACTCACTGCCCTATCCAGCATCACAAGAGAGGATCATATTATATATTGCTTGCCTGGGAAAAGATCCAAATTCAGAATTAAAGTATTACTTCTTATATATATATATATATATATATATATATATATATCTTTTGCACCATCATAAAATTAAAGAATTGAAAGTCAAACTAGAATAAGTCAAGGACCATCTATAAATGTGTTGGGACTGGTGGAAGACAAATGGTGATTTCATACCTTCCAGTTTGGCGATTACTGTATTCCATGAGAGAACTTTCAAGGTCAAGTTTAAGTGGGAAGTGGAATCTGATCCTTTTACTCTTCAGTTTTTTTGTACTTTTTAGGTAAATGGTCTCCCTTTCCTTACTCAGTCTCCCCAATTCCCAGATTACAGTAATTTGTTTATTCTCTTGCTTTAATTGGATCATCTTCCCAATCTGAAAACCCTGCCATCTCTACCAACTGAATACTATGTATGTAACTTCTAGCTCAAGTCCCATCACCCTCTTGCAGGCTCTCCAGATCTCTCTTGGGCTCCAAGGACCTCTCACACTTCTAAGCATCTCTGACTCTTGGAATGAATGTGTCCTAATTCCTTTCATAAACTGTTCTCCCATGAAGACTACTTATATTTTATCATTTTAAGTGTGCTTTCTTTTGAAAATTTAATTCCTTTGATAATGATCTTAAATATAGATACACAGAAGAAAACAAAAATGGGCCATAATCTTTTCCACCCAACTGTTGAATTTCTTTTGATATAAAGGTAATCTTTTCAGGATGTGAGATTGGAGAGCTGTTACTGAAAACATAGAAAACTTCACTTACATAGGAGGAACACACTCAAGAGATCTATTGTACAACATGGTGAATGTAATTCTTTCTTTAACTTTTATTTAGTAAATATAAATTTCCAAAGTACAGTTTATGGATTACAATGGCTTCCCCCCATAATTTCCCTCCCACTCACACCCCTCCCATCTCCTGCTCCCTCTCCCATTCCGTTCACATCAAGATTCATTTTCAATTCTCTTTATATACAGAAGATCAATTTAGTATATATTAAGTAACGATTTCATCAGTTTGCACCCACACAGAAACACAAAGTGTAAAATACTGTTTCAGTACTAGTTATAGCATTACTTCACATTGGATAACACATTAAGGACAGATCCCACATGAGGAGTAAGTACACAGTGACTCCTGTTGTTGACTTAACAATTTGACACTCTTGTTTATGGCGTCAGTAATCTCCCTAGGCTCTAGTCATGAGTTGCCAAGGCCATGGAAGCCTTTTGAGTTCCCCGACTTCGATCTTATTCAGACAGGGTCATAGTCAACGTGGAAGTTCCCTCCTCCCTTCAGAGAAAGGTACCTCCTTCTTTGATGGCCCCATTCTTTCCACTGGGATCTCACTCGCAGAGATCTTTCATTTAGGTCTTCTTTTTATTTTTGCCAGAGTGTCTTGGCTTTCCATGCCTAAAATACTCTCATGGGCTCTTCAGCCAGATCCGAATGCCTTAACGGCCAATTCTGAGGCCAGAGTGCTATTTAGGACATCTGTCATTCTATGAGTCTGCTGTGTATCCCGCTTCCCATGTTGGATCGTTCTCTCCCTTTTTGAGTCTATCAGTTAGTATTAGCAGACACTAGTCTTGTTTGTGTGATCCCTTTGACTCTTAGACCTATCAGTGTGATCAATTGTGAACTGAAATTGATCACTTGGACTAGTGAAATGGCATTGGTACATGCCACCTTGATGGGATTGTATTGGAATCCCCTGGCACATTTCTAACTCCACCATTTGGGGCAAGTCCAATTGAGCATGTCCCAAATTGTACAGGTGAATATAATTCTTAACAACATATTTTGTTCTTGAAAATTAATAACAGAATACATTTTGAGTGTTCTCAACACACACACACACACACACACAACCAGTAAGTATGTGAGACAATGGATATGTTAGCTTGGTTTAGCCTTCCTACAATGAATACATATTTTTAAACATCATCACGTTGTACACCATAAATATATGCAATTGTATTTTCCAATTAAATGTTTAATTAATTAATAAGTAAAATATATGTGTAAGGTTAGAAAATTCAAACTAAGGAAAGGTTCCAATTGAAAAGCAAAAGCTTCTCCCTGCCATTCCCAGTCCCTTTTCCAGAGACCACTATACAATATTTCATGTAATATCACCCAAATAAAAAAGAAAAAAACAGATCCAAATACATATATGTATGTAAAGTAGGCACAAAGCATTTTCCAAACCCTTTAGGCTAGAGAACATTTAAATTCAATATTTTTAGAGTTTTCACATGGTGATAAAGTAGTATCCATGATTTTTAATATGTTGCTGCCCCTAGTGGAGTTTCAGACAGCAAAGACATAAATTACACATGTTCAATATTAATCATACACATTAAAATTTATGAAGTAAAATGTATGAATATTCAGACTGTGTGACATAAAAGAAGACTACAAATGACTATATGTCAGTTAATACAGATTTTGCCCCCAATGAGTTTGTGGCAGATGAAAAAAAAAATTCCATTTTCAGAGCTTTTAGGGTTTCAGAAATGTTGATAAGGAGTTGTCTTTATATTCATATTCTCTTTCTCTCTTTCAAAAGCACACGCAGAGGGGCTGCCATTGTGGTGTAGCAGGTAAGGCCACCTGCAACACTGGCATCCCATGTGCGTGCTGGTTCTTCTCACACATGCTCAATTTCTGCTCCAGCTCCCTGCTAATGGCCTGGGAAAAGCAGCAGAAAATAGCCCAAGTGCTTGGGCTACCTACATGAGTGACCTGGAAGAAGCTCCTGGCTTCTAGCTCCTGTTTTCTGCCTGGCCCAGCCCCTCAGCTGTTGTAGCCATATGGGAAGTAAATCAGAGGATGGAAGATCCCTCTCTCTCTCTCTCTCTTTCTCTCTCTCTCTGCCTCTCTCTATATAACTCTGCCTTTCAAGTAAATAAATCTTTAAAACACAAAGCAGGGGAAGGGTACTATGCACACTGCTCTGTCCTTGCTTCTCTTTTCCCTGAAAAACATACACAAGACATATTTCTCTATTGGTCTAGACATATGTTACTCTGTTAAATGTTCCTCTCAGCATTTCAATACATGATTGCACCAATATTGATTTAATGAATCCCTTATTGATGAACATATTGGTAATTTCCAGGTTCTTATTTTTGGTTTCTATTTTTTATTTTCCTAGATTTTGCTCTTTCCTTTTCACTTTCTTTTCTTGCTATCATAAAGTTACAGTGATAATCATTCTACATATTGCTCAATGAAATTTTGCAAGTATGCATTATAGGAAAGGTTGACCAGCAGAATTTAGTAATCTTTTATGTGTTAAGTCTTGTCATTTTGGATAGGCTGAAAACTCCAAAGGACACAGTTTGTATCTTTATATTCTTTGTATGCATCTTAGCACTTTGACATAGTAGCTACTAGTAAATATTTGCTAAACGAGTAAAAACAATGAAGATAAATACTAGGAGGCTTCAAACAGTTCACGTAAATATATGTTATGTAAAAGCTATATATGGATTGCCTTTGTGTCAAAGAAAATTCATCTTTTAATTTTGCTTTTCTATGAATTTTTGAAGCCCTTTTGTAAAATAATGAAGATAATAATAATAATGAAAACTTTCATGAAGGTGCTCATACAGATCTTAAAATCAGACAAAAATATTGGGCAAGAACTTAAAAATATCATGTCTTTTGATTACCTGTATTTCTTTTTTAAAAGATTTATTTATTTATATACTTGAGAGGTAGAGTTATAGATAGTGAGAGGAAGAGACAGAAAGAGAGGTCTTGCATTTGCTGGTTCACTCCCCAAATGGCTGGGCCGATCTGCAGTCAGGAGCAAGGATCTTCTTCCGAATCTTCCATGTGGGTGCACGGGCCCAAGCAATTGGGCCATCTTCTACTGCTTTCCCAGGCTGTAACAGAGCTCAATTGGAAGAGGAGCAGCTGGGACTAGAACTGGCACCCATATGGGATGCCAGCACTGCAGGCGGAGGATTATTCTACTGTGTCACAGCGCCGGCCTCGATCTGTATTTCTTATAGCTATATTTTCCCTAAGGGAATTAATTAAAATATTAAGAGTTAGGAATAAAAATAACAATTAGAAATTATATATAAAAGCAAACTATTTGGGGCTGATGTCATGCTGTATCAGGTTAAGCCACCACCTGAAATGCCAGTATCCCATGTGAGTGCTGAACTGCTCCACTTCTAATCTAGCTCCTTGCTAATAAGCCTGGGAAAGTAGCAGAAGATGGCCCAAGTGCTTCGTACCCTGTACCCATGTGGGAGACTTGGATGGAATTCCAAGCTCTTGGCTTTGACCTGGCCTAGCCCTGGTGACTGCAGCTATTTGGGGAGTGAACCTATGGATGGAAGATCCTCTCTCTCTCTCTCTCCCTCCCCTTCTCTCTCTCTCTCTCTCTCTCTCTCTCTCTCTCTCTAGTTCTGCCTTTCAAATATATAAAACAAATCTTTAAAAAATAAAAACTGGAGAATGCTTAAATGGCAATATGGCTGGAGCTAGGGTGTGAGATGGGAGGATAGGGGAAGATAGGTAGATGATTGATAATAGATTGATAAATTGATAGAAATAAAAATTTCAAAAAGCATGTTTACAAAATTTTTTAATAATATAAACTAATTTTATGACCAAGTAAAAACAAGCAAACTAAAAATTATGTAAATAACTCTCAACTATGTAAGATGTCTGAAGGGCACTGGAATAAAACTGGACCATAGGTTAGCGTTGTGGAGCAGCGGATTAAAGCCCTGGCCTGAAGTGCTGGCATCCCATATGGGTGCTAGTTCTAGTCCAGGCTACTCCTCTTCTGATCCAGCTCTCTGTTATGGCCTGGGAAAGCAGTAGAAGATGACCTAGTTCTTGGGCCCCTGCACCCACATGGGAGACCTGGAGGAAGCTCCTGGCTCCTGGCTCTTGGCTTCATATCAGTGCAGCTCTGGCTGTTGTGGCCATTTGGGGAGTGAACCAGAGGATGGAAGACCTCTCTCTGTCTCTACCTCTCTCTGTATCTCTGTTTTTCAAATAAATAAAATAAAAATTTAAAAAAACTGGACCATAACATGAACAGTGGCTGCATATAGAAATAATAAGGAATGTTTTTATCTGCTTTTTTTCTCAAAGAAACCTTTAATTTAATGAGTACAAATTTCATGCATACAACTTTAGGAATACAGTGATTCTTCCCCCCATACCCACCCTCCCATCCCTACTCCCATCCCACCTTTTCCTCTCTTTCCCATTTTCTCCATTAACACTCATTTTTAATTAACTTTATACACAGAAGACCAACTCTACACTACGTAATGATTTCAACAATTTGCGTGCACACACACACAATACAAAAAACAGTTTGAAAACAAGTTTTACAGTTAATTTTCATAGTACAACTCATTAAGGACAGAGGTCCTGCAAGGGGAGTAAGTGCACAGTGACTCCTACAGTTAATTTAATAATTAACAATCTTACGTATAATGTCAGTGATCACCTGAGGCTCTTGACATGAATTGCAAAGGCTATGGAAGCCTTTTGAGTCCACAATCTCCGTCAGTATTTAGACAGGGCCATAAGCATAGTGGAAGTTCTCTCCTCCCTTCAGAGAAAAGTACATCTTTCTTTGATGGCTCCCTCTTTCCACTGGGGTCTCACTCACAGAGATCCTTCGTGTAGGACATTTTATTTTTGGCACAGTGTCTTGGCTTTCCATGCCTGAAATGCTCTCATGGGCTTTTTAGCCAGGCCAGAATGCCTTAAGGGCTGATTCTGAGGTCAGAGTGCTATTTAAGGCATTTGTCATTCTATGTCTGCTGTGTGGACTGCTTTACATGTTGGAACATTCTCTTATTTTTAATTCTACCTATTGTTATTACCAGACACTTGATCTTACTTATATGATCCGTTTAACACTTAATCATATCTATATGATCAATTAAACACTTAATATGATCACATTAAGACCTAAGATGGCATTATTACTACCCAGCTTAATGGGATTTGGAGTTCCATGGCAAGTTTTAGCTTTTCCCAGCGACACCAACCCATGACTCTGGGATTTAAAGTCCAAGACAAGTTCATGAGGCAAATTGTATTCAAATGACAGTAAAATAAAAAAAAAATCCCAATTAATTTAAAAAGATAATTATAAAAATATCTTCTCTGACCACATGGAATAAAGCCATAAATCAGTAACGGGAAGGAAATCAAGAAATTCAGAAGCATGTGACTATTAACCCAAACAATGCATCAAAAACTTATTAGGAGAGTTAGAAAATAACTTGAAATTAATGAAAATTAAAATGAAACAGATTAAAGGAAGCAGAAAAGCAGTGCTAAGAGGAAAATTTATAGCTATAAATGCCTACACTAAAAAAGAAATATCTCAAATCAGCAACTTAACTTTAACCTTAAAGAAATAGAAAAAAAGGACAAACTCAATGCCATGCCAGTACAAGGATAGAAATAATAAAGACTAGGACATTTGCAAAGATAGTGGAATAGTGAGGGCGCGCACTGATAGTCTGGGAAAAAATAGTTTAATAAAAGTGGAGTTACTGTAGTCTCAGGGAAAGGCTCAGGGAAAAAATTGCAGAGGAAACTCTTCCGGATCTAGCGGATGTTACATGGAGGACCTACGGGTAGAGCAAGGTCACCCACCACGTGGAAACCCAGCCGCAGAGTCTGCACACCAGCGCTGGAAGGGGAGGTGAGAAAAAAACCTCAGTAGCCCTAGATGTTGGCAGGGAAACAGCAGAAAGAGCCTAGAGGGAATAAGGCTTGAAGCCCCACTGGGGAAAGCTCACCAGGCTGACTGGAGGAGAGAAAAAAATGAATAAATAAGGGGAACCAGCACAGACACGAATCTCTCTCTCCACTCACTTTACAAAGCTGAGCAAGACAAATAGGTGCCATTTTGGACATACATAAAGCAGGGCCTACCATCAGCCAAGCAGAAAAACCTGACTGTGGTGGGGAGAAATAACAGATTAAGACCTAGTGAAGGTGTGGAGCTAATGAACTGAGACTGTGAAAATCTGAGGGTAGGCGAGAGAACTCACAGAGTACACATACTTGGTAACCTTGGCAACCCGGTGGGAGACTGCAGAGAAATTTGAGACCACACTGAGGGCTGCATAAACCCTTTGTGTGGTCCTTGGGGTAGAGCAGACAAATACCCACACGGGACAGAATTCATACATCCACAAACCTCAATTCCGCTCAGCTGTGCGGAATTAATTCCTTTCTGAGTCAAAAAAAGAGAGAGAGAGAGAGAGATAACAACCTGGGTGAGTCACCCTTGGCATACTGAAGAACCAAACAGAGCTCTCTGGCCATCAGCCAACACAGCCTCTAAGGATCCATCAAAAGCAGACAGTCCACTTAATCTAGAGTCATAGTATAACGAGAAAAACCACTACAGCGAATAAACCAAATAATATCTCCACAAGGCCAAGCAACAAACACAGACACCAAGGAAACAAGAACAAGGAAGACACTATGACGCCCCCAAATGAACAAGACACACCAATTCAAGATTATGAAGATGATGAGATAGAAGAAATGCAAGAAATGGATCTCAAAAAATTGGTAAGAACAATAAGAAGTTCTCAAAAACAAATTCTTGAACTACAGAAATCCTTAGTGGACAGGATAGAAAATACCTTTCGAAAATGAATATTAAAGAGGAATCAAAATGAAACGAAGCAGCTAGTAGAACATGAAACTGTGATAGTGAAGAGAAATCATAGTGAAATGAAGAATTCAATAGATCAAATGACAAACACATTAGAGAGCCTTAAAAACAGAATGAGTGAAGCAGAAGAGAGAATATCGGACTTAGAAGACAGAGCACAGGAAAATATACAGTCAAACCAAAGAAAAGAACAGGAAATTAGAAATATAAAAAGTATTGTCAGGAATCTACAGGATGCTATTAAAAAAAACCCCAACATCCAGGTTCTAGGAGTTCCTGAAGGCATGGATAGGGAGAAAGGATTAGAAGGCCTTTTTAGTGAGAAACTAGCAGAAAATTTCCCGGGTTTGGAGAAGGACAGAGACATCCTAGTACAGGAAGCTCATAGAAGCCCTAATAAACATGACCAAAAGAGATCCTCACCACGACACGTTGTAATTAAACTCACCACAGTGAAACATAAAGAAAAGATCCTAAAATGTTCAAGAGAGAAACGTCAGATTACTCTCAGAGGATCTCAAATTAGACTCACAGATGACTTCTCATCAGAAACCGTAAAGGCCAGGAGGGAATGGCGAGATATAGCCCAGGTAATAAGAGAGAAAAACTGCCAGCCCAGAATATTATATCCTGGAAAGCTCACATTTGTGAATGAAGGTGAAATAAAGACCTTTCATAGCAAACAGAAATTGAAAGAATTTGTCACCACACATCCAGCCCTGCAAAAGATGCTTAAAGATGTGTTACACACAGAAACACAGAAACACGGCCATCAATATGAAAGAAGGTAAAAGAAGAAAACCTCCCAGTAAAAGATCATAGGAAGCTCAAAGCATATACTAGAAAATATCTTTGGGAAAATGGCAGGGCAAAGTTACTACTTATCAATAGTCACATGTAATGTTAATGGAATCAACTCTACAGATAAAAGGCATAGACTGGCTGAATGGATTAAGGCAGAAAACCCATCTATTTTCTGCTTACAAGAAACACATCTTTCCAACAAAGATGCATGCAGACTGAAAGTGAAAGGTTGGAAAAAGATAATCCATGCCAACAGAAACCAAAAAAAAGGCAGGTGTAGCCATATTAATATCAGAAAAAAATTAACTTTAACAAAAAAACTGTTAAGAGAGACAAACAGGGGCACTATATAAAGATTAGGGGTTCAATTCAACAGGAAGATGTAACTATTATAAATGTATATGCACCTAATTACAGGGCACTGGTTTATTTAAAAGATATGCTAAGGGATTTAAAGGGAGACTTAGACTCCAATACAATAATATTGAGGGACTTCAATACTCAACTCTCAGAAATAGACAGATCAAATGGACAGAAGACCAAAGGAAACAGCAGATTTAATCGACAATATAGACCAAATGGATCTAACAGATATCTACAGAACTTTCAATCCTACATTTAAAGATTTTGCATTCTTCTCAGCAGTGCATGGAACCTTCTCAAGGATTGACCACATACTAGACAATAAAGGAAGTCTTAGAAAATTTAAAAGAATTAGAATCATACCATGCAGCTTTTCAGAACACAGCGGAATGAAAGTGGAAATTAGCAACTCTGGAAAGCCTAGAGAGCATGCAAATACATGGAGACTGAACAACGTGCTCCTGAGTGAACACTGGGTCATAGAAGAAATCAAAAGAGAAATCAAAACTTTCTGGAACCAGACATTTAAAGAAGAACTAAATCCAATTCATCTCAAACTATTCATAACAATCTTAAAAGAGGGAACCCTCCCAAATACTTTCTATGAAGCCAACATCACCTTAATTCCTAAGCCGGAAAAAGATGCAGCATTGAAAGAAAATTACAGACCAATATCCCTGATGAACACAGATGTAAAAATCCTCAATAAAATTATGCCCAATAGAATGCAACAACACATCATAAAGATCATCCAACCAGACCAAGTGGGCTTTATCCCTGATATGTAGGGATGGTTCAGTGTTTGCAAATCAATCAATGTGATACACCACATTAACAGAATACAGAAGAAAAACCATAGGATTATCTCAACATATGTAGAGAAAGCAATCGATAAACTACAACACCCTTTCATGATGAAAACTCTAAGCAAACTGGGTATGGAAGGAACATTCCTCAATACAATCAAAGCAATTTATGAAAAACCCACAGCCAACATCCTATTGAATGGGGAAAAGTTGGAAGCATTTCCACTGAGATCTGGTACCAGACAGGGATGCCCACTCTCACCACAGCTATTCAATACAGTTCTGGAAGTTCTAGCCAGAGCTATTAGGCAAGAAAAACAAATTAACGGGATACAAATTGGGAAGGAAGAAGTCAAACTATCACTCTTTGCAGATGATATGATTCTTTATTTAGGGGACCCAAAGAACTCTACTAAGAGACTATTGGAACTCATAGAAGAGTTTGGCAAAGTAGCAGGATATAAAATCAATGCACAAAAATCAACAGCCTTTGTATACACAGGCAATGCCACGGCTGACAAAGAACTGCGAAGATCAATCCCATTCACAATAGCCACAAAGACAATCAAATACCTTGGAATAAACTTAACCAAGGACGTTAAAGATCTCTGCGATGAAAATTACAAAATCTTAAAGAAAGAAATAGAAGAGGATACCAAAAAATGGAAAAATCTTCCATGCTCATGGATTGGAAGAATCAATATCATCAAAATGTCCATTCTCCCAAAAGCAATTTATATATTCAATGCAATACCAATCAAGATAAAAGACCTTCTTCTCAGATCTGGAAAAAATGATGCTGAAATTCATATGGAGACACAGGAGACCTAGAATAGCTAAAGCAATATTGTACAACAAAAACAAATCCGGAGACATCACAATACCAGATTTCAGGAATACTACAGGGCAGTTGACTGAAAAGTGATCGCTGTTAAATATAAGAGTGGGAATAAGAGAGGGAAGAGATGTGCAATTCGGGACATGCTCAAGCTGACTTACCTCAAATGGTAGAGTTAGAAACATACCAGGGGATTCCAATTCAATCCCATCAAGGTGGCATGTACCAATGCCATCTCACTAGTCCCAGTGATCAATTTCTGTTCACAATTGATCATCATGATAGGACTAAGAAGCAAAGGGATCACACAAACAAGAATAATGTCTGAAAATACTAGATGATAGAATAAAAAAGGGAGAGAATGAGCCAACATGGGAAGTGAGATACACAGCAGACCCATAGAATGGCAGATGTCCTAAACAGCACTCTGGCCTCAGAATCAGCCCTTAAGGCATGCGAATCCGGCTGAAAAGCCCATGAGAGTATTTCAGGCATGGAAAGCCAAGACACTCTGGGGAAAAAAAAACCTAAATGAAAGATCTCTGTGAGTGAGATCCCAGTGGAAAGAACGGGTTATCAAAGAAGGAGGTACCTTTCTCTGAAGGGAGGAGAGAACTTCCACTTTGACTACGTCCTTGCCTAAATATGATCAGAGTCAGTGAACTCAAAAGGCCTCCATAGCCTTCGCAACTCATGACAAGAGCCTAGGGTGATTACTGATGGCATAAACAAGAGTGTCAAATTGTTAAGTCAACAACATGAATCACTGTGCACTTACTCCTCATGTAGGATCTTTGTCCTTAGTGTGCTGTACATTGAGATTTAATGCTATAACGAGTACTCAAACAGTATATTTCACTTTGTGTTTCTATGGGGGTGCAAACTGTTGAAATCTTTACTTAATGTATACTAAACTGATCTCCTGTATATAAAGAGAATCTAAAATGAATCTTGATGTGAATGGAAGGGGAGAGGGAGTGGGAAAGGGGAGGGTTGCGGGTGGGAGGGATGTTATGGGGGGAAGCCATTGTAATCCATAAGCTGTACTTTGGAAATTTATATATAAAAGTTAAAAAGAAACAGCATGGTACTAGTACAGAAAAAGATGGATAGACCAATGGAATAGAATAGAAACAAGAAATCAATCCAAACATCAACAGCCAACTTACATTTGATCAAGAATCCAAAACCAATTCCTGAAGCATGGACAGTCTATTCAGTAAATGGTGCTGGGAAAACTGGAAGTCCACGTGCAGAATCATAAGCAAGACACCTACCTTTCACCTTACACAAAAATTCACTCAACATGGATTAAAGACTTAAATCTACGACCAGACACCAACAAATTACTAGAGAACATTGGAGAAACCCTGCAAGATAGAGGTACTGGCAAAGACTTCTTGGAAAAGGCCCAGGAGGCACAGGTAGTCAAAGCCAAAATTAACATTGGGATTGCATCAAATTGAGAAGTTTCTGTATTGCAAAAGAAACAGTCAGGAAAGTGAAGAGGCAACCGACAGAATGGGAAAAATATTTGCAAACTATGCTACAGATAAAGGAATAATAACAGAATCTACAAAGAGATCAAGAAACGCCACAACAAGTAAACAAAAAACCCACTTAACAGATGGGCCAAGGACCTCCATAGACATTTTTCAAAAGAGGAAATCCACATGAAAAAAGAGTTCAAGATCATTAGCAATCAGGGAAATGCAAATCAAAACTGCAATGAGGTTTCACCTCACTCCAGTTACAATGGCTCACATGCAGAAATCTACCAACAATAGATGCTGGAGAGGATGTGGGGAAAAAGGGACACTAACCCACTGTTGGTGGGAATGCAAACTGGTAAAGCCACTATGGAAGTCAGTCTGGAGATTCCTCAGAAACCTGAATATAACCCTACCATACAACCCAGCTATACCACTCCTTGGAATTTACCCAAAGGAAATGAAATTGGCAAACAAACAAGCTGTCTGCACATTAATGTTTATTGTAGCTCAAATCACAATAGCTAAGACCTGGAACCAACCCAAATGCCCATCAACAGTAGACTGGATAAAGAAATTATGGAACACGTACTCCATAGAATACTATACAGCAGTCAAAAACAATGAAACCCGGTCATTTGCAACAAGATGGAGGAATCTGGAAAACATCATGCTGAGTGAACTAAGCCAGAATCAAAGGGACAAATATCATATATTCTTCCTGATTGGTGACAACTAACCGAGCACCAAAAAGGAAACCTGTTGAAGTGAAATGGACACTATGAGAAACAGTGACTTGATCAGCTCTTGTCCTGACTGTTGATGTACAATGTAATACTCTATCCATTTTAGTATTTTTTTGTTCTAGTACTATTTGTTGAACTGTGTAATTAACACACAATTATTCTTAGGTGTTTAAATTTTAACTGAAAAGAGATCCTTGTTATGAATTTGGAAAACATTACGCTGGGTGAAATAAGCCAGTCACAAAGGGACAAATATCGTATGCTCTCCCTGATCGGTGACAACTAACCAAGCGTGAAAAAGGAAACCTGTTGAAGTGAAATGAACACTGTGAGGAACGGTGACTTCATCAGCCCTTGCCCTGACTGTTGATGAACAACTTAACACGTTATCCCTCTTAGTATTTTTTTTTGTTTGTTCTACTTAATACTTTTGGTTGAATACTATAATCAATTCACAGCTATTCTAAGTGTTGAAACTTAACTGAAAAGTGATCCCTGTTAAGTGTAAGAGTAGGAATAAGAGAGGGAAGAGATGTACAATTTGGGACATACTCAATCGGACTTGCCCCAAATGGTAGAGTTAGAAACATACCAGGGAATTCCAATTTAATCCCATCAAAGTGGCATGTACCAATGCCATCTCACTAGTCCAAGTGATCAATTTCTGCTCAAAATTGATCATAATGATAGGACTAAGAGCCAAACGGATCACATAAACAAGACTAGTGTCTGCTAATACTAACTGATAGACTCAAAAAGGGAGAGAACGATCCAACATGGGAAGCAGGATACACAGCAGACTCATAGAATGGCAGATGTCTTAAACAGCACTCTGGCCTCGGAATCAGCCCTTAAGGCATGGGAATCCGGCTGAAAAGCCCCTGAGAGTATTTCAGGCATGGAAAGCCAAGACACTCTGGGAAAAAAAATGACCTAAATTGTGGGGAGCAACTCGGACTAGACTAAGTTACTGGAATTAAGACTTATTCTATGCATCTGCTCTCCCACAATATGGCACTGGGAGAGGAGTAAACAGCTTCTACGCAGCTGCCTCCAGTTCGCCCTTTAACCTGCAGGAGCTGATCCTGCTCCTGATTGCAGGAGAGCCACGTACTCGGCGTGTGGGTAGCAGAGTTGGGATTGGTGGAAGAGGACTATAAAGGAGGAGAGAGACAACATGCACCAGGAGCACCTGAGGAACATCTGAGCAGCCCCCGAGAGAGCCAGCCGGCGGTGTGCCGCTCCCCCGCGGAAGTGGAGAAAGTGGCAGGGGGGCCCGCCCCTCCACGGAGGTGGAAGGACGGCAGCCAACCCGGGAAGAACCAGCAGCAAACCCGGGAAGGGCCGAGCAGACAAAAGAACAGCGCAGGGTCTAGCGTCATTCCTCCGCAAAGAGGGGAGCGACACTAAATGAAAGATCTCTGCGGGTAAGAACCCAGTGGAAAGAACAGGTCATCAAAGAAGGAGGTACCTTTCTCTGAAGGGAGGAGAGAACTTCCACTCTGACTACGTCCTTGTCTAAATATGATCAGAGTCAGTGAACTCAAAAGGCCTCCATAGCCTTCGCAACTCATGACAAGAGCCTAGGGTGATTACTGATGCCATAAACAAGAGTGTCAAATTGTTAAGTCAACAACAGGAGTCACTGTGCACTTACTCCTCATGTAGGATCTCTGTCCTTAATGTGCTGTACATTGTGATTTAATGCTATAACTAGTACTCAAACAGTATTTTTCACTTTGTGTTTCTATGTGGGTGCAAACTGTTGAAGTCTTTACTTAATATATGCTAAAATGATCTTCTGTATATAAAGAGAATCTAAAATGAATCTTGATGTTTATGGAAGGGGAGAGGGAGCGGGAAAGGGGAGGGTTGCGGGTGGGAGGGATGTTATGGGGGGAAGACATTGTAATGCATAATCTGCAATTTGGAAATTTATATTCATTAAATAAAAGTAAAAAAAATTTCTGGAAGTAAATGAGGATAACATCATAACATATCAAAACTTATGGGATACGGCAAAAGCAATGTTGAGAGGAAAGTTTAGAGCAATAGGTGCCTACATCCAGAAATTGGAAAGGCACCAAATAAATGAGCTTTCAACGCATCTCAAGGTTCTAGAAACTGCAGCAAACCAGACACAAATCTATTAGAACAAGAGAAATAATTACAATCAGAGAAGAAATCAATAGGATTGAATCAAAAAAAATTACAAAAAAATCAGCCAAGCGAAGAGCTGTTTTTTAAAAAAAAAATTAATAAAATTGACACACCATTGATTCAACTAACTAAAAAAAGAAAAGAACCAAATCAAAATCAGAGATGGGATAGGAAATGTAATAACAGACAACACAGAAATAAAAAGAATCATCAGAAATTACTACAAAGAATTGTATGCCAGCAAACAGGGAAATCTATCAGAAATGGATAGATTCCTGGACACATGCGATCCATCTAACTTGAACCATGAAGACATAGAAAACCTAAACAGACCCATAACTGATACAGAAATTGAAACAGTAATAAAAGACCTCCTAACAAAGAAAAACGCAGGACCAGATGGATTCACTGCTGAATTCTACCAGACATTTAAAGAAGAACTAACTCCATTTATTCTCAAACTATTCAGAACAATCTAAAAAGATGGAATACTCCCAAATTCTTTCTATGAAGCTAGGATCACCTTAATCCCTAAGCCTGAAAAAGATGCATCATTGAAAGAAAATTACAGACCAATATCCCTGATGAACACAGATGTAAAAATCCTCAATAAAATTCTGGCTAATAGAATAGAACACATCAGAAAGATCATCCACCCAGAACAAGTGGGCTTTATCCCTGATATGTAGGGATGGTTCAGTGTTTGCAAATCAATCAATGTGATACACCACATTAACAAACTGCAGAAGAAAAACCATAGGATTATCTCAACATATGTAGAGAAAGCAATCGATAAACTACAACACCCTTTCATGATGAAAACTCTAAGCAAACTGGGTATGGAAGGAACATTCCTCAATACAATCAAAGCAATTTATGAAAAACCCACAGCCAACATCCTATTGAATGGGGAAAAGTTGGAAGCATTTCCACTGAGATCTGGTACCAGACAGGGATGCCCACTCTCACCACAGCTATTCAATACAGTTCTGGAAGTTCTAGCCAGAGCTATTAGGCAAGAAAAACAAATTAACGGGATACAAATTGGGAAGGAAGAAGTCAAACTATCACTCTTTGCAGATGATATGATTCTTTATTTAGGGGACCCAAAGAACTCTACTAAGAGACTATTGGAACTCATAGAAGAGTTTGGCAAAGTAGCAGGATATAAAATCAATGCATAAAAATCAACGGCCTTTGTATACACAGGCAATGCCATGGCTGACAAAGAACTGCTAAAATCAATCCCATTCACATTAGACACAAAAACAGTCAAATGCCTTGAAATACACATAACGAAGGATGTTAAAGATCTCTGTGATGAGAATTACAAAATCTTAAAGAAAGAAATAGAAGAGGATACCAAAAAATGGAAAAATCTTCCACGCTCATGGATTGGAAGAATCAACATCATCAAAATGTCCATTCTCCCAAAAGCAATTTATAGATTCAATGTGATGCCAATCAAGATACCAAAGACCTTCTTCTCAGATCTGGAAAAAATGATGCTGAAATTCATATGGAGGCACAAGAGACCTCGAATAGCTAAAGCAATATTGTACAACAAAAACAAAGCTGGAGACATCACGATACCAGATTTCAGGACATACTACAGGGCAGTTGTTATCAAAACAGCATGGTACTGGTACAGAAACAGATGGATAGACCAATGGAATAGAATTGAAACACCAGAAATCAACCCAAACATCAACAGCCAGCTTATATTTGATCAAGGATCTAAAACCAATTCCTGGAGCAAGGACAGTCTGTTCAATAAATGGTGCTGGGAAAACTGGATTTCCATGTGCGGAAGCATGAAGGAAGAACTCTACCTTACACCTTACACAAAAATCCACTCAACATGGATTAAAGACCTAAATCTACGACCTGACACCAACAAATTACTAGAGAACATTGGAGAAACCCTGCAAGATAGAGGTACTGGCAAAGACTTCTTGGAAAAGGCCCAGGAGGCACAGGTAGTCAAAGCCAAAATTAACATTGGGATTGCATCAAATTGAGAAGTTTCTGTATTGCAAAAGAAACAGTCAGGAAAGTGAAGAGGCAACCGACAGAATGGGAAAAAATATTTGCAAACTATGCTACAGATAAAGGAATAATAACCAGAATCTACAAAGAGATCAAGAAACGCCACAACAAGTAAACAAAAAACCCACTTAACAGATGGGCCAAGGACCTCCATAGATATTTTTCGAAAGAGGAAATCCACATGAAAAAAGAGTTCAAGATCATTAGCAATCAGGGAAATGCAAATCAAAACCGCAATGAGGTTTCACCTCACTCCAGTTACAACGGCTCACATGCAGAAATCTACCAACAATAGATGCTGGAGAGGATGTGGGGAAAAAGGGACACTAACCCACTGTTGGTGGGAATGCAAACTGGTAAAGCCACTATGGAAGTCAGTCTGGAGATTCCTCAGAAACCTGAATATAACCCTACCATTCAACCCAGCCATCCCACTCCTTGGAATTTACCCAAAGGAAATGAAATTGGCAAACAAACAAGCTGTCTGCACATTAATGTTTATTGCAGCTCAATTCACAATAGCTAAGACCTGGAATCAACCTAAATGCCCATCAACAGTGGACTGCATAAAGAAATTATGGGATATGCACACATTAGAATACTATACAGCAGTAAAAAATGAAATCCCGTCATTTGCAACAAAATGGAGGAATCTGGAAAATATCATGCTGAGTGAACTAAGCCAGAATCAAAGGGACAAATATCATATATTCTCCCTGATAGGGGACAACTAATCGAGCACCAAAATGGAAATCTGTTGAAGTGAAATGGACACTATGAGAAACAGTGACTTGATCAGCCCTTGCCCTGACTGTTGATGAACAACTTAATACTTTATCCTTTTTAGTATTTTTTTTGGTTATTCTGCTTAATACTATTGGTTGAATTCTGTAATGAATACAGAGTTATTCTTTTTTTTGACAGGCAGAGTGGATAGTGAGAGAGAGAGACAGAGAGAAAGGTCTTCCCTTTGCCGTTGGTTCACCCTCCAGTGGCCGCCACGGCTGGCACGCTGCGGCTGGCGCACTGCACTGATCCGAAGGCAGGAGCCAGGTGCTTCTCCTGGTCTCCCATGGGGTGCAGGGCCCAAGGACTTTGGCTGTCCTCCACTGCCTTCCCGAGCCACAACAGAGAGCTGTCCTGGAAGAGGGTCAACAGGAACAGAAATTGGCGCCCCGACCAGGACTAGAACCTGTTGTGCCAGAGCCACTAGTTGGAGGATCAGCCTATTGAACCACGGCTCTGTCCCACAGTTATTCTTAAGTGTTGAAACTTAACTGAAAATTGATCACTGTTAAATATAAGAGTGGGAATAAGAGAGGGAAGAGATGTACAATTTGGGACATACTCAATCGGACTTGCCCCAAATGGTAGAGTTAGAAACATACCAGGGAATTCCAATTTAATCCCATCAAAGTTGCATGTACCAATGCCATCTCACTAGTCCAAATGATAAATTTCTGTTCACAATTGATCATAATGATAGGACTAAGAGTCAAAGGAATCACATAAACAAGACTAGTGTCTGCTAATACTAACCGATAGAATAAAAAAAAAAGGGGAGAGAACGATCCAACATGGGAAGCAGGATACACAGCAGACTCATAGAATGGCAGATGTCCTAAACAGCACACTGGCCTCAGAATCAGCCCTTAAGACCTTGTCTAAATATGATCAGAATCAGTGAACTCAAAAGGCCTCCATAGCCTTCGCAACTCATGACAAGAGCCTAGGGTGATTACTGATGCCATAAACAAGAGTGTCAAATTGTTAAGTCAACAACAGGAGTCACTGTGCACTTACTCCCCATGTAGGATCTCTGTCCTTAATGTGTTGTACAATGTGAATTAATGCTATAACCAGTACTCAAACAGTATTTTAAACTTTGTGTTTCTGTGTGGGTGAGACACTCTTGTTTATGGCATAGTCAAAGTAGAAGTTCTCTCCTCCCTTCAGAGAATGGTACCTCCTTCTTTGATGACCTCTTCTTTCCACTGCGATCTCACTCGCAGAGATCTTTCATTTAGTTTCTTTTTTTGCCAGAGTGTCTTGGCTTTCAATGCCTAATGTACTCTCCTGGGCTTTTCAGCTGGATCCGAATGCCTTAAGGGCTGATTCTGAGGCCAGAGTGCTGTTTAGGACATCTGCCATTCTATGAGTCTGCTGTGTATCCTGCTTCCCAGGTTGGATCGTTCTCTCCCTTTTTAATTCTATTAGTTAGTATTAGCAGACACTAGTCTTGCTTATGTGATCCCTTTGACACTTAATCCTATCAGAATGACCAATTGTGAATTGAAACTGATCACTTTGACTGGTGATATGGCATTGGTACCTGCAACCTTGATGGGATTGAATTGGAATCCCCTGGTATGTTTCTAACTCTACCATTTGGGGCACAATTGATCATAATGATAGGATTAAGTGTCAAACGGATCACATAAAGAAGACTAGTGTCTACTAATACTAACTAATTGAATTAAAAATGAGAAAACAATCCAACATGGGAAGCGGGATACACAGCAGACTCATAGAATGGCAGATGTCCTAAACAGCACTCTGGACTCAGAATCAGCCCTTAAGGCATTCAAATCTGGCTAAAAAGCCCGTGAGAACATTTCAGGCTTGGAAAGCCAAGACACACTGGAAAAAAAAAAGACCTAAATGAAAGATCTCTGCGAGTGAGATCCCAGTAGAAAGAACAGGCCATCAAAGAAGGAGGCACCTTTCTCTGAAAGGAGGATAGAACTTGCACTTTGACTATGACATTGTCTAAATAAGATCGGAGTTGGTGAACTCAAAGGCTTCCATAGCTTTGGCAACTCATGACAAGAGCCTAGGGTGATTACTGATGCCATAAACAAGAGTGTCAATTGTTAAGTCAACAACAGGAGTCACTGTGCACTTACTCCCCATGTAGGATCTCTGCCCTTAATGTATTGTACAACGTAAATTAATTGTATAACTAATACTCAAACAGTACTTTACGCTTTGTGTTTCGGTGTGCGTGTGAACTGTTGAAATCTTTACTTAATCTATACTAAATTGATCTTCTGTATATAAAGATAATTGAAAAATCAATCTTGATGTGAATGGAGTGGGAGATGGAGTGAGAGATGGGAGGGTTGCAGAAGGGAGGGAAATTATGGGGGGGGAGCCACTGTAATTCAAAGCTGTGCTTTGGAAATTTATATTTATTAAGTAAAAGTTAAAAATACGCTTCACTATGCGTAACACATTTCTACAGTGAACATGTGTTGTTTTGGTAATTGGGACCAAGATTTTCTCTCAAGGTTTCTAGAAGGAAAGGGATTCTCATTTCTGTCTTATGGAGAGATGAGGGGACATCTTTTTGTATTTACTCATACCTTAGCCCATCTATTAACCTTTTGGATTCTCTGACAAGGTGCCAGGTTCCATTTTCTACTGTAAGATGTACTCATTCATGTATACCATTTCATAAAACCCCAGCCTAAGGCAGAGCATGCTTTCTAAACTTCCTCAAAAAAGTCCTTTTATCCCCCTTTCCCTACTCCATGAACATCTATCCTCCAGATTCACTCAAATTAACATCCTTCAGGTTGGCTACTTCTTCATCTCAAAAGTTTTTTCATTCATGGTAGTGTCCGCATAAAAGGGTTGCCTGGTCTTCTTCTCATGTATTTGCCCACTTGACTCCCCTAAGACCTATGGAATAGTCATGCTATTTACCAGAAAGAGGATAACTAAAGAGTTACCTAAAGAGTCTGCCTGATTTCAGGCATGGGAAACCAAGACACTGTGGCAAAAAAAATGTTCTACATGAAAGATCTCAGTGAGTGAGACCCCAGTGAAGAGAAGTGGCCATCAAAGGAGGAGGTACTTTTCTCTGAAGGGAGGAGAGGACTTCCAGTTTGTTAAATACTGATGGAGATAATGGATTCAATAGGCTTCCATAGCCTTTACATCTCATGGCAAGAGGCTCTGGTGATCACTGACATCATACATAAAAGTGTTAATTGTTAAATTAACAACAGGAGTCACTGTGCACTTACTTCCCATGCAGGACCTCTGTCCTCAATAAGTTATATTATGAGAATTAACTGTAAAACTTGTTCCCTTGTATGTGTGTGTGTGTGTGTGTGCAAATTGTTGAAATATTTACTTAGTATAGAGTCAGTCTTCTGTGTACAAAGTTAATTGAAAATGAATTTTAATGGAGAATGGGATTGGGAGTGGGGGAGAGAGGAGGAGGTGGGATGAGGTGGAGGTGGGAAGGCAGTTATGTTGGAAAGAATCACTATATTCCTAAAGTTGTACTTATGAAATTTGTACTCATTAAATAAAAAGTTTCTTTGGGAAAAATTTTTCAAAAATGTAGTATAGATTAAAAAAAAGTCTACCTGATTTTGGTTGTTATTTCACACCAACTTTCTTTGGCCTGATCGGTTTCAGATGGGTGTCTTTTTCTGGGTTTTTTATTCTTGCCTTGCCTTTCTTTGCCTTTGGGATTCCCATGGAGAGTGGAAGCTATATTAAAACACTATCTGCTCAAAATGACATCATCAAGCCAGTTTTGCCTTTCTCATAGCCATAAAACTGTATTTCCCCCAGCTCTTACATGTCCCCATCACGTGTCCCAATAACAGAGGGGAACCTCTGAGCTGTATGTTACCCTCCATGTTAAACCCATTGATTCTCAGTGTCACACTCAGAAAACTACAGAGTGTGGAACAAATCTGCACAGCAGCCTGTTTTCATGTGGCCCTTGAGCTAAATATATTTTTTACATTTTTAATGCTTAACAATATAAAAAGAAGTAAAGATACAACATATAAATTTTCGAGTTTGAAAATAGAGTGTTCTTAGAGCATAGCCACACGTATTAGATTATATATTTGTCTGTGTCTACTTTTGCACTTCAGTGGTGGGATTGAGTAAGTATGATCAGACTTTATGGTCTGTGAAGCCTAAAATATTCCAAATCTGTCCCTTCACGGAAAAGTTTGTCAATGCCTGCTGTATTTCATGCCCATCTACTAATTGCTAGTGTTTTCCCAAAGTTCTGTACTTGGAAAAATCCAAGACCATTGACATAAATGAGAAGAGAAATCTGTACCATAAAGCAATAGGGAAGGGTGTAGCAAACTAAAGAGCATATGTTTATCTAGACTTGACAAGCAGAATTTACAATTGTTCATGATGCAGAGCCCTCTTTGCAAAGTTTTCTAATTTTTTAAGAAAAGATAAATACAAATTTTATGTCAACTTTCCAGATTTTTATATGTTGGCAACACTGCTCAGGTAAAAAATATCTGCCAACTACTAGTTTACAACTCCTGTTTTAGGACTCTGAACATGAAAGGAGCCAGTTCAGATTGTACATCAGAGGCACTTATTCCTATATTCTTGCAAACCAGAGATGTCAGTAAAGAAAAACAGCTCATTAAAATTGCCTGCTCTACTGCAGATGTTACAGTGGTTAACCATGAAGACCAGAAATGGAACTGAGAAGACTCTCTAAAATAAGCTACAAATCAATACAATTCCTATCAAAATATCATTGATATTCCTAAAGAAAATGAAAAAAATCCTAAAATTCATATAGAACTACAAAATCCCCAAATGACCAAAGTAACCTTGTATTGACAAACACACACACACACACACACACACACACGCAGACCACTAGAAGAGAACAGAGTCCTGTAATAAATAAACTCAAACATCTACAGCTGACTTTGATTTGACAAAGATGCCAGGAACACATTCTAGTAAATATTATTGGGAAAACTGGGCATCCATATGCAGAAGAATGAAACTGGAAACTCCTTACACCTCTCAGCATATGCAAATATTAACTTAAAATAATTTAAAGATGTGGGTAACACCTGAAACTATGAAACTACTACAATAAAACAGGGGAAATGCTTTGGAACATTGGAATGGGCAAAGATTTTTTGAATATTACCTCAAAATCACAGACAATAAAAGCAAAACCAGACAAATGAGAATATATCTAACTAAAAACCTTCTGCACAGCCAAGAAAACAATCAACAGAGTGATGAAACAACTTACAGATTGGAGAAGATATTTTCTTTTTTTTAGAGATTTATTTATTTATTTGAAAGAGTTACATAGAGAGGAGGAGAGGCAGAGAGAGAGAGAGAGAGAGAGAGAGAGAGAGGTCTTCCATCTGATGGTTCACTCCCCAACTGGCTGCAATGGCCAGAGCTGCTCTGATCCAAAGCCAGGAGCCGGGAGCTTCTTCCAGGTCTCCCATGTGGGTGCAGGGGTCCAAGGACTTGGGCCATCTTCTATTGCTTTCCCAGGCCATAGCAGAGAGCTGGACTGGAAGTGGAGCAGCCGGAACTCGAACCAGTGCCCATATGGGATGCCGGCGCTACATGCCAGGGCATTAACCCACTACACCACAGTGCCGGCCCTGAGAAGATATTTTCAAGTTATATTTATGACAAGGGGTTAATATTCAGAACATATAAAATAACTCAAAGAACTCAATAGTGGAAAATTACTAAATATATGATTTTAAAATGGAAAAAAGATCTGAATAGACATTTCTCCATAGAATACATAAAAATAGCCAATAGGAATATGAAAAATGCTCAACGTCACTAATCATTAGGGAAATACAAATCAACATCACAATGCCATAACATCCCTCTACTGTTAGAATATCTATCTTCGAAAAGACAAAAGATAACAAGTGCTGGCAAGAGTGTGGAAGAAAGGGAACCCTTATACACTGCTGGTAGGAACGTAAATTATTAAATCCATATAGAAAATAGTATGTAGGGTCCTCAAGTCATAAAAATAAAGTTATCACATGATCCACCAATGCCACTACCAGCTACATACACAAAGAAAACAAAATCAATATGCAAAAGAGATATTTGTATTCCCATGTTGATTGTAGTATTATTCACATTAGCCAAGAAAGGGGAATGGATCAAGAAAATGAGGTTAAGGAACACTATTCTCCCAAGAAGAATCTGGAAATCATTATGCTAGGTGAAATAATTCAGACACATAAGTACAAGTAGCACATAATATCATGCACATGCAGAATCTAAAAATGATCTCACAGAGGTTGAGAGTCGAGTGGTGATGACCAGAGGGTGCAGAGGGGAGATGCAGGGAAAAGTTGGTCAACTGGTGCAAAGTTACAGCTTGATAGGAGGAATAAGTTCTGGATATAGTTAATAAAAGTATTTCAAAATAGCTAGATGAGAAAATTTTGAATGTTCTTGCCATAAAGAAATGATAAATGTTTGAAGTAATGAATATGCTTATCACCATGATTTGAACATTACACAATGTATACAATGAATCAAAACATCAAATTATGTCCAATGAATATGTATAATTATTGTTAATCAAAAATAAAATGAAACTTAAAGAAAAATCATTTAAAATGAGGATAAAAGTCTAGCACTTTCCTATGCTTCCTGGTCTTAAGTGACTTCTCTTGTGGTCTTTAATACTAGTAACCAGTATCTTCTTGGAACGCTCCACACTCTTTGGGTTTTCTCCTCCTTCTCTGCCTTTCCTGTTAGCCTGTTTTAATATTTCTTTCCCAGGCTCCTTTTCTGCTGCTTTATGAGTTTTTTTTTCCTTCCATTAAATTGCACTGTGTTCATCTCCTATTGACAATTTTTCAGCTTCCAGCACATAAACAATCACAAAAATTTCTCTTACTCTGTTCTTGCAGAGTCCTCCAGATTCTATCCAGAGAATGATAGGTTTTAGGAAGAGGTGGAACTCCTAATTAGAGTTCTGGCCTGAGCCATGTGCTACAACTTTCCTAAAGGGCCATGTGCTGAGTCTGTAGCTTCTCTATTAAAGCAATACTTTGTCCTACATTTGGCTATTATTCTTTGAAAATAATTCCATAGGAAATCTCATGAGAGGAAGAACTGACTGACAGCAGTATTTCAGCATTCCCCGGACTTATAGACAAAATGGCACCTAAATACTAGCAAAAATTCGCCCCTATTCCTGACAAAAACCTCTCTTGGTCCTTTCAGGTTGTTCTATCCCAGGTTCCATGACTCACTCCTCTTCTTGTGCTCACCCCTTAAATGCTGCCATGACATGACTTTCTTTCCTTGGCTCTTTCTCTGTGCTCTATACTCTCTTCCTTTACCATCTCAACCAGTCCTATGACCTTAAATACAATATACAAGTTGAGGAATGCAACATATTTATCTCTAATCTAGATCTCTTTTGAGCTTCATACCCAAAGATCCATTTTAAATGCAACATGTCTCAAATAAATTATCCTTACTTACTTCCCCCCAACTTTCTCCTGTATACTCCTTCATGTATTGTGGCACTACCCCACAACTTACCTAAGGCATAAACCTGGGAGTGGTCAACTCAGATTCTTTTCCCTGCCTTCCCCCCACAATTGCTCACTTCTCATGTCCTGTGAATACTACCTCTTAATTATCTCTGAAATCCATTATTTCTTCTTTACCCCCATTGCTAATACTTGCCTAGTTCAAGAATTCATTATTACTTATTGAAAAAGAAAAAAGGAGAAATGGCTATGGTAACAATATACTTCAAGTCTGACTCCTTTCAATCCATCCTCCAGGCTTGCTGCCTGAGTGATTTGTCTAAAATGCAAAGCTGACTATGTCCCTCTCCTGCTTAAAATTGTTTATAACTCTCCAGAGGATCAAGTTCAAATCCTTGTGTGTGGCAGGTAAGACTCTCTGTAACATGTCACTGTTCTACCTGCCCTGCTTCATCTTTGGACACTCTTGTTCAAATACACCCAATCCCAGTCCTCCTGGGTATCTTACATTCCCCAATCTCAAACACAGTGTGCTGTTTCTAACTTTTGTGTCTATGCCTGAAATTTCTTTATGTATAACCCCCTACAAATGTTGTAGTACATCTTGTCAGCTCTTTGCTGGGTGATAAGCCAGCTAACAACTGATAGACATACTGAGATATGAGATATGGGGTGGCTACTTCTTGTCATATGAAAGAATAATACTAGTAATAGCCAAGATTAATACAGTGCTTACCATAAGAGAAGCATTCTTCTAAGTGTTTTCTTATAAAAACTCATTTAATTCTCACAATAGCATTATGATACAGGGATTTTTATCATATCCATTTAATAAATAAGCATACTGAATCACAATCACACAGCTTGTAAGTGGTAGAGCAAATTCAAATCCAGGCATTCTGACTACAGAATATGTGCTCCTATTAATTGTTGCTCCTCTTGCTGTTATATTGCCTTCACTTGCATCACTACATTATGGAAGACAATATAGTATAGCTGCTAAGAGTATGGGCTCTTTAGAATAAATTTGTTTCAAATCAAACTTTGCTGCTTTCGAGCTGTGTGACCTTGACAAAGCAAATTAACCTCTCTGATTCTTTATTCTTAGAATAAAATTGCTAAATTCTAAAACTTTAATAATTGGAAATTGGGAAAAATACTTAATACATTACACAAGATGACAAAAAGTACTATTTATGCTTAAGCACAAGGAAAACAAAAGTATTTTAAAATAACTTAATGATACTGAAGTACATATCATTGTACTATTTAACACCATCACAGAGTTTGTAGTCTCTGCATGCTTTTTGAGAATGAATGATAAAAGGCAAACATCTTGGTGTCATGAAAAGTTTTGATCTCAAAGACCTCCTTGTGCTTAGGCAACAGGGATATGGCCATAGTCAAGCACCACCCTGCTCAAGGAATAACTTAGCTGAAGCTCTCTGAGCAACTTCTATGATTCAAAGCTTCCTCCATCTAAAATGGAGATAGTTGTTGCCAGGATTAAACAAGATAAACAATATGTGGGCCGGAGCCGTGGCTCACTAGGCCAATCCTCCACCTGCGGCACCAGCACCCCGGGTTCTAGTCCCAGTTGGGGCACCGGTTCTGTCCCAGTTGCTTCTCTTCCAGTCCAGCTCTCTGCTGTGGCCCGGGAAGGCAGTGGAGGATGGTCCAAGTCCTTAGGCACTGCACCCGCATGGGAGACCAGGAGGAAGCACCTGGTTCCTGGCTTCAGATCAGTGCAGGGCGCCTGCCGTGTTGACCATTTTGGGGGTGAACCAACGGAAGGAAGACCTTTCTCTCTGTCTGTCTGTCTCTCTCTCTCACTGTCTAACTCTGCCTGTCCAAAAAAAATATGTGTTACCTGTTTAGTACTGTACCTGGTATGTTTCATAAATGCTACCACTATTGGCTGTTGTAGCTAATAAAAGCAATAGCTCTCCAAACATGAGGACTTCAGATATTAAAGTGAAAGAAGTTTAGCAAAGTAATTTTTTTAAAGTTAAACTGGGTAAGTCTTTATTGTGATTGAGTAGGAAAACATCCTGCTTTATAGACATACACACTGATCTTACATAGAGGGGGAAGAAAGACCATTATATGCAAAGAAGTCAAACACAAAGAATTATTATACATGAAGCCTCACAACAGGTCATCTAATTAGTGACAAAAGGATTGCTGTAGGAGATGACCTGCTGTGAGAGCCAGTCCCAGCAGATCCAACAAAGAGATAATCAGAAATCCAGAAAAAGAAAATGTAAAAATGACAGAAAGTTAAAAGGAAGAAATCATAATGAAATAGTACCACAAAATTCAAGAACTGAAGAGGGACAAGCACTTAACCTAGAAGTTAATACACTCACATCAAACAAAAGAGTATTTCTGTTCTTTTTTTTTTCTTTTTTCTTCATACTATTCAGTGAATCCTCTACTTAGCGTAGGGTTAATCCTATGAGTATAAAATCAACTGAAAACTGACCTTTGTAAAAAATAAGAATGGGAAAACGAGAGGAAGAGGGTGATTGAGGAGGAAGAAGGGTCGGAGTATGGATAGGAGGGAGGCGGGGGGGGGGGGAGAATCACCAGGTTGCCAAATTTGCATATATTAAATACATGAAGTTTGTATTCCTTAAATAAAAGTTTTAAAAATTAAAAAAAGAGGGGCTGGCACTGTGTAGTAGCAGATAAAGCTGCCGCTTGCAGTGCCGGCATCCCATATGGGCGCCGGTTTGAGTCCCAGCTGCTCCACTTCCTATCCAGCTCTCTGGAATGGCCTGGGAAAGCAGTAGAAGATGGCTCAAATCCTTGGTCCCCTGCACCCACATGGGAGACCCGGAAGACACTCCTGGCTCCTGGCTTTGGATCGGCTCAGCTCCAGCCACTGCAGCCAACTGGGGAGTAAAGCATCGGATGGAAGACCTTTCTCTCTCTCTCTCTCTCTCTCTCTCTGCCTCTCAGTCTCTCTCTGTGTAACTCTTTCAAATAAATAAATACATCTTTTTTAAAAAGGATATTGTTTTAAAAAATTTTAAAAAGAGTGCTTGGGTTTAATACTGGCTCCTCTCCTGACTCCAGCTTCCTGCTAATGTAGACCCTGGGAGGCAGCAGCAATGGCTCACTTGACTGGGCTCCTGCCACCTACATGTGAGACCTGGATTGAGTTCTCAGATCCAGCCTTCAGTCCCAGCTGAGGGGCCACTACCAGCATTTGTGGAGTTAGCCAGCAGATAGGAACGCTCTTGCTTGCATATACTCTCTCTCAGTCCTGTGTGTGTGTATGTGTGTGTGTGTGTCTGACTCTTGAATAAATAGAATTTATTCATTAAATTAAGAACTGAAAGAAGTAAGTATTTAGGTTAACAGGTCACTAAATGCCCAATGGAATAAATGAAAAAAGGTACATAGCATAGGATATCATTATGAACATTCAAAACCCTGGGAATACAAAAACTATTAACCTCCAGCTAACAAAGGATAATTTTTAAAAAAAATTCTCAACAGCAACATTGGAAACAAGGAGACAACAGAGCATTACCTTCGGACTCTGAAGAAACTCTTGGAGATCCAATATATAATTTTTATCCAAGTAAATTGGTTATCAAATGTAAAGATAGACACTTTCATTCATGTAAGGACTCAAAATTACCTCCCCCTTATCCTTTCTCAGAATACCACTAAAAGATGCAGTCCACTAAAATAAAATCATAAATCTGGAAAGTATGGTATGGATAAGAGAAATAAAATTGTCAGGAAGACAAGTTAAGGTAAAGGTCAGGATTCAATTAGTAGAACCAATGGTGCATTAATAAACAACATTCTCAATGCTGTATGTTTACTGCTGATTTAGACTCAAATAATCACTTTAAGTTTCCAAGCATAAGATATTAAGCAGTTCCAATTGGAACAGAAAGATTCAAGGGTCAATGATGGGAACTTGACATTATGGCATAGCGGGTACAGTTGCCGCCTGTTTGAAGGGCATGCAAGAGAGATCAATCTCTTTTTAATCTATTTATTTTATTTGAAAGACAGAATTTCAGAGAGGCAGGAGTGGGGGGGAGAGGTCTTCCATCCACTGGTTCTCTCCCCAAATGGCCTCAAGGGCCGCAGCTGGGCCAATCCAAAGCCAGGAGCCAGGAGCTTCTTCCTGGTCTCCCATGTGGGTGCAGGGGCCCAAGCACCTGGCCATCTTCCACTGCTTTCCCATGCACATTAGCAGGGAGGTGTAATTTCTCTTTTAGCCAGATGCTTTGCTCTGTTCAACTGTTTTGTCTTAGTTTTCTGCAATCCATTCTCTTCCTTTGGTTCCTCTCCATCACTATCAGATATCATAATGTCCTCAAGTCTTTGCTTCCTCTTCACATTGACAGGACATGCAGTTTCTGCATCCTTCTCCTCCAGGTCCCGTGATTCCAGGGCTTATTTAATTTTTCTTTTTCTGTGGCATCCTTCTGCCAGCACAGGTTGCTCCACCGAGCCCCTCCTCCGGGGTGCCGGGGGTCACTATCTGCCACAGCATGTTAGGAGCTGGCAGCTAAGTGGAGGCTCAAAGTAATTAAGGAAAGAACTTTGAATCTCAGCTCTGCTTGTTAATAAATGAGTTATTTAATATCTTTGTATCTCCATTTCTTCACCTACAAAATGAGGATAATAATAGTATCTATTTCTTGGGGTAATTTTGAGGTTGAAATGAGTTAACAGAGTAAGACACTCAATTGTTAAATCAACAGCAGGAGTCACTGTGCACTTGCTCCCCATGTAGGACTTCTGTCCTTAATGAGTTGTACCATGAGAATTACAGGTAAAACTAGTACTCAAACAGAACTTTATACTTTGTGTGTCTGTGTGGGTGCAAACTGTTGAAATCTTTACTTAGTATAGAATTTATATTCTGCATATAAATATAATTAAAATGAATCTTAATGAAGAATGGGATGGGAGAGGAAGTAGAAGGTGGGACGGGAGTGGGGGTGGGAGGTCGGGTATGGGGGGGGGGGAAGAACTGCTATAATCCAAAAGATGTATCTATGAAATTTATACTTATTTAACAAAAAAGCTTTCTTTAAAAAAAGAGGTAAGACACTCAGAACAATACCTAGCATTTATTTAGTAAGTCCTACATAACTGTAAGCTTATGTCAACAAATGTATTTCCCTAAGCCCTTTGCCTCTTCTCCTGTGGCTCACCTGAATGCAACTTTGTTTTGGTAACATCTGTGCCAGAATGCTGATGTTTCCTTCTATTTTTTTAATCATAAGTTTTCATACAGTCAGGGGCTTGACTTCTTCACTATAACCCCAAAGCCAACACAGTCTTTGGAATATGATCTGATGAATAGTTAAGTTGATAGGTGGATGACTGGATTGATAGATTCATGGATGAGTGGAAGGGTAGATGGATGCATGGATGGATGGATGAATAAATCAATAAATGATGAATGGGTCTACATAAAATATAGTTGGACAAGTGAGTTAACTTCTCTGATTTTCAGCTTCCTCTATCTAAAAAAATGGCTTAAAGTTCTGCAGCTGGTATAAAATCTGCAGGTGGGACCAATTTTTCAGACTGTGGGGATTTATAAAATATTTAATAAATGACATTTAAATAGTAATATGCAAATGGCATATTCCATTT
Source organism: Oryctolagus cuniculus (assembly GCF_964237555.1). Lineage (NCBI taxonomy): Eukaryota > Metazoa > Chordata > Mammalia > Lagomorpha > Leporidae > Oryctolagus > Oryctolagus cuniculus. The sequence continues at coordinate 80,598,328 of NC_091453.1, read as the reverse complement.
CCTTTAACTCAATGTGCTACCTCATGGTTCTTCATCTGAAAGCAGACACAGTAGATCGTTTGCTTTGTCTTACATATTAAACATCAGTCTGAAACAACTACCATTTTTCAAAACATGGCAGCCTGAGGGTCTAGAACTGATCTAGATAATGAAAGATGATATAGGCTTGTGTGCAGTTATGTTTACTTCTTACTTAGGGATGCTCTTCAAGACAAGCAAGGGTTTTTGATCCTGATTGCACAGAAGAATGATGTGGATAGTTTATTAGACTTGCAGATACTTGAGATACCCTACCAGAGCAACTCAATCCTATCTTGTGGAAAGAGAAGCCCTGGAATCTGTATTTTCACATACTACTCAAATGACTCTGAGGCAGTGCCTTAAAGATAGTCAAAGTTGGCCAGTAGATGTCACTGAATCCTTCCTGAACCTATATGCCCACCTGTCCTATTGTCCTAACCTCTACTCACTTACTGGAAAACAATGTCTTCAGAAAGTAGCTCTGCCATATCCTAGAGGCATCCATAGCTCAGGTCACATGCACCATGAGAAAAAACAAGGGCCTTGTCATACATAGCATCTGGAAACCAAATGTTTCCCTAGGCAGTTTGGTGAAGCAAGGGTGGCAGGCAGTTTGGCTTGTGCAGGAAGCAGTCCCCAAGCCTGTGGTTTTCCATTCTGTCCTCGTGCATCGGTTTGTAAGGCAATATAGCCTGAAGGAGCCCCTGTTCTTTTGGATGCCTGGAAATCAATCTGTGCAGTGGAGTATAGAATCCGAAGCAGCAACCGCAACACTTTACAAACAAAGAAAAGTAAAGACATTTTGATTTTTAAATTGACTTCAATTTTAGGTTTACTTCTAGTTCCAGAGAAGTAAGGAGAAAAAAATTTCCAGAAGAAGGTGCAGAAATAATCCCCTCTGCTACAGAAGACCTCCACAGAACCTGACCACTAAAAAAAGAAACGGATTTGTGCCTTGCTTCAGAAACTCAGCTTGCCTTGCTTCAGAAATGTGGCTTTAGTTTAAAACACAAATAACTCATTGCTGGAAATGGTTGCCTATTCCAATAGCCTGACACTGAATTTCAGTAATTCTTGTCTGGGAATACAGGCCCCACTCACTCACATACCACACAGCACTCCTCCTTGTGTTTAAGGGCCTTAAATCAGTGCCAGTTTCTTGATTTGTAGACATCTCTTCCATGGCTCCTGAGTGCCAGTCTGAATATACTTGAAATATGATGGGAAGTATCTGACTCAGCTCTTGCTGCCATAGCAAATACCATAGACTTCATGGTTTAAATAATAGAAATTATTTTCTCACAGTCTGGAGGCTGGAAAATCCATGATCAAAGTTTGGCAGGCAAGGTCAGCCTTCTCACTCTGACCTCCCATGGTCTTTCCTCAGTGTGAACTTGGAGAAAAAGTGCACACTCTCTTCCTCTTCTTATAAGGCCACCAATCCCTTCTGATTATATCCCTACATTTATGACCTCATTTTGCCTTAATTATGTCTTAAAAGCCATATCTCCAAATACAGTCATATGGGGAGTTAAGGCTCCAACATATGCTTCAGGAGGACACAATTCAATCCATAGCAGGAAATGTGATACAGGTTCACTGGACATTGGTTACTAACTTATCTGAGTCTGTTGAGACAGAACACTCACACATGCAAGAAGTTACAGGAAGCAGATTTATTACCTACAGATAGGCAGTGAGAGAGAACAAAAACTTAGAATTCATTGTCAGTTAGTTCCCCAAGGCTCAGGAAGCTTCTTGGGGTGGATGGAGTCTTGAGTGTGAGTGCCCGCTTGCACAGCAGATTACAGATGCCAGAAAGCAGCCTGCTTTGAGTTTTATATCTCAGGGTCACATGACTCACTGGCCTAAAGCACTTTAGGATGTCCTGTTTCTAGGAGAGGCTGGAACAAAACCCAGGTTGTTCCAGCCAGCTCCCCCTTTCTACAGCTATTCTTGAGAACTACAAGTGCAAAAGTGGTGAGAGCTGGCTGGTTATCAGATCATCCAGAGAATGATTCTTCAGGAAATCAGGGTAGAAAGACTGAAAACAGACATTTAGTTCCCCACATAACTTCTAGAAAAATCCAACCAGGATAGAGAAGCACATATTAAACAAGAGAAAGTTGACTGGCAACATATCAGTCAGTCTTCATTCCTCAACCTCACACCCATCCAGTTATCCTCAATGGCTAAATGTGTATCCTTTGCCAGGGAGTGTCTTCTTTAGTCCACATTTCAACAGGCAACCCAGCCAGGAGATTTTTCTCTCTTGGGCTCAAGTACCTTCCCTCTAGGGAGAAGGAGAAGGGGAAGTTGAATTAATTGGGTATCAATTATCAGAATGATAAGACTGAAAGAAGATTAGTGCTATATCACTAGAGCAGAGACATGAAATGTGTGTACAGTGATGATCATAAATATGTTTGCAGAGAATAATTTCCATTGATTAAGTATATTCTAGGAAATTCTCTCATTTGATTCTGAAAGTAAACTAAGAGCTGTAATTCCCATTTGACAGATGAGAAAATAGGTACAAATGAGGTATGTGCCCAAGGTCACAAACCATGCTGTTGGAGTCAATTCTGATGTCTTGAAGAATGTCAGCAGTCATCAACAAAGCAATAGGGCCACTTTGACCCCTTGGACACCAGAAGTGCTCTTATGTGTATGATAGCACACAATATAGCACTGAATTTCCCTCCAATCACTTTGTATACATTTATTTGGTCTCCTTAAATTATATGTTTCTCAAAATTGTGGAGCTAGGCTTGTATATTATTGTATGGCCTATAAAGCCTTCTAGAGGGTTGAGCTAAGAGGATGAATTTATTGAAAATACATAATGTTGGTGATAGCACTACACACTTTGCATAGTGCTTTCATATATTTCATTTCATATTTATGACAAACAAAAGGTTGGCAGATTATGCAAGTTCACTTTGTCTTCCCATCTTCATAATGCTCTTTTTGCTTCACTTTGCATAATGCTTAATTCCATTTTAATGCATTCATTTTATGAAACATTTATTGAGAACTTATCATTAATTTTATAATTAATAACTAACACCAGCTTAGCACCTACTGTGTGGCAGGCATTGAACCACTCACTGCAACAAATGCTGAGGATACAAAAGTAAATGGCATGTGTTCTTGCACTGAAGGAGTCTTGTGAATGAATAAGTAATGCACTGTGGTGAATACCCAGTAAGTAATCTTTTGGCCTCTGAACTGTACTTCTGTAACAATGAAGATTCAACAATCTTCTAAGCATCTCATTTCATCTTGGGACAGTTCTGATAGAAAGCTCTTTTTTTGCATAAATCTCTATCCACTTTGCTTCTACTCCTTGCCTGTAGGCCTAGTTCTAAGACTACATGGGGCAACTCTTTCCTTTCCTTTGACAATCTTTCAAATATTTGGAGGCAGTTATTATCAGTTTCCCTGTATCTTCCTGCCCCAGCTCCCCCACAGCTGGACTCACTGATCTACCCCAAGGACTGTGCCTTCCCCGAGTTTCCAGAACAACCAAGGCTTTCAGCAGGAAACACTGAAGTGGCCAGCCTCTATCAAGGGCTATAATGGTGGAAATGTTGGGCAAAATAGAGAGACAGCTGTCCATTTAAGGTTTTGAGGGCTCAAGAATTTTCAGAGTCCTTAGCAGTGCTTAGTCCTGAGTCGTGCTCTACAAAGAACTCAGGGAATGGTATTGGGGCCTGAGAGATCAACGTGTCCAAGGTCAACATACACACACACCCCACATCTCAGAAAAGAAAGGTATTCAGGTCCTCAGGTAGTCCAGTGGATTTTACAAATTGGGAGGTCTGAGTGAGCTGGTTCCCTACAACTCCTAGTCTTGATAGGTATCTGGGACTCAAGCATCACAGGTATTGCAAGGGGTGGGATGTGCATACCTGAGGAGTAGATCCTCAGAGAATAAAAAATGTTATGGAAAAGAGAATTGAAAATGAATCTTGAAGTGAATGGAAGGGGGGAGGGAGCGGGAAAGGGGAGGGTTGCGGGTGGGAGGGAAGTTATGGGGGGGAAACCATTGTAATCCATAAGCTGTACTTTGGAAATTTATATTCATTAAATAAAAGTTAAAAAAAAGAAAAAAAAGAAACTAAGCAGATGACAATAGTTTTCTGTGGAAATTGGGCAAATCGTTAACCATGTGAAGTCAGGAAGCAGAGTTGTTTCTTAATGCATTTCATGCCATTTTAACTTTGTTCTTTTGCCAAGCAGTTAACTTTACCTCCATTTCTATATAAATCTACCTTTAAAATAAAAAAAAAATGTTATGAAGAAAAAAAAAAATGACACCTCCATTCCAAATCCCAACTGCTGGGGGTTTGCATGGGGTGGGTGCTGTCCTTGTTAGTTTCTGAAAACTTCATCCTCAGCTGTGCTCCAATTGGTGAAACAAGACTTCTTGCTCAATCCCTAGTCTGAGTTTTTGACCTTACAACCCAAGCCTCTTTTAAAAAGCATGGTTATGGGCCGGCGCCGCGGCTCACTAGGCTAATTCTCCGCCTTGCGGCGCCGGCACACCAGGTTCTAGTCCTGGTCGGGACACCGGATTCTGTCCCGGTTGCCCCTCTTCCAGGCCAGCTCTCTGCTGTGGCCAGGGAGTGCAGTGGAGGCTGGCCCAAGACCTTGGGCCCTGCACCCCATGGGAAACCAGGATAAGTACCTGGCTCCTGCCTTCGGATCAGCGTGGTGCGCCAGCCGCAGCGCGCCAGCCGTGACTGCCATTGGAGGGTGAGTCAACGGCAAAGGGAAGACCTTTCTCTCCGTCTCTCTCTCTCACTATCCACTCTGCCTGTCAAAAAAAAAAAAAAAAAAAAACATGGTTATGAAGGGAAGGAGAGGAAGCTGCAGCTGGAGTATATTGATTAGATCAGAAGGAGCCATCAGAGAGGAGGGGAGGGGCTGTAGATAAGGGAAAGAAAGGGCTTGGGTTGGATGGAGACTCCTAAGGAGAAGAGGAGGGGTAAGGGCAGAGCAAAGGTGGGGATAGGGTGGCTGACCTTATCTTGATCTGGAAGAAATTTTGCCTTATCCTTAGAGACTGGAGGAGAAAGGTGAGTTTGAGTGGAGCTGTAGATAAGTCTTCCCCTGGAAAGGGTGGGAAAGTTAAATTGTTACTGAGGCTGATTTTGAGCTGGTTAACACCAGTATAGCAAGGACAGCTGTTTACAGCTGAGTGCTTTCTCATTAACCAATGACCGTATTCTACCTAGTGTTATATATTTTATTTATGTATCTTTATTTTATTTGAAAGGCAAAAAGAAAGAGAGAAAGACAAAGAGAGAGAGGTATCTCCTATGTACTCTTTCACTCCCTGAATGCCTACAACAGCCAGGGTTGGGCCAGGTTGAAACAAGGATCAATGACAGCCAGGGTTGGGCCAGGTTGGAACCAGGATCAATTAACTCAATTCTGGTCTCCCCAGTAAGTAACAGGGACACCAGTACTTGAACATTCACTTACACCTCCTAGGGTATGCATTAGGCAGCTAGAATGGAGAGTGGAGCCAGGACTGGAATTTAGGCACCAATATGGAGTGCAGGCCTCTCAAGTGGTGGCTTAAACAGCTGCACAAAATGCTTGCCCTGCTACATATTTTTAGTATAAACCATGAGGGGCTGGCACTGTGGCACAGAGGGTAAAACTACCAACTGTGGTGGCACCATTGCATATAGGAGCCAGTTCCAGCCCCAGCTGCTCCATTTCAAATCCAGCTCCTTGCTAATGTACCTGGGAAAGCATTGGAAGATGGCCCAAGTCCTTGGGCCCTTGCACCCACATAGGAGACCCAGAAGAAGCTCCTGGATCCTAGCTCCTGTCTCCTGACTTCGAATTGGCCCAGCTACAGCCATTGCAGCCATTTGGGGAGTGAACCAGCAGATGGAAGACACCTCTCTCTCTCTCTCTCTCTCTCTCTCTAACTCTGCCTTTCAAATAAATAAATAAATAAATCTTTAAAAAAATTATCCCTGAGCTCCTAAGTGAAAACTTCTTTCACATTGAAATGGGAGCTGACAACTACCTATGAAGGAGGGAGGTGAATATTTGCAATTGTTGTGTGTAAAAAAATATTATTGGAGGAATACAGGCATGCATCACTTAGCATTGCAGACATTTGGGACGTGAACCAGTGGGTGGAAGATCTCTCTCTGTGTTTCCCTCCCTTTCAAATAAATAAATAAATAAATAAAATAAGCTTCCTGAATATGAATGCCACACTGGAGACTTAAAAGCTACAACCTATTTCCAGCAAGACATCTAGGAATTGGACTTAGTAGGAGCAGATATCAACCTGGCTTAGCTTTGTTTTAGAGAAGCTGAAGAGGTGGGACTAGACAAAGATCCACAGCAGAGCCTTTTTTTGCAGTAAACAGTCTGTCTCTTTGGTGGCAAGGGATAACATGTTTTAATTATGTAAAATGCAGCCGATTGATTTGGACTGCATTCCTGCACAAGGCCCCAACAAATCAAACCTAAATGAAATAACTCATGCTCAAGTTCCACACCTACAAACTAAAACTTGAAGAAACCATCCAAGAAATTAGGGAAGAGGGAGAGAGGGAGGTAAGGAGGCAAGAGAGAGTGAGAGTGAGAGAAAGAGCTAGAGTGAGAGAGGGAGAGCGAGCACTAAATCCCCTAACAAGATAGCTTTAGCTGGCCTAATGAAGAAATACCCTCTGTTTAATCTATATAAGAAAAGTAGGGCTGGTGCCGTGGTTCACTTGGTTAACCCTTTGCCTGTGGCAGCGGCATCCCATATGGGCGCCGGGTTCTAGTCCTGGTTGCTCCTCTTCCAGTCCAGCTCTCTGCTGTGGCCTGGGAGGACAGTGAAGGATGGTCTGGGTGCTTGGGCCCCTGCACCCACATGGGAGACCAGGAGGAAGCACCTGGCTCCTGGCTTCAGATCTGCACAGCACCGGCTGTTGTGGCCATTTGGGGAATGAACCAATGGAGGGAAGACCTTTCTCTCTGTCTCTCTCTCTCACTGTCTATAACTCTACCTGTCAAATAAAAAAAAAGTCATCTCAAAAATAATAAAAGAAAAAAAGAAAAAAGAAAAGTAACTTCAAAATGACCTATCAGCTTTTTGTTTCTTATTTGGGCTTTCTTAAGCCTTTTTCTGTCTAAAAATACTCACTGTCAACATTGCAGAGTGGAGTTATCTGAACCTTCTCTGATTTTGAGGGCTGCCCAATTCATGAATTATTCTTTGCTGAAATAAACTCCAATACATGCATTTTGTCCAAGGTTTTTGTTAGACTGTGAAGCATGAAAGTTACCTTGGCTCATTTTCCATCACTAGACCCTCCTGCAAATAGCTGTGCCAGAAAAAGCCAATCATTCAAAGATGAATAATTTAAAAGTAACTGACACATTATAGCTAAAAGTACACTATTTATGAAAAGGTAAAAAGGTGCAACAAAATGAGGTTTCACCTCACCCATTAGAATGGCACTCATACAGAAATCAAAGAACAAAAATTGCTGGTGAGGATGTGGTAATAAAGTTACCCCAATCCACTATTGGTGGGAAGGTAAACTACTTCAGCTATTGTGGAAGATGGTATGGAGATACTTCAGAAACCTGAAAATAGATCTACCATATGACCCAGCAATCCCACTCCTGGGAATTTACTCAAATAAAATGAAATCAGCAGATCAAAGTTATCTCTACCCCTATGTTCTTCACAGCTGAATTCACAAGGGCTAATATATGGTATCAACCCAGATGCCCATCAACTGATGACTGGATAAACAAGGTATGCTATATACACTGCAGAATACTACTCAAGGGTAAAAAAAAAAAATGAAATCATGTCTTTTGCAACAAAATGGATGCAGCTGGAAACCATTGTACTTAGTGAAATAAGCCAATCCCAAAAAGACAGATACCATGTTTTCCCTGATTTGTTGTAACTAATAGAGTACCTAAAATGTAATGTATAGGAGTGAAATTGACATTTTAAGATTTGATAATTGTTTACAGCCCTTGTCTCTACTGTTGAAGAACAGTGTTTTTTTTCTTCATACTATTTATTGAACTCTTTACTTAGAGTAGGGTTAATCTTATGAGTGGAAAATAGATCTTTGTAAAAATTAAGAGTGGGAATAGGAGAGGGAGGAGAAGGAAGGGTGGGAGCATGGGCAGTAGGCGGGGAGGGAAGCTAGGGTGAGATGTATCACTATGTTCCTAAATCTGTATATATGAAATAAATTGTTCACCTTAAATATAATTTTTAAAAAGTTCAACAAGATACCACAAAATGTGCCCTTAAGTAGATGAAAATTGTGTCTAAACATCCCTCTATAAAATCAAAAAATGATGAAATAATTAACACTCTATATGAAGAACACGAGGCAGAGATTAATGACCTGTGGAAGAAATGGTTGGGCTGGCAGAACTCAGAAGTGCTCAGATTCCAAATGTATTTTCAGGGTGAAACTGATGGGATTTACTGATGGATTGGCTGTGAGACATGAATCACATGGAATCATTCAAATGCCATGTGGTCCCTAACAATGGGTTCCCATGGTAAAGTGTTTCTATAAAATTTACAAAAATGACTTAAATCTATTGGTTAGAGTTGGTTGAGGTGATTGATTATTGACTTTATATGCCTAAGCTATGGTACATGATAGCTAGGTCAAACATCAGTCTAGATTTTGTTGTAAAGATATTTTTACTGTGTGGTTAACATTTAAATCAGTAAACTTTGTGTAAAGATTACCCTTCATAATGTGGGTTGGTGTTATCTGATCAGTTCAAAGCTTTAAGAGCAAAGGCTGAAATTTCCCAAAGTAAAAGCAGTTGAAAATTGCAAGACCCAATCTTAACTGAATTTCTAGACTATCGGCCTACTCTGCAAATCCCAAACTTGTCAGCCACAAAATCACATGCACAAATTCCTTAAAGTAAGTCAATTCTCCCTCTCTCTCCTCTCCCTGTCTCTTCCATCCCTCTCTCTCTCTCTCTCTCTACACACACACACACACACACACACAGAGAGGTACTTCAAAAAATTAATGAAAAGATATGTTTATTTGGTGTAAAATATGTTTAAAATTCATGCATATTTTTTCATACTACACATTTTGCATGAACTTTTTGAAATTTCCTTATGTATGTAGGTGTATATATGTGTGTGCATGTGTGTATGGATATAGATGAACAGATCTATATAGATATCCATATAGAGAAGTAGCTCTATCAATTGATCAATATATAGATAAATGATTGGTAGATAGAGGTAGATATACAGTGGCACTTTGGTAAGTACCTGGAAAAAATGGAATGAAAAGAGAAGCTTATTTTGGTACAAAAAGTTTTTAAATCGATGTGTAGCTTTTTCATAACATGCATTTTCCATGAGCTTTATGAAGTACCTTCATATAGATATTTTTCTGTTTGTATTCTCTTGAAAATCCTGACTATCCATTCTAATTTCCCTGCATTATCCTTTCTCTTGTGTTCAAGATCCAGCAAAGGGAAAGTTTGAGATATATTTAGTTTTCATTTACTGAGATATATTTATATGGTTTTCAGTCAGTCCTGTGTATAGATAAATCCTTTCTAAACCATACTAGTAAAGGAGTAGTTTCCAGAAATACCCCTACTGATTACACTTATTCAGCAGGGTAATACAAAAGTGCAAAGCCAGAGGTTTTATCACTATATAAATTTGTCTTACGGTACTTAGCACTGAAAGCACGTGAGACTGGAACAGAAATCAGTTTTGAAATGTATAGATGCAAAAGCCAATCTATAGACAATTCCTTCAAACACCTGATGTGCAAAATGGTATGCAGAGCATTCAGGTCCCATAAATGTCTATCACAGAAGACACTCTTCTGCATTAGGAATACACTCAATAACACAAATCACACAACTATGCATTGTACTTTTTCTATTTTGTGATGAGAGTTGCATAAAAGATAATTTATCAAACTTCTTACAGTTTTAGAGAACAAACCTGAATCGGTTCTATAAGCTTTGAAAATACCCGTGTGTAAAGTTGCATGCTTTAGCAATCTATCAGTAATAATAATAATAATAATAATAATTTGTTATTATGCATGCTAATGGAAAGACTAATTTTTCTATTATCTTAATTTATATTATTGCAAAACCATTGTCATATAAAGAAGCAAACAACAAATATGAAGTGTATTCTTGAAAGTTAAATTGAGGCCGGCGCAGTGGCTCAGTAGGCTAATCCTCCGCCTTGTGGCGCCGGCACACTGGGTTCTAGTCCTGGTTGGGGCACCGGATTCTGTCCCGGTTGCCCCTCTTCCAGGCCAGCTCTCTGCTGTGGCCAGGGAGTGCAGTGGAGGCTGGCCCAAGTCCTTGGGCCCTGCACCCCATGGGAGACCAGGAGAAACACCTGGCTCCTGCCTTCGGATAGGCGCGGTGCGCTGGCCGCAGCGCGCCGGCCACAGCGGCCATTGGAGGGTGAACCAATGGCAAAGGAAGACCTTTCTCTCTGTCTCTCTCTCTCACTGTCCACTCTGCCTGTCAAAAAAAAACAAGTTAAATTGGGCTTTTTCATTGCGATTGATATTTGTCAGCTTTTAAAAATTTCTACTTATTGTGATTTCTCATTATAAATAAATAGTATCTGGTTGCATATTCATAATTTAAAAATTTTTTCCTAAAGAGGGCTATCTAAATTGCCTAAGCAATTTGTGAATCAGGATTCAAGAAATGTGGATTTGTCTTTTGTATATGAAAGAAAGAAGTATTGAAAAATAAACCCCATTATCAAAGAAGGAGGTACCTTTCTCTGAAGGGAGGAGAGAACTTCCACTTTGACTATGACCTTGTCTAAATAAGTTCAGAGTTTGTGAACTCAAGAGGCTTCCATAGCCTTGGCAGCTCATGACAAGAGCCTCGGGTGATTACCGACACCATAAATAAGAGTGTCAATTGTTAAATCAACAACGGGATTCACTGTGCACTTGCTCCCCATGTAACATCTCTGTCCTTATTGTACTATGTGAAATAACGGTAAAACTAGTATTCAAATAGTACTTTATTTGTCTGTGTGGGTGCAAACTGTTGAAATCTTTACTTAGTATAGAGTTGATATTCTGCACATAAAGATAATTAAAATGAATCTTGATAAAGAATGGGATGGGAGAGGGAGTAGGAGATGGGATGGTTTGTGGGTGGGAGGGTGGTTATGGGGGGAAAATCGCTATAATCCAAAAGTTGTACTTTTGAAATTTATATTTATTAAATAAATGTTTAAATTTTTACTTTAAATTTATTTTAAATTTTATTACTTTCATTGTTGGGAATATATAAGATACATACACACACACACACATATATATATACACATGTGTATATATATATATATCCTATATATATATATATATATATAAAACACCTAGCAGATCACAAAAATGTTATTTCTCTTTGCCCTTTTCCTATCTCTTGTTGGTCCCATGGGTAGCCTGGTGCTTCAGCCATGGTTATTCTTCTCTTTGTCATGTGTTGTGACATGTCCCATGCCTGGAATATTTATTTCCCTTTTAACCTTGCTTGTTAAGCCCCCTAAAATTGGATGAATACAAATTACCATAGACTCATGGCTGAATAGAAATGTAAACTATCCTGATTTCTCTCTGTTTTGATTTCCTCATAATTTTCTGGAAAATTTAATCTTGTGTACTTGTCTTCTTTTGAAAATTACATGTACAGTGGGAAAATTAAGTAGGTATAGCCAGGATGGGAGAATAAAATGTCAAGTGGGGACAGAACTAATAAGAAGAAATTCAATCTTGATGAATAGATCCACAGACCTATGGAAAATTTTCAATATATTCAGATTTTAAAATGTCTTTTATCTGTAGTGCATAGACAATTTTGGATCCATGTGAAAGAATTTATGACCTCAGAGGCAGTTTTTAGTCTCATGGAATCATGGAGTGTAAAAGCCAGGAGGGACATTAGAGATCATAATCCAGTGACCTCATATTACAGAACAGTCATTGGAGCTGAATGAGCTGGCCAAGATCACAAATGTGGTTGTGGTTGCCTCAAGGACTATAAACCAAGTAAGCCAGTAACAAAAGTAACCAACAACATTCGCTGCTTGATCAGAGCAGTAAATCCAACCACTTAAAGTCATAGCTTAGCAGAATAGACAGTCTTCTTACTGTAAGTACTAAAAGAGTGAATGAAAATAATAAAATGATTGCCCACCAAAGTAAGGGATTGTGTGATAGATAACACTTCCACTAGAGGCTGGCATGCTGGCATTGTGCAGATATACTTTGACTCTTGGCCCATTAGAATCTTTATCATGCTTTGTTCCATATATCTTCTTTTTCTTATGCTCAAAGGACACTATTTTCAGGGCATGATAATTTTCTATATAAAACCTAGTGCAGTGTTCCCTGAAATCTTTTCTAAGCCCTCTGTCTCAGCATCACCTCATGTGATTATTCAGTGTACACCAATGCTCACTCCCTGGTCTTGCCCTCATAGATGATTATCCTTCACTTCTAGAGTAGAGATACCCAGGAATTTACATTTTGACAAGCTTTCCAAATTTTGATGTGGCACCTCCTGAAGCTACATATTTTGGCAGACACTAGCCAATGATTTCCTGGCATTTATCTTATTTCCCTTTCCTTCTTTAGTTTCCTTGTTATATAATACAATACTAAGTGTACATGGTTAAGTGGCTTAATCCAGTGTAGGAATTGTCTTTTTACAAAAGATTTATTTATTTGAAAGGCATAGCTACAGAGAAAGAGGAGAGAGAGAGAGAGAGAGAGAGAGAGAGAAGAGAATTTCATCCATTGGTTCATTTCCCAAATGGGCTGGGCCAGTCTGAAGCCAGGAACCTGGAATTCCATCCAGGTCTCCCGTGTAGGTGTCAGGGGCCCAAGTACTTGGGCCATTTTCCTCTGCTCTTTTAGGATCATTAGCAGGGAGCTGATTCAGAAGTGGAACAGACAGGACAAAAACCAGAACTAATATAGGCTTCCAGCATTGCTGGCGGTGGCTTAATCAGCTGTACCCCATCAACTTTAAAACAATGAGTGATACTTTACTTCTTATAATCCCATTTCATTCATATTAGAAGGGGATATTTTGAAAGATTTGCAACAGAGGAATCACACGCTTTAAATTACATTTGTTGAATAGAAACTAGAACTAAAGAGTGGAATAAGAGTGGGCATGGCAGATCAGTTAATAGGTTACAGAAATAATCCAAAATGGTAACTTAGAATTGGTTGCTGGCAGTAAAATTGGAAAAGAATGAGTGGGTTTTACCATTTATTTTGATGAGATTGTAGTGGTGGATATCAGTTGTGAGAGAGCAGGAGGTATCAGGGATGGCTCATGTGTTTCTGGCCTGTGATGAATGGGTGAGGTTGTAATAGGGTGTGAATGGATTGCTGGTTCAGGTGGCTGAGCCTGAGGTCCAGATCAGGTAGGTGAGGGCTAAAATAGAGGGAATGGAGGCATCAAGGGATTTGAGGGCAGACAGAGTCAGAGTAGACATAATGAAAGGATGGGAGACTGTGGCCAGAGTGGGGCTGGTGGATATGATGAACCAGTTCTGTGTTGACCATGAGACAGCTGAAGTGGAGTGGTTGTGGAGATCAGGGGAGTTGGAGAGGTTGAGAGCTGACAGGCCAGGATGCAGAGACGGCTGAAGAAAAAGGGTGAAGAGGAAACTATGATCCAAGGGCAAAAATTTTTAGTGCACTTGGGATAGTGACCAAATCAGTAAATGAGATAAACAAGGAACAGTTGGATGACAGGGACATTAATGGAGTTGGAATTTTTAATATGCATATGGGAGGAATAAAGGCTTGGGACCTACATTGGAGAGCCTTCAGGAAAATATTGTACCCTTTGTTATGGGGTTGTGGAGAACAGGACTGTTTGAGACCATAGGTTTCAGTTTAAGGTAGGAGTTGTGGAATCAAACAATGAAGCTTTGTTAAGTGACAAAGCATTAATATGTCATTTTCATTTGTTTAGTGGGCTGTATCTATATTGGTTTCAGGCATAACACTTTTTACATTTATATTTATAGATAAAATGTGCTATGGTGTGTGTGACATGCTTCAAAGCAATGTTGGGTGGGTGAGTGGGGACAATAAATAAATCAGATTGACCACACATTGGTAATTGTTGAAGCCTAGTAAATTATGTGCATGGAGATGCTGTAGCGATTCTGTTTTTGTATGTTGGAGTTTTTCCTTAATAAAAAGTTAATGAGGGGCCGGCACTGTGGCACAGCCAGTTAATGCACTGGCCTGAAGCGGCAGCATCCCATATGGGCCCCGGTTTGAGACCCGACCGCTTCACTTCTGATCCAGCTCTCTGCTATGGCCTGGGAAAGCAGTAGAAGATGGCCCAGGTCCTTGGGCCCCTGCACCCATGTGGCTCCTGGGTTTGGATCAGCTCAGCTCCGGCCGTTGTAGCCAATTGGGGAGTGAACCATCGGATGGAAGACCTCTCTCTCTCTCTCTCTCTCTCTCTCTGCCTCTCAGTCTATCTCTGTGCAACTCTTTCAAATAAATAAAAAATCTTTAAAAAAATAAAAAAATAAAAAGTTAATGAAATCACTTCATCTTGATGGATTCAGCCTATTGTTTTGACTGGCACCTTTTTATATTCTCACTTTGTGAGGCTTCTCTATCCCCTCTTCATGAGGTCCACAGGGACAGGTATTTAACCCTAGTTTACTGATAAAATCCTTTGATGGCTTTAAGGAACTTGTGCACAGGTAAACATCGTTCAGTGGCACCCCATAGGACTAAAACTCCATGCTCTTTTGACTTATAAATGAATTTTTACATTTTCATTAGGAGGCTGTTACAATTCAAAATGGTTTTCTAGGTCCTTTTATATTTCAAATAGAGACTTCATTTGATTACAGGCCCAAGGAAGTGAGATTGTTTTTGCACATGCTGCTCTTTCTGCAAGGAATATTCATCTTCATCTCCTAGTTCAAAGCTCAACTTAGGGGCCTGTGGCTGAGACTCAGTGGGTTAGGATGCCATCTACAGTGTCAGCATCCCATATGGGTGCCAGTTTGAGTTCCTGCTGCTCCATTTCCAATCCAGCTCCCTGCTAATGCACCTGGGAAAGTAGTAGAGGATGGGGCTTGGGCCCCTGTACACGTGTGGGAGACCTGGAAGAAGCTCCAGGATCCTGGCTTCAGCCTGGCCCAGCCTCAGACATTGTAATCATCTGGGGAATGAACCAGCAGATAGAAGATTTCTGTCTATGCTCTCTGTAACTCAGAGCAAAGCTCAACTTAGTTCTGCTCTTCTCTTCCCTTGCCATACCACCAACCTTCCTTTTGTACTAGTTCCATATCTTGTTCAAATTTTTGCTATTTCATATTTCACAATGAAATGCAAATGTGTTTGTGTGTGCTTTTCCTCAAGAAACTAGCATCATGGACTGTATTCTTTTAAATATTGCATTGTAGAGTCTATTACATAATAAGTAGTAATCCAACAACTCACACATGCCTGAATTTATTGGTGTAGGTGATTGGAAGATGAAAAATCATGGGGACAAAAGTAAATACTCTAAGCTTGGTGAGTTTGTGTATCTACGTGAGAGGACTTGTGACATGATAGGAAATTGGGTGCTCTGCAAGATAAGATTTAGTTTCCAAAAAGAAAATTATCACCCAAGGCTCTTCACCCAACTATCTGGGTATTTGTCAGTCAAAGTAGAAATTCTGTGTTCTGAGATGAAACATTTATTTTCTTCCAATAAAAACCTTTCTGCCATATAAGATGGAAGTGGAAGTGGAAGTGGAAGTGGTAGGAGAAAGGAGGTACTTTTTGGGCAACTGTTTAACTCATACAGGCTGTGCTGACTACTTGTAAGGAAGATCTGCAGGAAGGGAAGTGGAGCACAATGCAGATACCAGATCAGGCATAATACTGGATAAAATCTAGAAATGCTCCTCCAATGCAATCTCACATACTTTGAAAGAATCTTTGCTTTTTCTCCCCATGAATGATTGCTCATTAAGAACTAAGTGCAATATTTCAGAAAGGAATGCTTTGCAAACTTCTGTAAGAAGGTGTGATTAACTTAATACCACCATCTTCTTGGCCCTGAAAGAGAAGGTCTTTTTCACCTACAGTCTCAAAAGCACTCATGATGATATGGAGGAGAAAAAAAAAATCCAACCTTAAAAAATTTCAAATTGACAGAGGAATTCTATACACTCCTCCCTCCCTTTGGCAAGCCCCAACAAGCCAATTTCACCATGAAAATGTGTCATTTCAGTCTCCTGTTGGGGAGGGGGACCTTTCCTTACCTGCCATGTTTGAAACTCACTGGTAGGCAACAGGCACAGAAAGGGCAATATAAAGGCAGATTTTAACATTTGCAGCCAACAGTCGACTTGTTTGTGGTTTTGATTTGCTTTTAATAACATGTCCCCTCAACCAGAACTAATGAATTGGCATAAGAACAAGGGTACAAAAGGAATACCAAGGGGCCTTCCAAAATGCTAACCAAGGGATGAATTCTTTGTGCTGGATGGCCATCATGCTATCCTTCAGAACCAGGAGACAAAACGATGAAAGATTTTAATATATGCTGCCTGAGTATAAAAAGAGCCCAAGTAGAGCACGTGGCCTGTGGCATTGTATTAATACTCTATAATCTACAATGGCATCCCCTACATCAACCAAATGCAAATTCTACTGTACACTGTGTCCTGGAAAGGCAATTTTACCACATACTAAATTGAAAGTCATGACTGATACAGCACAAATAAAGCCTCCATCAGGTAAACACCAAAGCATTTTCCACATAGTACTGCATTTTGAAATAGCTAACTTTATTGTCAGTGAAAAGATAGGCACAAAGTGGATTGAAACCTGCTTCACTTTATTGGAACTACCTCAGTTGATTACAGAATGAGATCACAATCATTATGGGACCACATACATTTTAAAGTAAAGGCAATTCTTCTCTAGCCCATCTGCCAACCCCAGCTCTCTGTTTTACAATCACATGCCATTAATCACAAGAAGGACAGAAAGAGGTCTGATGGCTCCATGTAACCTACGGTTGCTACCAGAAATATAAACAAACTCCCGACACTTGTCCCACTGATGATGGATGGCACTTGGAAGATACATTTCCAAGGATGGTGGTAGGCTGAGATTGGTGGCAATTAGCCCTCAGTGGATGCCTTCCTTTGAAAACATTTTCAGTAAAAATGCACACATTTTAAGTAACATATTCCATATGTGAATGAGTAATTTTGATAACAAGAGATTGTACACTAACAGACATGAGAATATATAAGTTATGAAAGTTAGTGCATATGTATACACTTTAAGCTGCCGCATTATGAGTGTTTAGACTCTTCATACAAAGTAGTTTGCACAATCAGTTTGTTCATGTTCCAACTGCTAAGCCCACCCAACAGTGCAATGACAAAAAGAGAACATGACAGGTCTCTTGGTACATTTCCTATGGCAGACATTTCAGGTTCCTGCTGTCCTGTCACCCTGAAGCTCAAAAGCAGCATTGAGAAGAAATCCTTCATTAAGACAACAATCAAGATATACGATTTTAAAAGAAAGCTCAAGCTACTTTTATTTCAAAGAAATCATTACTAGGAATTTTATATCAAGGAAAAGTTGTTCAAATGAAGTTGTTCTGTTCATGGGACTTGTGGGTGCAACTCATTACAGAGAACACCAGGCAGTATAAGTTAAGACAACAAGGTCAGCCTCCTGTCCTGAGGTGACACCAAAATGCATAGATAGGTGGGAGTCCAGAAAGATCCCCTAAGTGTTAGATCCACACAATTGTGAAAAGGTGGCTACCTTGAGATTTCTCCCATGAACCTGAATTTTTTAAGTGATACCTTGCAGAGATTTTCTGAAAAGGCAGCATTCTAACTTCTCCATAAACATAATGCACTGACATGGTCTTCTTCCATCTCTTAACTGTACAATGTTATTTTAGCAAATTATCTGGGATTGGAAATTGAGCAGACAGGGTACTACCTCTGGTGTGAGAGGGCAGAGATGTTCTAGAAAGCCCCAAAAGTACTTAGCCAAGAACTTCCTTCTTTCTCCAAAACACCTAAGTCTAAAAAGATGGCTGCCACACGGTGTGGAATGTATGACATTTGTCATATTCCAGAATGTGATTACACTCATGGCTCCCAGAGTGAGCACAAATCCTGGCAATGTGCTACAACCATGAAAGGAGTAAGTGAAAGGTTTGCTTCTATTTATTCCTTCATTTGGATAGATAGAAAGTAGCTCTTCTGAAGTGTGCTACTTGCTGCTTCTACCATTACAGTTGTATTATTATTGTTATTTTAAGGATAGTATGAATAAGTATTAATACCACTGCACTTCTAATTTTTATGGAGAACTGATATTCCAATGACCATGTCATTAATAAAAATATGAGGACTGGCTGAAAAATCACATTATCCTTCCTCATCTCCCCATCCCAAACACATGCACACAATAATTCATTTTGAAGATAATAAGAACTACACAAAGTACTTCTAACTGTGCCATGCCTTTACTCGCAGAACCCCATGAGATGATTTGAGACACTAAGTCTGATATGGAGAAACAAAGTGGGGTTGACTTCTTAGGAGGACATTTCCTGTGACTTGTTATTGAAGTGGGGATCAGGAAAGGATAAACCTTGCACAAGGCACTGCACAAGAGGCAAGATAAGAATTGTCAGCTCCCTGGACAAACTACTCAAGCCAAGGACATTTTACAAAACACAGATGCCTTGGACCATGAAGATGTCTTTTTCTTAAAATGGGCTCTTTTTCCGTGTATAAGGGTTTCCCAAAATCAGCATGGTAATTGGCAGTGTGGACAGCAGTGCTGTGTGATCTTGAAAAAGTCACCGAACCTCTCTAAGTCTCAGATTCTCATCACTAAAATTAGAGGGAAGGGCTATGTTGCTTAAGTTCCTTCCCATCACTATGGCTCATGATACAATATATCAGGCCTATTCTTCTATTAATCTGGTTTCTAATATATCCCAAAACTTCTATCCCCACCCTTACCTAACAATGCCCCTTCACCCTTCCTATACCCCTGAAAACTGAACTTAATGACACTGTCTGCAGATTTGTCCCCTTAATGAAGGGCAGAGAGGTGACACAGGGCAGGGGCCTGTGGCAAGTAGCACCCTCTGTGTCATTGGAGACAGACTGGCAAGGCTTGCAGCCACTGCCTCCTTTGGTCCCCGCCCACATACACATTTCCCACTGCTTCCCAAAGCTATTTCAAGGAATCCCTGGCAATGAGAAGAGGCAACTGAGAAGACCACACAATCCACCTCTCCTCTGTCTGCACCATAGTACTTTGGCCTTCTAGTGCTATTCCCTTGGAGGCGATAGTCAAATACACTAAGAAACTGGAAAAACAGAATGAATTATTTCAAAACAGTCACCAGAAATTTAAAGCGTTCAACTTGTCAACAAAAACGCTCTCTCATTTTGCAAACTATTGGCAATTTGGGACTAGTAAGTAATCCAGCTAGTGAACCTATGCTATAGAAGAAATAAATACTAAGCTGATTGTTCTCACAAAAGGCAGACAAGCTGTGTTCATGGCTATAACAATCTACACACAGCACCTCATGCAACTCTCCATAGAGGCCTTGGATGCCTAACTCCCCTAGGAGAGAGGAAGTTGCATATCACTCAGTTAATTTACTCTCCTAGCATCTGAAAGCAATATATTAATTATCCAAATGCATAAATTACTTCAGAATATATATATATATATACACACACACACATATATATATATATATATATATGAATGTATGAACCTCCAGGAGGGAACCAAAAGAACCCACTTCCAAAGCACCACTGAAATGAAGATCAACACAATCCCTTGGGGCAAGGTAGCTGGGAAACTGAGAGGGAAAATTAGCTCTAGCATCTTTCTGTATCCCAGTGCTCCCCACCTGTTCTCCAGCTTACATAAGCTCTTAAAACTATTCCCTTTCATGAGCCTGAGGTGAGAGCTTTCTCTGGCTGCTATCCAGTTGGTAACTGCACAAAACAGCACACACATGAACTCTCTCTGGCTTTCCATGTCTGCACTACATGTTATACACTGTCTTTCACACATGCTGTGCTCTTCAATAGAAAATAATCTGGAAGAGGGAAATTTTAAACAAATTTAAGCACACTGAAAACATCACTGTATATCCACCTGGTAACAGTCCCAGTTTTGTACTAATGCAAACAACAGACTTCAGAACACATTCTGATGAGTCTGTCTTTAGAGGTACTTTCGGAGTATACCAGAATAGACTGAAGTTCATATGGTATTACTTAAGTACTATATTGTTCCAATAAAAAGTCCCTTTAGAAAACATACCCACCCCCCAACCCTTATCCTCACCCTAAAAATAAGAACAAACAAAAGGGGGAAATGATTAAAAGCATTGTTTCTGATAAACTCCAGCTCTTGATAAGGTCATTTAGATGAGATATTCCACCATCTCTGCTTCAGGCTCTTGTCCCAGGATCTGAAGGGGTGCTTTTCTTTCCAGAGTATTGGAGTGGAAAACAGGGCCATCTGAATGAAAATAAGGTGTTGAAGATACTTATAAGGATATTTAAAAAGCTCAATTTTCTAGAAACAGACAGCATTAGAGCCCTCGTGGAGGTAAGGGTAAATTGAGCCTTGAGTGCCACCCCCTCACCCCCATTTACTTCTACTGGGAAAATGGCTTCTACTCATGCCCATTCCTGTCTCAGTGGAAGAGAAATCATCTGTAGACCCTCTCCCCTCCTCTAATGGCTCCCCATTACAACATGAAGGGCTCAGTCCAGATGACCATCTCTGCCTGAGCAGCAGGTACCCACAAATCAACCTGCGTTTTGAGAGCCGTACCAAAAGCTCCCTGCTGTAGAGAATTATTACCTGTCTTATCTGAATTGCAAGTCAAACTTGGTATAGACAAACGACGTGATCCAGAACCAGTGGCTGGACTTGCAGGAGCCTCAGCCTGAGCCAAAGCTGGAGCTGGAGCTGGAGATGCAGGAGGAGCCACAGTCGGAGCAGGAGTTGGTGCCTGAGTCTGAGTCGGAGCAGAAGCCTGAGCCACTGCTGGGGCCAGAGCCGGGGCTGGAACTGGAGCTAGAACCGGAGCCGGAGCAGCTGGAGCAACCTGAACTGCAACAGCAGCAACAGCAGCAACAGGAGCAAGAGCAGCAGCAGGAGCAGCAGTGGCGGTGGTGGCAGAGGCAGCAGCTGGCATCTGAGCAGCAGCAGCTGGAGAAGCAGCAACAGTAAGAGCAGCAGCAGTTGCTGGAGATGGGGCAGCAGCAACAGCAGTGGCAGCTGGAGCAACAGCAGCAGCCGCGACTGGAGCAGCAGCTACCATGGTGTTGGTGTTGGTGGCAGCAGTGGCAGTGTTGGCAGTGATGGCAGCAGCAGTGGCGGCAGCAGCAACTGGAGCAGGAACAGAGATGGGAGTAACAGCTGCAGGCTTGTTGGGTTCCGGTCCACGTTCAGTTTGGGTGCTGCAGTCTCGGCTGCCTGTCTTGGAGTGAGCCGAGAGCAGGGGAGTGGAGGGGGGCACAGGCGAAGGTGTGGAAGGGACAGACTCAGCACGGTAGTCTCCACCCAGGAGAATGCCTGCAAATGAACAAGGGAGAGAGGTTAGGAAACAATACAGTATTCTAATCCATACATCTGATTATCTGTTTCTCTTCAGGACTTCAGGAGAAATTTGAGTGGGCCTAAATTCTTAACCTTTTTGCCTCCAGCAAACTCAGGAGTTGGCTTATCAGCATTTTCCACCATGGCTAATGGTTTCTTCTAGATTTGGAAGATCCCTGGTCCTCATTATCCAACTCCCAGCACAACACATTAAACAGTGAAGTGTTCTGAGTATCTGTTTTATTTTTCCCAATGGTGATTAGAAAGAATTCTTCCACTCGGTTCCACTTATAACCAACACCACACATTACCAGAGAGCTGGAAATGACCAGAGGAAGAAGTCTTAAGACACAGATAAGTCTGCTATTAATTGTGTGATCTATGGTTCTGAACATGAGCATGGTTCCCAAATGCTTTCTCTGGTCTAAGCAAAGGAACTTGCAAGTGTCAGAGGACCAAGAAAGGTGAAAAAGCATCACAAAGAGCTAAAGTAAATAAATATACATGACTCCCTTCATCATGCTTTAAAAATGTACCATGGTATCTACAATACTTTGGAGGTTTTGATTAGTGGGGATGGAAGGGACAGGCTTGGAATGGAAAAAGTACATTCTGTTCTCATATCAGAATGTTCTGGTAACAAAAACCTGCGACCCAGATTGATTTTGATTAAGTAGAATGCTGGGTCGTCCTCTTGTAGGGGAGAAAAGAACAAAGAAATGCTGGAATTTTGAAATTGTGAATGGCACAAGAGGCACATGGGCTTTGGACATGGACAAGGATTCTGTGTAGCAAAGACCAAATTGAAGAAATTTTTAAGAGGCCACTGATGCTATCTCCCTTCCCACCCAAGAACTTAGAATTCTTATCTTCTCAGGCCCTGGCCTCTTTAATTGTTCTCACCATGAGACTTCCCAGTGTGGCAGAGCTCTACAATATGTAGTTAACCATTCAGGAGGAAAACATCCTGACCAGCTACATCTTCCTCTCTAGAACCTGGGCGTCACCCTTTTTCCTTGCTATATGGAGATCTTTTTAAATGTGTGACTATAATCTTCCTTAGTTGTCATTACCTAGGCTCCCCTTCCAGCTCTTATCCTCCCGTTTTTCTTCCATGATAGGGGTGCCAGTCAAGGTGGATGAGTGGGAGAGTAAGCCTGAGCCAGCATTGGAAATAGACATCAGAGACTTCGCTGGCCTCATGGATGACAGCTGCTCTGTCTTACTTGGCTCCTTCCTGGAACGCTGCTGGAGAACTTTGATCATGGCGTCTTTCTCAATAATCTGGGCATGCAGGGTCTTAATCCTAGGAACCAAAGACAAAAAACATATAAAGACCTTGGAGCTACCTCTGTGTTCTGGTCTCATTGCCTACAAGTACTTGATTTCCCATTCTCTTTTTGACTAAAGGGTAGCCTAGTTCATTCTGAAGTGCATATTATGGAATGGTGTACTATGACTTTTTTAATGTTTTCCTGAACACCCAGTAGAGCATCTATGAGTGGCTGCTTACACCTTAGAAGGTCAAAGTAAAGTATTGGTGAAAAGAAAGGCCACGTAGGAGAGAATGAACTGGTGTGGCAGGCTCTGCTGTGAAGAATTTGAGTCAACAAAAACAATGTGTTCCATGAGAAGATGAGGTCTTCTATTAATGAGCCATAGCCTTCCAGTAATAATAAATGATTATAAGTTTACAGGAGGCAACAGGAGTCCTACATCCCAGTTTCAATGGATGTTCTTTCATTAAGAATTCTGCTATATCAGCAGTGCTGTGGCTCACTAGGCTAATCCTCTGCCTGCGGCACCGGCACTCTGGGTTCCAGTCCCGGTTGGGGCGCCGGATTCTGTCCCGGTTGCTCCTCTTCCAGCCCAGCTCTCTGCTGTGGCCCGGGAAGGCAGTGGAGGATGGCCCAAGTGCTTGGGCCCTGCACCCACATGGGAGCCCAAGAGGGGGCACCTGGTTCCTGGCTTCGGATCGGCACAGCGCGCTGGCATAGCAGCCATTTGGGGGTGAACCAACAGAAGGAAGACCTTTCTGTCTGTCTCGCTCTCTTGCTGTCTAACTCTGCCTGTCAAAAAAAAAAAAAAAAAGAATTCTGCTATATCATAGGCTTAAAGGTATATTTTTTGCAAAGAATGATCCAGAGTATAAATGCCAATAATTGAACTTTGAACTTTGGCAGAGGGCAGGTGGAACACAATTAGGAAGGCATAGGGGAGAGCAACACTATTTAGAATTCAACAATTGGTAGGAATTTTCAAGGTAAAGATCATCACATCTCAAACCCTAAGTAACAGGCTAGCAGAGGTGAAGGTGGTAGGGGGATTCTGGGTGAGCAGGCTTCCCAGTTGTCGCTAAATATCTGTGTCCTTCTCTACTGACCTATCTGGTCTCTACACCAAATTCTCAGATTCATCTTCATCCAGATTGACATTTATACCTGCCCTCCATGTCCAAGCAACGCTTGTTGGCCATCAAAATTTCTTCCTCCTCCTTCTGGATGCGAGCTTCAAGAGCTGTGTCATAACTGGTGTTAGGAGAATGACTGATGACCGATGCATCCCTGGGGAGGAAAATGGCAGTGATGATGACAGGAGGGCAGCAAAAGAAATGAATGCTATCTCCACCCCAAGGTAAAGGAGGCTTTGCTGGAAAGCCCTAAGCTGAAGTCAATCGCATTAGGAACAGCTAGTTTCTGTGTGACTTACTGGTAGGAGTTTCCAAGAAAAAAAGTCTCAGTTCCCAGAGTAGATGAAGAGATTATTGGCATGGATGCAGCTGCAAGAGTCACTGAGAGATTCTATGAGATGTACACAGGCTTGCCTTCAGAACTGGACAGATATCTACCCCCAATCTTGTGGAATATGGTCCTTCAAGTTTTTAGGTCATGGCCAAACAATAAGAATATGTTTACATTCTACTTTATTCTAGTGACCATCATGAAAAGGAAAAGGGTAGGCATTGAAGGAAGTCAGCTTATTGCCACAGATGAGTGTTGGGATCTATGCCTGAGCATTGGAAACAAATGAACAGGTCAACAACAAAGACTGGGTAGTCCATGTGAGCTGAAAAGAGGGTCTTTGGGTGTGTAACAATGGGGGTTCCTATGTAATCTAAATCTGAAACATTCTGCACCAAATCAATGAGTCTACCCTAAGTGACTGCTCTCTTGCCAAAGTCCAAACTGTATAAGGGACCATCATGTTCCATCTGAAAATGTCTCAGGCCATTAATTCAAAGACCAATTAATAAGGGAAAACATATGCCTCTCTCTCTGTGTGTGTGTGTGTGTGTGTGTGTGTGAGAGAGAGAGAGAGAGAGAGAGAGAGAGAGAGAAATCAGGACTAAGGGAAAATATTGGTATAATTACATTAATCTTAAAGGAAATCAAACAATAGGCTGAGAAAACAATGAACTGGCCCTGCTTCTTTAGACTTCCTACAAGAATGACGATCTGTGAGAAAAATCCAGGCAGATTTTCTGCTGGCAGTCAACTATATTCTCTTAGCTTTGAGATTGTGACCAGGGAAGAAAGGGATGAAGTGGCAAGGGAAGAAGCAGAAAGTTGATGTTATGGTTGGGAAATTCTGTGAATCTCTGCAAAGCTACTATTCCCCAAAATGCTTGCACCTTGTGTACAAAGTTGAAACCATTTCTTGAAACCATGAACTACCTGGAGAGCAAGAAGAAAAAGGAATACAATGATCATCATTTGCTCAAATCAAAATATTTTTTTTTAACTTTTATTTAATGAATATACGTTTCCAAAGTACGAATAATGGATTACTATGGCTTCCCCCCCATACCGTCCCTCCCACCCACAACCCTCCCCTTTCCCACTCCCTCTCCCCTTCCATTCACATCAAGATTCATTTTCGATTATCTTAATATACAGAAGATCAGCTTAGTATACATTAAGTAAGGATTTCAACAGTTTGCTCCCACACAGAAACATAAAGTGAAAAATAATAGATGATTTTTTTTAATGATGATGAAATCAAATCAAAATATTTTAACATGTCAGAATTCTACACTTTACTCTAATTCACTCTGGAAAATACAGTAATATCTCAAAATTCTATATTCCCTATCATGTAATTCACTTTTTTCTAGTCCTACTAGATACCCAAGAGGAAGCAGCATCACATAGTGCTTAAGAGCTTGGGCTCTTATTATAGACAAGACTAGGTTCAAATCCCAACATTCCCAAGTACTCTACCAACTTTTAGACCTCAGAAGATCAGCTCACTGCTCTAAGCTTCAGTGTCTTTATATGTACAATGGGAACAATAATTGTACTTCCATCTCATAGGGGATAAAGTAAAATACATGGTCAAGCAGAGTAAAAGCACTGAACAAAGCAAAGCATTAAGAGAAGTGCATTGCTTCTAAGTCTTTTGGCTAAGATCAAGTGTAAGAGAGAAGTGCATAGGTAAGAGAATAACATACAAGAGAGTATGACTTGAAAGATTCCAGTTCCTGGTATAATCCTGGAGGCTGTTTCTGCACTGCAGAGTTCCAGTTGATGGCTGAGGCTTTAGAGCCAGGCCTCTCAAAAAGTGCATGGTGTCTAAGGACACGGAGGACTTGAGCGTATGGTTTGTCACTGGGGGAACTAGCCCTGGCTTCCTGCCACTTTCATTGCATAAAAGACCATTTTGGGGACACAGAGCCCTGCCAGCTAATTGATATGGACACTGTGAACGCCTCAGGAATGGAGCCTGAAAATGTGGGGCACTTAGTGAATTCCTACAGGGCTGCCAGGACAGCCCTAAGTATCAGTCTTCTTTCTAGAAGACCAGGGCTACTAGGTCAATGGTTTAAACCAAAGCAATCAAGCAGTATATGAAGAAGCAATTTGAGCTGCTACCTTCCAGCACTCCAATACTATCCTTAGGAACATCAGGAGAATGATATTATGCTATAACCTTAAAATACAAAATGTGCAAGCCCTTAATTGTGAATTGGTCAGTTTGACTTCCCCCATCTCAAATTCTTCAGTAAACATTTTTTTTGTCAATAACCCTCCCACCCCCAGTCATCTTTTCTCTTCTTCCTTTCTCCAATAAAATTATCCCCATCCCACTACTCAAATTCCTTGGTACCAATGACCTCCTAATTAAAACATCCAGCAGCATTTTAAACTTCAGGTCTGTCTTTTTTCCTATGGGCACCATGCTTTTGTTTGTATCATACGTGAACTGTACAATAAGTAGAAGACTATATTTGAAGTTACTGGGAGGCTGGAGGAGGAGAAACATGTAGAAGTCTAGTCTTTGATTGCAAGAAACTTTCAAAGGAAGACAAAAATTAAATAATTAGCCAATATGGAAATGTTTTGTTTTTATTCCAATAGGCATTGAAAATTATTAGAGTTTTCATAAGGGAATGAAACGATCTGAGCTGTGCTTTTAGAAGACAGCACTATCTTCTGCTAAAATGTGATGGAGGGATTAGAGGAGAAATATACTGGAATCAGGCAGACCAGTCAGTGTGGTGATTGTAGCAATCCCAGCAAAAGATAATGGAAACATGAACTGCTGAAGTGGCAAGGGAAATGGAAACAGGTTATAAGAGGTAGAACTGATAGAATTTGGAGACTATCTGAATGTGGGTGTGAGTGAGAGGGAAGAATGAATGAGAACTTCGTTGTTTCTAATTCAAATGATAAGAAAAGTGACAGAGCATTTGTTATGATAGGAAACTAGGGAAGAATTTGTGGAAAGTGCTGTAATGGATTTTGATTTGGTGTATATCTGAGTGAAGTGCTGAAATTCCTAATTTTAATCTTGGAGATGTCAGAGTGGCTGTTACAGTTAATATCATTGTTATTAACACAGAGAAAGTTCAGCAGAAAAGAAGATAATTAAGAATGTGGAATGAGAAGAGGATGGAAATTGATAAATGCTTACAATGAAGGAATAGGTGGGCATGTGGCATGTTTTGAACAGCTTCTACCATTTGCTATCCCTTTCTTCACTTCTTTCCTTCTAGGAAAGTTCACCGCAAATAAAAATGACACAATGCACATTCACTGAAAGGTGACAATTGGATTCAGTAAATACAAACAAATCACATGTGTTATCCTGTTATCCTTTCACTTCTCTTCTGAAATTAATTCACTCCTTGTGAGCTGAAACCAAAAATCTGTACTGCCAAATTGGATCTTCTGGGACTGAATAGGGACTCCTACTTGGTAGTAATTCTTCTCATCTATAGTAAGCATAGAGAGAGGACTCTCTAGTTTACAATAATATGGAACTTTAATGCAGGCGATATTATTGCAATTATATACAATATTTCCAAGTGACTACATAATAAGCCTCAAATACTATCTTATTGAGCAGCTATTAATCCCTAATCTTTGAGCTACAACATATCTGAGAGGCAACAGAGCATAGCAGCTAAGGTGACAGAAATGTAGATATAAATCCTGTTTCTTTTGCTACTTAGTAGTTTTATGTGATCTGGGGCCAATTATTTAACTCCTCAATACCTCAGCTTTCTCCTCTATCAAATGGAAAGCAGTACTTCCCTGGAAGTGTTGCTATAAAGATAAGCAATAAGTTTGAAATGCCTAGAAGAACCCCTTGCATAGTAAATACTACTTGTACTTAATAAATAAAATACATTTTATGCTGGCTTATTGAACAAATTATGTTTCAGGTTTTAAATATTCATTTTCAATAAGCCAAAGAATCATCAATTTACTCTCTCTTTCTAGGCCCTCTTAATTTTTTATTAGCTAAAATTCACCTTCACATACAACTGACCAATATCACAGAGTTGCTGTGTCTGGTACCTAGATGAATCTCAGGAAAAAGGGCAATTCCAGCATTTCACATATGAATTAAAATGCCTCCTCCTGGACCCTTTTAGGCCAAACCTAGCTTTTCATTCATACCCTGATCTTACCAGAAATCATTATATTTACAGCTTCCTCTTTGTCAAGATGTACTTCATAGAATCAAAGTACTAGAAGGTGTATAGGTATAAATAGATCACCTAATATATCTTCTCACCCAAAAGACATTTGTCTTTCTTATATTAAAATCTCTATTTCCCTATTCACAATGGCCAAAAACTAGTAACAATCCAAGTATCTATCACAGGTGAATGGATACATAACTATGATATATTCATTCCATGGAACACTACAACACTACTCAGCAATAAAAAGAAATGAGCTATTAATACACGAATAAACTCATATGAATCTCAAACAAAAAAGGATAAACACAACATGACTTCCTCTTCTATGACACTCTAGGACAGAAAATTCTAATTTTATGATAAAAATAAAAAGCAGATAATTTCTTGCCTCAGGTCAAGCAGGTGAGAAAGGGATCAAATTCAAGGAAATAAAGATAATTCAGAATGTGTCCTCTCTTGACTGAGATGGTGGCTACGTTATTTTACACAATTATCAACATTCATCAAACTCTATGCATACATCAGTGTTCTAAAAAATTTGTAACTAATAGCTAATTGAAAACTAATTCTGTCTTCTACAACTACCATTGATACCACCAAAGCAGGAGGCCCAATTGTGAAACTTGTCATTGACTATTGCATTTGTGATATGGTAAGTTTGAGATAATAGAAGACACAAAACCCAAGCACACCATTAAAGTGTGGTGCTAGATTGGAAGATTTAAGATATACATTGAGAAATCATTTCCTCTCTTTCATTTCTTCCCTTCTCCTCCCTTCCTTTCTTTTACTTTCTTTCCTTAGTCAAATATATTTTGAGCATTTTTCATTTGCAGTCAATAGTCCAGGCACTTAACCATTATTTTGAAAGAAAAGACAACATAAAACTTTTACCAGGGGAAGGACCAACTGGCAGATTCCTGGCTGACTCCTACATTCGGGCTAGGAGGAGGAAGAGGGGAACAAGTAGAAAAGGAAAAGGAAAGAAAGGCAGAAGTGCTCACAGGTTCTGAGACAAAGTTTGCTAGACATCATCTCCTCAGTTTGAATCTCACAAAGAAGAGAGGAAAAGGAAACCAATCTCTGTGGCAGAACACAAGAGGTACTATCTTCAGAAATGCAGTTTAATACTAGAAATAGAAAGGTATGGAGGAATCATCCAGTCCAATTTTCATTTTACAAAAATATGAATACAGTCTATTTCCCAATCTCTCTGTGGGCTGGATCACTAGCATGCAAAAGAGACTCACAGTCCAGATTCATGTTTGCAAGTGGAATCATCACACAGTATTCCTAATGAATGAGAACTAGCTGGTTTTATCATATGAAATGATAAGCTTGGGCATTTTATTGTAAATAGTAATTACATGACAACTTTCTACATGGTAATGCAAAGGAATGTGATTTACATTAAATTTATCTTTTGAAGCAAACAGATTTTGGAAACCCATCTAAAAGGGGGTTCCCCTGATACTTACGGATTTCAAGGGATAGAGGAAGGGATAGTGATTTCTTTCTACAAGGTCCCCAGTGACAACCCCTAGCTTTCCTGCATTTTGACCTGGACTGCATTCTGAACACTTTCTCACATCGCACACCCTCAGAGCTGTATCTTTCTAACCTTCTAAAGATGACAAAATTACTCTGCTATCTCCTCACCTCCCAATAAAAACAATGTTTTCTCAGTGCTAGTTTCATGAGTAACCTCTGACCAAGTGCTAGGTGCAGGTGTTCCCTTGAGGGCTATCAGATAAAATGACACTTAATTCTGCTTCTAATCTGCCTACAAACCTGCAATTATCTTCTGGCTCAGGTGGGTTTTGTGTGCACTCTATCAGCACACTGGCATATGCAGAGCACACCTTTCTCAAGAAACAAAGTCAGGGAAGTTTTAGCCCAAGAGGACCTCAATTTGAGTCATGGGCAATTTGAACCTATTTAAGGTCTAGGGAGTATCTGGGAGGAGGCAGAACACATTAGAGATGTAAGACAACTTCCTGAAGAACTGGGAGCAGGTTTCTAAAACACCTGTCCACTACTTAGGCACTGACATTTCTCCTCTGATTTAGCATGAGGAGGACAAACAAATCCCAACCCAAGTAAAGCAAGTGCTTCCAGACTCTGCTGGCCTGCCATGCATTTGGGATAACGTTCCAAACAAGACTGGGCTGTTAGTAACTTTCTGTGTATAGAGATCTACGCAAGCACATACACCATAGCTCACCTTGGATACCCAACAGATAGAAAAAGTTTGTCGGTTAACACCACAATCCAAATCCTCACTTAATCTGAATCTAGTGATTGCTATTTGTCCTTCCTTCCTCCTCTTCTCTTCTCTCTTTTTCTTTTACCCCTTCCTTCTCTTCCCCCTACCCTCCTCACCTCTCCCCTCCCTCCTTTCCTTTCTTTCCCAGCTGATGGTTGTAAACGGCAGCAAGACAGACAAGGATAGGCTCGACTATTTCCTCCCAAAGTCAATAATCAATGTTTATAATGTGAAAAGAAGACAAACAAAAAGCAAAAATAAAAATCCTCCTGCCACTCTCTCTCCTCCAGCAGATGGAATGGGACTGCTTACATGTGATGAGCTCAGGCACACAGAGAATGTGGCCTTCAAATATAGACCTTCTCAAAGGGCAGGGATGGATTCATATTCAGCACAGCCTTTGACATACCTTGGGTGAGCCAGAGATATCAAATGGCAGCAGCCACTCCTAAGTGACATTTACATTCTGAGTAGCCTTTCCCTAGAGGGGCTTTCACTCCCATCCTGGGGCTAAACAACTTGCACATGTGGCTGGAAGAATCAATCAGTGGCTCTAGGGAAGGAGGTGGGCAAACATGCAGCTGATCCCACCTGCAATTGCTCTGGCTCCATAGGAATGCTGAGCCATGATTCCAGTAAATTCATAAAGCAACCTGCCTTTTCAAATCCCCAGCTGTCTGTTCCCACAGCCATTCCATCCCTGCATAACCAGATGGAAGAAAACAACCTTAAATCAGAAATTGGAGAAAAAACAGACTACTAAAGAAACCCCAGAAAAGTCCATGAATCAGTACCTTTCTACCCTTCCCACTTCCACCCTTTAAAGAGACTCTCAGAGCTGATGCTGTGGTACAGAGGGTTAGGCCACCGTCTACAGTACCAGCATCCCATATAGGTGCCAGTTCCAGTCTTGGCTGCTCCACTTCCAATCCAGCTCCCTGCTGGTGCACCTGGGAAAGCAGCAGAGGATGGTGCAAGTCCTTGGTCCCCTGCACCCATGTGGGAGATCCATAGGGCACTCCTGGCTTTGCCCTGGTCCAGCCCTGGCAGTTGTGGCCATCTGGGGAGTGAACCAGGGGATAGAAAACCTTTCTCTCTCTGTCTCTACCTCTGTAACTCTGCCTTTCAAATAAATAGAATAAATCTAAGGAAAAAAAGAAAAGACCCCTCCCAGTTAACTACTGACCTTTGAGCAGCCACAGTGGCTGCAGCATCCAGAGCAAAATGTCTCATCACATTCTCCTCCAAATACTTCTGCTCCCACTTCGTCATATCAGCTTCCAGGGCCAGAATCCTTTCCTCCTTCTCCCGAAGGAGCTCCATCAGTGCTGCGGCATTGTATTCAGAAACATTGGTGGGCTGAGAGGTGCCCTGGCGCTGAGAGAAAGGGGAGATCCCTGAGGTTAGTGAGGGAAGAATCATGGTATCCAACTCTCATTTGAAGTCTCTATTCTTGGAAGGGATTACTGTATAAGCTACTGAGTTTTGATTCTTATTCAGAAAGAAGTTAGGGGCATTCAGATCTCCTAGGTCACAGGACTTTCTTTTAGGGCCTTGGTGAATCCGTTTGTCAGGAAAGGAGGCTGCCATGGCAAATTATCCTGCTGCTTAGAAAATCAATTAATGATGCAAAAACTACCATCCCTGCCCACCAGCTGGCTCCCAACATACATGGAAATAAAAATACCTAGGATCTAGTTCTTACCTTGCCCCTAACTTGTCATGTGATCTTTAGTGAGTCAGGCAATCTTTTCTGGGTCTTGATTTTCCCTCATCTAAAACCAAGGACAGATATGGCTGGGAAATTTCTAAAGGCCATTTTCAACTCTAAAATGTCTAGGACTCTATATAGCCTATTCATTGCTTTTAGGTTCTACCATTTCTAAGGTTCATGTGAAAACAAAAGGTGCATGATCACAGACATCAATGACTTTGCTGGGATAAAAGGTTAAAGAAACATGCTTTGTGTCTACAACAGGGAGGCACCTTGGAGTGAGATCAGATGGGGCAGAATATTTAAAGATGAATAAATGTTTTTTTTTTTTATAATTCCTATCAAATGGTAACTTAAAAGTAAGCCATCAGGCATAATCTTGTTTCCCTTCTTCCTTTACATTCTCCGTACCTGCTGGAGCCTGAGAGATTCCAGTTCCCTCTCCAGGCGAGTCCGCAGGCGGTGTTCCAGCTGCTCCCGTTTTTCACATGCTGCCTGGAGCTGCACAAGGGCCTGTTGCATCTTCTCCACCTTATCTACATACACCTGCTTCTTTTTCAACTGGAAATCCAGGTTGGAAGAGTTGCAAGATGGAAGAAAGAAGAGCAACAGTGTCAGTTATACAGCAACCAAATCCACCCCAGTGTTTAGATCTCTTTCAGTAGCAGCATCCAACTCCCTCTCCCAAAAAAATGAATGAGGAGAAGGTCTTTCATCATGAGCAGCAGGCTGTTTTGTATATTGTACTTCAAAAAGTTTGTGGGGAAAATGAAATCAAAATATAACCTTCTTTTGGTGCAAAACAGTTTTGAAAACCATAAATAATTTTTTCATACTATGTATTTTCCGTGAACTTTTTCAAGACCGCTTCTTTTCCATATACAGGAGAGAAATGAGGAGCTCCTTTTTTTTTTAAAGTTTATTTATTTACTTGAAAGAGTTACACAGAGAGAGAAGGAGAGGCAGAGAGAGAGAGAGAGAGAAAAAGAGTCTTCCATCCATTGGTTCACTCCCCAATTGGCTGCAACAGCTGGAGCTGCGCCAATCTGAAGTTAGGAGCCAGGAGCTTCTTCCAGATCTCCCACGCAGGTGCAGGGGCCCAAGGATTTGGGCCATCATCTACTGCTTCCCCAGGCCATAGCAGAGAGCTTGATTGAAAGTGGGGCAGCTGGTGGGACTCAAACCAGTGCCAATACAGGATGCCAGCACCGCAGGTGGCAGCTTTACTTTTTATACCACAGCACTGGCCCTGCAGCTCCATTTTAATCAGTTCCTGCTACCCCTTCTCTAAGTCTTCTCCAACTCTACTCCCCTCAGGACAATCTGTCTTAGATGCTAAGTTTTCCAGGTTCCCACTATGGATGTCCTCACTTTGGTTTCTTCATTTTTAATTGGAACAATCTGGAAGGAGATACACACACACACACACACACAAATTTTGGTTATTATAGTAGAGAAATGCTAAAAAAAAAAAAGGAAGGCTCTCACTGGAGAAGATTTGAGTTTGGTGTGGAAAGGAAGCCCACTTGCTTTTATATAGCTACCTCCTCTACAAGTAGATAAAAACGACGGTGGTTAACTGCTGAAGTTAAAGGAGACCAGAATTATCTTTTGAAATCTGTGGCACAGGTAATTACCAAAAATAATCCATCACTTCTCTCCTAGAAAGTTTCTATGTCACAAAAGTAAAGCTGCAATCTGTAGTCTCCTAAAGTATGACCAATGGCCTGACAGTACTTTATTGAAAGATCACAGGTTACTTGCTAATTCTGTCTCATGAGCCTGAGTTGATGATCCTGAACTGATCCTTAACTTTCATTCTGGAACCGTCAAGGATCCCTCATGACTCAAACTAATGAATCAAGTCTAGACTGAATCAAACATGTTTCTTCCTCTATGTAAGCCTGTAAGCCATACCCAAGAAATCAAAAGGTAAAAGCCAGCTGAGAAAAAGAATGTGAAATCTTTGTATCTTTATAATTTTTTAAAGATTTATTTATTTTAAAGGCAGAGTTACAGAGAGGCAAAGGGAGAGAAAGAAAGAGAATGTCTTCCATCTGCTGGTTCACTCCCCAAATGGTCGCAACAGCCAGAGTTGAGCCGATCCGAAGCAAGAAGCCAACAACCTCTTCTGGGTCTCCCATGAAGATGCAGGGGTCCAAGAATTTGGGCCATCTTCTACTGCTTTCACAGGCCATAGCAGAGAGCTGGATCGGAAGTGCAGCAGCCAGGACTCAAACCGGCACCCATCTGGGATGCCAGCACTACAGGCGATGGCTTTACCAGCTAAGCCACAGTGCTGGCCCCTGTATCCTTATAATTTACAAGCCAAATCTTGGCTCCTTGGGAATAAAGGAAAGGAGGATCTCAGAGCTCTCTAAAGAAGATAAACATAATCTCTATACCTATGAAGATAGAAGAAAGGGCAGCTTTCAAAGCTTATTATTAACAACTGAATAGATTATGTGTCTCATAATACTTGTGGAATATTTCTGAACGTTAATAATTCAACCCATAGATTCTTTATAAAGTAGAAATTCTCCCAAGTGGAGCTCATCTGTCATTATCATTCTCATGGAAATGGAGATTAGGTATATCTAAGGGGCCAGTGCTGTGGTGTACCGGGTAAAGCCGCCTCCTGCAATGCCAGCATCCTATATGGGCGCCAGTTTGAGTCTCGGCTGCTCCAATTCTGATTCAGCTCTTTGCTATGGCCTGGGGAAGCAGTAGAAGATGGTCCAAATCCTTGGGCCCCTGCACCTGCGTGGGAAACCCCGGAGGAGGCTCCTGGCTTTGGATTGTAGCCATCTGGGGAGTGAACCAACAGATGGAAGACCTCTCTCTCTCTGCCTCTCCTTCTCTCTCTGTGTAACTCTGACTTTCAAATAAAAAAATTAAATAAATCTTAAAAAAAAGAATAAAAAGATAATTAGAAAAAAAAGATTAAAATCCGAAAGTGTCATTGATAATCGACTCAAAAAAGAATCCTGGAACTTTCAATCCTGATTTTTCTTCAAATCTCCAAGCGCTGGAGCTACCTAGACGAACAATTGCAATGTTAAGTTACCTACCCTACCAGCATTGCCCATACCTATTTAGCTGGAGTCAAGCCAACAAGATCAACCTGATTCCCCTATTGCAGAAACCCGATAACTTCTTCATGGTAATGAGTCCAAATCACAGCTCTATAATTACAGTTAGATATCATTGGCATGTACTGGTGGGAAAATTCACCTTGTCTTGTAACTGCCTTTGCCTCAAATTAGAATTGCTGGACCTTGGGCCGGTGCCATGGCTCACTTGGTTAATCCTCCACCTGCAGCGCCGGCATCCCATATGGGCACCGGGTTCTAGTCCCGGTTGCTCCTCTTCCAGTCCAGCTCTCTGCTGTGGCCTGGGAGGGCAGTGGAGGATGGCCCAAGTGCTTGGGTCCCTGTACCCGCATGGGAGACCAGGAAGAAGCACGTGGCCCCTGGCTTTGGATCGGTGTAGCTCCGGCAGTAGTGGCCATTTGGGGAGTGAACCAACTGAGGGAAGACCTTTTACTCTGTCTCATTGTCTAACGCTATCTGAAAAAAAAAAAATTGCTGGACCTTCTCTAGGTGGAAGAAAACCTATGTGATATTGTCCTAGCAGATCAGTGGTATACTTTGCCTAGGTGGTTGAAAAAAAAACTTTTAAATTTCTTCTATATTTTATTGACATTTCCCTTTATTCCAAACATAGTTCAGTCTAGCTTTGGGAACCAGTTGAGGGGAGTTCTACATTTAGATTTTCTTTCCATTAGATCTTTTCCTAGGAAGTAAAACAAAACAAAAAAAAAAGTCACCCTTTTTTTTTCTCTAAACAAGTTTAAACCTTTCTTTTCTGGAGTACATGACTATTTGCAACAATGCTGTTTAGGGCAATTAAACCTATAAGTTATGGCTGCCTCTGCTTTCCTATTTGCTAAGATTTGAATAATTAGGGAGCAGGAAACTTCCTCTAGCCTTCACCTTTTGGATTCTTTAATCCTCATGAGCTATTTAAAGTTGAATGCGTTTATTTGTGAATCACTTTGAAAACCCTAAGGGAGCAGTGCAATGTTAATGCACAGAAAGTTAACTATAATTACCAAGGCTTATGGCACTTACACTTAAAGGCAATTAAACTTAGATAGCATACAGTTCTTGCCCTGATGGTAAAGTTCTGCAATGTGAGCTCAGAAAACTGAAAAAATAAGCAGTCCAAGGCCATGTAGATTTCTTGATGCCCTGCCTCTCTTGAAAAAAAAAAAGAAACTTAAATATCAGCAAAATAACCCCAAGCAATAGAAGTCACTGAGTTAAACCTCTGGAAGGGAAAAGCAATAAAGAATAAAGGCTCAGGGAGTTCTTTGAGTTGGCTGAAGACAGGCATGTAGGTCAGACAAATTCCAAAAAGCAGGCCAAGAAAAATTCCATTATGGTTTGCCACTAGGATGATTTTACAAAAGGTACCAGGACCACTGTTGCTGGCATAATTCTCCCATCTCCTTTAAAAGAAAAAGAGTACAGCTCACCCATAAACACCATGATGACCCAATAAATGCTTAATCTCTAGATAAGCTAGGGTAGAAAAGGTCAACCCTTGGATATTACTGATGCAAGGTCCTATAGATACAGTAAGCAAAGTCAGTCATTTTCTAAGTTACATAGTATGTTTTCTAGATTGCATCTACCTATGGAAAAGAATAAAGATTTATATGGTTTAACATCACTACTATTACTAGACATTCTATGCTTCACTTTCAACCTTCATCATGATGAATTCTATTTTCTGCCTCTCCTCTGCAAAGTTATCTGTGGTACAAAGTTCTTCAAATATTTCATCAGTAAGTAGGGCAACCAGGTCCTCAACTTCACATTCCAATGCCATCAGAAATGCCCGTGGTTCCTTCTTAGGTGGAGAGGGGCCATATAGTAAAACGTTTATAGTCATGAGCTCTGGCCTCAGACTGTCCAAAATTGGACTCTCCCACTCCTTAAGTATGCAATATTAGGCAAGTTACTTAAAGGTCTCTGAACTTCCTTTCTTATTTCTCCCTTGCATTTGAGCTTGCATTTATTAATTCATCAATAACATGAAGATGATGATGATGTGATATAATCTATCAAGATTGAATAAGATAACATATGAAGTGCTCAGTAGAGCGTCTGGTACAAAAAGTGCTCAGGGTTGATGTTTTTCTTGTTTAGAAAACAGTTTATATCAAGTCAGTCATGTTCCATTCCTGATAGCCTTGACATAGTTTTCATTCTTTCAGTAACTCTACTGATCAATTCATCTAATTATAACATTGAAATAAAACCACTTTCTCCCCAAGAAGTCATGTAACTCTAGGTCTTAAATACTTCATGAAATAGAACTATAGATATGTTTACAGGAAAAAGCTGTTCACTGGAGATACAATTAGAAGAAACCACAGAGAAGATGCAAAGGTTTCTTATTCTCTCAAATGACATGGTCTGGGGGGCACTTCCACTACATGAGAAAGAAATAGCTTACTTATGGTCAAAGGTCCTGTATAAAGACCCTGAGTCAGAGCTCATTATTCTCTCATGTATATATACATATATATGTATGTATGTATGTATTAGAAATTTCCACTTGACTGCACATTATAAGGTAAAGAAAAGAAAGTGGTAATCAGAAGACCAGTTCTATATCTAGCTCTGCTACTAATCACAACTTGCTTCCCTGTTCCTGTTCTCCGCCCAAGTGCACAGTTGTTAAAAAAAAAAAATGAGGGGTGCTTCAAGAGGTAGCAAAGCAAAATGGTCAGCAGTAGGCCAAATCAAGCCATACCCACTTATTTACATATTGTCCTAGGCAGCCTTCCAGCTACAATGGCAGAGGTGAGCAGTTGCAGTTGCACCAGAAATTGCATGATCCACAAAACCAAACATGTTTACTACCATTTAGAAAACGTTTGCCAAGTCCTGGAAAGGTTTTCAAACTGTTGTCCTAATGTTTGTGTAGGTACTTAAGGGGCCTCTAAGGAGGGGTGAGTTGTATCAAATGGCTCTTCTTTTATGCATTTTGTATATTATGGTTCTACACAAAATTTCATTTGTAAAAGAAGATTGTGTGTGTGTCTGTGTGTGTGTGCATTCATTTTTGTTGTCTGTTTTCCCCCTGAAAACAGGCCTCCCATGTAACCTTGTTCCATCGTCTTTTTACATTTGATGCATCATCAGTCTGGTTAAATAACTTAAAGTTTCCAAATGACCTTTAATGTTTCATGCCTCATTGCCTTTGGACACAATATTCTCTCTTAGGAATGCCTAGTCACATGAGGTTTTAAGAAATCAAAATTTTGAGGCCAATGATGTGGTGTAGCAGATAAAGCCACCGCCTGCAGTGCCAGCATTCCAGATGGATGCCTGTTCGAGTCCCAGCTACTCCGCTTCTGATCCCGCTCTCTGCTATGTCCTGGGAAATCAGTGGAGGATGGCCCAAGTTCTTGGGCCCCTGAACCTCCATGAGAGACCTGAAGGAAGCTCCAGCCTCCTGGCTTTGGACTGGCACAACCAGTGAACCAGAGGACTGAAGACCCCCCCTTCTCTGCCCCTGTTTCTCTATAACTGTTTTTCAAAAAATAAATAAATCTCCTGTGTCTCCATATGAATTTCAGCATCATTTTTTCCAGATCTGAGAAGAATGTCTTTGGTATCTTGATTGGCATCGCATTGAATGTATAAATTGCTTTTGGGAGAATGGGCATTTTGATGATATTGATTCTTCCAATCCATGAGCGTGGAAGATTTTTCCATTTTTTGGTATCCTCTTCTATTTCTTTAAGATTTTGTAATTCTCGTCTTAGAGATCTTTAATGTCCTTGGTTAAGTTTATTCCAAGGTATTTGACTGTTTTTGTGGCTATTGTGAATGGGATTGATCTTAGCAGTTCTTCCTCAGCCGTGGCATTGCCTGTGTATACAAAGGCTGTTGATTTTTATGCATTGATTTTATATCCTGCTACTTTGCCAAACTCTTCTATGAGTTCCAATAGTCCCTTAGTAGAGTTCTTTGGATCCCCTCAATAAAGAATCATATCACCTGCAAAGAGTGATAGTTTGACTTCTTCCTTCCCAATTTGTATCCCGTTAATTTGTTTTTCTTGCCTAATGACTCTGGATAAAACTTCGAGAATATTCAATAGCAGTGGTGAGAGTGGGCATCCCTGTCTGGTACCAGATCTCAGTGGAAATGCTTCCAACTTTTCCCCATTCAATAGGATGTTGGCCATGGGTTTTTCATAAATTGCTTTGATTGTATTCAGGAATGTTTCTTCTATACCCAATTTTCTTAGAGTTTTCATCATGAAAGGGTGTTGTATTTTATCGATTGCTTTCTCTGCATCTATTGAGATAATCATATGGTTTTTCTTCTGTATTCTGTTAATGTGGTGTATCACATTGATTGATTTGCGAACACTGAACCATCCCTGCATACCAGGGATAAATCCCACTTGGTCTGGGTGGATGATCTTTCTGATGTGTTGCTGCATTCTATTAGCCAGAATTTTATTGAGGATTTTTGCGTCTATGTTCATCAGGGATATTGGTCTGTAATTTTCTTTCAATGCTGCATCTTTTTCAGGCTTAGGGATTAAGGTGATGCTGGCCACCATTTAAACAAAATTCTCCCTAGATATTCTCTGAATATCTAGGAAATCATTCCATCCATTTTAAGTATTCTTACCAAATGCCAATTCAACAATTTTTCAAAGACTTCCTTTCCTTGTTTTTCCCCTGATTATGCATTCTCTGTTAACATGGCTCCTTAAACCACTCTTACTCTTTGTCTTGATCTTTAGAACCACCTTCTCTCCAACCCCATCCAACCTCATCTTACCCTCTGCTGTACTTATTTTGCCTTCATGGCAATGGTTCTCAAGTGGAGGTTCTGCTGCCCAGGGCCATTTAGCAATGTGTGGAGACATTTTTGGTTATCATTGCTGGAGGTGGATTGCTACTGGCGTCTGGTGATAGAAGCTACAGATGCTGCTAGACATCCCATAATACACAGGAAACTCCTGCTTCCCACTACTACCAGAGTATTATCCAGTCCCAACTGTCAACAATGCAGAGGTTGAGAATCCTTGCTCAACACATCAATACAACTGAACATCTCCTTTATGCCACAATCTGAACAACCACTTATATTCATATTTTAATGTTATCATAGTCCCTTTACCCACAGACCTCTAGCTGACTGCATGATTTCATCACTCTGAAACTCTGCTTTCTCTCTTAGGGTCTAGTTCTAATTGAATGGTCACTGAATTCTTGGTAACCATGTTATATTACATAACTCTGACAAAAAAAAAAACAAATATGAGCACAACATAGATTAATGACAATGAAATATACAAGCAATAAACAAACACCTTCATAAATGTATTTACTTTGCTTGGCCAAGTCAACATAAGAGTTTCAAATCAAACCTACTCAAAGATAAGTTTTTAAAGGGGAATCAGAAATGGGAGGAAGAACAGCAAGGAGGCAACTTAATGAAGAATAAGGCAAATAATCTTGAGCTCAATCAATCATACTTTTCCATCACACTTCTGTAATAATTTGAACCCTTCCCTGAGCATTTGGCAAGTCTCTTAACCCTCTTCTGACTCAGGAAAATCTGATCCCTGCAAATGAATACCACGTGATGGCATCTCTTCCCTCCTTCCAACAACTGTGAGTGTCTTTCAAACTTATTTTTTAAAGGATGGCTTTATACAAAATTATTTCTAGGGCCCCTAAAGCTGTAACCTTTTGTCTCAGCCACTTGCAAGAAACTGACTTATTCATTAACCTTCCAGTTTATTCATTGGTGGACAAATAATAATTTTAGATGTTTTAGAATTAAGGTATTTGGAAATTTCTCCTAGATTTGTCACTAACTGTATTACTGAATCTATTAGTGCTTTAATTTTCTAATCTGTCAAAAGAGGATAATGCTTGCAAAGAAAGGTTAAAAAATGCAGATATGTAGGAAGAAGGAGAAATCTATGAATACTAGTTGAATGAACACCAAATTATACAAACACTCCATCTGCTAAAGGGCATTGAGTCTAATAATATAGAACTAAGTCCAGTGCCTTTATTATATCTGATTTTTCCCTTCCATTCTATTGTCCAAAACTGCATTCACTATTTCTCAAATGACACAACTGAAGCATACTTTGTTCCTCTCCTTGATACAACTAGTTATATATTACTAGACAAGTCTTCAGTGATTTTAACTTGATCTGACTTAGTCTTACTCGGGAAACCCTGACTCCAAGTAAGGGTTCACACCGAAGCAATTTGGTAACACTACCCTGGTATTAGCAAGCTGCCTCTGTCTGTTGCCAAAAGGCTGTGGTCCACTAGTGGATATTAAAAGAATTGAAGAGTAAAAAACCATCTCTAAAAACTTGCTACCTTGGGAATGCAGTTCATGTTGTATAGGAGACCAAAAAGAAATCCACAAGCCTTCCAATGTGGGAATTTCAAAACGAAATCATAGGAAATCTGTAATAATTGAGCTTAGAGAGGTTCCTCCATCTCTATTTGAAGTGAAGAAATTTCTTTCTTTAACATATTGGATAGAACCACATGTACTTCAAAGAACATCCATTGTCAGAAATGTGGGAATGTCATCCTTAGATGAAATGCCCTCCAGTAAATAAAAAGAAAATCAGAAGAACACTGTGGAAGATTTCTGGGTGGATGTGTACTTTGAATTCAACAACATTCTACTTTACACCCTGAGATCTTCCATCTAAATCTATAATCCATCATAACCACTGTGTTATATTGGATTCACCTACTGCTGGAAAATTAGTTTCAAGTAGTAGACATATAAAGACATTGATTGGAAAGGGAGGGGACTAGTATGATACTCTGTGGATACATATGGTAGAAGAAAATTATGCATTTTTAAAAGCAGGGGAAAAAATCAAGTAAGGGATCTAGAAAGGATAACATCAAGCCTTAAGAAGAATGATGGAAAAGGGGTAAAACATGTAGTTTTGGAGAACTGAGTGAAGTGGCATCAGAGCTTTGGAAAATGTATTGGTTAGTCCAATAAGAGCTACCAACAGGAAGTCTACATCACCACCAGACACTACAGTGCAGAACAGGTTAACATTTCAGCCTCTTCTTCCTGAATCTCTATTTCATTCTAGCCAAAAGCCAAAGCACAAGGCTCACTGGCTCTTTCTGCCAGCCCTCCGCACATTCTGCTCTGTCCCTTCATGTGCACACTGTGCTCAGTAAGCAGCCCACCCGCAGCATCTTCCCTCTTTGATCTTGCCAAGGCCTTTTCCCCACCATGCCTGAAACAATCAACCAAGCAGCGGCTTCATCTCTGGATCATAAGACAGCAGCTAGCCAGAAGCCTGAGGAGCCTTGAGCCTTGTGAGAGGATATGCCAGGCATTCTCCAAAACTATCCAGAGGGGTCAAATTGGTAGGGGGCGGGGAAGCTCTCTTTGAATGAGAGAATGCTACGGTTGCTGTAGGACACAGAGCTCTTTTGACTTGAGTTTAATGAGCCTCCACTTCATAGGAACTACGTGTTCCGAAAGATAAGGGCAAGGACGGAAAGGCACCATTTACCTCGACCGGCTGCCTGCAGCACAGGCTGCAGACTGGTGTGTCAAGGCCTGGATCCCACTGACTTGCCAAAAAGTCAGATCTGTTTTTTTACTTAGTGCGCTGTCCTCTCCCCAGCAAGATACCTCTCTGGATATTAGTATAGTAGGGTCCACGAAACAATCTGGGCTGAACTTAGAAGAGGAGGAAAGTTGTCACTGCAGGGAAACATTCCCTGTAAGCCTGAGGCAACATTGTTGCTTAGAGCACAGTGATTGTGGAGAACCACAGGCAAGCAGATTTAATGGGATTAGAAAGATAGAAAGAATCTCAGGAAATGAATCTAAATGAAGTCTTTATAGAGAGGACTGCATAAATGAATGCAAGGGCGCTGGGATCATTCAAGTAGTGGTAATCTTTCCCTAAGCATCTTGATGCAATGAGAACTAGTTACTTTAGTGACTTTGCACTCAGAAAGCTGACAAAACACTCCCCAGCAAAAAATAAAAAAAGGATGAATTTGAGGAAGCATCCTTAACTCTGTTAAGTAAACTAGAAAGGTTTTCCCTGGAAGAACTTCTAAGGTCTGAGAAAAGAGGTAAGTTTGTGGTGCCATGTACAAGCCATAAGTCTGTTATTTGTTCAAATTTGACACAGGCAGAACATCTAGCATATCCTGCCTTCAGACGTGGCCTTGCTTGAGTCATCTACAGCAGCCAAAGAAATAGCTTTTGTATTTATGAATATTGTTCTCGATTTAGAAATATTCACTGATTTTTCTGAAGGAATCACAATGAAGACCCCTTATCAATTTTTTTCTGGAGTCATCAATACCTTAATAATAGTTTGGAATGATCCATACTTAGACATTTAAAGAAAAAAGAAGGGCAAGTGTCTGGCACAGAAGTTAAGATGCCACTTGGGACACTTGCTTCCCACATTGGAATGCCTGGATTTGAGCCTCAACTCCACTTGCAAAAGCAATTTCCTGCTAATGTACACCCTGGGTAGTAGCAGGTTATGGCTCAAGTACTTGAGTCCCTACCACCTACATGAGAGATCTTGATTGAGTTCTGGGCTCCTGGCTTTGGCCTGGCCTAGCCTCAGCTGTTCTGGTCATTTGGGGAAATGATGAGAATATCTCTTTATGCCTCTCTGCCTTTCAAATAAATAAAAGCAAAAATAAATTTTAAAAATGTAAAGAAAAAACTTTTAAGGCCTAATGGGGGGTTGGGTCACAGTAGACAGGCAAAACTTCTACTAGCAATTCTATATTTGAGGATAAGAGAAAGAGAAGTTTTCCTTTAAAAAGTATAGGGGAAACAAAACAAACACCACCCAGAAGCAAATCCAGCCCTTATAGGCTGCTAAAACAAAAAAAGGAAAAAGAGAACCAATGCATTTTTCCTGAGACATGATCTTGCAAGCCTTCTTAGTTGCTAGAAGCGATTCAGCTCAAGAGTCTGGAAAACGTTGCAGGGCCTCTTAGACTGCCCTGGGTATAGTGCTGTGCTCCTGCTCCTCCAGTC
This sequence comes from Oryctolagus cuniculus, assembly GCF_964237555.1. NCBI lineage: Eukaryota > Metazoa > Chordata > Mammalia > Lagomorpha > Leporidae > Oryctolagus > Oryctolagus cuniculus. Next base: position 80,553,552 of record NC_091453.1, on the reverse strand, counting down.
AAAGGTCCCACTTCCTTTAGCGCCAGCAACACAGAATTTCCCACAAATTAGATTCCATGTGAAAATGCAAGTTGGATGAAGGATAAAATAACAATCAATAATGAGTTCATCTGAACTCTCTGGTCACTAGACCCATCCTTCAATCCCAGCCTAATATTTAGAACGTCTTTAAATCGTACAGTTACATATTTTGGGGGAAGAAAATTACATTAAATCTTTGGAACAAATGCCCAGAAAAGCTTCAGAAGGCTGAAGCCAGAAATGTAGACAACTGCTTCAGTGAGAGCTGCCCAGTAGGAACTAGAATTGAACATCTTATTCTAACACCTATGCTACTTTAATGATTAACCACCAGTTACTGCCTCAGACATTGCAAACCAACATGGGTGCAGAGTCTTAGTGTCCAGTTGTCTCCCGCTAGATGGGTACTCTTCCCAGAAGGGCAACAGAGCTATAGAGATACCACAATCTCAAATCAATCCAGACAAGTTTCTCATTCAGTCTTTTGAGAAGAGGAGTCCAGGGGTGGGCATTTGGCTTAGCCATTAAGACATTCCGTGGGATGCCTACACCTCATACTGGAGTTCCTGGGTCTGAGTCCCAGCTCTGCTCCCAATTCCAGCTTTCTACTAACATGCACCCTAGGAGGCAGCAGGTGATGGCCCAAGTACTTGGATCCCTGTCACCTATGTGGGAAACCTGGATTAAGTTCTCTGGCTCCCAGCTTCAGTATGGCCCAGCCCTGGCTGTGGTGGGCATTTGGGGAGTGAACCAACAGATGAGAGATTTCTCTGTTTCTTCCTCTCTCTGTGTCTCTCAAATAAACAAAAGTAAATAATTTCTTTAAACAAAAAGGCCCAACAGCTAAAGCAAGTTTTTAAAAATTAAAAGTTGCAGAGGTTACTAAATCTGAACAAGCGCCCACATTATCATTTTGGGAGTTGAACCAAAGGATGATTCAGACAAGCAACAGGGTTTAAGGAAGGAAGAGTCATAAGACTACAGTTTTATTCCTGGCTCTATACAAAATTTGCCATGTGATCACCAGAAAGCTACTTCTCAGCAGGTCTCTCAGTTTGGCTTTCTCTGAAAGAATCCTGTCTTAACCCTGTTCTATAATTTTCTGCGGAATGTCTTTGCAAACAGAGGAGGGAAAGGAACATATGAGTTATAGCAAAAGGCTAAAAAGTGTGCTAAGCTCCTTAGATCTGGACAAAGCAAATACAAGGCTTCTTCATTTTCCATGAAGCAACTTACCAGATGAAAGTACTTTAAAAAGTTTACGAAAAATGGAATTAAAGGAGAGATCTATTTTGGTGCAAATAATATTTGAGGATTTATTTATTTGTAAGAGAGAGAGAGAGAGAGAGAGAGAGAGATCTTCTATCCACTGGCTCACTCTCCAAATGGCTGTAAAAGCCAGAGCTGGGCCAGGCCACAGCCAGCAACCAGGAACTCCATCTGGGTCTCCTATATGGGTGGCAGGAGCCCAAGTACTTGGGCCATCATCTGCTGCCTTCCCAGGCACTTTAACAGGAAGTTGATTGGAAGCAGAGTACTAAGGGAGAGGAAGCAAGCAATGAATAAAGGCAGGAAAGATACTCCACAACAACAGCCAAAATGCTATTTGGTCATTAACATTTTATATAATCTCAAGTTTATAAAGCATTTAATTGTCAAAATGGAGGCTATTTTTTCCCTTAAAACAATTCAAACCTTAGAATAGAAGTCAGTGAGATGTGAAATTTTCATTAGCAAATGACACTCTAACATTAATGTTTAGTGGAACACACCCATTCTCTTAAGTGCAAAATATCTAAGAATTACTAGTACTCCAGTGCAGTGACAAACCACATCCAAGATTGATGAACAGCAGGCCAGCAGCAAAGTGACCTCTATTTCATATGAACACAATTTGGGGTTGCAATCAAATAACGTCTTTAGCAAGGCTAATCAGATACATATTAATTGTGTGCTTAACAGTTTTACTATCTATCATCTGTCAAAGGAAGGCTCCATCCTTGCACCCAAATAATTGACAAATGCACCCTACCACATAACTGCATTCTAGAAACTAGCCACTAAGGCACAGGCTGTATCCTAGCCAGTGCATTCTCCTGACATAAACTGCAAACTGACCCTGAGTCCCATCCTGTCCCAAACCTCGCAAAACCAATCTGCCAAGAAAGTCCAACAGCAAAAGACACGGCCATCAAGATGTATTTTTGACTTGAGAGGGGACTGGCATACTTTAAAATATCCAGAATCATCTTCTGTGTCTTTCAAAATAACACATAAAATTTCGTATGTGCAGGAATATACAAAGGGTCTTCAAAAAATTCATGGAGCAGCAGGCATTTGGCACAGCAGTTAAACCATTGTTTGGACACCTGCATCCCATATCCCAGTGCCTCATTTTAAGCCTCAGCTCTGCTTCCAATTCTAGATTCCTTCTAATACATACCCTGGGAGGCAGCAGGTAATGGCTGAAATGGTTGGGTCTCTGACACTCATGTGGGAAATCTGGATTGAGTTCTTGTCACCTAGGCACTTGGATAAGAGATCTCTCTGTCTCCCAAACAAAATAAAATTGTTTTTAAAGTTTATGGAAAATGTGAATTATCTTTTAATTACATTTTTCCATGAGCTTTTTGAAGGCATGTGTGAGTGCATGCAGCTGTCTGTGTGGCATGGGCTCACGACAGGGCTGGGAATATATTAAGAATTTAGAGTGTACTAGAAACTATCTGATTATATGAATGAGCAAATCACTCTGGTGATTTCCTCTTCTGAAACAAAAGAAATGAACTTACAGACAAAAGAAATCAAAGTCCATTCATATCAATCCAGCTATAACTAGAAGCTGTAGATGGTACCTCCCTGTTAGGGATTATACGGCTGCCCATTCAGCACAATGAGAAAACCAATGCTCTTGAGTTCTCAACTCTCATACCCTCAGGTTCAGATATCACCTAACAAAACCATACCTCTTCTTCCAGCTTTACCACCTTGGCCTGGGCATTGCTCAAGGCCTGGTCTCGGATTTCAATGTGCCGCCTTTGGTCCTCATTGGTAGAACGGGCAGTGGCCAATTCTGCTTCCAGTTTCTCCTTCTCCCGTTGGCTTTCTTTATCTGTCAGGACACAAAATATCAGTACTGCCTGGAGCTGGCTCACAACCTTCACCTGAGCAAAACTGATAAATCAATTCCCATTATTAGAGAGTTTACTCTTCTAGTACACAGCTAAAAGAACCAGAATACTCAAGATCTGGACTTTATCACTGGCTGTACTACAAGTTCCCTGTGTAAATTCAAAAAAGCCACTTAGCAACAACTTAATGGTTGCCATGCAAAAGTAATGAGAAAGTAGATATAAAGTACCATGAAAAGTATTAATCATTAACAAAGAAGAAAGCATGTAGACACATGTGCACATGCACACACACACAGACACACACACACACACATCATAAGAGAAGGTCAGCTTGTCTTCATGATTTTATTCCTTCAAAATGGTCTTGCATTTGCAAAAGAACAATTAAGCCCTGTAAAATTTCCCCACTGTTTTCTCATGACACTACATTAAATAGAACTAAAAAATGACATTTTATGAGATGGATAAGACCTCCAATTCCTCCTAACAACAATTCAAACTTGAAAACTCAGCAACTCTTCTTAGATCCAGAGAAATGAGATCATGGGGCAAATTGCTGTCTTCAAATTTGGAGAGACAGACAGGCAGATATAGAGAATCATAACTCACCAGAGTAGAAAGCCATATGCAAAAATGTCCAGGGGAATCAGTGGAAGGACAGCATAAGCTGAACTGTAATTGATGAATTGCAGGAGGCTTGGTGTGGACAAAACCTCAGCAATTATTCCAGGAGAACTCAGTCACAAGAGTGATCAGAGAAAAATCCCTCAGTGCCCTCAGCAGAGGCAGAGAAAAAGTAACCATTATGTAATATGCCAGGGCCAGCATTAAGTTACTATTGGTGTACTAGGTTAGGCCTACATTTTATGATGCTGGCATCACATATGGATGCCGGTTCAAGACCTGCCAGCTCCACTTCTGATTCAGCTCCCTGCAGATGTGCCTGGGAAAGTAGTGGAAGGTGGTCCAAGTGATTGGCCCCTGCACCCATGTGGAAGACACAGGAAGCTCTGGGCTCTTGGCTTTAGCCTGGCCCAGCCCCAGCTGTTGTGGTGAATTTGGGGAGGGAACCAGTGGATGAAAGACTCTCTCTCTCTCTCTCTCTCTCTCTCTTACTCTGCCTTTTAAACAAATAAAAAATAAATCTTTGAAAAAGAAAGATTCCAAAGCATCCTGTTCTTAAGAAAGCTTGCCCACAAGAAAAACTAATTAATAAGATCCTAACCTATTGGAGTTTTTTTTAACCAGAGCACAACTAACCTGGAAGAAGGGAAATATCCAACTCTATACTGCTCTAGCATTCTACATGAGAGAAAGAAATGTTCAATTCCAGCCCTCTCTAGCATTCCTGAACCTAAAGTGATGAAACAAAAAGAGGGTGGCATTGAGAAGAGCAGGTTATGCTGTTGCTGGTGATGTCCACATCCCATATCAGAGTGCTGGTTCAAATCCCAGCAACTCTGCTTCCAATCCTGCTTCCTACTAATGTGCCTGGGAAGGGAGAGGAGGATTGCCCAAGTCCTTGGGCCCCTGCACCCATGTGGGAGACCTGAATGGACTTTTAGGCTCCTGGCTTTCATCTGGCTTACCGCAGCCTTTGAGGCTGTTTGGGGAACTGAACCAGCAAGCAGAAGTTCTCTCCCCCTCTATTTTTGTAACTCTTTCAAATAAATATATCTTTTAAAAAAACAGAAGCACTTGTGAAGTTTACAGTTCAATGATATGAGCTTACTAAAAGACTTAGAGCTAATCATAGAACTGAAGAAAGTTTTCCTTCCTCCCACATCTTATCACATCACTAAAGTCCTATTTATCACAGTTTCTTTCCCTCTCAGACATATGTGTATGCCATTCAACAATAACAACAAAAATGACAGGGAATACTGAAAATCAAAAATACACAGTTTTAAAAGAACAAACATCAATGTTGGAATTATCATACTGAATTTAAAATAATTATGATTATGATGTTAAATGCTCTAATGGAAAAGAGATACAGCATGCAAGAACAGATGAGTAATATGAGCAGAAAGATGGAAGTTATAAAGCTAAAAACGCTGGAGATTAAAACAGAGGTAAAAATATCATATTATTTAAACTCATAATAGTTTTTAAGGATCAAATGATATAATGTATTTATTTAAATGAAAGAAGCATTAGAAAGCACAAATACCAAAGGAAATTACTACATAAGGAAGATGATCATCATCACCTTGATTAATAATGAGAGAAAATCTGTAGCTTCAAAGCATGCTTTTCGTTGTGATGTGACAGATTCTGAATACAGATTCTGTTTTCAGAATGAGAAGGTTGAGACTCCCCTGACAAAATTAGTAAGTCTATGTCTCTGAACCTAAGATTATATTATAGCTACAAGGAACCATGAGTATATGTAGTTATGTCTCATGCTTTTTTAGGTCCTTCTCTTCTTAACTAGGTAGGACAAATATCACACCAGAAACTCAAATTAATAGTTTTGATGTAGATTTAAAGATCAAGGGTTCTTTTTCTTGAGAAGAGCCTTAAGCTTGTAGGAGAAAGTTCAATAGGGCAGTCTTGCCTTCACTCCCGCTGTGATTTTAGGTATCTATTCAAGTGTACCTTGGAAACAAATGAACATTTGCTGAATACTTATTGCATACCAGGCATTGCATTAACTTAATCCTCAGAATAACCATACCAAGGAAGGTATTATTCTCTTCTCCATTTTGCATATGAGAAAATGGAGACTTGGAGAGCTTGACTAACTTGTATAGGATCCCACAATTGGTTAAAATAAAAATCAGTGGCCCAGGGAGACTTTTCAAGAGGGCTTTCTTTTCTCCTGCCACAGTTCCAACCACATAGGGAAAAGAAATTAAAGGGGCCAAGAGTCATATACTCTTCCTTGCCTAGTTCCAGAGCCTATTGATAGTCTTTTGCCCTGATGTTCATGTAGTCTGCTCTATTACATTACCACATTTTATAGACCCTCAGCTAAGCTTCTAGGTCACCTGAAATGCCACCTCTACAGACAGGAGCACAAACTAACAGATCCAGAGCAAGAGTCACATGTTTTGTTTCTCTCTGGGAAACTGCCACCCTCTTTCTGGCAGCAAACTAGCTTCCAGGGTAACTGCCACCACAAAAGCAACTTCACAACAATCCACATCAGGCACTGAGGACACCAGAAAAACTACATTCCTTGCTCTAAAACATAACTGACAAAGGAAGCAGGAGGCTCAAGGAAAAGAGAGAGAAAAAAAATCCATTCTGAATCCAGAGCACAACAGAGCAACCCAGGAAGAAAGGGGAGTATTGTAAGTGAAAATCAAACAAACTTGTAAAAGCTGACTGGAAACTGCATGGAATGACTTGAAAGGGTCATCTGGAGACCTAGCAAAGATGGAAGAGACTGACAAGTCCCCACCAAGCATGACTACAACCAGAGCTGCACAGAGGTGCCTGGAGGTGGCATAAACAACTATGGGCATCTGCAGAAATGAGGAGGAGAGTTTATCTGTTTAATTCTCCTTGTGGATTCAATCCACTATGAAGTTTTTAATGGTGATTTTATTTGTGTCAATTAGAATGAATTGGGCATTGTCTAGCTGGGTGGAGTCCATTAGGGACTGATAAAGAAGAGGATTAATTCATTGCCACTGTCCCAGGAGAATTTCCACACAAAGCAAATAATTAAGAGGGAGACACAGCTTGCCCTGCCCCACACCCTCCAACTATGCAACTAGTTCACACCATAGCAGTGCCCTCCTTAGAGCTATCCTTGCAACCTGCCACTGTGTAATGCTATTTAAAAATATATGCATATATATACATATACATATAGGTATACATATATTACTACCAGATGTTTCGCTCAGAGAGCCCCAGTTACTTGCTAGGCATTCCAAACTCCAGTTGTCAATCTGGCATGTTAATCTCATTACTGCCAGAGCCAGCACCTGGATTCTATGAAGAAAACCCCATTAAGACATCCCGTGGTCACCAACATCCTTTCTTCAGCTAGCCATGACCACAGCAAGGATTTCTTGGGCTTCTCTGGCTTAATACAGAAGAAGCCATTTGATGTCACTAGATGAACATTTCTTGAATATGTATTATAGATAAGCAAGCAGCCTTCTTGGCCTAAGAGGAAAAGAACAGAATCTTCCAATTTCATGCCTGAACAGGAAAAGGAATCCCCAGGTGACATTCACTCTGCCATGGCTTTTCATTGCTCCCACCCACACCTGCACCTGAAACTTTCAGACTTACTTTTGGCGAAGAGCTGAGAGATAGTTTTTCTGGTATCCTCTGACCCCTCATACTCCTTCTCCGCAAGTTGCTTGTTGGCAGTCTCTAGACGCTCTGTGGAATTTGGAGACAATCAACAGGGCCCCAGATAAAAAATTCCAAGCACATGCTGTTTGTCTTCTAAATTCTGACCTTTGGCAAAACAGGCCTATTTCTTCTTGTTAAACAGGAATGGGTGACACAGACATAGGTTTGCAAATGTGAATCTCAAGACACTAGTAGCCCATGGCAGAGAAAGAGGAGGTCAGTACTTTTAACACTTTCACTCCTCAATGCCAAAACCTAGGTGAAAGGAAAAAAAAAAAAAACAGATGCTGGGGTGAGCACTTGGCCTAGTAGTTAAAATGCTCACATCCTACATTGCAGTGCCTGAGTTTGAGTCTCAGCTCCACTCCCATCTCAGCTTTCTGTTAATGCACATCCTAAGAGGCAGTGACAGGACTTGAGGAAACTGGATTAAGTTTCTGGCTCCCAGAGTCAGTCTCATGGGGCAGGCACAGTGATGCAGCAGGTTAAGCTGCTACCTGTGACACCGGCATCCCAGATGGGTGTCAATTTGAGTCTCAACTGCTTCATTTCAGATCCAGCTTCCTGATACTGGCCCTGGGAAAGCAGTAGATTATGGCCCAAGTACTTGAGCCCCTGCCACCCGTGTGGGAGACCCAACCCTAGCTGCTGAGGACATTTGGGAAGCGAACCAGCAAATGGAAGATCTCGTTCTCTCTCTCTCTCTCTCAAAAATGAAAGTCAGAGTTATACACAGAGAGAAGGAGAGGCAGAGAGAGAGAGAGAGAGTCTTCCATCCACTGGTTCACTCCCCAGTTGCCTGCAACAGCCGAAGCCAAGAGCCAGAGGCTTCTTCCAGATCTCCCACGTGGATGCAGGGGCCCAAGGACTTGGGCCATCCTCTACTGCTTTCCCAGGCCATAGCAGAGAGCTGGATCAGAAGTGGAACAGCCGGGACTAGAACTGGTGCCCATATGGGATGCTGGCACTGCAGGCTGCAGCTTTACTCGCTACACCAAAGCGCTGGCCCCAATAAATAAATCTTTAAAAAGCATTTTCCACCACCCCCAATGTTGTCATGTGAAAGTAAAAGAGAATGAGTTCTAGAAATAACAGAGGGCATTACCATTTCAAGCTTGCAAAGCCAAAAAAAACATGCATTTGCCAATCATATAAAAGGAAAAGAGGCAGCACTAATTGCCAGGGCAGATCAGGTAGATCCAGAAGTCCCAGGAGGAATTCTGACTGATTAACACATCAGCTCACAGCTCTGAAGGCCAATCAGGCATATCCTCCCACTTTGATTAAGCAAGCTTGAGGCCAGGTAGTATGGCAGTCATCCAAAATTAGCCTGACATATGGCCTGAAATTTACTGACCCATCCAGTGGGCTGGACAGCCCCAAAGCCTAGTGGGATCCTCCTCAGTTCCGGCCTTCAGCCCTGGCTTTCCATCCTGTAGCTGTTTGGGAAGCACAAAGACAAATCCCTTGATTCCCTCACCTCTCAGATCTCCTCACCTCTCAGATCCCTGTTGAAATCATGCATCCTTCGAATCTCGCCTTCCAGCTTATTTCTCATGGCTTTCTCCAGAGCCTCTCTTTTAGATGATGACTTCACCAGGTTCTCATATGCTTCTGAGACACGCTGGATTTCGGTCTCCACCTGAATAAGAAAAGGGAAGGTAGAAGTAATGGTAGGAAGCTGATGGGGAAGATGGTCTGAAAATATATATGCAAAGCCTTGCTTAACAGCTTGTTCCAGGGCTTGCAGATGGCCAGAAGGCAAATATAACACAGATAGGAAAAGTTTCAAGGAAGGATTTCCAAGTTCAACCATAAAATCAATAATTAATGCATGGCATTATAAGTTTTCCTCAGGTTAAAAAATATAATAGTAGTTTCTGCCTTCAGAGAAGGTGGTAAGATAAAACAAAATTTCATAAAGAAATTTTAATTTCTTATTGAAATTTTTATTTGGAAAATATTAATAATGGTGTATATAGTATATAAATAACTTTATTCCAGGCCATTCAAAGGGTTTTCACATGTCTGTTTCAATTTGTCCTAATCTCTTGGCAGAGGAAAAAAGGTACATTGCCTTTCCTTTCCCAAGAGCAAGTAAATGGCAGAGATAAATCCTAACAACACTAAGCTTGACCCTAATGCTGTAGTTCAATTCCATTTAACAAACATTTAATATGGGCCCAAATATTTGCAAGAACTCTCTAAAGCACTGTGGGGTGTATAAATATGAATAAGATCATTATTGTCCTCAAGGAGCTTTCTGTCAAATCAAGTGAAAGAACATCAGGCAAAATACAGAAGTCTAAAAAAAAAGGTAGTAGTGCTATCAAGTACAGAGAAGGAAGAAGTTATTCCTGATTGGGGGTTGGGAGGGGAGAACAATTTCTTAGAGGAGGTGACATTTAGAGTCAGATCCTGAACACTGGATCGGATTTCAATGAGCAGAGGTGAGGGGAAGGATATTCTATTCTGAGTGATCAAAATGCATTCTCAGAATGACCAGTAGTCTAATTTGGCTGGACACAGTGGAGGACACAGAGGGAACCTGACAAGATATGGCTGCAAAGAGACTGGAGTCAGATAATAAGAAAGTTTTAATGCCAAGCATTTGGACTTTATCCTGTAGTCAGTGGGAAACCAGTACAGATTTTTTAACAGAAATTCATGAATGGAGCTGTATTTTATGACACCTCTACAAATCTTATAAAATGAAAAAAAAAAAAAAACACAAAGAGAAAGAGTCTTGCCCTGAATCAGCCAGAATCAGGAAGAAAACAAGAAATCAGACTCTAGAGTTTTCTGAAACCAGTTAGCTCCACTGCACATAAAATAATGAGAGATATTTGCATATCATTTGTATAAGACAAATAAACCCCATGGCCTATTAAGCATTTCCAAGTTAAATTTGACTCCTGCAACCATGCTGCATTCCTTTTCAGTTTTCTACTACCCTCTGGAACAAAGCCTAGGGTACTTTTGGGGGAAAAAGACCAGGCCCCAGTGGGATGCTGGGGGAAAGGTAAGGTTACCAAACATCTCAGATTCAACCTGCTCCCTTCTCCAAAATTCTGCCTGAGACAAGACTGCCTGCAAACAAATGAGACTTATACCACTGAAAAGAGCAGACTTGAAAGTGTTTTTCTCTTTGCAGATGGCACCAAGATAGCAGCACAGAAGGTGAAAACTGGTGAATGGCATTTAGAGACAAGATCAGTGAGACCTGTGCCTGATGAAGCTCTTGCAAGAAATTCAAGTGCTGGGTAGAGAAAATAAACATTTCCATTTGAAATGCTGGCTTACTCTGGGCTGCATTCAGAGCGAAGTTTTCCAGTTCCTCACCATAGACTACAGCTGGGGTGGGCAGTCCCTTCACTCAAGGCATTTGGACTGCAATTTTCAGATCTTGTACCCATATTGCCTGAGCTTGCTGTGGAAATACCATGCTCTCCCAAAGGCAAGAGTCAGATGTGTCAATAGGGCCTTCCAGGAAAAGGACTCACAGAACATAAGCACTGGCTTGGTCTGGGTGATGGTAGGGCATGATAGAACATGGCAGCAGGTTTCCAGACTATTCTGTCTACTTATACCCATGGTGAACCTCAACCTTCTAATTTTTCCAGTACCACCTGCAATCTACCGTTTTCCTCCCACTTTGCTTTTCCTCTTCTACTTCACCTGTCCATTTACTCTATTTTAACATTGGTTTGACTCCCTCCACCCTACCTCCAACACTCAAGCTGTGCATACTACACTTATTGAAAGCATTTTTCTCAATCCTAGGAAGCAATGACAAAGCTATTGCGCTCCTTTTCCTTGTTACTGCGCTCCCCACTCCCCCATCGCCCCTGAAAAAAAAATCATCATGGATCCTTCGGCAAAGAGAGTTTTAGAAAGTGGGCTCATCCTTCAGTGGCTGTATCAAAGATGTGCCAGGACCACTTCACATAGTTTGGGTGTGGCTGTCAATGGTTAATCTAATCATCCACATAGGGTTTTTGATGCCTGGATATAAATAATATTGTGTTAATGTAATGGTTGGGAGGGGATGAGTAAAATTTAAAATCAGGGCAAAGCCAGGAAGAAACAGCTCTCATCCATACCACCCACCAACCCCCATGCAGATTTGGGAAAACTGGGCGGGGGGGGGAGGACTTTCTGACTACATAAAAGGACAGCTTAGGATAACCTCTCTTCTTTAGGACCCAGAAATTTCCATCTAGTGTCTCTTAAGGACAGAGTTGTCAAACAATACAAGGCAGCCTCTCCTCCCTAGGACGATCAAACTACATGAGCCCCACAATGACAAAAGCTGAAAAGAGGCTGCCAAAATCATAACCTTATTCACCAACAGCCACTGGAAGGGAAGAGTTCCTAGCTTGGGGCACTCAAGAACTAAAGTCCCAGCTGCAGGAGACAGGAGGGGCCCAGGGAAGAATGTGATCTGGGAACACACACCACTTTTTCTGCTTCCTCAGCCTAGGGCTGTCACCTGTCACCCAGCCTTGGTGCTAAAACCCTCTTACCCCCCACATACACCAGAGAAAAAGAGCAGATGTTGATTCTGAGCTGCAGGGTAGGACCAGGGCAAAAAGTGGTGTTGAAAAGGAGTTAGTATGAGAACTGCCACTAGGAAAAGCAAGCTTTTCAATAGAGAATGGTTTAAGTCCTTGGGCCTCTGCACCCACATGGGAGACCCAGAAGAAGCCTCTGGCTCCTGGCTTCAGATTGGCATAGCTCTGGCTATTGTGGCCAACTGAGGAGTGAATCAGTAGATGGAAGATCTTTCTCTCTCTCTCTCTCTCTCTCTTTCTCTGCCTCTCCTTCTCTCTTTCTCTGCCTCTCCTTCTCTCTGTGTAACTCTAACTTTCAAATAAATAAATCTTTATAAAAAAAAAAGAAAGAAAAGCAAGCTTTTTCCAGAACAAGGCAGCACAGGCTCTAATTTCAACCAGTGAGATTGTTCTAGGAAACATGGTTTTATATTGAAGATTCAAATTCATATTTTGGGAACTATAATCAAAACAAAAAGGCTGAAAATGCTGGCAAGCCCCCCACCTTCATAGACATCACCAGTATTCTTGATCCTAGGAAGAAATATCCCATTCTTTTAAAATTCTAGAACAATGAATTAAATTCATTTCATAAATGTAAAATGTTCCTTCTTCTAGACAGATAGGCAGGAGGCTTTTTCCAAAGTTTGACCCATATTTAACCTGCAGACATAAGAATCCTGAAGACTTGCCCATAAGTAATGCAGGCACCTACAGGCAGAGACTTTTATATGGATATTAAACAAATCCAATGAATAAGATTTAAAGGAGATGCTAGGCCAGCGCCGCGGCTCACTAGGCTAATCCTCCACCTTACAGCGCCGGCACACCGGGTTCCAGTCCCGGTCGGGGCGCCGGATTCTGTCCCGGTTGCCCCTCTTCCAGGCCAGCTCTCTGCTGTGGCCAGGGAGTGCAGTGGAGGATGGCCCAAGTGCTTGGGCCCTGCACCCCATGGGAGACCAGGATAAGTACCTGGCTCCTGCCATTGGATCAGCGCAGTGCGCCGGCCACAGCGTGCCGGCCGCGGCGGCCATTGGAGGGTGAACCAACGGCAAAGGAAGACCTTTCTCTCTCTCTCTCTTTCTCACTGTCCACTCTGCCTGTCAAAAAAAAAAAAAAAAACAATAAAGGAGATGCTAACATTCCCAAACAGAATCCTCACCTTCTGTAGTCTTGCCACCTTCTCATAGCATCCTTCCAACTCTTGCCGCAAGTTGCGGTTCTCATCAGAGAGGATCTCCACCATCTGCTGGGCTCTGGAAACAATAGCAAAAGGGTCTGCTGGCATGGGCTGGTAAGAAGCAGACTGCTGAGCACGAGGCATAGCTGAATAGGTGTCTCCTGGCTGTGGCTGTTGCTGTTGCTGCTGCTGGTGATGGTGGTGATGGTGTGATTGCTGTTGCTGTTGCTGCTGCTGACTCAGGCCAGGCTGGGGAAGACGGTAATGATCCCCTTGGTGAGCCTGATTAGGAAGGAAATGCTGTTGTGGCCTAGGCAGGTGAGCTGAGTGGTCTCCTTGGTTTGGGACCAAGGAGTGTTGAGCAGGAGACAATCTAGTGGATGGTGGAGACTGCAGCAAAGGCAAGGAACCCCCAGACGTCAGGGAAGACGTAGGGCTATGCGGCTGAGAGTTTCTGGCTGACAATGGCAATGAGATGTCCTGTGTTGGCCTGTAAAACAAGAAGGGCAGGCTCAGGTGAAGTTTTCTCCTAAGTCACTTAGGGAGAAAGGCACAAGAAAGTGACATGAGAGGCCTTCTGGTGCCTCTGGACACCTGCAAAATGAGGAGCAGGCAGCATTAGACTATGGGTTCTCTGCAAAGACTTCTACAATCCTACCATGACTCTGCTGGACAGACAGAAGTGTGATCTCAAGACGGACAACCTCTAGGCACTTTGAAAATCTAAGTGATGTACAGCTATGTTCTCGTTGCTCAAGTCTACGCATTTTAAATGATTCTTCCACATGGCAAATTTCATGTCATGTCACTATTTTAAACTAAACCTTTCCTGACATTATGAATGTGATCCAGTACATATAAAGATTCAAATTCAGTAAACAGGTTTCACTTGCCCAGAAGGAAACAACAAACAGCTGTCCCCCAAAAGGGTCTCATCTTGCTATCTGTAACTTCTTGTGATAATTCATCAAAAAAGTTACAAGGATATATAGGTACTCATTATATTAGAGACAACAAATAATTATGAATTCCAGTTATGAAAAATTGAATAATGCCCATCAGCAATAACAATATCAAGACTGAGAGGAAGTTACAGGCAATTTCATGACATTCATGACACTATTTTTGATGTACTAAATGACAAAATCTAAGTACCAGAAAGATCATCAAGAATTGTATTGGTCCAGCCCTGTCAGATAGAAGAGGAAACTGAGGCCTAGTGAGAGGAAGTTAACTGCCAAATATTAGGAGTACATTAGTAGTAACAACAGGCTAGAATACTTCTTTCCCAATTTCCATTTTCTGGCTCTTTCCCCTGCCATAATACACTGATTTCTGTGCATTGATGTTTAGATTCCCAGCCTATTGCTCTGAGAAAGTTCCAGGAAGAGCACTTTGGTTATATTGTTTAATCTGGCTCTCTCATTTTTGTCCCTAATTATTAGATACAGACTACTAATACCTAGGTACAAATAATTCTTACCTAATGACTACTAGCCATTAAAAGAAACAATCAGAGTAGGCAGATGGATTACTTCCTCCATCACCACCATCAGGAAGAACATCTGTCAGTGTACACTGAAGACAAAAAGCTTGCTCACCTCCACCCCATGCCCAACTAACCTCATATGCCCCCCATGTCCCATGGACACTTGTCCTACCAGTTGATATTTCTCAATCCAGGGAAGACAGATGGCTAAGAACATGGGATTTGGATCCTAACAGAGAAAGTTTGGAGACTGTTCCTGCTGCCTACCAGCTATTTAACCTTACTCAAATTACTTAATCTGCATGAGCCTGTTTTGTTCCTGAGATTGCAAATGAATTGCAAAAATACTGGGATCTTCTCATTTTTTAAGTGAAGAAGAATTATAGCCTCTTATCTACCTCCCAGTGAGATGAGTTGACCTTATTAGTGATTTTACTTATGGGATAGCCATTTAATCTTTGCATTAAATTGCATAAAGTTCATGGAAGAACTGGGACAAATGACAAGGAGCAATTAACTTTTAACTGGAAATCCAGACACTAAAGCACATGCCTCCCGCATACACTCCAGTTACTGTTATTTTTCATTTACTTACCCCTACAAGGCAGCCTCACTGTAAGGATATCCTACATCTGTAAGACCACTCCAAACACTTGCTCATGGATACGCAATAACCTAGATGTTAACAAGAGCCTTCAAAACTGCACAAACTCTGAATTCATGTCCCTCAACTCATTCTATGAATCTGATGTACCCACATTATTTAAATTTCATACATGTGTCACTATAAATAATTACTGAATACTGATACAAATTACTTGGGCACAGAGGAATTTATATGGTACTCATGACTACCATTGGAAAGTTGCCTCCTTACTTAATCTTTATCTCCAAGAACTCAAAGCACTCTTCAAAGGCCTGGGAGCTGTTCATAAACTGATTTGTTGAAGAGTTCCCATTGTCTATGCCATGGATCTTCAGTATTCTCACAGCTAAACACAGACAATGTACTCTCTTTCTTCTAAGATTAAAAGCTATTAAAATGTCTATATATCCCTAGAAGGAAAATAAAATGTCCTAGGATTTGCTGGGAACTTCTGTATCTCTTCAACAAAAGAGAGGAGCTAAAATTCCATGTTCAAGCCAGCTCTCAAAATTTAGAAGACAAAGTCACTATATTAATCTTCATCTTCTGTCCCAGGATTTTGACACCCAAGACCTGCAAGTTGTACTCTGTTAAAAACACCCAGTTCTGAACTGGGCTTTCTCCCCACAGTTCCCCTGGGGCCCATCAGGCAAGCCAGGCTTCTCTCTCAAACAGTTCAGACTAGGCCTCAGGCTTCCCTCCTGCCTGGAGGCTGGGAGGCGTCTCCATACCCCCACAGCACACGGCCTTCCCCTCCCACCAGCCTCAGGAAGGAGGAGACCGCAAAGGAGGTCTCCAGGGTCAGAAAAACCTAGGACAAAGATAAGCAGAGACAAGGCAGCTGCCCAGCAGTTCCCCAGCCTGGAAAAGGAAGCAGATATCAATGCACTGAGATGTTGGGACAACCAAGGCAATCTTGTCACTGGCAGATAGATTTGCAATCAAGCAAGGGCTTGGGCAGTTGCAGAAATAGAGAAGGGCCTGCAGTGAAGGAACACCATCTGGGCTCCACCACCCGTCTAGCACAACAAACAGGACACTATTAACACAGGAGACGGGTCCCTTTGAAAAGAGGGGACTCAGGGACAGGAGAGGGAGAGAAGGGGATGGAATATCAGAGGAAGCAAAAATACACACAAGATTAAACAATAGTAACAGTAAAACCCATAATAATAAAAGCAGCAATCAGGTGAGCGGCTTACTCTCCAGGTCCTTCCACCACACAGCAGCTGGACTGCTCCCCACTGACACATTAACCAGGAAGCACAAGTCACCCACAGACAATAGAATCACGTGTCTCCTGGAAGCTCTGACTGGCCTCCCTGCCCCTTCCCTCCCTCCCTTCATCCTGCTCCTTCCTTCCAAAGGATCGGTGCTCTGCTGAAAAGGGGACTTGGCATACACGCAAAGGCCAGTGAGGAAAGTCACAGTCCTCCCAGCAACAGCTGTTGGGGATGCAAGGGGGAAGTAAAAGTTGGGTCCTTCCAGCTGACACAGCACCTAGCACCCTTGTCACCTGGAGGGCTGGGAGCCCTCATTCCCCCCTGCCACACACACATGTACACACACACTCTACATCGCTGGCCCATGCGTGTGCAAGCCCACACACACACTCTCACCATAGCAGTTGCCAACGACCTCGTGGAACCCAGTTTCCTCTCACCACAGAACCTCTGCTGCCCACAGACACTGCGCCTTTCCTGGGTTCTGTGAGCGTGAGCTTGTGAGTGCTGGAGTGGCTGCAAACACCAGATGGTTTCTCTTGCACAACCAGCTCGGCTCTGAACTAGAGTCAGGCCCCCTCAGAGGCCACAGCACAAGGATTTCAAGAAACCACAGATCTGGGCAGGATTTCAACAATTGAAAGGAGGTGGCTGCTTTGTAAACAGAAATGATTTAATTTTTAAAAGTAGTTGATAAATGTATAAACCCAGCATGCAAAAAAAGGCTCAGCACTTAGGAAGACAAAGATCTAGAAATTTAAAAATTCTTCGGATGGCTTGGCCCTACTTCCTTTCTGGAGTTCTGGGCATTCAAGGTATTTATTTTTCAAGTGGGGAGGAGGGCATAGGGAAGATGACGTAATCAAAGGATTGTTTAAAACTTTTGTGTTCATTTTAACAGCAAATCTCCAGCATTTCACTGCATTTCTAAAGGCAAAGTTTCTTTTTTTTTTTTTTTACAGCAATTTGCCCCCAAATTTGCTTTTCATCCTGATCTCTGAATTGTGGATTAAGAACTAGGACTAACTGGAGCTAGCAGCAATTACTTCAAAAAATATTCACAAACTATAGGAGGGATAATCAAAAAGTTCATGACAAAATGCATATTATGAAAAAACAGTGCATAGATTTCAAAGATTTCTGCATCAGGGCAGGCATTTGACACAGCAATTAAGCTGCTGCCAGGACACCAGCAAACCATGTCAATGTGCATGAGTTAGAGTCCCAGCTCTGCTCCAGATTCCAGTTCCCTTCTAATGCACGCCCTAGGAAGCAACAGGTGATGGCTCAAATACTTGGGTCCCTGCCACCCACATGGAAGACCCAGATTGAGTTTCAGGCTCCTGGCTTCAGCTTGGCCCAGCTCTGGCTGTTGTAGGTATTTGGGGAGAACACCAGCAGATGGAAGCTCTCTGCCTGTCTGTGTGTCTTTCTGTCTCTCTCTCTGCCTCTTAAATAAGTTAAATAAATTTTAAAAAATTTAAAATTGTACCAAACTTATCTTTTAATTCCATTTTGCATACATTTTTGGAAATATACTTGAATAGCTACTTGATTAAAAGGGGAAAAAAAGAAAGAAAAATGTGTCATCACCTAAAAGCAGTATGCTTTAGGAAAGCATTTCAACTACCTTTCTGTAACTAATAATTCAACAATTGGTGCCACTTCCTCATGCAGAATCTGCGGGAATTTCACATCCAGAATTTGCCTGATGGAGACCCAAATTTGATACAAAGCATACTCCAACTAGCACCATTTAAGTTTGATTATTCATCAAGTACATTAAGCACTCTGCTCCTATTTCATAAAGAAAAACTGTTACAGCCAATGTCTTTGTGAAAATATTGATCAAGAAAGGATAGTCCAGGGCCAGCGCTGTGGCACAGTAGGTTAATCCTCTGCCTGGGATGTCGGCATCCCATATGGACACCAGTTCTAGTCCCAACTGCTGCTCTTCCCATCTAACTCTCTGCTACGGCCTGGGAAAGCAGTAGAAGATGGCCCAAGCACTTGAGCCCCTGCACCCACATGGGAGACCTGGGAGAAGCTCCTGGCTCCTGGCTTCAGATCAGCCCAGCTCTGGCCCTTGCAGCCATTTAGGGAGGGAACCAGTGGATGGCAGACCTTTCTGTCTGTCTCCCCCTCTTACTGTCTGTAACTCTTCCTCTCAAATAAAAAAAAAAAAAAAAAAAAAAAAAAAACCAAATTAAAAAAAAAAAAGCATAGGTCAGCCTGGACTCTGTTGCTCTGGAGGATAGAAAAAGAGTGATACATTGATAACTTATGAGGCAGGAGAAAACACAGCTATCTTTCTAGAAAATAAATGCAGCTAAATCGCTCTGGTTGGTTTAATCAACACAGAAAGGGGAAAAAAAAACCCTCTTTGTCTCCTTATTATCTAGGAAGATCAAAGGGTTTTTCCATCTAGCTTCAATCACTATGGGAGTCATAGCAGATCACAAACAATACTGGTGAATGACTTCTGAAAATTGCTTTCCTGGGAAGGCAGGCCACGCAGTAAGTGGGGTTTTGGCTTGCTTCTGCTTCATGCCATAGCTTACACACTCCTCTCGCAAAAGGCAACAGACAACAACCAATTGAGGCATGGAGGGGGTCCCATAGACTCTCCCATACTAATAGGAAAAATAAGATATTTGCTCTCCAGCTTCACTGCCATTTTGCCTTCTTGAATGGGCTTCCATTAAGCCTAGTTGTCTAGCAGGCCAATCCACTGTGGATCTTCTGTTTCACTGGGCATGTGGAAGCTGGGATCTTGCTCTCATTGAAAACTGAATGCTCTGGGGCCAGTGCTGTGGTGCAGTGGGATAAAGCCTTGGCCTAAAGCACCGGCATCCCTTATAGGTACCAGTTCTACACCCAGCTGCTCCTCTTCAGATCCAGCTCTCTGCTATGGCCTGGGAAAGCAGTAGAAGATGGCCCAAGTCTTTGGGTCCCTGCAACCATGTGGGAGATCCACAAGAAGCTCCTGGGTCCTGCCTTCAGATCAGCTCAGCTCTAGCCTTTGTGGCCATCTGTGGAGTGAACCAGCGGATGGAAGACCTATCTTCTCTGTCTCTACCTCTCTCTGTAACTCTGTCTTTCAAATAAAATAAGTCTTGAAAAACAAACAAACAAACAAAAAAACCTGAATGCTCTGTCCCTTATCCAATTTCTTGTTCCAAGACACTTTATCAGAACTTAAGCTCCTGCTTTGAAGGCTATCCAGAGGTGGTTGAAAAAGGTTAGGAAATCAATCTGGATTAAGGAGGGAAAAGGCCTACACTGGTAATGTTAGGGGTGGAGCTCAAAGTGAATTGCATCAGGCTAAAAAAAGGGACCTGAAGGAGGAAAAAATGAAACCCAAGAAACCAGGTGCCTTCTCTTACCTTCACCCTACTCCACCCACTGAATGCTTTCACTCCTGAGGAACCTGAGGAACTTCAAGCCAAGAGATTCTTTCCCAAATGAGCAAGGAAGGGACAGGAGGTAAAGGACTTCAAATCTTATGGCCAGCCATCCTTACACATAGAAGCAGGGCAGGAACATCATACATAACTGCCATCACTGTTGGCCAGTTTAAACCTTTTTCAATCGCATATACTGAAATACTTCTCATCAGTGACATGGTCCAAATACTAACAATAGGAGCAATGAACGGAACCATGGAATCATCAAGTCTGGTGAGTAGAGCAATGGGGCCATGGGCCTCTGAATAATTAATAAGTATAATTCAGAAGAACTGGATTTATGAAGAAAACAGAAGTCATGGTGATATTTTTCCTCCAGCATTTTAGCATCTGTAATAAGTTTCTCATAGATGTTCAAAAACACAACAGGCAATAATAAAACTCCAAAGAAGAAAGATGAAGCAGTCCAGACTT
Organism: Oryctolagus cuniculus; assembly: GCF_964237555.1. Lineage (NCBI taxonomy): Eukaryota > Metazoa > Chordata > Mammalia > Lagomorpha > Leporidae > Oryctolagus > Oryctolagus cuniculus. The sequence goes on along the minus strand of NC_091453.1, from coordinate 80,533,105 downwards.
CATGAACTGCAAGGAAGTACAAGGCAAGTAACCTGAGTGTGTACAGATATATTTCTCTCCATTGTAATATCTGGATGTTTGTTTAATGCCCAAAAGAATCATAGTAATTCTACAGAAAATTATAACATATAAGCAACAGACAGATTTGTTCATAAAAATGAAGGTTTTTTGGAGGAGAATATATGGAAATGATGGGAAATTTCACTCATTCAAGTCCAAGATAATTTGCTTCTGCTTCTGAAGGAAGGTCTTAACTCATAAGAAGAACAACACTAACCCTTCCTTTAATGTCCCAGGAGACAGGACAGCAAGTAGCTGTTGAAGTCATGATTTGTGCTCCTGTTCATCTATGGGGTTGTTGAGGCTATGCACAACCCATAAAGTCAAGGAAATGTTAACATGGGGCGTATTACGGCTGCAGAGGGTTGAAATTCAGATTGGTAGGCAATTTGTGAAGCCAGGGGAGAGCCATGCATTGTAGAGTCTGTTATACCAAACACTGCCCATACTTTCCCTTAAGATTCCCAACACACAGCAGAAGCAGTTGGTTGGGGTGATGTCAGGAAATGACAGAAAGGGAACTCTCTTACCTGGCTGCTCCATACTCAGGGGGATGCTGATACCTCATCAGTTGCCCCTCTGTTCTCCCTGGCTGGTTCAGGCGATGCTCACTATAGAAGTGCCCTGGCTCTTGGGCCTTACACACTACAGACTGGGATGGCATGCCCTTGAAGGGATACTCTGGTGGGGGGCCTCGGTGTTCCATGCCCTTCAGGCTATGTTGGTTGGGAGGTGGCCCTTGGGCCTTGTAGAATTCACTGGAACTTGTGGGATTCTTGTAGAGGTCATTGGGTTGTGGTGGGGAGAGGGGAGCACTGGTAACAGGTGGATGGGCCTTAACTCCGCTGGTGGCCAATGACATCTGCATTAGTCTTTCACTTAAGGAGCGGACATGGCCTTGCTTAAGGTCTCTGAGTCCTTCATCCTGGTGCATTTTCCCAGGATTGAGCCGCTGAACTGATGGACGCCCCTCAGTCCTCATCTTCTGGTTGGTGACTCCTGTGACATAGAAGGCAGCTCCAACACTGGCATGCTGTTGTCCCCGAAAGTATTGGGACTGGACCTTGGCTTCTTCATAAGTTGGGAGTTCTTCATTATTCTGCATTCGTGGAGACAGCTGTTTCTCCATGATAATGTTTTCTGACTGGATTTCCTGCCCCTGGGGTTCCTGTCGAGCAGCGTGAGCCACAAGCTGTTGATGGTGCTCCTGGGGACTCAACACATCATTCTGAGGACCTGGGTTCCCAGGACCACTGGAGAAAGGAGGGCCATTCCCTGTAGCCTGCTGATGTATGGCAAGCAGATTGCGATTCTCACTAGGATTGCCATAGCGAAGCTGCTCTTGTAGCAGACGCTGCAATACCGTGGTGCCTCCACTTGGCTGTTCTTCAGAATTTCTCATCTCTATTGCTGGTGGTGCCTTGTGAAGAGAGAGAGAAATTGGGCACCTGGGCTGCCCTTGACCTGGGAAGGGGAAACAGGAAGCTTAACACTCAATTGATGGATAAATCAGTCCTTTAAAAGGGAAGAAAATGGGCTTTTAGGGTTGAGGATTCCACTATAGAAATGAAATGCAGAAATGAATCTAGAATTAACAGATTAATTATTGGGAGTTCCAGTATATAGCATTGACCTGATGTGGAACACAGAGGCGTAAGAGCTTTGTACCTACTCTTTCATTTTTAGCAGGAATTACATATTCTATCTAAGTTTCTGATGGTTAGGGAAACCTTCAAGGGTCAAGTTGGGTGATCAGAGTAAGCAATTTTCCAAGGTTCTTATACACAGGGTTTACCTTTGTGTATTCTATTTAAATTTAAAACTGTTATGGCTGTGGAGGTGAGGGCAGGACAGCAGAATTTGTAAAGCAGTGCTACATGTGACAGGAACTATAAAATGCTAAATGAAAACTAAAATGGGGTGGCCATTTAGCCTAGTGGTTAAGATACCCATATTGCACATCAGAGTTTCTAAGCTTGATATCTGTCTCCAGCTCCTGACTACAGCTTCCTGCTGATGTGGACAATGGGAGGCAGTGGTGATGGCTCAAGTTGTTGGGTTCCTGCCTCCCAGGTCAGGGACCTAGAATGAGTTCAGTTTCTGTCTTTGGCCTGGCCCAGCCCTGACTGTTGCAGACATTTGAGGAGTGAACCAGCAGGTGGGCACTTGGCTCTGTCTCTCTGCCTCTCAAAAAGAATTTAATAGTTTAAAAAAAAATGAAGAAAGCTTGCCTTACACCAGGTAGAACTGACCCCTCCTTAATGCAAATATTTTTCTATGCACTCCGAAACATTTTTAAGAACTTTTTCGTAATGTCCATTTTGACTCCTTAATAAGAAAAGGACTGGGGGCAATTATTACTGGCAAAGTTTCTCTTTTAGCCATTCAGGAATAGTCAGAGTTTTTCATGTTATTGGATAAGAGGAGCTTAAAAGTAAAATGCCTCTTTCATTTGAAGTGCGTCTTTGATAACATTAGGAAATTGAAAAATGAGAATGACATTCTGAAAAGTATGAATACCATATCCACTCACCACCAGTACCACCAATTCTAAGGAAATCACATGGATTATGGATTGAGTAAAGTAGGTAACAGTAGTAAGGCAACTTAAGATTTGAATTCTAATCATACTATTGGTTTATGGAATAACCTAAATAACTGATTCCTCTTTTCTTAACTTCTATCTTCCTATATGAAAAACAAGTAGGCAAACTATCTCTCTCTCTCTCTCTCTCTCTCTCTCTCTCTCTCTCTGCATACTAGATAATGCAAACTTATTAAAGGTTCAAATTGTTAAATCAACGACAGGAGTCACTGTGCACTTGCTCCCCATGTAGGACCTCTGTCCTTAATGTGTTGTACTATGAGAATTAACGGTAAAACTAGTCTTCAAACAGTACTTTATACTTTGTGTTTCTGTGTGAGTGCAAACTGTTGAAATCTTAGTATAGAGTTGATCTTCTGTATATAAAGATAATTAAAAATGAATCTTAATGAAGAATGGGATGAGAGAGGGAGTAGAAGGTGGGATGGTTTGGAGGTGGGAGGGTAGGTATGGGAGAAGAACTGTTATAATCTAAAAGTTGTAGTTATAAAATTTATATTTATTAAATAAAAGCTTTCTATAAAAGTCTTTGGAATCTGTCATGTTACACACTGAAATTAAATGCTAACATTCGATTATGAAATTTTCACTAAGGATCTTAAGTAATTGGTGGACATGCTGTCACATGCAGAGTCACCATAAAGGTCAACCTAACCACTCTCAAGTTTCTAGATGAGTATTTTGGAATACTGGCTCCTAGGCCCCTATTTCTAAGATACTAAACAGCCTCAAATCTCTCCAGAATCATGAATCCCTTTGCTTTAACCATGCAAGGAATGACCAAGAACATGCGTCTGGCAGATGGAGAAAGGTCATCTTTTTAACTTCTTATTGATTACTGTTACTTGTTTCCAGTTGTTTGAGAAATTTCTCCCCATGGTTAACTCTCCAAAGATCCTTTTTAAATATCATTCATCATATTCTTTTGGGAAGTGTATACACCAACCACCAAAGGGCTGAGAAACCTACCCTCTAGTTCCCATTCCCTCCCTTACAGTGACCCTCTAGAACCCCTGTATTTAGACTGTCAAAATGGGATTTTCTGATAGGCTGACAGCACTAACATAACATCTAAATATCTTTGGGTGCCTGAAACTACTTTATCACTTTCAAACCCCTCCTGTCTGGCAGGGGAATGCAGACACTTAGCCGCCCAAGACCCCAGCAAGAATACACCACCCCCTCCCAAGCCACATCCACCCCACCCAGCACATACACACACAAACACAATTGGTGGTCCATACCTATTTCTGCTTTCTTTTAGGCGTAAAGCCTTGATCAGGATAGGGAATTCTTTCTTATGAGCAGCTCCAGAAACCGCAACAGCAGATTCCCTCTGCCCTAACACTCAGGATCAGGGTAAGCGCCGCCAAGAGTTCGACCACTGGTCTCTCTGAAATGTTCAGGAGGGGGAGGGAGGGAGAAATAAAAACGTCGTTTCTATTTTGCCACCAATGGCCAGTAGTTAAACAAACCAGCGTTTCCAAGAGAATAACTCCTCCTCCCATGATGCTTGGCTTTTAAGTAAGTGGCAGAGTCGATCTCCACAAAGGCGGGAAAGGAGCCACACTGTTCAGCAGCTGTGTTCATTCAGGAGACCATGCAGGTCCCCAGATGACGGAAATGCTCAGGTCTGAGCCTGGAAAGGATTGTTCTGCTCTAACCTCAAAGCCCCATAGAACCATTGATGTCATTCCCATTTCAAATAGTGGATGATGACAAAAGCCATTACCACCGTCAGCTTTAGGGAGGCAGCCTTTAAATTGCTGTCAGTAGCCAGACAGATTATTGAGGCTCCCAGCCCCACATACCAGAAGGGAAGGTAGTCATCATACAGCATGTTTTGAGTCAAAAGAAGAACATTCGGAGAGGCTCTCAATTTGACTCTCTCAGTCTTGGATGAGAAGAAGAAAAACAAAACTTTCAGTCAAGTGATTATATTGCATGCTGATTACTTCAGAAATTTTCCATTCTCATGATAGACATAATGAGGACTTACAAACACACAAAGAGTCCCTGCCCTCATGGAGCTTACAATCTGACCATCTTATTGATGGCCCAGTCATCCTTGCTGCAGTCAGAAAGCTGACTGCCCTTAACTCAGAGCAGCAACCCTTCTCTGAGCAGCACATACCAAAACTGGCTTGCTCAAATTCTCTCTGTGTCCTTGTTTCAGCAAAAGGAAACTATTAGACTCACATTATAAATGCCAGATGCAAACACCCAAAAGATGTGGATTTGAGATGTCCTCATTTTTCAACTTCTTCTATGACCCTCTGGAAAGCCATGCAAGTCCAACCAAAAGTGTTATAAAACTCAATAGTTTGTGTTAGGTGAGAGGCACATGAATCAGATTCCTTTCTTGTGTCCCAGCCTCGCCATGACTTATTCAAATCACTTAAACAAAAAATATTAATCTGCACCAGAGAATCCTTCTGAGGAGCAAGGCAATGCAAAGGAAGCACACATGTATCTCTATTTTGGGATCATGTCCAAAACATTCAAGTTAAAAAAAAAAAAACCACAAAACCACACAGTGATTAATTTAACATTATTTCCTTGCAATGTTGCCAAAAACAAAGTGAACAGATATAGAGTGAACAAACACGGAAATTTGTCTTTCCATCTTGTTTGGGCCCAAGGTATAATCTCCATTCAAAGCACAATCATCTCCAATCTGCAATGTAATTATTTAAGGGTGTCTCCCCTAATTTCAAAGCAGAGGAACAACTTTTAATTGGAATCAAAGTAAGACTGTTAACAGAGCTATGGTAAATATCCACCATGCTTCTATTGTCCAACAGAACAAAACATTTGTCTTTTTCTTAACTGAAACACCAGAAAACAGCCCAAGGCTTTTAAACTTGAGCCCCTGGAGAGAAATCACTATGTAATTCTTTTCCAGAACAATCTAGATTCTTCATGTCAACTGTGACTGGTTTTCTCCTGACACCTAGCTCTTCCTTGAGGAAACTGCTTGTGCAAAGTCTTTGCCTCTTCCCTTAACTTTGTTCTTTCTCCCTCATATCCACTTCAAAACCCAAATCACTTGTTGTCCATGGGACACAGACTGTTCCCCCATCCCCATCCTCATCATTTTCATTTGCTGTTTAAAAGAGGAAAAGAAACCAACTTAAGAAAAAAGATTTGCTGAGTCCTCTCCAGTTTACTGATGTTTTTCTTAAAAAAAACCTTCTATTCATGTACATGTGAATAGTCACATAAGGAGGAAAATACTACTCCATTTATTAGAAAAATGAAAGGCAAAGATTTCTTATCTCATGCTCAAGAACTAAAATAGTATGAACTCTATAACCTTTAGTTTGCCCACAGCTTTAATCATGTCACTGCAAGAGGTCTGACATCATCTTGAATCAATAAAATAATCTTGTTTCTCCTAAACATACAGACTGTCCCTGAGGATATCTGATGGGAGAAGAAAGGATATCCCTGGTTCTGTCTTTTAAAAATGCAATCTAAGTCTACATAGTCAGCTCTGGAAAAAACAACTCTGCAGCAAGGCCAAGCTAAATTCTTATTCATTTATAGTCATTGACTATCCCAGTACACCTGGGAGGTTAAGCCAAGACACTTAGTGAGAACCCTGATGTTTCCCAAGCCAAGTCCCAGAGAATCAACATTACAAGATTTCCAGGATAGACCATATTCTCACCCTTCAATAGATTTTGCAATATCCCTATAAGATCTTGTCTTCGTTCCTTCCTCTAATGCCTCCTCCCATTCTGCCCCCTCCCCTCGCTCCACCAACCCTGATGAAGAATCTAAGGCTAGAAAATTTTTCTCTGTTAAATCTTGATTTACTTCTTTCGTGCAATTTTATTCCCAGCTGAATGGAAATGAGCCAGTTTGAAGTTTTCTCTGTAATTATATCCATGTGTTTGTGCATCTCAAACACACACACACACACACCTTACAATCTTTCACAGAAAGCAAGAGGTCACAGTCAATCCTCATGTTCTGCAGGTCAATCCATACTGTAGCTAGAAGTGTCCCAGAGAACACCTTTCCCAACAGTATTGCAGCTCAGGCCACTAATTAACTTTGTGGGTAAGAAACTATGGTCCTTATACAGGTTATCTCTAAACTTGCAGTGGGTTGAGCAATCTAAGAATCATGGTTAAGAGCCTAGGCCTAGGGTGATACTGCCCAAGTACAAATTCAGGACTTATGACTACTAACTGGCCTCAAATATGTCTCTTCATGTCCCCAAGTCTCAAGTTCATCATCTGCAGAATAGGGATGTTGGTGCTTAATAGGGTTGTTATAAAGATGAAGGGAAATAATCCATGTAAAGTAATAACCATAGAGCCTGACACATAGGAAGGGCTCAATAAAGTTAGCTATGGCAATAATTATTGTTTCAAAGTAGCATTTTTCTAGAAGGTTGCAGCCATTTTATGAAGTAAGGTTGTTTTCTTAAAACAACTTTCTTTGTGGGGCTGGCATTCTTTTTTTTTAAAGATTTATTTTTATTTATTTGAAAGTCAGTTACACAGAAAGAGGAGAGGCAGAGAGAGAGAGAGAGAGAGAGAGAGAGAGAGAGAAAGAGAGGTCTTCCATCCGATGGTTCACTTCCCAGATGGCCGCAACTGCCGGAGCTGTGCCAATCCGAAGCCAGGAGCCAGGAGCTTCTTCCGGGTCTCCCACTCGGGTGCAGGGGCCCAAGGACTTGGCCGATCTTCTACTGCTTTCCCCGGCCATAGCAGAGAGCTGGACAGGAAGAGGAGCAGCCGGGACTAGAACTGGCACCCAAATGGGATGCCGGCGCTTCATGCCAGAGCGTTAAGCCGCTGCGAATGGGCTGGCATTCTTGACTTCAGCAACGCTCAGCCCTCGCTATTGCGAAAATTTGGAGACTGAACCAGTGGATGGAAGATCTCTGTCTCTTTCAAATAAAATGAAAATTTAAATTTTCAAAATTAAAGAAAAAAACTTTATTTGCAACTCAGTATTCTGTGTAAGGATCCTCTGGATCATTCAAAAGTCAGAAGTAGAAAGACTCTTGGGAAACTATTCAGAGGTCCAATGTACCCTTTCCATAAAGGAAGATGCCAGGGCCTCAAAAGGGTAGAGCTGAGATCAGAACACAGATTTTATATTTTATATTATTAGCTTGCACATGGAAGATGCTTAATAAGTGTTAAACTGAATTGACTGGTTTTAAGACACTGAAAATTTGTCTCAATGCTACAAGTAATTTTCCAGTTACATTGGAAATAAAATGTTAAGGGCAGAAAAGAAAAATCCAAAGAGGTAACAGGAAAATGTTTAGCTAGATGTATGGCAAAAGGATCTTGCAAAATCTTTATTTAGGCCAAGATGTGCAAGTCATTCAGAGAGTTAATACAAACTTCCACTCATCAATATTTTCAGGCCCTTGTTCTTGATCTTGTCAGCATCATGTCTGCTTGGCATTTGTTCTTACTTAACTCCAGCATTAGCTTAAGAAAAGGCTTAAGTAAAAAGGAACTAGGCCCAACTCTTTGCTCCTATTGCTACATCTGTCTAGATTAAGTTGGAAAATTATTTTAAGCACCACAGCAAGGCCCTGCCATTTCTTTTTAAGATTTATTTATTTATTTGAAAGTCAGAGTTACACAGAGAGAGGAAAAGCAGAGAGACAGAGAGAGGAGAGAGAGAGAGAGAGAGATCTTCCATCCGATGGTTCACTTCCCAATTGGCCGCAACGGCCTGAGCTGTGCCAATCCGAAGCCAGGAGCCAGGAACTTCTTCCAGGTCTCCCACGCGGGTGCAGGAGCCCAAGGACTTGGCCGATCTACTACTTTCTCAGGGCATAGCAGAGAGCTGAATCGGAAGAGGAGCAGCCGGGTCTCAAACCCATATGGGATGCCGGCGCTTCAGGCCAGGGCGTTAACCCGCTGTACCACAGCATCGGCCCCAGCCCTGCCATTTCTGTATCATACTGAACAAGAGTATGAGAGACCATTTCTAAGATGATAACTCAAAAGGCTTGGTCAATTTTGGTCCCAGTTTTACTTGACTCTGCTCTGAAGCAATTAGCTTCAACAAATAAATAGGTGGCAAAGGGATCCACCCTGGAGTGAACATCAGCAGTGAAATACTGTGGTAGCAAGAAGAACCTTGTTGCCAGCTTCCTCTGCCACAGCACACACATTCATTTCAAAGGAGGACTTGATCAATAATGTCACATCCCACTTCTCATTGCCTCAGAAAAGTGTAAAGGATCCATGAAATAAGATTGAGCAGAAAATGAGGAAAGTTTAAAAACACACCTAGAAGCTGCCCACTTAACCCATCCTGTACCTCCAATGACATATCACCCATTTTTATTTATATTTTATTTTGTAAATAATATAACAGTATGAAGATATTTATAATAAATTTAACTTATAATCCTAGAATACCAGAATAAAATATTTCTTTTAGTTTTCCCTATTTGTTTTGTATTTTTACAAAGCAATGAAATACTAATGCACATATGATTATAGATGCTACATTTTTCTATCACAAGCACTTTCTCCATGTGGTAGCAAGACTTCATTAACAAACATTGTAATGGCTATGTAATAGTTATTAAATGAGTGTATCAAGATTCATTTATCCATTCTCCAATTATTAAGACATTTAAATGGTTTACAATTTTGTACTAGTCTAAATAATGTTACAAAAACATCTTTGTGATTTAACCGTCTTTTAAAAATACTTTGGATTGCTTCCTAATGACAGAATCCCAGAAGTGAAGTTAATGGGTCAAGGAGCCTGAATGTTTTTAGACAACCCAATAAAAAAAAACAAAACTAGCAACACACCAAAGCCCCATGAAATCTCTCCCTCACTGGATGAAAAGTTCTCCTGCTTCCATTTCTCTACCAGGGCAGAGAAGGGCTCTGGGAAGGAAAGAAGCCAAGAGAAGCAGTGTAGTATCCCAGTGCCTTGCGAAATGACAGAGTGGAATGCAGGCGCCCCTGTGAATCCAGCTTGCATGCACTTGCCCCAAATTGCCACCCAGCCAAGAAGCTAATTAGTAAAAGCATCAGGTGGGTGAGAACAGGTTCATGGCCTGTAATGGCTTATATCAACTTTCATTTTTGCCCTTGGAAAGATCTGACAGTCAGCTTGAAGACATTCAGTTCTAGTGATCTGATCTGTTTCATTATGAAGACTGAACATGTTCATTTTCAGATCTTAAAGATTTTGCTGTATAGAATGAAGCTTCTATACATCACCAAGAAGCTTGTATGTATACCTCTTTCTTCAGCCTCAGGTTAGCTGGCACATTTAAGGTTAGCCCTGTTTAATATTATATGACTAGGCACCACCTGCCTTAAATGGTCATTTGAAGACCTGACCATGAAAGTCATCCACTCCTAAGGTAGTGGTGATTCTTGGCCAGAGATGTCCCATCTTGGCAAGAGCAGACATGGCAAACATAAGGGTACTTCAAAAAGTTCATAGAAAAAAATTACAAGTTTATTTTGGTGCAAAATTTTTTGAAATCTATGCATAGTTTTTCCATAATGCTCATTCGCCATGAACTTTTAAAAATGTTTTAATTCATTCAGTTTTTATTTCTTTGAAAGGCAGACAGTGACAGGCAGACAGATATACACAAAGAGATCTTCCATCTGCCAGTTCACTCCCCAAATGCCTGCAACAGCCGAGGCTGGGCCAGGCCAAAGCCAGAAGCCAAATGGAGAGGAGATCCAGGAATCTAAGGCATTCCCATATGGGATGTGGAAGTCCTAATCAGCATGCTAACCATGTCTACTCACCCATGAACTTTTTATAATGTCTACTCCTCCATGAACTTTTTGAAGACACCTAATAAGCACGGATTTCAAAAAATTTTGTACCAAAATAAACTGATCTTTTAATTCCATTTTTACAAGAATTTTTTGAAGACCCCATGTATTTCCTTCCATGGCTTCTTTGCCAGAACCCCTGGAAAAGGCAGTTTTGCTTTTCACCTTCTCTGTGAAGGCTTTTCTGGAATTATTATCCATCTCTCTTCTGCCCCCAGTTCTTCTTCTTACTATGAAAAATTAATTCTCTCTTCTCTGTGATCCTACTGAACTTTCCATACATCTCAATGACATAACTGATCACAGCATATTTCCTACATTTATTGAGTACTTACTGTAGCCAGATACTGTATTGGGCAGGCCCTGAGGTGAAAAAATAAAATAAAATAAAATGGAACCCAGTCCTCCAAGAACTCCCAGTGAAGCAGGGGAATCACAATTCACTGGAAAAACAAAGATAGGAGAAGATATCTCTGATAACACAGAGATCTATACAAAAGATTAGGCTCTCTGAAAAAATTTCCCAGAGGAAAAACAAATCTATGTGTTGAGATGATAGCAAAGAATTTTGTGACCACCTTGATGTCAAAGATAGATTGAGGAGTAGATATTTGGCCTAATGGTTGGCATACCTGTTAGGATGCCTGTGTCCCCTGTCAAGGTGCCAGGAATTAATTCCCAGCTCTGGCTCCTGACTCCAACTTTCTGCCAATGCAGACCCTGGAAGGCAGCAGTGATGGTTCAAGTGACTGGGTTCCTGCCACTTATATGGGAAACCTGGATTGAGTTTCCAGCTCTTGGCTCTGGATCAGAATAGCCCTGATCATGGTGGGCTTTTGGGGGAGTGAGCCAGCAGATGGGAGTTAGCTCATTCATTCTCTCTCTCTCTCTCTTTCTCTTTCCTGTCTCTGCCATTTGAATACATTAATAGTTTTTTTTAAAAGCTATACCTTTTGGAGTCATTAGCATACTGATGACAGGTCTTAAGAATTGGATGGTTTAGGCTGGTGCCGCAGCTCACTAGGCTAATCCTCTGTCTGAGGCACCGGCACTCCAGGTTCTAGTCCCGGTTGGGGCACCGGTTCTGTCCCGATTGCTCCTCTTCCAGTCTAGCTCTCTGCTGTGGCCTAGGAGGGCAGTGGAGGATGGCCCAAGTCCTTGGGCCCTGCACCCACATGGGAGACCAGGAGGAAGCACCTGGCTCCTGGCTTTGGGCCGGCGCAGCGCACCTGCCATAGCAGCCATGGGGGGGGGGGGGTGAACCAATGGAAGGAAGACCTTTCTCTCTGTCTCTCTCTCTGTCTAACTCTGCCTGTCAAAAAAAAATTGGATGGTCTAGACAGCAGAACCAAGAATGAAAGTAAGTACAGAACTCCACGAAAAAAGTGATCAATCAAGGATCAGACACTTTGCAAATGTGGGAGTGAGAAAAAAAATATTTCTCCCCACACACTTTCAATCTAGACCTTAGAATATATTGCACCAGGGATGGAAGTCTGCAATACTGAGAGAAAAAAACTTAATGCTTGATTTTTAAGCCTCTAAATGCCCAGGCAGAAGGTATTGCAATGGATTGAGCCCAATATGAAAACAGAAGTTGCTAGGCTGTGAGATCTTGGAAGACATGGGAAGGGTTTGTGATTTTGCAGTGCACATGAAAGCATTTTAAAAACTGTGGTAGATGGGGGCCAACATTGTGGTGTAGCGGTTTAAGCTGCCACCTGCAATTCTGGCACCCCATATGGGCACCATTTCGAGTTCTAGCTGCTCCACTTCTAATCCAGGTCCCTGCTAATGTGCCTGGGAAAGCAGCAGAAGATGGATCAAGTACTTGGGCCCCTGAAATCCACATAAGAGACCTGAATGAAGCTCCTGGCTCCTGGCTTCAGCCTGGCCGAGTCTTGACCATGGCAGCCATTTGAGGAGTTAACCAGATCTCTCTCTTGCTGCCTTGCTCTCACTCAGTTGCTCACTCTTTCTCCCTTCCTCCCTCCCTCTTTTCTTTCCTCCCTACCTGTATCTTTGCCTTTCAAATAAAATAACTAAATCTTAAAAACAGTTTGTGGTGGGGGTCAGCCTTGTGGTGCAGTGTGTTAAGCTGCTACACACAGCGCCAGCATCCCATACAGATGCTCGCTGCCAATGTGCCTAGCAGAGTTGCAGAGGAAAGTCCAGGTCTTTGGGCCCTTGCACCCATGTGGAAGATCCAGAAGAGGCTCTTGGCTCCTGCCTTCCGACTGACCCAGTTTCAACTATTGTGGCCATTTGGGGAGTGAACCAGTAGATGATAGACTTATCTCTGTCTCTCCCTCTTTCTTGCTGTAAACTCTGCCTTTAAAATAAATAAAATAAATATTTTTTAAAAATTTCGTGGTGGAAAATATGTTGAAAGATAACAGGGGCCAGTGCTGTGGCACAGCAGGTAAAGCTGCCACCTGCAGTGCCAGTATCCCATATGGTCACTGGTTTGAGACCCGGCTGCTCCACTTCCAATCCAGCTCTCTGCTATGGCCTGGGAAAGCAGTAGAAGATGGCTCAAGTCCTTGGGCTCCTGTACCCATGTGGGAGACCTGGAAGAAGCTCCTGGCTTCGGATTGGCACAGGTCTGCACATTGTAGCCATTTGGGGAGTGAACCAGTGGATGGAAAACCTCTCTCTTTCTCTCTCTCTCTCTCTCTCTCTTTCTCTCTCTCTCTCTCTCTGCCTCTGTCTCTTTGTAATCCTGCCTTTCAAATAAATATTTTTAAAAAGATAACATTTTGGTACAAAAAAATTTTTTTTGAAATCCATGCCACAGGACATTTAAAGTTTATGGAAATATGTACCACAAAAAAACTAGATGGATTTCAAAATTTTTTGCACTAAAATAATTTGTACATGAACTTGAAATGGTCTTATATGTATCCCAACACCTAAAACACTAAATAACACATAAATGTGCTTAATAATTGCATCTTGTTGAATAAAAACTCCCTAAGACTTTGCTGAAACAACAGCAGGAAATGAAAAAGAATGAAAGACATGGACTAATAATAATAATAATAATATTACCTTTAGATTCTCAGTCTTCTAAGGGGTCAAAAGTTCTTTCACTTCTGTTTTCCTTCTCAGCTACTCTGTGTAGAAAGAAAGGCAGTTGTGATTAATTCCATTTTATGGCTGGAAAAGCTCAAGTCCAGAACAGATAGTTAATGAAAACCAATTTGACCAGAGTTTCATATTGTTCACTGGTACAGCCAGAATCAGAACTCAGGTCTTGTAACTTCTTGCCTGTGCTCAGTTATAACACCAAACTTTCTACAGAACTGCCTGTCCAGTTTTTAAGAGGCCAGTTCTCAAGAGAAACTCATGAGGAAAGCAAACACCCTGGGAACCTCAACAAATCTTTTGAGCAAGAGTACCCTGAACCTAGAAGAAAATACCTAAGCCATTGCCCCATGCTCACATTGGAACACATGGTTAAAGGTAATTTCAGGTGGGGCTTTGCTAACATAACTGGGAGTTCCCTGTTTTGCTGTACCCCTTTGGAAGGCAGCCCCATCTGCCTTCATTCTGGTTTTTGTGTCTGAATAGGGCTCAGGTGCTGACTGCAGGTGTGGCATCCAGCAGGTGCATGAACAGGAGCCAGTATTTCATATCTTCATACCGAAGGGCCTGAGTCACTCTCCCAAGGCAGAAAGCAGCCCCTCCTCCTGCTGCTGACTTGCAAGCACAGGGAAGCTGTCTTGACGGAGCTGCCATTGCAACACTGAATCTAGATCTTGCCTTCCCAAGAAGGACTAGGGTGAGATCAATTAAACTAGAGATCACAAAATGCAGCTAACTTTCCCACTAGCAGAAACTAGTGTGAGAATGACAAGGGACATAGCAACAAGGAGAATATATGTACAGAATGATCGCCTGCTACAAGCTATAGTGCAAAGGAGTTCCACAGCAGGTCTGTATTATCTGTTTACTTACAGAACATTTACTGCACTGCAAATGGCCTTGAAAATTCAGAAGCAAGAACTTATCTAAAAAGTTGGAGAACAGCAGAAAGAACCTGTTAGGTATCCTGTACTCATGTTCTCACCACAGCTCTCTTTTCAAAGGGACAATTGCTTAGCCTGGTCACCCAAAGCACCTGGTCAGAAAACTCATCACATTCCCCTGCCTAATGGAAGCCTAACTGGCAACCTCAGGCAGGCAGAATGTTCTTGGGAGTAAAGGAGGTCATCAATATTGTCTTAGCTCCAAAAATTGTTTGCTTTTAAAAACAATTTTCTTCCTTCAATCTCTCTCTCTCTCTCTCTCACACACACACACACACGAGGGAGGTTAAGGAGGAAGGAGGGAAGGAGGAAGAGAGAGAGGGAGGGAGAGATATGAGAAAGTAGTTGTAGAAGGAAATAAAATCAAATATAACCTTAATAAAATGATTTATGATTCATTGTATTTCTCCAATTCATTTGGAAAATTCAAATTAATATGCTTTGATTTAGAAAGTAAAACTGAATACTAAACTAAGATGTGATCACTCTATATAAACAAAATGACACAAAAATATGTACTGAAAATCTAATGTAATAAAGAGGAAATTAGATTTCTTCAAAATAGGCAATCTAAATAATTTCCCCATCTGTGATTTTTATCTTAGTTTGCTATCACATGGAAAGAATGTCACTAATTCAATGCAAATCCGTGCCCCTTGAAAACACCAAAATGAGTAAGAGATGCACTAATTAGCTTCCTAATGAGGAAGGTTTTAATTGAACTATTCTATAACAACCTTCATCAAAGTTTCCAGGGCAACTTCATAAAAGGATGTCAAACCTGGCCCATATTTTTTTATCCCCTTAAAAATGATTCTCAATGCACAGAAACACAGAAAGCTGATTTCTCTTCAATGCTGTTAACACTCAGGCCACTACATTTTCTGATGTCAGCAATCCCCTTCCCACAAATATTCCAACTATGCACCACCGTCATTCTCCTTTCAATTATGTGGTTTCTCTGCTCCTTTACTGATTGAGTCCAGGCCTCTGGGATAATGAGAAGCATGTGCAGGGAAAATATGCTCTTAAAAAACACATACATCAGTTTCATCTGCATTATAAAGGGGGGGGCAGATCATTTGTTCATATCAAAAGGATCAAAATGTGAAGTTTGCTGTGGGATATAGAGGGGAAAAAACAAGATCAGCATCTTTGCTTAAAGTTGGGGGTAGGCAGTTATTGTGATCTGAGGTAACACCAATGAGAGTAAGGAGACTCCCCTCCCCAAATCCACCCTTTCTAGCTTGGCCACATTTATATTTAATGTTACCTTAATGTTGCTTTGGGGGGTATTTAAGTTCTGACATACACATGGAAATGAGCCACGAATTGTACAGCAAGCATAAATATTCCATCATTAATAAAAAACAGCTGTGCAAAAAACACTACAATGGCCGGGTTTCAGTTACTGGCTATCATCAGTATGTGTCACACACAAATATTACTCAAAACTTTCTTGCTCAACACATACACACATACACACACACACACAGAGAAATTTTCTTTACTCTTTTTAATATTTTGGAGGAGCTTTGACAAACTCACTGATTTCTACGGCACATTCCAACTCTTGTCTATTTATGAAACTATTTTTCTTGACCCTGGCAGATGATAGAATTCTCTTATTTGCACCTCAATTTACTACATAATATGAAAATTTTTTCAACAAGCTGAAGGGGCCAACAATACAAATGTTGGGTCAATCTTAATTATAGTCAATAAGGCAATGGGGCACCAAAGGGCACTGTATGTTATAAGAGAGCAAAGCTCATTAAAAGTGAACACCTGCTCAGGACCCTATAATAAGCCTTCTTTGCCATCATGCAAACACCTTTCATCCAATGACCTCAAAGCATGTGCCCAATATGAAGCATGCCTAAACACCTCTGTGAAGTATTAATATCCTTGCTTCCCAGAAGGGTAACTGAAGCTTAGAGGAGCTAATTCATTTACCCTTGGTCACATGGCAAGTCCGAAAGGAGTTGGGCAGAGAAAGCCAGATCCCGGCTTCAAGTCACACTGTTTAATGACATTTCATGGAGTTGGGGCAAGAGTGAAAGTGACTTTAAAAAAGTGAAGGCAAGCCTATAGAGTTAAAAAAAAAAAAAAAAAAAGTAGGCTTTTCCAAGAATTGTCTTTAGAAATATTAGCAAAGAAATCCATCAGCATTTTCCCTGTGAATACATATGCAGGATCTTTAGAAGCTTTTAAATGCATACTATAAAAAACTATGCATAGCTTTCAAATCTTTTTGCACCAATATTAACTTCTCTTTTAATTCAACTATTCCGCAAACTTTCTGAAGGACCAAAAAAAAAAAAGTTTCTGTACTTCACTTGGTACTTTCTACATTCTAAAATTCCACAATTTGCTTTTCTATTCTAGTTACAGAAATTTAGTCTAATTGGTGATGAGCAACTGGTTTCCATGAAAGGATCCCTCAAAAATTGGAGATCGTATGTGTACTACACCTTGACTACTAAAAGAAATTTAAAGGACCACAGAACTGAATGGTGAAGGTCCCACAGGAAGGCCACTCTATGTAGGCTATTCCACTATACTTATATGGCTATTATTGTCTGAAATCCTAAATTTCTTTGCTATATTTTATTTGAATTCAAATATATTATTTTCAAAGCTATAAAAGAAGCACAGCTGTGCCACCACAAGGTCTCCTTTCTCATTCTGGAAATTTTATAGTCTACACAAATTTGTATTCTCTTGATAGAATAGCACACCTCAATGACTTAAGAATTACTGTTAATGATTTAAACGAAGTAAACAATGGGCTCTAGGATTTTTTTTTTCCTTAAAAAAAAAAAAAAGAATGGGAGGAGGAATAACAGGTCAAAGGAGTAGAATTAATGTCCTTGCTAGGTAGATATATGAACAATCCCTAAATCACAGAAAATGTTTAGGGATTATTTATTAAATCTGTTAGTCTCTCCTGGCATTCAAGGAACAAAACCTATGGGATTCTTCATGGTACTCAGTCAGGTTCTGACTTCATTCCTGTACAGTGGTTTACAAAGCGAAGTCTTAGCTGAACTCTTATTTAAAAGTAACTCTGTATATTCTTATGGCCTTAACTATGTAAAATTCATGTTAGTATGGGAACAAAGAGCTGGAAAGGAACTAGAAATAATGAAAGCAGGTGATCTGTTAGGGTAATGAGATTCTTGATGATGTTTTGAACAGGGTCTTAGAATTTAAATTGTATGTTCTTAAAAATATAAAGCATATTACATTTATGTGGATATCTCTTTACAGGCTCTTTTTAAAAACACAATAATTACATAATTGTATTTCTAACAAGTACTCATTATACTAGCAATCATTCACACTCATATCAGAAATTGAATCCTAGAAAAAGAACCATGTAAAATCTCTGTCCTTAATGTGTTGTACTATGAGAATTAACGGTAAAATTAGTACTCAAACAGTACTTTATACTTTGTATGTCTGTGTGGGTGCAATCTGTTGAAATCTTTACTTAGTATGTACTAAGTTGACCTTCTGTACATAATTAAAAAAAGAATCTTAATAAAAGAGAAAAAGAACCATAAACTTATGAGAACTGTTTCTCAATCACCTTGTCCAACCCTCACAATTTACAGTAGGAGAAACTTGCTAAGGGAGCCAAACTGAGTTAGAATCAGGCCCAGAGTCCAGGTCCCTCTCAAACAGGCTCTGCATAAGCTTATTACAGATTGTTAGAAAAAATGGCATCAATTTCTATTATTTACTAGAAACAATTTTCTGGATCCTTGGGTTAGTCAACTACAATTATAATAAATAAACTATTTTACCTATATAGGGTAGATAGTCCCATCCTTTGATATATTCATAATCGATTAAGTTCAATTTATTTCCAGGAAGCAATACTAGCTCCATTCTATAAGCAATTTGTACCAGGGCTAATGTATCCATCATTATTAAAAACCAGAATGATTTAGACAATTAAGTTCATCCTATGTTACAAAGAGATTTCAAAGACCAAAAAATGGCCTCTCCTAAATCAAACAATAATCATTCAAGCAAATTCTAATGTATTCCTTTAGGCAGTAAATATGTTTCTGAAAAGGTCCAGTTATAGTGAATTTTTATATATCAAGTCATAGTTTAAAGGTACTAACTAGGAAAGCTAATTCTTTCAAATAAACATGTTATGGATTCTTTTATAAGGCAAGTGGCTTTCTATTTTCTTTCTTTTTTTTTTATTTAGATATTGTGTATCTGTTGTGTGTGGAAGAGGTAACTTCCCTCCTTTCTCTGGGTTAAAAAGGGTCAGAAGCCCGCCAAGCAGGAGAGTGATGCAGTATGGCCAGGCTGTTTAATGTCCCCCTAGTTCCTGGGACCAAATTCTAACCTTTGACTTGGGGATGAGACCCTGGATTTCCGACCAAAGTCCAAACACAAAAAAGTAAGACCAAAGACAACACATCATAGTAAAACACCAACAAAAATTCCTGGGGACAGGAAATCAATGGATCACAATTCTAAACAAATTGGTTTAGTCCCCAGCTAATTAACTTGTCAAGCAGTTCTCTAAACTTACTGAATCCATGGGAGACAGAGGTGATGTAATAGGAGATTTGGAAACATTTACCCATTTACCATCCCAAAAGGCCTGGCCTGGACCACACACACCTCTCTCCACCCCTTTCAGTGGGTTTAAGCTGTGTTTAATGGGTGCAAAGGACAATTTCTACCAGACAGTCCTAAAGAATAGACTGTTCTCATGCATTCCAAATGCTCAGTCTCCATGGAGGAGGCTACCTGGTCACAAGCATTTCCCAAGAGGGAATATATCCTCTACTCTTCTTCATTGATAACAATCCCCCCCATCCCACCCCTCCCTAACCCTCCCCCAAACAAAACAAAACAAAACAACTTTGAATCATCCTGAGAACTTCAGGGAATTTTTCTGGGGTAAAGGAAAAGAAACGCTAAGAGGGGAGCAGGAGGGTGTGAGAAACTCCTCTTGTCTCCAAATGGGGGGAAAATGCCTTAAAAAGCTGGATCAAAGAGAAAAAGGGGGATGGGGGAAAGAGGGGCTGCTTAATTACAAAGACACCCTTTTAAAGAAGGCACAGGCCCTGGGAGAGGGCTCTCAGGAGAGGCCCAGAAGCAGATGTACCCACTTAGAATTCTGGCACTCAATGGGATCTCAAAGTCATAGCATCCATCCCTCTGCCTTCTGATTAGAAGTTCTTAAAGCATCCTAGAGAGAATCTGATTCATTCTTTACAAAACTTCAGAGAAAGCAACTCCACAGAATTCCCTAGTTATTCATTAGTCAAATAAACTATACTTCATAAACCAGAAATGAGATTTTAATTTCCAAACTCAACACAGTATTGAATATGAATTTTGACTGTTTGCTTTCTAAAAATCTCTTTCAATAGGTAAACAGATCTACAACTCTCACGTAAAAGTTACTCTACACAGAAATGTGGTCAGAGATTGACTTCACATCTAGATTGTGAAGTTAGAAAAATGCACTTTCAATTTTACAGAGCTACAAACTTTTCCGAAGAACAAAGAACTCCAAATGAATTATGATGTAGTGCCAGAATGTCTGTAAATGATACCGGATAAACCCATACAGAATAGCTGGAACTTGAGGTATCCTCTGTAAATAGATGCAACTACTCTACAACCACCTGGCTATTAAAATGTCCTAGGCAGTTACAAAATGTAGTTTGGTTAAGTAAGCTTTCCCTCCCAGCTGATCTGAAACCTGATAGTCTTTAAAATCATCTCCATGTAACGTTCCTGCTCCACCTTCCTGCTTTCTTTTCTTCCATTAAAACCAACCAAAGAATTTATTTTAAAATGTAAGTAATTTGTTCCCAAACAAGTCACAGGTTGGGGATATCTGAATGCCCCAATTCTCATAAACTTGACACCCTTGTCCAATTGAAGATAGGTGAAAGATGGGTGAAAATTTATCCCACATCCAAAATGGCATTTCAAACTATTCTTAGCTACTAAATGAGGGTGCTGAAAGGTCTAACTGAGAAGGCTTCACAAAGGCTGGCCTGAGAAAGAACTTTTTACAAAGCCTAGCTCAAGGAGACTTAAATACACTTAGCCCTTCATCATTGAAGATTATGGTGACTAATTATCTTCCTCTCTGAATGGGAGAGGAAGGTTATATTCATAAGTTTCTAACTGCCCCTTAACGTCCACTCTTCATGTTGAAGGAAGGAGGATAACAGAACTAAATACCCCAAGTTGTCAGAAAATTCTAAAACAAACACAAAATTTGGAAATGCCATTTCTCACCAACTTCTCTTTCCTCTCATTAATTTGTATTTAGTTCCTTGTGTAAATTATTATATATGATTATTAGTGGTGAGAATTTACCAGGGACAGCTCAGTCTATAAAATTTCTCATTTCCCTCCCACTTTTTCTGCTCATTATTTTCTTGCATTCATGAAGCCCATCTTACTGTTGAAGCGCCAAATTACAGTGGTCCAGATGTGAACCCTCAAAGTACCTGCCCAATCGTGCAACATTGCTTTCTAATATATTTGAATTTTCAATAGCACTTAGAAGCAACCACCACCTCCACCACATACACACACAAACACACACAGAGAGAGAGAGAGCAGAGAGAGAGAGAGAGAGAGAGAGAGAGAGAAAGCAGCGTTGTACTGCAGATTACTTCTAGACTTTAAAACTTCAAGAAATCACGCCCTCGGGCTCAGGGAGTGTAAGCACCCACCCTAACCCTAAACACTTGAAAGAGGCCCAGCCAGTTATCAGAGGTAAGAGCAGACATTCATGCTGGGCTGAAGGTAGAGCTCAGCTTCTTTGGGTCTTTAGTTTCTTAGGTGATTAATTACCCTAGAGACCTACAAGAACCCCAGGAGTCAATTAAGTACCACCAAGTCCTGGTACCCACTAGCATCTCCTAGCCAAAGTAGGACGGGAAACGAGCGCAGTAGTCTTTAATCAATTTAACTCGCTGCATATCCCAGAAAACTCTCGGCCAGATGTAAAGAAAGTGGAACACATGGGCATTGCCACACGCAGCTAAATCGACTCACTCATGCCGAGGGCACGACCAAGTTCATGCCACCATGGATTCCTGACCCAGCTCCCCGCAAAAAGTAACCACGCGTCTCCTACCCCTGAAGGCAACGAAGACAAGGTGACGACTCTCTGCTGGCTCAAGTGGCTTCAGTCCCGGGCCAACGGCCAGGGATGGGCAGGGGGGAAGCCCCAAGTCCCGGCTGCTCCCCTCCTCGTTGCTCCGTCCGGGCTCTCCTTGGTGGCAGTGGACAGGCAGGATACCGGGCCGGAGGGTGGAGCAGCGGATGGTGGGAGGCGAGATAGACTGGAGGTGGTGGTAGTGGGGGAGAGACGGTGAGAACTAAGAGGAGACGAAAGAGAGAGGAGATGAAGAAGTAATTCAGGGGGTCTACCCGTTTAGGCAGCCAGAAAGCTCCTCGGAAGGAAGGGGCGTGACTGCGATGAAGGCAGCTCCTGGGCAAAGGATGGGAGGTAGGGGAGGGGGAGGAATGGGTGGCTTTTCTTCTTGCGGTGAGCGGCTAGGACCGCCCAGGAGCGGGGGGTGGGCCACGGAGTGGGGCGGAGTAGAGGGCGGGGAAAGAAGGGTGGGAGCCGGCCTGGACCACGGGAGGGGGGCCGGGCGCGGAAGACAGGCGGGGCAGGGGGCGGGGAAGTTTCAAACAATTGAACTCTGGGTCCCTGAGCTTGCGGGGGAGGGGGAGTAACGGAGGACCCTAGCTCTTGCCCTCCCACTTGCCGGGAGTGCCTCGGTTATGGCAGCTTGGACAGCCTACGCAGGCACTGGCTGGGAGGAAGGAGAGGGTTTTGTCAAGACGGCCAATAATACTCTCAGGGCATAGCGCAGCCGAGTCGTGTGGGAGACCCAGTGCAGTTCCCGGCCACACTGCAGGAGGAAAAAGAAACAAATAATAGAAATGCTGAAAAGCTACTACCACCAAAGCCTGGCTAAAATAAGGCACGAGGAAGCAGCGTTCCTTCCTTTCCCTTCCCCTCTTGCTTCCTATTACCAGCAGGCCTCCACCCAGGTCACAGCTTTGCGAGACACCCTCTTTTCTTCCTCTGCTCCCCCACCTACCCCACCCCCGCGCCCCTCCCCTCGGTCAACTTCGGAGGCGGCAGGGGGCGTGGGCGGGGCCCTGCAGAGGCACCGCCCCTAGGGTGGGCTGGGAGCGACGGGCTGGGCGGGCGGAGCGAACCCTGAAGCAAGTTCCAACCCACCGCTATTTTGCGGTTACCCGTTGGCTAGTCCTAGCTTAGGGTTCGTTTTCGATTGGTCCCTTAAGACGCCAGTCCCATCCTTTTGTCCCACCCGTCCTCAAAATTCGTGAAAACGAAACAAGAGGCTATTGTCTAGCTCTGTTCTCTCGCAGCTGCTGCTGGGAAGCGAAAGATGAGAAACTTGATTTCTGTCTGGTAAAAGTGCGACGATGTGTCTGCGGACTCCCTGTACACCTTTATGTTTATGGCACTCTCCAGGCCGCTAGAAGTAGATAACTTTTCTGCCTCCTTACTTCATTAAACCAGGAGGAGAGAAAAGTGCGTGCAGTGTCAATGTGGTGTTCCCATTACCTGGCTGCGAAAAATCAATATTGCTGAAGATCATGGGGGTTTGAAAATATCATCCTGGGACACGAAAATTACCATTTTACATCAGGGGAAAAGAAAGCACAGAGAAACAGTGAAGGGGTAGCCGAATAACAGGAAATTTGGAACCATAGCAAGAATTTATCTGGGACTCTGATGCTTAGTAGCTAGTTTGCGACTTTTAAGTGGCTTAACTTCTCAGCCTTCATTTTCCTGTAAATAAAAGCTATTAAGACATGCCCTGTTAACCTAAAGGGACTGGTGTGAAAATGCAATGAAATGTGTGTGAAAACGCTAAACCACAAAGCAAAGCACTCCACACATGTATGTGTTTATCCTTGTGAATCACACATGGTGGAAAGTCTCACATGTGTTTGGAAATCAAACGTTCTTCTCATCTGTTTAAGCATTTACATCCATGGTTGTGTAGGCTTTGTGGCTTTATTTTAAAACGTCAACTCTTCTCCTACAGCTTTGGGGGTGGATATGATGAAGCTGGTTCCCTGCAGTTAGAATAATAAATTACCCCTTTTCTAACCAGGGTGGGTGAGATTTCTTTTTTAAACAGTTCTGCGGTTGTGCCACAATTCTATTGTGGTGCTGATACTGAAAGAGGAAATCATGCTGTGTATTTCTGAAGTGAACTTGAGAAAACAAATATGAGGGAACATTTACCATGGAAACCACCATTCTCTGCAGATTCATATTTCCTAGAAAACATTTCAAGGAGGAAGCAAATCTAAATGTAAAGGTCTTGACAATACTCTGAGTTATTATAAGGAACTCATGGCAATGAAAGGGTGGCATCCAATTCAAGCCTGCCTAATGGGAGCTGTTCTAGGGGCCATGGATCAAGGAATGCAAGAGAAATTGTGCTTAAAGGAAACATTACCTCTTAGTGAACAGAATCTCCGAATATACTCAGGGTATAGGAAAAGTGGTAGGTGGGAGGCGTGCTGCAGAGTGTACCATGTGCTCTGCTAGGAGCTGCTGAAAGATTCAGGAGCAGCTACTTAGGCAAAATGGATTCTTGGTCTGATTCCATTTATGTGAGAGGTGAGGTTCTCCAAGTGAGATTTCATGGTGAGGGTGAGTTTTTTGAGTGTTACAAAGACATGGGGACACCTTGTTTGTTAGGCAAGATTGTTCCAGCCTTATTATTTAAAGGAGGGGACAGGAGAGTTAGATAAGGTGGGACTGTGCTGGAGAAGTACTACTGATCACATTTACAACAGGATGCTTATTAAAAATCAACCATGCAGTTAATATGGAAGAAGTAAAATATGCACAAGATCAAATGAAAACAGTACTGAGACAGCACAGTGAAAATTTCCTCTCTACCATTCATTCCCATAATCTCTTTTTCTTTATGATTATGTGTAATCTTTGAAATATATTCATTGCATGTTTAAGCATAAGTTCAGGTACACATACACAAGGATATTTCAAAGCATTCATGGGAAATGGAACTAAAACATGAGTTTTTTGGTGCAAAAATTATTGAAATCCATGTAGTTTTTTAATAACATGCACTTTCTATGTTTCCATTTTTTGAAGACCTATAATACATACACACACACTTTCTTTCCCTTACAAGTGGCATCACCAATCACAGCATACCTTGCATTTCTTTACTCAATGATAACTCTTTTTTAAACAAAAAATTTTCTTGATTTACTTATTTGAAAGACAGAGATCTCCCATCCAATGGATGACTCCTCAAATGTCAGAAACAGACAGGGTTCTACCAGGATGAAATCGGGAACCAGGAACTCAATCTAGGTCTCTGGTATGCCTGGCAGGGCCCAAGTACTTGCTGCCTCCCTGGGTGTACATCAATAGAAAACTGGAATTGAGAGAAGAGCTGGGACTGAAACCCAAGCACTCCAGTATGGGATACGGACATCTCAAGTGGCTTTTTTTTTTTTAATTTAAGATTGCTTTATTTTGTTTGAAAGCCAGAGAGAGAGAGAGAGGAGAGAAAGAGAGAGAGAGAGAGAGAAATTCCATCCACTGGTTCACACTCTAAATGGCTGCAACGGCCAGTGCTGTGCCAGGTTAAGCCAGAAACCAGGATCTTCATCTAGATCTCCCACATAGCTTCAAGGGTCCAAGGACTTGAGCCATCTTTTGCTGTTTTCCCAGGTGCATTATCGAGAGCTGTACTGGAAGTGAAGCAATCGGAGCCCATATGAGATGCTGGCGCTGCAGGTGGTGGTTTTAACACACTGTACCATGGTGTGGCCCTGTTAACTCAATTCTAACACCTCCTTTTGAAAAGCCACCTTGGGTCTTCTCCAAATTTGAATTTCGATGGGGAAGAGTAAGCGGAACTCTGAACTTAGTGGTGAATTGGGCAGTTTGTGTCACTTCTTAGCCTGTGGCAAAGTTCTTGGTCCTTCTGCTTCCCCCAGGTTTTCCAAGCATCTTAGGTGTTATTTGTCTCCTGCCATGCAAGACTTCCTGTATGTTTTTGTACCCTAAAAACCTTTCAGTTTGTTTAAACTGAGTTTGAATTTAAAGCTCTGCACTGCCTACTCTACTTAAAAGGGGGAGGAGGGAGGGGAGAAGCCAACATCAACAAACATTGATTGAGCTGCTATTAGGGACAGGACTGAAAAGACAAAGAAGTATGAGACTTGGCTCCTGCCTTCAAGGATATATACATAAAAAGACAGCTAACAAGCATATGCTAAGTACTAAATGAATGGTATTGACAGTGAAAGCTGTGAAAGTTAAGAGCAAGGAGTAAAAACTAGTTTCAGAGAGTAAGTTTATACAGCAAACTGCCACACACATTTAACTAATCCCCACAGCATCCCTGTGTCTTCATACCATGACTATAAAATATGGAAAGCCCTCTGGGGGATACCAGGAGAATTAACCACTAGCTGTAAAACACCTGTGTAAAGGCAGTGGTTGCCTAAGTACTGCACATTACAAATCTGCATATAGCAATGCAAGGGGAAGAAAGGAAGGTCATTTTAAGCTCAGAACTGATAATTCTCCATCCCAAACTACCTGTCCTGTTTAATCAGAGCTTTTTTCGTTAGGAACAAAAACTACTTTAAAGCACAATAAAAATCAATGTGTGTGCTTTAAAAAATAAAGTACATTAAAACAAATCAGATGTCTGATGTGAAAATATTAGGAGAAATGAAATAAACCAGACACAAAAAGACAAATGCATGATTCCACTTAGGAGAGGGACCTAGCATAGGCAAATTCATGGAGACAGAAAGTAGGGTAGTGGTTATCAAGGGGTGGAGGAAAGATGGAAAGTGAGGAGTGTTTAACCAGTACAGATTTTCAATTTGGGAAGATAAACTTGTGGAGATGGACAATGGTAACAGTTGTACAATATTTTGCATGTATTTAAAGTTACTGAATTGGTCACTGAAAATCATTAGAATGGTAAATTTTGTTATGCATGTTTGACCACAATGAAAGAAAAAGTTAATGAGGCTTAGGCTTAATGTCAGGAGCCAGCGATGGGACTGCCAGGAAGAAGAAGCCAGGACTTACATGAAGGGAGTGACCTGATGTCCGCACAGTGCGAAGCAGGCCAATGTGGCCAGGACTGCTGATTTTTTCAAGATTAATCAGAAGTCAGATATTTTTAAATTTTTAATTTATTTATTTGAGAGACAGACATATGGAAATCTCCCATTTACTGGTCCATTCCTAAAATGTCCTCAACAGCTGAGTCTGGGCTAGGCCAAAGCTAGGAGCCAGGAATGCAATCTAGGTCTCCCAGGTAGATGGAAGGGACCCAACTACTTGAGCCATTACCTGCTGCCTCCCAAGATGTTGATTAACAGAAAGTTGGGATCAGGTGTGGAACCAGGACCCAAACCAGGCACACCAATAATGGGATGTGGGCATCCCAGGTGCATCTTAACCACTGCACCAAATGCCAGCCCCAGAAGTCAAGTATTTTTAACATAAAATTCCCTGCTTTTTAAATTTGGGCAACTAATAAGCATCTCAATATTTGAAAGTCTGTCTGTTGTGTGCACTATTTTTGCATTGGTACAGGAAAAGTAGAAAGGAACGTACTGCTTATAGTCTATTCCCCAATCCTTAGCTATATTCTTCTTAAAGGAAAGACCAGAAAACCTTAGTGCTTCACATGGAATGACATTCTCCCCAACTCACAAAGTGGGCTGAGAGTGTGAACTGAGCACATCTTCCTCTAATTGCCTGGTGAACAACTAAATCATTTAAATGAATTGAAGAACGAAAGCAGAGTCAAGCACATATGCTGGGGAAAACAAATCTTCAGGATTTACGTCTTCACCCATAACTTTCTCTTCCTCTCTCCCCCAAAATACCCTTTGGGTATATCCGACAAATATGGAAAAGCAGCCCTCTCCAGAACACCTCTTAAAGTCAGGTTCTTGTTTATTCCTAAGGATGTTAGCCCTGTGCATGCCTAATCCAAACTGATCAGAAAATAGCAGCTTTATCTGAACAGGAAAGAAGCAAAGGGACATATATGCAATACAGGCATTCAGTTAAATGCTCTTCCTTTTGGATCCCCTTACACCCTTATCAAGCATATAAACACACACACACACACACACACACACGGAGGCACACATGCTTACAGGCACACACACACAGTCCAGACACAGGAAGTTTGAAGCCTGATCCATGTGTGAAAAACAGCAATGTGGGAATTCAGGAAACAACATCAGAACTGTGCTCCAAGGCCAAGACCCGCTCCAGCATTTGGGAGCCAAGTTACTCCTGGGGTCCTTGTGGGTCCCAGCATTTTGGAAGTAAATCGGCTGCAGAAAAAATAAAAGCTGCCTGTGAGTCTATTCCCCAAGTGCCTCCTAGGGTTCTGTTTTGAGTAACCTGGGTTTGCCTCTTTATGATTTATGCAGGGTTTCACTTCAACTTGACTAAATACTCTCTCTTCTTCAACAAGCTTGAGTTTCTGGAAAGGTCCTGACTGTCCACACCCCTCAGGAGGGTTTTGTTTGCAATGTCCTAGGTTAGGTAGACCAAGAGAGAAGTGGGAAGGCTGAGGAACAGGCACCTAAGTCTGTTCTCTGAAAAGTGGTAGATTGAACCTCTGAAAGCATGGCAGAGGAAAATCATATTCCTATACTCGGAAGCATGTTAAATGTAGAGCGCTAGCAGAATTTAAAGGAAATTCATCCTCTGACATTACCCTTTGCAAATAAACTCTTCATTGATTCGGTATTCTTTGTTTCTGTAGTTGCCAGAGTGTCTGAGAATTGTTATCCCAGTTGGAGAAGGAGAAGGCTGTGAATGGGTAGAGATTTATCTTCTCTGGCTCACAGCCCTACTAGAGGAACTCCAAGGAGAAGGCAGGTCAATGTCATTCTGGTGTGATTTAAGGGAGGTCCACCTTGCAGGCCCTGTCAGCCTTCTCAGGTCTGTCCTGTGAAAGTTGCATAGGAAAGACCCTTGTGAAGGTGTGAATATCTTACTGGGGGAGGATAGCATAGAAAAGCTGTCATTGATGTGTTCTGATGGAAAGGGCCCAGACTTCCGGAGCTACTCAAGCCTGTATTATTCCAGTCCCAGCTCCACCACTTACCAATGAGGTAAGTCACTTAAATGCTTTCAACTACAGTTTTCTCATCCATAAAATGAGGAGAATTTTTTCACCATAAAACGTTGCTATGAGGACTAAAAGAACTAACATCTTTAGAGATCCTGTCTCAATGTGTGGCATCTAATAGTCTCTTAACACTTTGTCTCTGGATGATCCTCCATTCCTTCTTTAGACATTCCTGTGGGCAGGATGATGGGCATGTCTAGTGGTGTCCAGGGATTACAAAGCACCTAGCAGTAAAGCCCTCACAATCCCTCTTCTCTTCTAACCCTCACACAAGGCAGTGTAGTGCTGAGCAGATATGCGCTTTAGCACCAAAAGGACCTGGTTTTATATCTGTTGTTCATTATCTATGTGAGTTTTGGCAAATTTTGAACCCCAGTTTCCTCATTTGTAAAGTAAGTATAATAGCAGCAGCTATTTCAGAGGGTGATAAAGAGAAATGACAGCCACAGACAAATATTAGCTGGCATTATTTATAATATTTTATGCAATGAGCTGACTAGAGTTTACTTTTTCTACCAAGCAGTTTTTGAGCTAAACTAGGGAATATTTTTCATAAGCATGTTGAAAATCCTTAAGCAAATGCCAGCTCTGAGCTCCTGACTTCCTAATCTTGACTAAGGAACATGGGGTGGTGCTGGAGTAGTAGTGGACATCTCAGTTTCAGGTGTTCCCTCTCTTTTTCCTCACAGTGTTTGGGCAGGATGTGAGTGAAAAGATGGATTCTTAAGAGGTGTTGTAGGAGATCGTGGGAGGTGTATGTGGTTTTGTCACTCTCAGGCCTCTGGCTTTTTGAGTTCCTTACGTGTGCCTTAGAACCCTTGTACACACTATTCCTTCTGCCTAGGGCACTGTAAAAACTGCTTTTAGCTCACTCTCCTCCCACTTTTCACCTCACTAACCCAATCTAATTTCTCAGGCTTCTGTTTAAATTACTTCTTCAGGGAAATAGTTCCTGAGCAGTATCCTCTACTTCCTGTTTCTCTTTAAGCATTCATGTGAATTGTGTGTTCTACGGGATAAATGGTATCACAAGTATTTTTGACATAAAATAAGATTTTTTTATTTTTTATTTTTGACAGGCAGAGTGGACAGTGAGAGAGACAGAGAGAATAAAATAAGATTTAATATATTTAATGGACAAATTATTTAACTTTATCTCTCAATCTAGAAAACTATTGGTTCAAGATAGAGCATCATGCTTATCTCACAGCTCTACCCAACCCTAGTACCATCTTGCCTATCTCCTTAAAGATACTTGTGGGCTAGCCTGAGTTAAATAATTCTTTAGAGCTATTCCTGCACTACTAAGTGAGGACATTGAACTAGACGATCTTTGGGGCTCCTTGCAACTGTTGGGAGTTATCAGAACATTGACAAGTTGTCTGAATACTGGGGCAGAGAGCTGAACAGAAGTGGCATGCCTATCCTATTGTCTCCCAGTTCATTGGTGTATAATGGGAAGTTTTTGAAGTATGAGGGGGTCGTCATGGGAAGAGTATATTATAAAAAACTATGCATGGGGGCCAGCGTTGCATGTGGCAGGTAAAGCCGCTGCCTGTGATGCTGCCATCTCATATGGGCACTGGTTTGTATCCCAGTTACACCATTTCCCATCCAGCTCCCTGCTGATGTACCTGGGAAAGCAGCAGAAGATAGCTCAACAGTTTGGATCCCTGCAACCCATGTGGAAGACCTGGATGAGCCTTGTAGCTCCTGGCTTCAGCCTGGCCCAGCCCTGGCTGTTGAACCCTTGGGGTGGAAGATCTCTCTCTGTCTGTTACTCTGACTTTCAAATAAATAAATATTTAAAGGGGGGGGGGGGAGAGAGAGAGAGAGACAGAGAAACTATGCATGGACTCCAAAAATCTGTTGCAGCAAAATAAACTTATTTTTTAACTTTATTTCCCATGAACTTTTTGAAGTATCCTCATATAGATAAGAAATGTTTGTGAACTATTTAAGCAGGACATGCAATATTCATTTGGTATCTAGCAAATGAGAAACATGAAGTAGACATGAGTTCTAGCAAGTCTATTAGACTGAAGAGCTGGCTCAGTGTCTTCCATGGCAATAAGATGGGTCCAGATTACTTAGTAGATGGTGTCATTCCTTAAAAATCCATTTATTTTTAATTTTTTAAAAATTTACCTTATTTTTTATTTATTTGAAAGGCAGTTACAGAGAGAGAGAGAGAGAGAGAGAGAGAGAGGCCTTCCATTTGCTGGTTCACTTTCCAAATGGCCACAGTGGCCAGGACTGGGCCACGGTAAAGCCAGAAGCCTGGAACTCCATCCAAGTCTCCCATGTGGATATGGGCGCCCAAGCACCTGGACCATCTACCACTGCTTTTCCAAGCTTATTAGCAGGGAGCTGGATTGGAAGTGGAGCAGCTGGCACTGCAGGCAACAGCTTAACCTTCAGCAACACAGCATCGGCACCTATATATCCATTTAAACTGTAAATTAGGAATAGATTTCTCAAAAGTCAAGCTAGTATAGTAGAAGAAACAAAATGATTTGAAATAAGACAGAACTAGATTAAGATCCCTGTTGTCAAGTGATTGTGTGACCTTGGATAAATCACTTTACCCCTCAATTTTCAATTTTCTAACTTAGTGGTTGAACAAATGTGTGTAGATCATCCACTATGAATGGATGATTCATCATCATGATTTGAGGGTGTAGGATGCACTGGTGAATAAAACAAATAAACTCTCTATCCTAATGGGGCTTACATTTTGGAGGGATATACAAACAATGGGTATATATTTAAGGATTTGTTAGAATTTGTGATGCTGTACTTACAGCCCTGTAACATATTAGATTTTCAATAAATAATAGCTGTTATTATTATGAGAAGGAAGAAGATTATATTTTAATATAATGATCACCATCTGTTAAAACTCATGAAGTCAGGTAATTTCTGTGCAAGAAGTCAGACACTATAGCACAGCTGGTTAAGACTCTGCTTGCAATGCTGTCATCTCATATTGGAATGTCGGTTGAAGTCCTGGCTGCTCTGCTCCTGACCCAGCTTCCTGCTAATGTGCCTGGGAAGGCAGCAGAAGTTTGCCTAGGTACCTGGGCCCCTGCACCCACATAGGACACTTGGAAAGAGTTCCTGGTTCCTGGCTCCTGGCTCCTGGCATTGGCTTGGCCCAGTTTTCCAGCTGTTGTGGCCATCTGGGAAATGAATCAGTAAATAGAAGATCTCTCTCTCTCTCTCTCTCTCTCTCTCTCTCCTCTCTCTCTCTCTCCTCCTCCTCCTCTTTCTGTGTGTCTATGCCATTCAAAAAATAAATTTTAGAAAATAATGAATAGATGGCTTAAACTAAGTGCTTGAGATTCTTCTAACACTAAATACTATGTGACTTGTGAGGGTTTTCACATCCTAGTGCTAGTGGGTCTCCCGCAGCCCCATCCTAAGGTTTCCTCAGTAGCATTTCCTTCTGTGGTAAAATTTAGCCAAGTTGACCCTGAACACTAGGTTAAACCTCTTATTTGGATAAACTTTCCTCCTTTGTTATCTGTGGGGGTAAAGAACAGAAATTTCAAATCATGATATTCCCCTACAACCACTCCTATCATGCTCTTACCAGGGTGACATTAACCAACAGCAAGCACATTTAACACAAGTTCAATTTTCCAACCCCCTCATACTATAGTTCCCTTTCTAGAAGCATAGTGTGATGGAATGGAAAAGGAAGAGACACTGTGCATAATTTCTCATGGTTCATGATTTCTAGGTTAATGTTTTTAAAACAGCAGTTTTTACCTATTGTGGAACAACAGAACTATGACTTACATTTCATACTTCATGTGGTTAATGCCTCCAATGTCATGTTTCATGTAGCATCACATTTCCAAAATTTCAATGACCTGTCCCCGCCTGCTAGGGGGTGGGGAAGACATGAAGTCAGGGTGTTGAGGGTGAGAGTGTGCAGTGGGCTTGCTACACGTATTTCCCCTCGCTTTCTCTTTTTCCGTTGGATTCAGTCCTCATTCCTATCTCTATCCTGCTTTGTAGCAATTCATTCTCCATATTGCTCACTAGAGTCTAGGTTCCCCTGGAGGACATGGACAGTGTCTCATTCACTGCTGTATGCCCCACACCTACAAGCACTCTATCTGGCACCTAGTGGATGCTTACCAGGTGCTTTTTGGATTAGGGAAACGTGTTTCATGATGACACAGGTTTCTGTGTAAATCAGTTATTTATCTTCTTTTTTGAGGCCCTTAGTATGTAAATCCAAAAGCAAAGCTGTTTTTCTCAGGATCTGTAGTCAAATGGGCAGGCAATTTCATTGCTCTGGAGAATTCCTCTGCTTCGGGGTAAACTCCTCAAACCTATCCCTATACCGCCTCTGTGGATTTCCCAGGTTACCCTCAACATTTGGAAACTGAACTCCCTGCTTCATTTAAACATAGACTCCGGATTCAGAACTGTTTCTATTTAAAAGCCCTTCCAATTTATAGCCTTCTAAAAGCTTTAAGTTCTTCTTCTTGACTCCAACATCCACATCTTCCAGCTGTTTGTTGGCATCCATCCCCCTCCAGCTCCCAGATAGGTCACACCTCTCCCCAAAACCTTTGCCAATTATTCCCCACGTTGCTGTAAAAGTAGCACTGGGTTTAGAGTCTAGGATGAGATTGGTAAATGTATACAAAGTGATAGGAAGGAAGAATTTCTGGTGTTTTTTTGCACAGTAGGGTGACTATGGTTAAGAATATTGTATTGAGGGGCCGGCACTGTGGTGCAGTGGGTTAAAGCCCTGGCCTGAAGTGCCGGGTTCCCATATGGGCACCGGTTCTAGTCCCAGCTGCTCCTCTTCCGATCCAGCTCTCTGCTATGGCCTGGGAAAGCAGTAGAAGATGGCCCAAGTCCTTGGGCTCCTGCACCCACGTGGGAGACCTTGAAGAAGCTCCTGGCTTCTGGCCTCAGATCAGTGCAGCTGTGGCCATCTGGGGAGTGAACCAGTGGATGGAAGACCTCTCTCTCTGTTTCTACCTCTCTGTCTTTCAAATAAATAAAATAAATATTTCTTTAAAAAAAGAATATTTTGTTGAGGGGCTGGTGTTGTGGCTCAGCAGGTTAAACCACTGTCTGAAGCGCCAGCATCTCATATGAGTCCTGGCTACTCCACTTCTGATCCAGCACCCTGCTAATGTGCCTGGGAAAGCAATGGAGGATGGCCCAGGTCCTTGGATCCCTGCACTTGTGTGGGAGACCAGGATCAAGCTCCTGTCTCCTGGCTTCAGCCTGGTCCAGCCCTGGTTGTTGGAGCCATTTGGGGAGTGAACCAGAAGATGGAAGATCTCTGAGTCTCTCTCTCTCTCTCTCTTTGTCTCTGTCTCTGTCTCTCCCTCTCACACTGCAACTCTGACTTTCAAAAAAAATAAATCTTAAGAAAAGAATATTGTATTAAATATTGGGGCCAGCCTTGTACAGTGGCTTAAACTGCTGCTGTAACACCGGCATCCCATATTAGTAACAATTCAAGTCCCAGCTGTTTCACTTCAGATCCAGCTCCCTACTAATGTGCGTCGGAAAAGCAATGGAAGATGATCGAAGTGCTTGGGGCCTTACCACTCATGTGGGAGACCTGGCTGGAGTTCTAGGCTCCTAGCTTCGGCCTGGCCCATCTCTTGGCCATTGTGGCCATTTGGGAAGTGAACCAGTGGAGAGAAGGACTCTGTCTCTCCCTTTCTGTAACTCTTTCAAATAAATGCATCTTTAAAAAAAAAGCAATACTGTATTTAATATTTCAAAATAGAAGAGAGGCTTTTGAATGATCTTGCCATGAAAAGGTGATAAATGTATGAGATGATAGTTATGCTAAATACTCTTATTTAATTATCATGCGATGTATATATGTGAAAACATCACATTGTACCCCATAAATATGTATACTTCTCACATGTCAATTGAAAACCCAAGTTCTCAAAAAGACTTGACTGTGACACTGTTACTACAAGCTGTGTAAATTTGTGCAAGTGGTTTAACTCTCCTTAGCCTACACCTCCTCATCTATAAAAAATGAGAAAATAATCATTGCCATGTCTTTGTATCACACTGGCTTGCTGTGAGCTTTACATCAAATAATGCTTGTGAAAACACTTTGGAAACTGAAATATATGGCTTTTTAGAGGGGACACCTGTAGTTAGTGTGGTTACCACCCACACTAACTCTCTCAGCTTTTTCAGGACTAGGTGAGCACTGATTCAGTCTTTAGCCCTGGGCAAGTGCTGGGTGGGGGAAGCATTGTTCTTCATATCTTTTTGACAAGTTGATCTTGGCTTAAGACTTGTTGCCCTCCAGTCTTTTCAGTCAGCATCTGCAGGGAGCCCCTCCCTTGACTTCTCAAAAAGCTTATTATCAGGTGCTCTGTAGATACCAGGCAGCTTCCACCTTCAGGCTTGTTTTGTCCTCCCCAGTGAAAAGTGAGTCTTATGGGGAGAAAAGAAAAGGGAACTTTCCCAACCTCTTCCTCAATGCACCAGAACTCTCAGAGCCCCCAGACTCCAATTTTTCAGGCATAATTTCTTTACATTCATTAAAGTCTATCCTATGAGGCATTTTAGACTGATCCCAGGCAGGTAAGTTACATTCTGCAGAGATTTAATTATTCCTAAACTGCAGCCTCAGGACTTCCCCTGCCTGGGCTTTCCAAGGCTCACTCTGTGTTTGCCTCTCCTTGACCCCAGCTTCCGGACTGCACTAGAGCTTCCTCAGAAAACTCTTCAGGGAGATCCCCAATTTTAATTTGACCAGATGCTCAGTGTCCTGCTCAAGTCACACTCATCCCCCTCTTCCACCCCGCCCCACCCTGCTCTGCATACTTGAAGAGCTTTTGCACAGACCCTCAGATTCACTGAAACGTGGGCCCTCTGCGCTACTTCTACCTACTGGGAACAGTTGCGTTATTGAAGGCTGAGGAGCCCTGGTTAGCTGGTGTGGAGTTAGCTAGTCTTCAGCATTCAGAAGCCTCCTTACCTTTACCTTAGAGAACTTCTGCTGATTTTGCATAATCAATCCTAAGCAAAATAGGTGCTCAGTAAGTCTTCATCAAGCTGAAATTTACACAAATAATCACCATTTTCCAGAGTGACCATGAACAAATACCTGTGACTGGGTTTTGTGCCATCTCAGCTAAGATTTTTGTTTTAACATTTTTACTGTGTTGTTAAAAGAAATAGGGAATATGTAACAGAGACTATAGGGA
This sequence comes from Oryctolagus cuniculus, assembly GCF_964237555.1. Taxonomy (NCBI): domain Eukaryota; kingdom Metazoa; phylum Chordata; class Mammalia; order Lagomorpha; family Leporidae; genus Oryctolagus; species Oryctolagus cuniculus. Next base: position 80,497,150 of record NC_091453.1, on the reverse strand, counting down.
TGTGGCTCACAAACCTTAAAATATTTGCTATCTGCTCCTTTACAGAAAACATTTGCTGACTCTAGAGTTTTTCTAAATATCAAAAACCAGAATTTGAAGCAGTTTTGACTTTATCACCTTTTCATCCAAGTTTACAGGAAATTTCTGACTTATTTATCATCTCATTTTAACATCTCATCTATCCCCTCCACTGAATTTTTAGTCTGGTCATGAAGGGTTTAAAAGGTTTCCATTCTAGGTCCTGAACTCACGTTTCATTTCTTTCCCAGGGAATAAACTAACTTCCTTTAGTAAGACCAGCTCCCTCCTCCTTCCCCTCCTGCCTCTAATTAACATCCCTTTGGCTTTGGTGGATACTTTGGAAAGTGAGAGCTCCTTGCTCCTTTTCACCATCTCAAGAAAATGCTCAAAGTAACTTGAAGACAGAGCAAATGTTAAATATGGTGAGACTTTTGTAGACAACTAAACCATGGAGACACTTAAAATCCCCTTGCATATAGAGACTCTGTTTCACCCACAGGTGATTTATTTCCATAGCTCTTTGAAAGGAGGCATGGATCAGTTTACTAGGGCTCAGCTTACTCAGCAGAAGGGCTAATCTCCTCTGTTAAAATGTATTTTCTGCCAAATTTATTCTTACTTTCATTCGTTTTCCTTGTGCACTACCTTCATAGTTACTGAGGGTGGACCACGCCTGAAGAATGTTGCCAAACTCAAACAAAAGAACATTAGCCCTTAGTCCAAACACAAATACTTACTTAACCACTGTAGATACCTCACATGTGATTGGTGCCATGAAGTCTAAACTTGGATCCAGCCTCCAAAAACCCTGGGGGAGGTGGAGAGACAAAATGCTTAAATAACTAGAAAACAGGTTCAATGAAACAGTTCAGAAGAATGAACAGCTTCAATTTTAAATAGTTTCTCCCGATTGTCATATAATACATACATATTTTTCAAAATTTTATTTTTCTGAATATATAGTCACCTTAACCAAGCAAGATATAATAAGGAAGAGAAAAGAGTTAGCTTTATGAACTTTGATCAGCAAAGAAAATGGTGTTCAATGGAGATTCTTTAAATGACTACAGGTAGAGAGGTTAAGGGAAGACATTCCAAGCACATGGACAGTGGTGCAGTTTAGAAAATGATATCTTGAAGTATGGCACATTGGTATGCTGAGGACTTTGACCTAAAACAGCTTGAACAGGTTCCAATTGTTCTAGCTGGCATTCTAAGTTCCTTAAAAATTTGATCCTACTTTACAAAGTTGAACTTTTCTGAACTTCTGCATAAACTGTCTGTTCCACTCAAGCTAATATACTCACTTGGGCTGCAAATAAACCAGATTTTTTTCAGATTACAAACTTTTGCTGGTGCTATTATTGTAGGGACAGAAAGGTTTGAAACCCTTTCTCTCCCATCCTAAGGGTCATGACCAACACTATGACGAAAGGCAGGTAAACAAGAGAAAGGCATAACAAATGTAATTAATGCTGTACATGATATGAGAGTCCTCATGAAAGAAGACCCAAAGATACAGGGAAAGATGTCTGTTTTTATGCTTATGTTAAACAAAGAATGGGCAGTTGTATAGCAATGTAATTTGTCAAAAGAGTATTTTCTAATGATAATAGACTGAGGGGGTAAACCGAGTGACACCTGTCCAGATTCTTCTTGTCTCTTATGTGTAGTGTTCCTTCCTCCTGGATACTGGACCAAAGATCTTCAAGGGAGCAAGGAGACTGAGTTTGTGTTTTGCTCTGGGGGTGAGGGAGTTCTAGCTTCCATGACTTATCTTGGAGAAGAACAAATCTGATTTCTATGACTTACTACAGGGGAGAAAAGAGACCAGAGATAACAAGACAGGAGATCAGAGAGAGACTTGGCTTCTGAGGCCTTCCCATTTTCTTTAATTCATAGTGCTCAGAATGCCAAAGTTTCATACTTTATGAAACTGCTTTGTGAGCCTCCAAATTACTGTGATACTTAAAAGTCTTCATTAGTGCCCTTATGTCTTTCAAGATAAAACTCAAACTCCTCATTGGTTCACATGCCTTCTAACTTTATTAAATCTTGCTCTTCTTCCCAACTCATGCCTTGTATTTTATTCACAAAAACAAAATAAAACAAACAAACAAAAAACCCAATGTTCTTTCTTTAAATGCCAGCTTGTGCCCTGGTGCCTTTGCACGTATTATTCTCCTTCTCTGGAAATTCTTACTTCTTTGCTCTTTTGTCTACTATTTAGCATTCATTACCTTCTTGTGAAAACCTTCCTTAGTTCTCTTAGTGTGGGTTAGATATTGCCTTGTGGTCCCTATGGTACTCTAGTCTCACTTTGAATAAAAGCTATGTTGTAATGGTCTATGTCATCTGCTAGAAACTGAGTTCCCTCAGATATGGACCCATGTGTTTATTCTATCAACAATAGCATAGTATTTGTAACTGGAATGGATGGATGGATGAATTTGAGCATATTCACAGCGATATATAAATGACTAATATCTGGTTATATCTGGATAGCAGGTTTGAGATACAGAAGACCGAAAGCGTAAAAGTGGCATAGTATCTAAAACATGGAGGCAGAGCAGTCATTTTGATGCAGTGAGTTAAGCAGTTGCTTGTGATTCTAGCATCCTATATCAGAGTGCCATTGGAGTCCCAGTTAATCTGTATTTCCAAACCAAATTCCTGCTAATGTGCCTGGAAGGCAACTTGGGTTGCTGCCACCCTCATGGGAAGCTGAGATGAAGTTCTAGGCTCCTGGTTTTGGCATAGTTTAGCCCTAGGTCTTGCAGCCATTTGGGGAGAAAACAAACAGATGGAAGATCCCTTTCCCCTCTCTTTCTCCCTCTCTCTTATTCTTTCAAATAAATAAATAATCTTTAAAAAATATTGGGGAGATGTTGGTATGTTGAAGATTAGGGAATGCCAAGGCTGAGAAAATTACATTGAAGTTACCAGAGAACCTCCACCACCCCACCCCACCCCCATCATTGAAGAGGACAAGCTCTGACAATGTAGAAATCCATGTTCCAACACAGAAAGAGTTCAGCTGAATGAGGAGAAACAGCTGACTTCCTAGAAGGCTGGGCTAGAGGTTAACAGGATGCTAGAAGTTAACAGGGGGCTACTGCTTGTCCAGGGGGAAATAGACTTTTCTTGTAGAAGGAAAAATATTTTTGGACTTTTGGTCATCAGAAAGAACTGAATTAAAATATAATCAACCACCTTCCTTTTCCCCTCAACCCTCAGTGATTCTCTGAACGAGAGTTGTTTAGGCCTGGGTAAGACAAACTGGCTTTTAGTTACCAATTATGTGACATGAGTTGATGTGAATATATTTTTTCTTTTTTTAACTTTTATTTAATAAATATAAATTTCCAAAGTACAGCTTTTGGATTACAGTGGCTTCCCCCCCCATAACTTCCCTCCCTCCCACAATGTGAATATATTTTAAGTTTGTGGATGATGGCATTGACATGCTGTAAGGTAGTGCCTCTTTATCCACAGTTTTGTTTTACATGATTTTAGTTAATTGGGTCCAACTGCAGACTGAAAATAGCCATGGAAAATCCCAGAAATGGACAATTCATAAGTTTTAAATTGTGCACTATTTTGAATAGCATGATGAAATCTTGGCCAACTTCTGCAGCTTTTCCCAGGCCATTAGCAGAGAGCCACACTAACAGCCCTGGGATGTGAGTGTCTTAACTGGTGTCCCAACCACTATGTTAGTTCCTCACCTCTGTTATTGTTTATTATTGCTAATCCCTTACTGTATCTGATTTGTAAATTAGTCTTTATCATGTATATATATATATTTTACATATATATATATCATAGTATCCATAAGATTCAGTACTATCTGTGATTTCAGGAATCCACTGGGGATCTCAGAATATACCCCCTCAGATAAAGGGGGGATTACTGTGCTCATTTCTGCATCATCCCATAAGACACAAAGCAGAGTCTTGCATATGAGAGTTATTCTATATCATGTCAAATGAGCCAGTGTATTATATAGAAGAAAGGATTGGGAATCAGAGAGCCTTGGGGAACTAGTTCTGAATTTGATACATTCCTGTTGTCTGTTCCCTGGGAAAGTCATTTCAGTTCTCTGGTCCTCAGTTTGCTTTTACTTAAAATGAAGATGTCAATATCTATTTCATGTGGTTGTTTTGATATAATGATCTTTGTGAAAGAATATGTGTGGGATGATCAGGCAAAGAGTATCGAGTGCTCAACACTTGACAGTTGGAACTGAACAAATGACTATGACAAGGCACAGGACTCCTGTCATAAGGATTTACCCACTTCACACCAGTCCATCATTAGCACTGGATTCCTTTTTATTTTAAGAGATTTTTGACCTCTAAGACATCTCTCCTTAAAAATAAACTAGTATTGGGGTTGGTACTGTGATGCAGCAGGTTAAGCTACCCCCTGTGACACTGGTATCCCATAAGAGTACCAGTTGAGTCCAGGCAGCTCCACTTCTGATGCACCCATCTGTTAATCCCCCTGGGAATCAGCAGAAGATGACCCAAATGCTTGGGCCCATGCCATCCATATGGGAGACCTAGATGGAGTTTCAATATCCTGGCTTCAGCTTGGCCCAGCCCTGGCCATTGCAGCCATTTGGGGAGTGAACCAGTGGATGGAAGATTCTCTCTCGCTCTCTCTCTCTCCCTCTATACCTCTGTCTTTCAAATAAATACATCCATATTTTAAAAAATAAAACAAACTAATACTGTGAGGTGGTCAGATCTTAAGCGGCACCTTGGTATTAGTTCCTGGGTAGTAAAAGTTACCATAGGAAGCCAAAGCAAGAATGTGACAAGGACTCAAAATAATCACCTTATTGAGGGTGGGTACAGCATGATAGAAAATGGGGCCTCTACTCATAGAAATGGGATGGAACTGAAGACAAATACTACTGGTTTAATCAATTTGCCAAGGGCTTGCCATGGTGGCATAAGACTCCAAGACTCAGTCCTGGGTTCTGTTATGAAGGCTCATAATTTTTAAAAACATTTATTTATTTATTTGAAAGTCAACGTTCAAGAGAGGGAGGGAGGGAGAGAAAGAGAGAGAAAGAGAGAGAGAGATCTTCCATGTGCTGGTTCACTCCTCAAATGGCCACAATGTCCGGGGGTGGGCCATGCTACAGCCAGGAGTTAGGAACTCCATCTGGGTTGCTCATGTGGGTAGCAGGGGCCCTAGCACTTAGGCCATCTGATTTCTCAGGTACATTCGCAAGGAGATGGATCAGAAGTAGAATAGCCAGAACTCAAACCATCACTCTAATATGGAATGCTAGTGTCATAAGGTGTAGCCTAACATGCTGCACCACAACACCAGCCCCTCAACATATATTTTGAGAGACACAATTCAACCTACAGCAGAGCCCTCTCCCTAATGTCATTTCCTGGTTATTAAATTTGAGGAAAATAATGTTTCTCTAGACCAAGCTCTAGTTTGACCCCTGCCTTAATAACTTTCACTTTTCCTCCCTAACTTGTTTTTTTTTTTTTTTCAGGAAAAAAATTGTGTGCAACATTTTTCTGTGTGGCTGTTTTCAATCTCTTAATGTACTTGAGCAAATGGTATGCCCACCCTCATTGTGTTAGGTTTTCTTTCGTTTTTTAAAGTGCTCTTTGTTCAATTGGTTTCAGTGCAACTGTGTTTATTTTCTTTAGTCTGCAAATATTGGGAGTAAGGGAATGAAGGGCTCTTGAAGCAGGAAGGTCAGAGATGGTGATGGCATGCAGGGAAAATGTTCCAGGCCAAGCCCTGCACTTGCTAGATTGACATAGTATGACTGTTTTCCCTGAGTTTCATCTATATCTCATTCCAATCAGGACCTTTGGTTGTCACCATCAGCTCTACTTCCCTGTACTTCAATACCTAGCAGTGGTTTTATGTGAGCCTCTGGCTCTTGATTGGTAAATGATCAAGAATAGAGTTCTTCCACCTGACATCCACGGGGTAACTGAAATCTATAAAATTGTGAGGGAAAATGTGTGTTTGTATTAGTTTGGAGTGGTGTCTGTAACAATTTACCCCAAACTTGGTGACTTAAAGCATAAGAAATGACTCTCATAGTTCTGAATGCTAGAAGTCTGAAATCAGGTATCAGTAGGGTTACGATCCCTCTTAAGGTTCAAGGAAAGAATCCTGCCATGTCCCTTCTAGTTTCTGGCAGCTGCCAGCCTTCCTTGATTTGCTTTTTGTAAAGATTTTATTTATTTATTTGAGAGGCAGAGTTACAGACAGTGAGAGGGAGAGACACAGAGAGAGAGAGGTCTTCCTTCCATTGGTTCAATCCCCAGATGGCCGCAATGGCTGGAGCCCTGCCGATCTGAAGCCAGAAGCCAGATGCCTCTACCCAGTCTCCCAGGCTGTGTAGGGGCCCAAGGACTGCTATCCCAGGCCACAGCAGAGAGCTGGACCAGAAGAGGGGCAGCCGGGACTAGAACCGGCACCCATATGGGATGCTGGTGCCGCAGGCCAAGAATTAACCTACTACGCCACAGAGCCAGCCCCAGCCTTCCTTGATTTGTGACCACATCACTCCAGTCTTCCTCCATATTTACATTGCCTCCTCCTCTTCTATCTCCTCTCTGTGTTCTTTATAAGGAAATTTACCATTTGATTTAGAGCTTACCTGGATAACCTAAGGTGACAGGTAAAGACTGGGCTTTGGGGAGGGGGATTCTATTGATTTTTGCTAGATTCTCAAGGGCTTATGATGCAAAAAATAATTAAAAATCAATAACCTTTAAACCTTTTAAAGTTAAACAATCTATGTTACTGTAATTGGTCAAGCAAACATGACTTGATCTTAGAAAAAAGGAGTACCAATTTGCAACATGCTCAATCTGACTTGCCCCAAATGGTAGAGTTAGAAACATGCCAGGGGATTTCAATTAAATCCCATCAAGGTGGCATGTACCAATGCCATCTCACTAGTTCAAGTGATCAATTTCTGTTCACAATTGATCATAATGATAGGTCTAAGAGTCAAAGGGATCACATAAACAAGACTAGTATCTGCTAATACTAACTGATAGAATCAAAAAGGAGAGAAGGATCCAACATGGGAAGCGGGATACACAGCACTCACAGAATGGCAGATGTCCTAAACAGCACTCTGGCCTCAGAATCAGCCGTTAAGGCATTCAGATCTGGCTGAAGAGCCCATGAGAGTATTTCAGGCATGGAAAGCCAAGACACTCTGGCAAAAAAAAAAAAAAATGACCTAAATGAAAGATCTCTGTGAGTGAGATCCCAGTGGAAAGAACGGGTCATCAAAGAAGGAGTGAACTTCCACTTTGACTATGGCCTTGTCTAAATAAGATCAGAGTTGGTGAACTCAAAAGGCTTCCAAAACCTTCGCAACTCATGACAAGAGCCTCGGGTGATTACTGATGCCATAAACAAGACAATTTGTTAAGTCAACAACAGGAGTCACTGTGCACTTACTCCCCATGTAGGATCTCTGTCCTTAATGTGTTGTACTATGTGAATTAATGCTATAACTAGTACTCAAACAGTACTTTACGCTTTGTGTTTCTGTGTGGTTGCAAACTGTTGAAATCTTTACTTAATATATACTAAATTGATCTTCTGTATATAAAGAGAATTGAAAATGAATATTGATGTGAATGGGTTGGGAGAGGGAGCAGGAGATGGGAGGGTTGAGGGTGGGAGGGAAGTTATGGGAGGGAAAAAGCCACTGTAATCCAAAAGCTGTACTTTGGAAATTTATATTCATTAAATAAAAGTTAAAAAAAAGAAATAAAGGAGTACCTTGTAAGAGGTGTACATTTTGGTACATTTGATTGGTCATTGGAATTATAATAATAATATCTAATATTATTGTACTTTTACCATGTGCTAAGTACTGTTATCAATGTTTTGTGTATATGAACTGATTTATCTTCATACTTCATAGCCTTATGAAGTAGTGTTGTCAACCCTATTTTTCATGAGAAAGCTGAGACGCAGAGACAATAAAATAAATTGCCTAAGAATTCACAGTTAATTGGTGGCAGACCTGGGATTCTAATTCAGCCAGTCTGGCTTCAGAGTCTTTACTTTTAGCTTCCGTACTTTGTGGAAGAACCCTGTTTCTATTGTAAAATTTATGGAACATTCATTGTTGTAAAAGACATTAGAAATGCTGTCCAAATGTTCCAAATTTAATATGGCTAAAGAGACTTGACAAATAATTGAAGCACATCATCTTAGAATCCTGTAAGGGGGGAGGACAATATGTTGCAGAGGACATTATTGGGCCAATTGACAAAAATAAAAAACAGATGGTAGATTATATAAAATATTGTACTGTTGTTGACATTACTGGAGTTGTTAACTATACTGTAATATGTAGGAGAAAATCCTGACAATTATCACATGATTTCACTCATATATGCAGTCTAAAGAAAGGTGAATTCATAGAATTTAAAAGTATATGGTGGTTAGGTTACCAAAGGCTGTGAAGGGAAAGGGTGGTGGGAAGAATGGAAAAAGGTTGATTAATACATATTAAATTATAACTAGACAGAAAAGTAACAAGTTTAGGGGTTCTATTGCACAGTAAAGTGACTTTAGATAATGTCAATATACTGTATATTTCTCCATAAAATAAAACATTAGAGGTGAATATTGGTACTGCAGTTAAGATGCTGCTTAGGACAACTACATCCTGTTTCAGAGAGCCTAGCTTTGAGTACCCACTCTGTTTCTGATCCAGCCACCTGAGAATGTGCATCTTGGGAAGCAGAAGATGATGACTCAAGTATTTTGATCCTTGCCACCCACAGGGCAGCCTTGGATGGATTTCCTGGCTCTTGGGTTTGGTCTGGCCTAGCCATGGATGTTGTAGGCATTTAGGGAGTGAATATGCAGATCTTTCTCTATCCATCTCTCTCTTCCTTTAAAAAATTAAAAAAAAAAAACTCCTACAAACTAGAGGATAGGATTTTTTTTTTCCCACTATAATAAAGTGTTAAACATTTGAGGATATCGATATCATTACCCAGATTGGACATAATGTGATGCATAGGGTACTTCATACGTATGTAAAATTTTTATTTATCTGTTAAAACACTTTTAAATAAAAAAAATTTAAATGTACTTACAGCTAGAAAGGAGATACCAAGGAATTTAGGGGCAATGGACCATAATGCATGAAACTTATTCTCAAATGGTTTATATTTATATTTATATATATAGGTGGTATATATATATATATATCTGGATAAAAACAATAAGGCAAATAAGATAAATTGTTAGAGAGTATATGGGTATGTTTTATGGAGTTTTGTTCTTTTATATGTTTGAAATTATTTCCAAATAAAAAGCTAATTTAGGGGTAGGTGTTTATAATGCCCACATGCCACATCAGAGTGTATGGGTTCAATGCCTAGACCTAGCTCCTGACTCTAGTTTACTGCAGATGTAGACACTGGGTCGTAACAGGTGATGATGGCTCAGGCAGTTGGGTCTCTGTCATCTATATTGGAAGCCTGCATTTAGTGCCTACTTTCTAAGCATTTGGGGAGTGAATCAGTGGATGAGAACTCAATCTATCTTTCCCCCTCTCCATTTCCCTCTTTCTGAAATAAATAATTTCTTTTTTTTAAATATTTATTTATTTTATCTGAAATTCAGAGTTACACAGAGAGAGGAGAGAGAGAGGTTTTCCATCTGCTGGTTCACTCCCCAACTGGCCTCAACGGCTGGAGCTGCTCTGATGCAAAGCCAGGAGCCAGGAGTTTCTTCCAGGTCTCCCACCGGGTGCAGGTACCCAAGGACTCGTGCCATCTTCCACTGCTTTCCCAGGCCATAGCAGAGAGCTGGATCGGAAATGGAGCAGCCGGGACTCGAACTGGCACCCATATGAGATCTTGGCACTGCAGGCAGCAGCTTTACCCACCACGCCACAGCGCTGACCCTTGAAATAAATAATTTCAAAAACCAAAAGAACACTGAACTCCACCCAAAAATAAAATTAAAGAATCAACAGTAATAAAATTTAAAATTAATTAAGACAATATGGAACATTCTTTAGGGGAGCTAGATGGCTTTCCTTTGTTAAAAAATTTTCATTTATGCTAAATATGCAAAACATCATATTTTAGCAGTTATTCAAACCTGCTAACATTTATTAAGTATCTACTATGTGGTAGGGACAATCACATAAAATGTCTTTTTAAATAATTCTCCAAACATTGTGCTATTTACTGCTGATTCCATTTTATTGATAAAGAAACAGGTCCTAAAAAGCTTATGATTTGCTTAAAGTCATAGTATCATTAAGTGACAAAACTGGAATTTGAATTCAGCTCCTTTGCATGTTTCTTGCCCTTTATACAATACTATAGCTGACTTCAGTGAAAAAAAGTCCTTTTCAACATTTCTGAACATAGAAATCTTTTTTTGTCAGCCTAAATTTCTGACCTAGTGATCAGAAGCTCAGTGGGAAGGTTTTCTCCTGTCTTGGGCTTCCTTAGTGATGATAGCCTTGGGCCTGGAGGAGCCAGAGAAGGAGGATCAGAATTAACAGAATCTTGTTTCTGTCTTGGTAAATGAAATTGGCACTCCTACATGAACAGAAAATATTTTTAATAGCCTTCCTTGGGTTTATTATATATAATATATCTACATGTGTTGGCTATATCTAAGAGGAACTCAAGAGAAGGAGCCCTGTCTGAATGTGATGTTCTGTTTTTTTTTTGTCAATTTGTGTATTAACAAGAGTAGAATAAACATACTGATTAATATTATTATATGATATCATGGCACAAACATATATAATTCGTTACATGTTGATTGAAGAACCTGTTGATAGGATTATATAAGCCAATCAAAATGTTTATTGAATGTTTATAATGTTCATAGCACTATACTAATATGCTGTACTTATTAACATTATTAGGTACAGAGGACACATATGGTAGATATAGACTTGTCTCCAAGGTTTTTAAAATCAATTTGGAAAGTGAGATATGAAAGAAGAAAATATTACTACAATACTAGGTTGTACTCAGGAAATGAATACACAAAATGTCTTCAACATTTCATGTAAAATGCATATAATGAAAAAAAAAAAACTATGCATGGCTTTTAAAATTTGGGGGTGGCTGTTTAGCATTAGCAGTTAAGACTCCCATGTTCTGTATCAGAGTACCTATATTCAATATCTGGTTCTGGCTCCTGACTCCAGCTTCCTGCTAATCCAGATGCTTGAAGGCAGCAATAATGGCTCAAATAATTGGGATCCTGCCACCTACGTGGGATACCTGGACTGAATTCTTGGTTTTCTGTTTCTGCCCCAGCCCAGCCCTGGTCTATTGTGGGCATTTTAGGAGTAAACCAGCAGATGAATATTCTCTCTCTCCCTCTCTCTCTTTCTCTCTCTCTCAGTCTCTTAAGCAAATAAATAAAAAATAAACCTTTCTGCACTAAAATAAGCTTATCTTTTAATTTTATCTTCCATGAACTTAAAAAATAGTTACTTGAGAGGCAGAGAAACACAGAGAGAAAGAGAGCTTCCATTTTCTGATTCACTCTCCAAGTACCTGTAAAGGCTGGGCCAGGCCAAGTCAAAGCTGAGGCCAACAACCCAATCCAGGTCTCCCCATGTGGATGGCAGGAACTCAGTCACACCTGCCTCCAGGATCTTCATAGCAGGAAACTGAGGTCAAGAGAGGAGCCAGGTATTGAATTCAGCCCCCCCACACCCAGTATGAGACATGGACGTACTAATCAATATCTTAACTTTTCGGACAAACATCCATTCCTTCTGCGAGCCTTTTGATGTAACCTCATGTAGAAAAAAGGGTCTATCAGTGTCCAGAGGGAGATAATTTCTGTGGTTTGAAATCCTTAGGGAAATCCTAAGATTGTTGGATGAACTGGACCTTGAAGGAGGAGTAGAATTTGGATAAACAGAGGAAAGGCATTCCATCAGTGGTTATGGAGGTGGAAAGTTATACGTTTCAAGAGGAAATATTGAATCACATTACAAAGAGCCTCAAAGCTAGTCAATGGAGGGTTATTAAAGGTTGTTGAGCTAGTAAGTTACATAATAAGAGTGTTTATAGATGTCTTGGAAGTAGTGTGAAGAATGCAATATGCACATGTGTGAGTCAGCTTTTCAGCACTACAATGAAACACCTGAGAGAAGCTAGTTTTACTGTAGGTTCACAGTTCAAGATCAGGTGGCCCATTGATTGAGCATCTGGTAAGGGAATTCTTTCTGGAAGAGACTTGCGGTGGCACAGAGGGTGTGTGTTTATGTCTCTCTTTCTAAAGTCACCATGATTCCATCATGGGCATCACACCCTAACACCCTATTCCAATCTAATTACTTTCTAAAGGTCTCACTTCCAAACACCATAATTAGATCAAATTTCTACCTTCTTAGTACTATTAGCGTAAGACTTTGGGGACCAAGCTTTTAACACATGGGTTTTAGGGGACACCCAAAGTAATATCTACACCATAGCAGCATAGGATCTCAATCTTGGCTGCACAGCTGGGGAGCTTAACAAAATACTGAGGCCTGACTCTGAACCTGAGATTCTGATTTGGAATATAGCTTGGACTTTAGGATTTTAAAAAGATTGCTACTAGGTTTTCCTAATATTCAGGAAAGTTTGTAAGCCATTACAATGGAGGAACAAGAGATATTAGCATGGAGTCTTCTAGAAGATGATACTAACAGAGGCATAAGATCACAAGTCCTGGGACGGACCTTTGGGGTGGTTGGCAAAGGACATACAGAAGAAGGTTTGGCTATGAGTGACATTTCACAGGAAGAACTTACTGAGCTTCAGATTACATTGAAAGTAGAGAATGATAGGGAAGATTTTAAGATGCCAGCAAGATTCCTGGACTCAATATCTTATTCCTGATAAACACTCAATTAACATTTGCTGAAATAAACTGAATTCATGACAATTTGGAGACTCATGTTCTGTTAGCATACATCTTTCTGTCAAGGAGGAAAAGTGAGTTTTGGCATTAGAAGTGGATTTTGTTTTTAGGTCAAGTATGAGATGACAGCAAGTTGTGCAAGTCATCAGTTAGTTTTGAGAAATAAGACTGGAATTTTCAGGCAAAATCACGAGTGGATAATGTCACTTAGAAACTCTCTACATAATTGATGTTTGAAATCCTGAGAGTAGATGGTATCAGCTAGGGACAGGAATACAATAAGGATATAAGAAGGTGGATAATAGGAGCTGGTGTTCTGGTGCAGCAGGTTATGCACAGCTTGGGATGCCCACATCCCATATCAGAGTGCCTGGGTTGGAGTTCTAGCTCTGCTCCCAGTTGCAGCTTTTTGCTAATGCACACCCTGGGAGACAGAAGAAGATGACTCAAGTGCTTGGGTCTGTTCCATCCATGTGCAAGACTCGGATAGAGTTCCTGGCTCCTGACTTCAGCTTGGCCCAGCCCCAGCTCCTGTAGGTATTTGGGGAGTGAATCAGAGAATAGAAAATCTCTCTGCCACCCTGCCCCAACCTTGACACCAACTTTCAAATAAATATTTAAATAAAGCATTTTTTAAAATATGGATGATAAAACCTTAGGGAAGGCAAAGTCATGTTTTGGACATTGCTTTTACTACTCAAAATGTTCTGTGTATGTTAGTAAGCAAGGAAGAAAAAGTTGATATATCCAGCAGAAGCAGGAAGAACTATTGTACAGCTATCCCAAGAGGTAGAGGACAAAGTCCCTCTCTTCAGGTAGATTATAATCCAATTGCATAGATGATCATGGTAATACCTGCATTAATCAGTAGACCTGTCCATGTTAAATGTGATAGTACATGCTAGAAATGTTCATAGGTAGAGCATGAAGGTTGAATTTGGACAGTGACTGGGTGTGCATCTTTTGTGATTAGAGGGAAGTAGGAACAGATGCATTCAGAAATAGAGAGAAGCAGAGACAAAAAGGAAGGACAATTCTTACATGTCTTAAAAAGCAGGGCTCAACATCTTCCCTGAATATCTCAACCCTTTGCTCACTCCTTCTGTTAGCCACAGGCCCTACCCTTGATATTTTGTTTCCTTTCAGTCCAGCCCTGCCCTAAGTCACCATATAGAACAATCACCCTAATTTGTCATTGCTTAACATGCCCCTGGGGTAACATTTAATAAAATATTGCCAGTGCCCAACTAGTTGATTCTTTACATGAATGTAAATCAGATGATTAAAATAGGAAAAAATAGGTAAATTTAGTCCATCTCTGCAAGAATGAATGTATTGAGCATGTTCAGTACTGTGTACCAAGACAAGATATGGAAGAACAGCCCAGACTATCTCACATCACAATGTTGCCATGAGGCAGTCTCACTGTGTCTTTCAGAATAATTTCAAGTTGCCAACCTATGGTGTAGGCACAACCTGAGACACTCCACAGCTTACTGAATCAGCTCATTATTTGTTTAGTGCCCTACCATTTGTTTGACATTATGTAGACACAAGGCTCTATTGAATGCAAGTGTGTTAGTTGGTAGGTCATAACAGGGGCCTTAGAATTACAATCCAAACAAGCTGTCATACATTTCAGTCACACATAGCAGCAATATAATTCTGTTGCTTTGGAAATAGTTAAAAGCTAGTTTTACAATAAGAAGACAAGCTCTTGAATACAGGAAGGGCCAGGTTGGTCTGTGATTGACAGACTGTCATTAGTATTTGACAGATACACATGATTGTTTTTTCTAACAGGAAAATGGGTGATTCTTAAAAGCAGTTTTTGGTTCCTTTATTATTTTTTTAAAAGAAAGACTCTTTCTTCAACTTTTCTGTCTAGTGTCAGTAAATGAACTGTTTCCTCTCAAATCATGCATATCGCCTTGAAGTCTTCAACTGTGTAGTAGGTAATATATCACAAACATTTCGATGTGGGAAGGGGAATGGCCAGAAATAACCATCTAGTTCATATGGATTTGCAAATGCATCTGTTTACGTACAAAGGGTTCCTACAGAAGACTGCTTTAGTCCAGGGAATATTTTACCCTCGTGACAAATTGTAAGTCATTGAGTCATTTTCATGCTCCGGTATTTTGCTGTAAAAGTGCTTGAAAGAGGGTGCATTACTTTTACGGGCTGCTCATTTACTGAATCAAGTTGCAAGCATTGGATATGACACAATATACGTTACATTGGATGGTGGACATTTACAAGACATAGTAAAATTAAAGTTTCCAATTTTCAACTTTATTCCAATCACCTTGTTACAGAGTTTAATACCACTTGCAATAATGGATAATTTAAAAACTATAGCAAAGGATTCATATAAATAATCTAGTTATAATGCCTAAAATGTTACAGCTGCGTGTTACCCTATTTTTTCTTTAATCAAAGCTTTTTATTTTCATATCTCTCTAGATTTCCATTGATAAACTTAATATACTTCCATAAACAATCCAAGAAGTTCTCAATTTCAAAGGTTTTTTTTTTTGGGAACACAGAAACAATGTTACCATATAAATAATGTTATAAATTATTGGCATATTCCCAAACCAGTCCACTCAAGGCTACTTAATCCATAATGTGCTCAAAGTAGTATACCTCATATTTAATAACATTCCTATGGAAAACAGAGCTCAATTCCAATATGGGGGGGTATCAAAATTAATTCCCTTTTTCTGCAGTCACTCCCCTGCACTGCTGCCCCCTTCTCCAACCTATAATTCTTTATCAGTCAGGCAAAGTAAAAGAAAACACCCTGGACTCCAAGACAGGGATAAGCTCTTCTGGGGCAAGATAGGGGGAGAGAAAGCTGAGATATTTAGGCATTTGGGGCTGAGCACTCCTTTTCTTCTTCATCATTAGGTATTGATCTGCTCACTACTTTGACAACACAGAGTCTCATTAACAATTACTAAATATTATATATATTTGGATTTATTATCAATAGCAGCAGTGTAAATGAATATAAAAATTCTCAAGTCACTGCTTCCACTTCTAGACACTCATCTACTTACTTAACAACCATGCATTATTCAATTCCTATGTAGCAGGCACTATGCTCTAAACACTAGGCATAGAAATATAAATGAGCCCTTGAGGCCCTTCCAAGTCTACTGAGGGATGCAGATATATAAACAAACCATTGCAATGCAGCATGCTATCTGCAGTGATAGAGTGGTCTACCATGTGGGATAGTGTTACAAAAGAGGCAGTGTTCAGTAGGGTCAAAGTCCTGCAGAACAGACACTAAGCATAGTCTTGAAGGATGAGGTGTTCAGTAGGCAGACAAGGAACACTGAGAAGCCATTTTAGACAGAGAAGTCTTGAAATAGCATTTCAAAAAACAAGAGCTGTGGAATGCATATTTGGCTCAGCAGTTAAGATACCTGCATTCCATATCAGAGCACCTCTGACTCCAGCTCCCAATTCCAGATTTCTGCCAATGCAAATCCTGGAAGGCAGTGGTATATCCCAAGTATTTGGGTCCCTGCCACCCATGTGGGAGACCTGGATTGACTTTCCAGCCCTTGCTTTGGCTCAGGCCCAGCCCTGGCTATTGTGGGCATTTGTGGAGTGAACTAGTAAACCAGGAGATCTCTTGTCTATCTGCCTATTTCTGTATCTTGGCCTCTTGGATAAATAAAGTTTAAAAATACATATTTTAGGGGCTGGTGCTATAGCATAGTGAGTTAAGCACCTCTGCCTGTAGTGCCAGCATCCCATATGGTAAACAGTTGGAGTCCCAGCTGCTCCAGTTCTGATCCAGCTCCCTGCTAATGCACCTGGAAAAGCAGCATAAGATGGCCCAAGGGGCCTCTACACCATATGCAAGACCCAGAAGAAGCTCCTGGGTCCTGGCTTCAGCCAGGCTCAACCCTGGCTATTGGTCATTTGGGGAATAAACCAGATGGAAGACCTCTCTCCCCAATCCCACTCTGTAACCCTGCCTTTCAAATAAATAAAATAAATATTTAAAAAACTGCATATTTTAAAAATATGAGTAAGAGTGATTTGGTATGACTTGATTGAAGGTACAAAATGAGACTGTGTTCAGAGATAGGGTTAAGTAAGGGCTTTAGGTAAGGTGCTTTGCATGTCAGACTGAAGACTGCATTTTGTTTTCTAGTGACTAATAGAGAGAGTGCTGTGGTCAGATTTTGTACTTTAGTGGAAATATGGAAAATAGATTAAATTGGATTCAAAATGGAGGCAGAGACCTTTAAGAATGATGAGAAGAAAGGAAGGAAATGTTTTCATTTAGTTATCTTAATTTTTGAACATTTTAATTTAAAAAGTTTTAAATTGTGGTACAATATAAGGCTATTTTAAAAAGTTCATAGAAAATGGAAGTAAAAGATAAACTTGTTTTGGTGAAAAAATTTTTTGAAATCCAGGCATAGTTTTTTCACAAAATACATTTTCTGTGAACTTTTTGAAGACCTCTTATATGTATAACAAAAACATTTCCATCTTACCCATTTTTCAGCACACAGTTCAGTAGTGTTAAGCACATTCACATTGTTTTGCAATTATTATTCATAATTCTTTTCATCTTGTAAATCTAAAATTTTGTATGATTGAACACTAACTCCCACCCTTTCCTCTCCACAAGCTTACACAACCTCCATTCTACATTCTATTTCTATGAACACATTAGGTATTTTATAGTTGTGGAATCATACTGTAATTATCTTTTTGTGACTGGCTTAGTTATTTTAATTTTTAAAATGAAGGCAATTCATGTTTATGGTTGGAAAAATATTGAAATAATATCAAAGTATGTAAAGAAAGATGTAAAAACATAGAATGAATAGCATATTTTGTTGAGATATTTTTATATCTCTTTGAGAATTAACATTTGCTGAGTATATGCCAAATAGCATTGTGTTGAGTGCTTAATATATGTAATTTAATTTATCACTTAGAGCATATATAACTTCATTTACTCATCATACTTTATCATTTAATTATCTATAGCCCCTGGGAAGAAGGGTTAGCCAAGAATTAAGCAAGAGGTCAGGGATAATGTCATAAAGACTAGAATATAGAAAGGAGCTTTTGAACAAGTGAAAGAACAAGAACATATGTTAGAAACCAAGGAAACCCAGCCTCAAGCACTGAATGGAGTACAGCAAGGCAGAGGGAACACATTTAACTCAAGTGGGCCTAGAGTTCACAGGACCCTCCTCAGATACACTGTCTCTGGAACCTGATATACTATCATGGGACATGCTGCCTGGTGGGGTAAGCACTCTTATCAAAGTTTCTTAGGTTAACTTAAGAACTTTTAGATTGGCTTCCAGGAATTTCTGATAATGCTTTGATCCTTAAGTATTGATATAAACTTTGTTTCACACCATAGCCCAGACCAGCATTACCTAAGCTGTATATCATTCAAACACACGAGTTTTCTATAAGATGCTAATAGGCGTTCATAACAAAGAAAACAAATAAAAAAATTCCTTCTCAAATGCATTTGGAAAAAGTTCATACCAGATGTTTCACCTAAATATTCGAACACATCTGAGCTTATTAAAACGTCCTAGAAATTCTGTGACCAATAATAAGCCTATTGAACATATAAATGATGGTGTCTCAGATAGTTTGACCTCATATATATTTTTCTTTTCTTCGTACCAATATTTGTATGCTTGTATGCCATGGGGCCATTGTGTTCTAAGGAGTACAGAGTAGATACTATCTTGAACAAGTCCAATCAACCACCCAAGAATCTACAAAGGCTGCCCTGAGGCAGCATTCCAGGTATGTAAGATACAGAACTAGGCTCAGTAAGCATGAAGTCAAGGACATGTTATCCTCTTCAGTTGTGATTACACTATCTCCATAGTGCTGAGGGTGATGCTTTCTGCTAAAAGGTTTAACTACATTTCAAATCCATAAATTGGAGTTCTTTAAGATTACCTTTGCACTGAGCCAGTCTACAACTTCCTACTTCCCTCTCTAGTTCCATAACTATTATTGGGGTTTAAATCAAGCATCGTCCAAGATTCATGACTGATACTTCTTATCCATGACTTTCCAGACTATATTTTCTCTTGTATAGGACTCTGAAAGACATAAAGTCAATTCAAATTTGTATGAAAGATGAAAAATCTATCTTTCAGATTGAATATAGATAACGTAAACATCCACACACTTCGTGTAACAGCCCCAACATTTTCTAGAGATTCATGAACATTGGATTTCATTACAAACTAGAGCAGTGTAGGATTATCAGTCTACTTTGGCAATAATAGGATGTACTCTAATGTCCTTGCTTGAATGGATAGAACACCTCATTCTGTACAGATCTAGGGGAAGATTCAATTCTGTGAAAAACTCCAAAGATGTTAATTCAACATTCTAACCATCAGATTTCTCATACTGTAAGGAATCCAGAGTTTAAGTACAAAGGCTGCACATATTCTAAGCACCAAAAATACACCATATATTTCTTCATCTTTCTAGGCTTCTTAGAATATTCCCAACATTCCACAGGCAGCCTCTGGCATAATGGTAGCAACAAAAATCTTGGAGTTATAATAACCTAGGTTTAAATTCCAACCCTACAAATGAATATTTCTATGACCTTACCAAATTATTTAAAATAGAGTATAAATATCTAAATAGTGTTACTATCATATAGTGTATTTAAAATATCTGACATGATGCTGTGCACACAGAAATAATAATGATAGAGCCATTGGCTAAACATCTAATATGTGATCATTTTGTTAAGCATTTGATATTCATTTATACTTTAATATATCCAACACTATTTTGCACATGGACCTCCATAATTCTGGATTTGATCATGGATATATCACAACTTTAAGGCCATGATGTTACCCATTATCTTGAAGCTGTATTCTCTCAACAATGGATTCCACAGATAAGCATTCTTAGGCAAATGTCCTGCTCTCTATTTTCCTTGACTATTAAGTCTCCAACTGTGACCCAAATTCACCTCTTGAATTTGGAAGGTCTGTCTTTGACACTTTACTCATTACAACATTTCTCTTCTGTACATCATTTCCAGGTTCCTGAGCAATGATTCCATTTCTATACAAGCTGTCATAAAATGTGCAGCTAGCCTTATTGTCCTCAGTAGACATCTCTTATATTGACATACATATCTATAGAAACTATTCCATTCTATACCAAATATGGTTTTCACCTTTATATCTTCCAGTTCTAATCATGCCTACTGCTGTCTTTAGTATAGATGACTGAAAAACATTTTAACATCACAAACTTTTTTGTTCAGCATACAATATCCTAGAATAAAATAAGTTCTGGCATGTGCCAAAGCCACACAAAACATGAAAAAAGGTCTGAATCTGGACCCTTCTGCCCAGAAAACTATAGCACAAGTGCATAGATCCTGTAACAGGCATAACTTATTTTTCCATCTAGCAATCCCCCTTCCCATGGGAAACTGCTCATCCTCTTTTTTTAATCAGATAATTCTGGGAAGGCAGCTACTAATCATAGTGCCCTATTCCACTGGCTACCGAGGTGGACCTCTAACACAGGTACTTCCAAACATACAACTCTATTCCTCTAACTACCCTGATTGTTCTGGATTGAGCATGTGACCAACATTAGTCAGTCATAGTCCTTTCCTTGAAATTTTCAGTGCTGAGCTAAAGAAAAATTACTTTGCTTCTATGTGTCACGTATCTGAAAGAAGAATGGGAGCCTCAGACTGCCATATGGAAAGATATGTCTTAATAGAAGAGAATGAGGCCAGCAAACAAAGAAAGTAAGGACATAAGAAGGACAGAGACATTTATTGAGGCCATTATTGTGCTGCAGCAGATTAAGCTGCTGCTTTCAACACTGGTGTCCCATGTCAGAATGCCTGTTCAAGTCCAGGCTGCTCTACATCCAGGTTCCTGCTAACGCACCTCAGAAGGTAGTGGAATGTGATCCACATACTTGAACCCCTGTCACCCATGTGAGGAACCTGGATGGAGTTCTTGGCTCCTGGCTTCCACCTGGCTCATACCTAGCTATTGTGGCCATTTTGAAAGTGAAAAATAAATAAATATTTATTTATTTAGAAGGCTGTGTGTGTGTGTGAGAGAGAGAGAAAGAGAGAGAGAGAGAGACAGAGAGACAGAGAGACAGAGAAAGAGACTGGTTCACTCTCTAAATGCCCACAACAGCCTGGGCTGGGCGTGGCAAAGGCTAGGAGCCAGGACTTCCATCCAGGGCTCCCATGTTGGTGGCAGGGGCCCAAACACTTGGGTCAGAATCTGCTTCCTCCCAGGTGCATTAGCAAGAATCTGGATTGGAAACAAGAAATAGCTGGGTCTGGAACCAGCACTCCAACACACGATGCTGGCATCACAAGGAGCAGCTTAATCCACTGTGCCACAACTCTCACCCCAAACAGATACTCTTTTTTTTTTTTTTTTTGACAGGCAGAGTGGACAGTGAGAGAGAGAGACAGAGAGAAAGGTCTTCCTTTTGCCGTTGGTTCACCCTCCAATGGCCGTCGCGGCCGGCGCACCGTGCTGATCCGAAGGCAGGAGCCAGGTACTTACCCTGGTCTCCCATGGGGTGCAGGGCCCAAGGACTTGGGCCATCCTCCACTGCACTCCCTGGCCACAACAGAGAGCTGGCCTGGAAGAGGGGCAACCGGGACAGAATCCGGCACCCCGACCGGGACTAGAACCCGGTTTGCTGGCGCCGCAAGGTGGAGGATTAGCCTAGTGAGCCAAGGCGCCGGCCAACAGATGTTCTTGATAACATCACTTGAACTCAGATATTCCAGAACTAGCCTGAAGTTCCCAGTTACATAATTCAATTAATCCCTTTTCCTCTTCAAGTGACTTTGATTCGAATTTCTTTCATTTGCACGTGGACTTTCCCATAATCGTCACTGTCAAATTGATTATGTTGTGGCTGGCATTGTAGCATAGTGGGTAAAGCTGCTGTCTATGATGGTGGAATCCCATATCCTGTCCTGGCTGCTCGTCTTCCAACCCAGCTCCCTGCTAATGGCCTGATAAAGCAGCAAAAGATGGCCCAAATGCTTGGGTCCCTGCATCCACGTGGGAGACCTGGAAGAAGTTCCTGGCTCCTGGCTTCAGCCTGACCCAGCTCTGGCCACTGTGACCATTTGAGGAGTGAAACAGTGCATGCAAGATCTCTCCTCTTTCTCTCTCCCTCTCCCTCTCTCTCTCTCTCTCTCTCTCTCTCTCTCTTTCTCCCTGTAACTCTCCCTTTCAAATAAATAAATCTTTGCAAAAAATTGATTATCTTATGTCTGGTTGCCTCAGATATATTCTGTATTCAAACACCCCTTCCTCATTTTGTGTAACCTGGCTCGGTGTGACCCACTATCACTGAGCCCCCCAATCTAGAAGTATTAGAATTCAAGTGGTAATGAAGCAATATTTTGGAAGTAGCCATTCAGTGCAAAAATTCACTGGATTTTCACCATCAGATTAGTGTGAAGTAGGAGCACAGGGTTTACAGGGGAACAGTGGGGCATCTTAATAGGGGGTATATTACAACAATGAGGAAATATGAAAGTGGGCAAAGCTGAGAAAGTGAGAATAAGAAATTAAAGTTAAGAAGAAGGTGTTTTTGAGGGGCCAGCACTGTAGCATAGCAAGTAAAACTGCTGCCTGCAGTGCTGGCATCCCATATGGGCACCAGTTGAGTCCCAGCTGCTTTTTTTTGATCCAGGTCTCTGCTATGGCCTGAGAAAGCAGTAGAAGATGCTCCAAGTTCTTGGGGCCCTGCACGCACGTAGGAGACCTGGAAGACGCTCCTGGCTCCTGAATTCAGATCGGCCCAGCTCTGGCCATTGTGACCATTTAGGGAGTGAACCGAACCAGTGGATGGAAAACTTTCTCTCTCTCTCTCTCTCTCTCTCTCTCTCTCAATCTCTCTCTCTCTTCCTTCGCCTCTGCCTCTCTGTAACACTGTCTTTCAAAAAAATAAATAAATATTTTTTAAAAAATATATTTTTCATATTTTCGAGTTTTCTGTAGCTCTGCTAACTATCTCTACCTGTTTATGTATTTACCACTTGTCATATCTAGTTGCCCATAGCTACTCAAATAAGAAAAAGGACTTTAGAATTGAGTGGAATATATGCCTGTGATCTTTTAGGTTTATTACAGTTATTATAGTTTTCTCTAGTATCTAGCTATAAGGTTGTTATTAGTTAACTTATTATATAATTTCTTCAATCTCTAGTTTTCTATAGTTCTTATTCACTATTTTCACAAGAGATGAGAAGTTTGTTGAAGGCAGTGAGCTTTTTAGCTTCCTGATTTACTCTAGTTATTCTAGTTATCTCTAGTGTATCATTTACCTACGTAACACCACATTCATCTAGTTATCAATGCTTATTCAAGAAAGAAAACTTAGAATTGAGATGAAAGTGTCATTTTGAACCTCTTAACATACTCTAGCTACTCCAATTATCCAATTAATTCATTATTAGTTAACATGACCCTCTATTTTTTTCAGTTTTCTATGGTTTTCACTCATGATCCTAACATGAAATAAGTTCCTCTAGTTATCTCTAATTACTAAGTTATCCAGTTACTACTTGTTACATCTAATCATCACTAGTCATTCATCAAGTCTGTTTCCTTTTCTTAGGGACACAGCTGAACATCATTTCTTAGTCTCCCTTTGTCTCAGTGGAGCCTTGTGACTGGTTCTTTCCTACAGGCTGTGAGCAAAAATAATGTATCCGTTTGGGGCTGAGGCAGGTAATAGTACAAGTGTTTTCTCTGTGCTCTTATGCACTCTCTTTCTCTCCTGCAATGATCTTAGTTAGCAACCATACACGACTGAAGGGCTCTGAGCTCCTGCATGAATGCCTAGAGTAGGGGTTCTTCTGCCTGCTGTTGACCACGTTGGACTTTGACTTGAATAAGAAAAAAAAATACTAACTTACGCCACTGAAATCTTGAGGTTTGTTATAGTATTTATTCCATCCTGATAAATATACTCTCATAGTACTTATCACATCCTATTGTAGATTACTTGTTTTATTGCTCTGTCTCCTCTACTATACTGTGAATTATTTGAGGGCAGGTCTAGAGTATATTTATTCACTGTTTTATCCTTAGTGCTTAGTGCAGTGTTTAGCATAGTTTTTACAATAATGGACAATAATGGATGTTATTGAATGAACACTCTAAATGAATGTATATGCACTGACTGGATCCCTACCTTTGCTTTTTAAAAAAAAGTTATTTATTTTACTCATTGAAAGTCAGAGTTGTAGAAGGAGGGGGAGAGAAAACTTCTATCCACTAGTTAATTTGCCAAATGCTTGTAAAAGCTAGAGCTGGGCCAGGCAAAAGCCAGGAGCCAAGAACTGCTTCTGGGTATCCTGTGTGGTCGGCAGGAAGCAAGTTCTTGGGTTATCATCTGCTGCCTCCCAGGTGTATTAGCACTAAGCTGCATGGGAGTGGAGATGAGACTCAACCTCAGGCATTCTGAAATGGGCTGTGGGTGTCCTCAGCAACAGCTTAACCTACTGTGCCACAACACTTACTCCCTAAAAGGATCCACCTTATTATCTCATCTGTGAAGAGCACTCTTCATCAAAGAAGAGAGTCTAGTTTTTCACAAATGGAGATTCATTCTTTGTCTCTCCCTCAAATTTTAGTTGTAGATAGAAGTATTTTATGGTGGCTTTGATTTAAGTGATAAGGTTCAAAGATCAACTAGTGGCTCACATACAATAGATTGGGGGATCCTTACTATACATAGTTAAATCGCATTTTAAGTTCCTTATAAGTAGTCAACAGAATTTTTCTAAAAAGCTGAATTTCTCTTATGGAGTCCATAGATGTCAGTATAACAGAGCAAATATACTGAAAACTGTCTGCATGGGATATAAAGTGTACATAGCAGATATTTTCAAATTCATATATATGCGGTTTATGAAAGGGCAGTTTGATGAGTCATTCTTGATAAAAATGCAACACCAAGTACAATTAGTCAAACTAACATTTGGCAATTCACAGCCAAAATGAAATCTAGCTATTCAAGAAAATTTTCATTTTAAGAGGTTGAGCAATTTTATGTACAAATGAGCCCAGGAGCCAATACTCTTAAAAATGAGTATTTACAATTATCCAGCAAATTTAACTAAAATCTCATTGGTCTCTAGTATGTGTTTTTTTAACTTTTATTTAACAAATATAAATTTCCAAAGTGCAGCTTATGGATTACAGTGGCTTCCCCCCCACCATAACTTCCCTCCCACTCGCAACCCTCCCATCTTCCGCTCTCTCTCCCCTTCCATTCACATCAAGATTCATTAGCATGCGTTTTAATATGCAACAGGCATTTTCTAAGCTGGTAGGAAAAAGAAACTTGCAGTGTTCAGTGGAAATATTTTTCATTGAATCTTAGAAAAAGTCACTAAAGAGATATCTGAGAAATTTCTAGAACATTCAGACTACGCCACTTCCTGAATGGGTTTGTCCAGTTCAAAAGGAAATTAAATCCAAAAAACAAAAGAAACCTACATGCTAAGGGTTATTTCAGGGTCTATTTGATGCCAAATAATCATTTTTAATTTTTCAACTATCCTTTTGCATTTATTTGATGTAATCTTAGTATAGGCAGTATGACACAGTGCTACAGGCACTGATTAACTCACCTGCAATTCAGTATGCTAGTTATACTTGTTTTCAGTATTGTACACATATTCCTATGACAGATCTAAGAAAAGTACAGAGTGACAGGCAGCTATTGTGCTACTAAAAGACAATGAAATAAGGTTGCAATTTCCAAAATAAAAGTTTTTAGTTATAATTGCACATGTAGTACATTCCATAACCCATTTACATATAAGACATTTCCAATTGCATCTTAACATCAAAAAGAGAGAGTTAGGTCCATATTCATATGCTAATAAGCATTGCATTATTTAAAGATGTTTTTCTTTTTAATCTATGAAAATGAGAATTGAGCAGTGGCAATAAATCATACAAAAGTCACAATTACCTTTTTTAAAGTGCAGCCTTTCACATAAACACATTTCAGCATTTGTTAGATGGGCTGGCTGATGGTTCATGAAAATAAAGACATAAAAAATTATTCTCTGACTTGCTTGAGGGGCAGATTTGAATTTCTCAAATGCATCAGGAAATAAACTCTATCATGAAATTCAAGTGAATTCAGCCTTTAGCTGGGTGTTTTGTGGTGTTTGGATCACACTGCACATTGCTATGAGACAGGTGATGTTGAGCATGGATTCCTTATTGGATATTACCTGTTCCATCCAAATAATGCCCATTTCACTGGGCAACATGATTGTCTGGTGCTTTCTGCACAATGGTTAACATACTGAGAACACTAGTGGCAAAAAGAATGAGTTTGTGATTTCCTTCTTAAACAGGATTCTTAGAGGACAGAATTAGGTGTTTTTCAGCTATTTACCTTCCTCATTTATCTAACGCAACTCACAATGCAGTTTTGGTAAGTTCTTAATCTTCGTGGGCCTGAATTTCAGCATCTGTCAAGGGCCATTGTGAATGAGTACTTGTCTCCCAGGGTTGGAATGGACATCAAATGAAATAATGACTGTAAACAGGCTTTATAAACTGTAATGTGCTATACAGGTGCAATATGTTAATAATAGCAACAGCAATCTGTTAGAAATTGGATGTGGCTTTTGTTTCCACTGTTGCCTTTCTGCTCTCTTGCCCTTTAAAAAACACCAGAAATTCTGAATCAATTCTATTCTGGGTTTATGAGATTGTTCCAAGTCGAATTGCTGCTTAGCAAATTGCACAAGGTATAACCTCTGGTTCAAACTAGAATTAAGCTGGAAGGTATGCTTTGCTCTGTGGTATTTGAAGTCTGGGAAAAGTTATCTGTACACCAGACAAGATAACATGATCTGAGAAGAACTACACATTAAGGTTCTGCTTAATTGTGCCACATATATGATAAAACAAAACAAAGAAACAATCCTATTTTAAATCTAGTAAGTAGTGTGAGTGAATGGAAAAGGGCTACATTTTCCTCTGTGCTTCTCCACATGAATTAATCCTAGATGTTTATGCATTCCATGGTAAAACCCAGAAGTAGCATAGAAATCCTTCATGTCAATGGGAGGAGCGAACAACAGGCATATAAGCTGTAAGTCATGAGATCTCAATGCGAAATATATGATCAGGTTTGCATTAAGTACAGCCCTGGAAAACTGATCTTATGCTGATCTAAATGCTATTATTTCATAAGTGCCAGCTGAGCCTACTTCCTTCAGAAATGTGTCTGTTGACAGCAATCTGAATGTTCACTTAGAGTTGGAGCTTCGTTCCAAGAGCTCGAGAATGCCACTCTTCTCTTCATTATTTTTCTCACTGACATGTGGCAAGCACTTGTGTGTTACAAGGACACTTCAAAAAGTTAAAGAAAAAATAGACTTAAAAGATAAATTTATTTTGATGCAAAAAATTTGAAATCCATGAAGTGAGTATTTGGTGCAGCAGTCAAGATGCTGCTTGGGACACCGACTTCCTATATTGGAGTGCCTGGGTTCAAGTTTGAGTTCCAGAATCCTGCTGAAGTATGCCTACAGAGGTAGCAGGTGATATCTCAAATGTTTTGTTCCCTGCCACCCACGTAGGAGAACTGTATTGAATTGCTGGCTTCTGCCTTCTGTCTGGCTTAGGCTTGGTTTTTGGGGAGTGGGTCACTGAATAGAAGCATTTTAATGCTCTCTGTCTCTGACTCTCTCTGTCTCCCTCTCCCTCTCTTTTTCCCTCTCCTCAGATTTTCAAATATATAAAAATAAAATAAATAAAAATTAGTAAAATTTTTTGGAATACACACAGCTTTTTCATAATATGCATTACTATGCACTGTTTGAACACCCCCTCTTGTTTAAAATTATTGCAGAACAGACCTGTTGTGATTTAAAAATGAAAGTAAATACAAAATTGGATTTCTTGATAGTCTAAGAGAAGTGATTCTCTAGGATATTCAGAATTTCCAAATGCTTTTTAGGAAAGCTGGATTTGAAAATGCAAAAGCATATAGGGAAAGAGAGCCTGACATGTATAAGTCCTCCATGGAAGGATAAAAGTTGGAGACAAGAAAGACCTTTGCCTATTTCACCATTTTCCCCTTCTAGACACATTCAGAAGAGACATTTTATGACTGCGGTGACCTTGGAAACACAGTATTGCACCATAGATACACACCTGCAACAGTGGCAGGCCTTAGAAGTTTGTTTCTATCAGGCATCTGGCCAACTTAAAAGAATTTTAATCAGGAAGAAGTTTATGAAGTAAGATCGCATGGACTCTGTCCTTTCTGAAGCTCTTTTGATAACAAGCAAAAGGTAGTTCAGTCAATTAGTGGCTTATCAGGCCTATCTTAATTATACCTTGGAAATCAGAATGCAAGTTAAATTGTCATTAAGCTGTTACTGTACTGTCTTAGGCAGTGTGCACTCTTTCCATTCATTTCTAAAAGGAGATTTTCTTCATCTTGAGAGTCACAGCTGGAGTAGAACTAAAATGTAACACCAGCCAGGAAGCCTCCTGCTGGGCACAGTTTCCTAGCTTTCAGCATAATTATGCAAATCCATCTTTGACATTAGAGAAAGGCCAATGACAATGTCAAGCAAATGTTATCCGATTTTCACTTAGTCCCATTTTTGGTATTGACAGAGCTGATATTCAAGCACTAAACCATGTGAATCATTTCAGTTTCCATGGGGGTTGCACTTTGATTACTGCCACTGGAGTGGTTCAATTAGAAGAAAATCATCTGCACAGAGGCTTCCCCACTTCTATTTCCTCAACCAGCAATGATGCTTTCTTTTCAAAGTGTGATTCTTGCAACACTCACAAGCGGTTTCCATGGCACTGACTACTGTCAATTGTGTTTTTCTGGAATTAAGCTGTGTCTAAATGTAAAACAGAAGCACCTGCAGTCAGTCCTTCATTCTGTTGTGTTTGTTCATTTGTCGTTCTACTCAGTGCAGTTACAAGGGTCCTAGGAAATCAGAAACATAATATGGCTTTTCAAATAGAATAAAATGGACATGAGAATCTTCTTATTGGTTATAGAGGCTGCAGAAAACTATTCATAGATATTATGATTTGAAAACAACCATAGTATGATATTGAACGGCCATTATGTTACACATAAGAACTTCCAGAAGCCCACTGCAAGACTTGCCCAAAGTCTCGAAGTAATTCAGAGACATAGCAAGGAGAAGAACCCAGATTTTCTGATGAGCAATCCAGTGTTTGTTCTATTGTACTACATTGTGTTCAGAAGATGTTTGAAGACCAGGTCAGCCTTCCACGGAGCCAATATGAGCATTTTCTTATGCCATGAAATTTCAGGGTTCTCAAAACCTTTTCATGAAGACCAGAAACCAAAGACTTGCTCCCGTGGAAGTAGAAAGCTTGGCAGTTTGCCCAACAATGGTGATCATGAAAAGTAAATGACCCAGAGAATGATGTTTATTGGAAGTCTGACTATTGAATATGAGTTTCATATTTCAGAGAAAATCAGCTGCCTTTGAGGGATGCTGATGACTTCACTGTTCTACATTGTTCTGGTTGGGCAAACTAGACTACATGATAGCCATGGCAGTCTCAGGATACAGGAAGTGTGGAAAACATGAGCAGTTTTTTGATAATTATATTATGAGTTTTCAGGCTGTATCCTAGAGTGACTTCAGAGATTACAAGTACAGATTACCTGGATTTCAAAGGATACAGGCTAGAGGACAGGAGAGATGGAAGAGGAAAATGGCACTGATATGTAACAGAGAATAATAGAATGAAAGAGAGAGAGAAGGAATTCAAGCAAGGGAGGCAAGTATCCTATCTTGGTTTCTATAATGGGGCTGCAAACCTGTTGTGCTCTTATTGTTGAGTTGGAAATAGCAAAAGTAGATGAGAAGATCCTGTAAATATTATAAACAGGATATAAAGTGCCAAAAACTGTACATAGTATATTTTTTAAATATTTGTTTACTTATTTATTTGAAAGTCAGAGCTACAGGGAGAGTAGGACAAATTGGGGAGCGAACCAGTGGATGGAAGACCTCTTTCTCTCTCTGCCTCTCTGTAACTTTGCCTTTCAAATAAATAAAATAAATCTTCTTTAAAAGATTTATTTAGTTATTTGAAAGTCAGAGCTACACAGAGAGAGGCAAGGCAGAGAGAGAGAGAGGTCTTCCATCCACTGGTTCACTCCCCAGTTGGCTGTAATGGCTGGAGTTAAGCCAATCTGAAGCCAGGAGCCAGGAGCTTCCTCTGGGTCTTCCCACTTGGGTACAGGAGCCCAAGGACTTGGGCCATCTTCTACTGCTTTCCCAGGCCATAGTAGAGAGCTGGATCCTATGTGGAGTAGCCGGGATTCGAACCAGCACCCATATGGGATGCCGGCACTGCAGGCGGTGGCTTTCCCCACTATGCCTCAGCGCCGGCCCCAATAAAATAAATCTTTTTTTTAAAAGAAATAATAAAATGGAACCAGTATGTATATCTTTTTTTAAAAAAGATTTATTTATTTATTTGAAAGGCAGTTACAGAGAGCTTCTGGGACTTGAACCAGCACCCATATGGGATGCTGTGACTATAGGTTACACCACAGTGCCAGTCCCTAGTATGTATATATTATGCTCAAGTTTCTGTGCTCTGTGTTGGTGGTTGGTCTGGACTGAACATTTGGGTCTCCCCAAAATTTTTATGTTGGAATCTTAATTCCCAAATGTATTGGTACTAGGAGGTAGGGCCTTTGGGAGGTAATGAGGTTTTGAAGGTATAGTTTTGTTGATGATATTAGTGCCCTTATAGGAGACACAAAAGCTTGCTTGATTTTTCTCTCTCTTAGCCTTTGAGGATACAATAAGGAGAAGACCCCTCCCCCCTTTAAGCCAAGAAGAAGGCTTTCACCAGGGCACAACTATGTTGGCACCCAGATCTTGGACCTCCAGCCTTTGGAACAGAGAGATAAATGTTTATTGTTAAAACTGGGGTTAGCATTGTGGCATAGTGGGTAAAGCCTCTGTCTGCAATGCCAACATCCCCATATAGGCACTGTTTTGTATCCTGGATGCTTCATTCCCGACCCAGCTCCCTGCTAATAACCTCAGAAAAGCAGTGGAAGATGGTTCAAGTACTTGGGCTCCTGCCACACACGTGGGAGACTCAATGAAGCTCCTGGCTCCTGGCTTTGGTCTGGCCCAGCCCTGGCCATGCGGCCATCTGGGGAGTGAACCAATAGATAGAAATCTCTCTCTCTCTCTCTCTCTCTCTCTCTCTCTCTCCTTCCCTCTCTTTCACTCTCCCCCTTCTTCCCCTCCCCCCAACTATGATTTCCATGATAAATAAATCTTTTAAAATACTACCCAGTGTATTGTATACTGTTATAACTACCAAAACTGACTAAAATAATGGTAGAGTAAGCTCCAATTAAAGAAGGCACTATATACTTATACAAACAGTTGCATTACCAGCACCTTGCACCATGACTGGCACAGAGTAGGAATTTTACAATGCTTCTTCAATGGATAAATGAATGAATGAAAAGAACATTCTGAGTTGGGTGATTGGCCACAGGGACAGAAAAAGAAACCCTGAGGAT
The DNA here is from genome assembly GCF_964237555.1 of Oryctolagus cuniculus. Classification (NCBI taxonomy): domain Eukaryota; kingdom Metazoa; phylum Chordata; class Mammalia; order Lagomorpha; family Leporidae; genus Oryctolagus; species Oryctolagus cuniculus. The sequence continues at coordinate 80,465,530 of NC_091453.1, read as the reverse complement.
ATTTAGAATTGTCGCTCCCCCTCTTCGTGGAGGAACGACACAGGACCCTGCGCTGTTCTTTCGTCTGCTCGGCCCTCCCCGGGTTTGCTGCTGGTTCTTCCCGGGTTGGCTACTGTCCCTTCCACCTCCGTGGAAGGGCAGTTCCCCCTGGCCACATTCCCCACTTCCGCAGGGGAGCGGCACACCGCCGGCCGGCTCTCTTGGGGGCTGCACAGATGTTCCCCTTAGGTGTTCCCCTTAGATGTTCCCGGTGCATGCCGTCTCTCTCCTCCTTTATAGTCCTCCTCCGCCAATCCTAACTCGGCTGCCCACACGCCGAGTACGCTGCTCTCCTCCAATCAGTAGCAAGTCCTACAGTTTATTGGTTGAACTGGAGGCAGCTGTGCGGAAGCTGTTTACTTCTCTCCCAGCGCCATATTGTGGGAGAGCAGATGCATAGAATAAGTCTTAATTCCAGTAACTCAGTCCAGTCCGGGTTGCTCCCCACAAGAATGAGAAGAAATGGCAGAAGGGGGTGGCAGTGGCATTCTAGGGTATAACTTGGGGGGCCTGGATGAGTGCCTAAATGATAGAGTTAGGGTAGTTTATTATTTTTGCAGAAGGCAAGCTTTGTGTTTTGTTTTGTATAAAATGAGATGATGTCTCTTTGTGAACATACTTTGAAGTTTAGAGTGTCAATGTAATATGAGTTGAATCAAGGTATGTTTGTTCTTCCTGATCCATTCCCTTAGGGCTTTTGTTGGTACAGAATGGGTGTGGGATATACCTAGATTGGACAAATTTCAATGTATTTCTTCTCTTCCGCATATGAAAAGAACTAATGTCTTCACATTTTTTGTTAGGCTCATGTGTCACTACTTGTATTGACATAAAAGGGAGTCTTTAATGTCATTATGATCAAAGGGTACAAGCAAAGTCACAGAATTACCATACCAAAGTATTAATTCGCCATGAAAATTCAAAAGCACCCATGGAGTGCTCATAAAAGAGTCCCCCACCCCCTCATTGGTTTGTTCCTCTGTATTTTTTTTTTAAATAGCAAATTGCAGATTAGACTCATAGGAAGTACTTAACAAATATGTAGTAAACTAAAGAACTCAGAGGTAATTCTTGTACAATAAGGGAAATATTTATATGTCTCATTAGTAGCCATTAAGAAGACAAGGGCCAGTATTATGGTGCTCTGTATTAATCTGTCTTCTGCAGCTCCAGCATCCCATAAAGGCACAGGTTCAAGTCCTGGCCAATGCACTTCTGATCCAGCTGCCTGCTAATGCACCTGAGGAAGCATCAGAACATGGCCCAAGTTCCAGGGTCCCTGCCACCCATGTGGGAAACCTCGAAGAATCTCTGGCTCCTGGCTTTGGTCTAGCCCAGCCCTGGCCATTGCAGCCATCTTGGGGAGTGTACCGGCAGATGGAAGATATTTTTCTTTCTCTGTCTCTTTTTCTTTCTCTCTCTGTAACTTTGCCTTTCAAATAAATGAATAATTTTTTAAAGATTTATTTTCTTTATTTGAAAGACATAGTTACAGAGAGAGGTAGAGACAGAGAGAGAGATCTTCCATCCACTGGTTCACTCCCCAAATGGCCACAGTGGCTGAAGCTAAGCTGATCTGAAGCCAGGAGCCAGGAGCTTCCTCCAGGTCTCCCACGCTGTGCAGGGGCCCAAGCACTTGGGCCATCTTCCACTGCTTTCTCAGGCCATAGCAGAGAGCTGGATTGGAAGAGGAGCAGCTGGGACTAGAACCGGCGCCCCTATGGGATGCTGGCTCTTCAGGCCAGGGCTTTAACCCACTGCGCCACAACGCTGGCCCCAATAAATAATTTTTTTTAAAAAAGGATGATAATTATCACATCTTTTCTTCCCCCAATCAACTTCTTATAACCCCTGCTTCTGGGTCATAATGTCCTTGACATTTAGCAGAATGGACATTTTGAAAATAAATCATTACAGAGCATTAATTTTTGAAAAATTATTCCTGTTGCTTGGATTACTGAACCTTAACAGATTAACACAATGTGTTTAGGCTTGAAACCTTCCTCTCTCAATTATTTGCCATTAATTTTGTATAAGTTATTTAATTTGTTGTGTCTCAGTTTTCTAGTCTGTAAAATTATAATAGCGTACTATGAGACATGTATGACATTAAATGTAAATCACTTTATAATGGTGCTTAGCACATAGAAAGTGCTTGAAAGTGTTTCCCATCATTATTTTTCCATTATTATTACTAAAGATTTTTATTAGCAAATTGGTGTAAGTCTGGAAGGAGAACTACTGCTTTGTTAGTAAAGATACTGGGTCCATTTTTGGCAAACTGAGTTTAATGTACAAGTAAAATACTCAGTGAAGCTAGTCAGCAATTTTTTTTTAAATGTAGAATGATCTCAGGATAGCAATTGAATTTCAGAGGAAGAAACTGAGGAGAAACTTGTATGGTGGTGAGAGCTGAAGCTAAGAAAAAAAAAATCAGGCGCCGTGGCTCAATAGGCTAATCCTCCACCTTGCGGCGCCGGCACACCGGGTTCTAGTCCCAGTCGGGGCGCCGGATTCTGTCCCGGTTGCCCCTCTTCCAGGCCAGCTCTCTGCTATGGCCAGGGAGTGCAGTGGAGGATGGCCCAGGTGCTTGGGCCCTGCACCCCATGGGAGACCAGGAAAAGCACCTGGATCCTGGCTCCTGCCATCGGATCAGCGCGGTGCGCCGGCTGCAGCGGCGGCCATTGGAGGGTGAACCAACGGCAAAGGAAGACCTTTCTCTCTCACTGTCCACTCTGCCTGTCAAAAAAAAAAAAAAAAAGAAAGAAAAAAAAATCAAACAACTTTGGGAGAGAACACTGCAGGCCTTGACCTGGGAAAGATCCACACTTAAAGAGTCAGAGGAAAAGGAGCTAGCAAAACCAACAAGGGTGTGGAGGGGGCTGGGTTCAGAAAAGTAGAACTACTGCCACAAAACGAAAAGGACAGTATATGTTGTAGAAGGATTATTGAATGATTAGTTTCAAATACTTGTGCAGAGAAAACAGGATGATTGAGAAGTCACAGCCTTGACTGTTGAGGATCCTTGGGGTAAGGGATGAAACAGTGGATTGAAGGTCTCTTTGTCAGTCTGATGGTCTCTCTCTCTCTCTGCCTTTCAAAAAAATAAAAATGGAAAAAATTAGCTGTATTCGTTAGATGGATGAATTAAAAGAACAGCAAAAAAGAGAATTTCCAGGACCAGCATTGTGGTGTAGGGGGTTAAACATCTACCTGTGTTGCCAGCATCCCATATGAGCACCATTTTGTGCCCTGGCTGTTCCACTTCTGATCCAGCTTCCTGCTAATGCATCTGAGAAAGCAATGGAAGATGGGTCAGGTACTTGGGTCTGTACTACCCACTTAGGAGACTCAGAACAAGCTCCTGGCTCCTGGCTTTGGCCTGGCCCAGCCCTAGCTGTTACAGCCATTTGGGGAGTGACTCAGCAGATGGAAGATCTCTCCCTCTCTCTCTTTAACTCTGACATTCAAGTAAATAAATTTGCATGGACGTTTTGTGGTGATCAGATTGCAATAGTTAAGCGTAAATGAATGATGAGAAGATGGAGGGTACTAGTTGAGGAGATGGTAATAACAGAAGTGGGAAAATTAGGATAGTGTGTGAAGGAAGTCACAGGGTAAATAATGGGCCTTTAAAATAATGTGTAGGTGAGGGAAGAACTGGACATGTTTTAATATAGAGAGAAGAGTGATTGAAGATGCCTCAAGAGAAGGGAGGGTTGGTAGAATGAGAGTTAAAAAATAGTATCAGAAAATGCGAGTATAAGGGGAGTAACTCATCCTCTGGGTGGCAAGAAGAGAGGATGTATGGCAATATAAAAATATTATTTAGGGAAGGAATGTGTGGCAAAGGTAAGGTTTGGAGGGAGCATGGAAGAGCTTACTTACGGTTCTGGAGAGGATAAGACAATTGTGGGTGGGGCTATGGATCTGAACAGGAAAGATTGGAAACAATTCTTCAGAATTCTTTCTTTGATCTATGGAATGGCAGTCACCTAATTGATACTTCTTGGTTCTGCAGTTATTTTCTAAAAATATTTCAAAGTGTGGCTAAGTCTTTTAAGAACCAAGCATCACTTATTTTTTAAAAAAGTTATAAAATCATGTCAAGTGCTAAAAATGCTCATCAATAGTCACTTTGACAAAGCTTAATTAATTTTATTTCATTATATTTTCTCAACTCTAAGGTAATAAAACTTTAAATCTAGAAAAGATGAATAAGTGTTTTCATGACAATAATTCAAATGTGTAAATTACTGTTTTCTAGACATACACCTTACAAATGTCAGTATCACATTTGTAGCCTTGTGGCTTTAATTTAATCAGATTTTGCTATATAGTTTGCATTTGCAAATATTTTTCCTTTTGTGCTTGAATTTTCTTGCCATGTATTTTGTCAGAAGAGGACTCATTAGGTACCTATATGGGGATAACTAGATTGGATCTAAGCTAAAAGCTTCAACTTGATTTGATCAATTTTCCTTTTAATTTGGGGATTCCTGTGCTTAGAAGCCATTGAGCCAGTTTCAGCAATAAAACTCTATTGTAGCTAAGAATTGAGCAATCATTTAGTTCCCATTTCCATTACCAAATTATATAGGCTTCTGGATATACACTCTCATCCCACCCTGACTAGCACTATCTTGTAACCAGCAAGAGTGTGCATGCCTGGGGAAGGGAAAGTATCCTAGGATAAAGATGTTTCTGTTAGAAGTTGTTTAGAATTTTCAAGGTTATACTACTTCAGCAACTGTAGTAATCACATAAGACATGCTATATGTTTCTGTTTGTGGCATTGAAGCCTTCTCAGAAAGTATAATAAAAAGACAAATTGCTTTAACATCTATATTTCTTCCTCAGGATGCCTTTCCCTTTGTTTCAGTAGAGCAATTTTTGTGAGTCCTGCAATTTCAGCTCTGAATCAAAATTAATACTTGGTGTTTCCTTCAGTTATGGCATAGCCTGTAGCTTTTGTCTTGGCAAATTTATACAAAACATGATTCCTTTTTCCTTGCAGTTTCTGATGATTGTTTTCCTTGTATTCTGCTCTTGGGCAGTAAAAGGATTTTAAGAAATTCCAGTGTGTGGTATAAAATACAAATTTTGAGGTAGGCATTTAGCCTAGTGATAGTCTATTTCCCACAACAGAGTAACTGGGTTCAATTCCCAACTCTGTCTCTTGACCCAACCTTCCTATTAACATAGGCCCTAAGAGGTAGCAGTTAATGATTCAAGTAGTTGGATTCCTACTATCCAAATGAGAGACTCGAACTGGGCTCTCAACTCCTAGTTTCAGTCTGGCTGTTGTGGATATTTGGGGAGGGACACAGCGTTTTAAATAAAAATTAAAAATAAATAAAATCTGAATTTCAGTTGCTGACAGTTTTAAAGTTTTTTTGCTTTTGGTTTATAAGGCAAGACATTTTGATTTTTGATTTTTGAGAATTCATTCATCATTTGATCAAGCTTATTTTTTATGGATTTAAAACTATTTTTAACATTATCCTTTGTGTCCAATAATTTTATGATGGACACTACTATTATAACCCTTTGAGCAAAAATACCCCAGGCTCAGATGCTGCCATGTTTTATACTTTAATGTAAAGATAGAAATTGTAACATTCAGGCAAGGATATATAAAATGTGCATGCTAATAATTATTTTCTGTCCTCAGTGAATTTTATGACTGATTAAGTTACCTTCTTCCCATTTAGTCAGTGGATAGCTTCGAATTAAGTTTGAAGCCCACTTTCAGGAACCTCATATGCCCATAGATATACATTTCCAGTCACTAATCTTCCTCCCAGTTTTATTGTTTTCTGTTTACCCTGTTTATTTAAACTATTGCTTTTCTATTCATATATATATATATATATTTAACCTCTAGTCTTTTGGAAGAGGAGGAGGGTGGTAAGTAAATACAGTCATGTGCTATATAACAATATTTTGCCCAATGATGGGCCACATATATGACATTTGTTCTCATAAGATTATATCTAGTCTAGTGACATTGTAGCTGCCTTAGTTTCTGTAAGTACACTCAATGTTGTTCACACAGTGATGAAATTGCACGAAGACATGTTTCTCAGTATACAATATCCCTGTCATTATGTGACATGTGACTATACATATAAATGGTACCTATAACATAGACTTCCTATAACCTCCTGTTTTCTTTTCTTATTAAAGATATATTTATTTGAAAGGTACAGAGAGATAGAAAGAGATCTTCTATTCACTGGTTCACACCCAAAATGGCTGCAATGGCCAGGGCTGGACAAGGCTGAAATCAGGAGCCTGGAACTCCATTCTGGTCTCTCACATGGGTGCAGGGACCGAAGGACCTGGGCCATCTTCCATTGCTTTCCTAGGCGCATTAACAGTGAGCTGGATTGGAAGTAGAGCAGCCGGGACCTGAATCAGTGCTCATATGGGATGCTGGTATCACAGGTAATGGCTTAATCCACTGTTCCACAACATTGACCCTAACCTCCCATTTTCTGCAGGACACTTTAGGAAATTTTCTATCTTCTTCTATGACTAGCACTTCTAAGAATATGTTTTCCTAGAAACCTTTCAAGAGAGTCTGTAATATCACCATAGGTTCCAAGTGCAAACATGTCTGTGGAGAAGCTACACTGTAAATACAAGTGTACTTCAAAAAGTTCTTGGAAAATAGAATTAAAAGATAAGCTTATTTTGGTGCAAAAATTTTGAAATCTATGCATAGTTTTCTTGAAAAATGCATTTTCCATGAACTTTTTGAAAGATTCTTGGACATAGGGAAGCTTTCCTGCCCCATTGAATTTGTTATTTTATTCCTGAAGGGTCAATAACCTCGGAAGGGGTCCTTTGAAACACAGTTACGGAAAGTGTTTGAACAAGTTAGAGTCACTCTATGTTGATGATCATTACTTCATACTGCTGCAGGTCTTGCAGTATTCAGAGATAACTTGGTGTCAACTCTTTGAAAAATGCTACAAATTCTGTCTTCCATTACTTCAAAGTATAGGTGCTCACCTGAAGTAAGGTAATGTAAGGTGATAGGATACTGCTAACAAATTTTAAAATTGGACTTTGAATGACAAACTCTCAAAAAAAAAGTGGTACTTCTTGATCAAGAAGCAACACCCGGCGGGCGCCCCAGCTTACTAGGCTAATCCTCCGCCTGTGGCGCCAGCACCTTGGGTTCTAGTCCCGGTTGGGGCTCTGGATTCTGTCCCGGGTTGCTCCTCTTCCAATCCAGCTCTCTGCTGTGGCCCGGGAGTGCAGTGGAGGATGGCCCAAGTGCTTGGGCCCTGCACCCGCATGGGAGACCAGGAGGAAGCACCTGGCTCCTGGCTTCGGATTGGTGCAGCGTGCTGGCCACAATGTGCTGGCTGTAGAGGTTGGGGGGTGAACCAACGGAAGGAAGACCTTTATCTCTGTCTCTCTCGCTCTCACGGTCTAACTCTGCCTGTCCAAAAAAAAAAAAAAAAAAAAAAAAGCAACACTCAATGACTTTGAATCAGAAAGCGCAGTGTTAATATTTGTCACCTGGGGCCAGTGCTGTGGAATAGCGGATAATGCCGCCGCCTACAGTGCCAGCATCCCATATCAGTGCAGATTCGAGCCCTGGCTGCTCCACTTCCCATCCAGCTCTCTGCTATGGCCTGGGAAAGCAGTAAAAGATGGCCCAAGTCCTTGGGCCCCTGCACCCACGTGGGAGACCTGGAAAAAGCTCCTGGCTCCTGGCTTCGGATTGGCGCAGCTCCAGCCATTGCTGCCAATTGGGGAGTGAACCAGCGAGTTGAAGACCGCCCCCCCTTTCTCTAACTCTGACTTTCAAGGAAATAAATAAATCTTTAAAAAAAAAATACTTGTCACCTTCCAGAGCCAGATTGGTGGTTGGTATTCATACGTCTGAAATCATCTGTAGGTTTTTTGGGGGGAAGGCTCCACCTGTGTTCTGTTGACTTTGTTGGTCAGAATGCTGCATATTTTGAGTAGGATGAATGTTGGTAACTGTATTTTTCATTTAGGAGACATTTAGCTATACTATTTCACCATATTAGCCATTAAAGATGTGAAATAGAATCCAGTCAAGTGTTTCATCAGATCCTCCATATACAAGGTGATTATCTGAGAAGTCATCAAGCAATATTGAGTCCAGTTTTGTAACTTGGGGTTGTGAACACTGAGAGCTGTTGATTAAGATTTTGATACTCACATCTTTAGAACAAGGGTGAAAGTGTGTATCTTTACTACCTTGGCTAATTTATCAAATATATTTATCTCAGGTGAAGGTAGCAAGGTGAGAGGTACTAAAATGGAATCTATAAATGATCAGGAGCATTGTGTGAACCTGCTTAGCACTAAAAACATCTATTCCAAGATCAAATAGAATCCCTTGGCACACTTCACTTTATTCAGCATGCAAAGAAAAGACACTAACTTAGCACAAGAGTGGCATACCTCCCCTTCATTATATAAAAAATTAACTAGATTGCAGAAAGAGAAAAAGTTAGTGGCCCCTGAAGGGCACAAGCTTAAACTTTCCATTTAACCAGCAGTCTAGATCTGAGCTGTTCTTAAGGTCCAGTCAAGGAGTAGGCTGATGAGGCAACAAGTGGTTTACCTGACCTAGATTGGTGAAGAGTAAGTGCTGGGTGTCAGCAAAGTCTGAGCTTTGTGCTGCAGACATGGTGAGCCATTTGTAGTCTATCCTATTTCAGGCCATGCTTCTGACCTCTCTTGTTCTTGACCTTCAAATAAGAATCTTACTTTGGGCCGGCTCCGCGGCTCACTAGGCTAATCCTCTGCCTTGCAGTGCCGGCACACCGAGTTCTAGTCCCGGTCGGGGCGCCAGATTCTGTCCTGGTTGCCCCTCTTCCAGGCCAGCTCTCCGCTGTGGCCAGGGAGTGCAGTGGAGGATGGCCCAAGTGCTTGGGCCCTGCACCCCATGGGAGACCAGGAGAAGCACCTGGCTCCTGCCATTGGATCAGCGCGGTGCGCAGGCCACAGAGCGCCAGCCGCGGCAGCCATTGGAAGGTGAACCAATGGCAAAAGGAAGACCTTTCTCTCTGTCTCTCTCTCTCACTGTCCACTCTGCCTGTCAAAAAAAAAAAAAAGAAGAATCTTACTTTGAATTCCTGTATCCCTGACACCTCCATCTCTGGAAAACCATAAATCTACAACTTAATTCCCATTTAAAAAAATCAATGCATGATGCAATAATCTCTCTCTCTCTTTCTCTCTCTCTCTCTCAAACACACACACACACACACACACATATGTCCCCTTTTTTTTCAGTGAAGCTTTCACTTCTTCACTTGATTGTTGACCTCTTCCAAATTTATATAAACCCAGTTAATCAGAATGAAGGGTCTGGGCCCTAAACACTGCATTAAAGTGTTTAAAGTCAAAAACCAAAAAAAGAAGAAAACAAAACATATAATTTTATTGTACCATCATATTCTGTTCCTAATAGAATTCTGCTCAGGACATTTTTAAAAAAGAACACAGTGAGTACTAACAGTCAAAGGTGACTTTGCAAAACTTGTAAGGCTGTAACATATACATCAAGTGAATATTAACCCTGGCTTTAACATTTCTACCAGATAAGTCCTAAAGCATTTTACAAACATAAAGCGGTTTATTCATTCAACAAATACTTAAAGCAAAGTTGCCATGCTCCACACATTGCGCAAAGAACTGGTTATATAAACACCTATGCCTGGGACCGTTGCTGTGGTATAGCAAGTAAAGTCACCACCTGTGACACCAGGATCCCATATGGGCATCGGTTTGAATCTTTTATTTATTTATTTATTTGAAAGGCACTCTATCGTCTTTTAAAAAAGATTTTATTTATTTATCTGAGAGGTAGGGTTACAGAAAGAGAGAGGGAGAGACAGAGAGAAGTCTTCCATCTGCTGGTTCACTCCCCAAATGGTGCAATGGATGGAGCTGAGCCAATCCAAAACCAAGAGCCAGGAGTTTCCTCCAGGTCTCCCATGTAGGTGTAGGGGCCCAAGCACTTGGGCCATCTTTTACTGCTTTCCCAGGCCATAGCAGAGAGCTGGATTGAATGAGGAGTATCCAGGAATAGAATGGGTGCCCATATTGGATTCTGGTGCTGCTGGTGAAGGCTTTGCTCACTATGCAACAGCGCTGGCCCCTGCTGCACTTCTGATTCCATTCCCTGCTAATGGCCTGGAAAAGTAGCAGAACATGGCCCAAGTTGTTGGGCCCCTGTACCCACGTGGGAGACCTGGAAGAAGCTTCTGGGTCTTGATTTCAGATCGGCCCAGCTCCGGGAGTTGTGGCCATTTAGGGAGTGAATCAGTGGATAGAAGATATCACTCTCTGTCTCTGTCTCTGGTCTCTCTCTCTCTCTGTCTCTCTCTCTGTAACTCTGCCTTTCAAATAAATAAATAAATAAATAAATCTTTTTAAAAAATATGACTTAGAATAATTTAAAATATAGCCCTAGAAATATATAAGGTTTAGAAGCTATTTTCAATTTCCTCTCTCTCTCTTTAAAGATTTGGTTATTTCGAAAGGCGGAGTTACAGAGGCAGAGAGATAAAGGGTTCTTCCATCCACCAGTTCCTTCCCCAGATGGCCACAATGGCCGGAGCTGCACCAATCCGAAGCCAGGAACCAGAAGCTTCTTCTGGGTCTCCCATGCAGGTGCAGGAGCCCAAGGACTTGGGCCATCTTTTACTGCTTTCTCAGGCCATAGCAGAGAGCTGAATTGGAAGTGGGGCAGCCAGGACATTAACTGGAGCCTATATGGGATGCTGGCACTGCAGGCAGCGGCTTTACCAGCTATGCCATAGCACCAGCCTTTCAATTTCCTCCTAAATCTAGAAAGAGAAAAACTTTGAACTGATAGGAAACTCAAATCCTAATGATTTGAACAATCCAAAAGTGATAAACAGAGTAGGCAATTGGTGCATCTGTTAAGACACTGCTTGGGGGGCAGGCACTGTGGCGTGGTGGACAAAGCTGCCGCCTGCAGTGTTGGCATCCCATATGGGCACCGGTTCGAGTCCTGGCTGCCCCACTTCCAATTCAGCTCTCTGCTATGCCATGGGAGAGCAGTGGAGGATGGTCCAAGTCCTTGGGCCCCTGCACCTGTGTGAGAGACCCAGAGGAAGCTCCTGGCTCCCAGCTTCAGATAAGAGAAGCTCCAGCTGTTGCAGCCAATTGGGTAGTGAACTGTCAGACGGAAGACCTCTCTCCTTCTCTGTGTAACTCTGCCTTTCAACTAAATAATAAATCTTTTTTTTTTAAAAAAGACCCTGCTTAGGAGGCCTACATTCCATATTTGTGTGCCTGCTTAGAGTCTCAGCTATTGTGCTTTATTTCAGCTTCTGTATAGTGTAGACTCTGTGAGGTAGCAGATGATGGCTTTGATGCTTGTGTTCCTGCTACCCCATTTGGAAGACCCAGATTGGATTTAGGGCTCCTGGTTTTGATTTGACCTGGTTGTTGTGGGCACTTGGGGAGTGAGCCAGTGGCTGAAGAACCTCTCTCTCTCTGTCCCTGAAAGCAAAAATAAAATATCATTTTTAAAATGATGATAAGCATTGGTTTTTCCTTTGTACAAGATAAGTAGGAGAAGAGTTTAGGATTTTTCTGTCCATTCTGGAGCTCCAATGAGCTGAACAGGAAGAATTGAGCCAAGAAAGGATAGAAAGTAATACCTACATCACCATGAGGAAGAGAATTTTTAACATCACTCTGGATTTTTAATTTTTCTTAAGGAGCGTTTCTTTCAAACAGCACTATCATTAATTTATCCCAATGCCTTACTCGTTGGTGAGCAATTGAAACTACAGGCATAGATGAGGTAGAAAGCAGAAAAGATATTCAAGGTGAACCCTGAGGAGAGTTTGCATGCCTAATGATCAAGAATTATCCAGAAATCTTGTGTGTAGGGGAGATTGGCTCCCACCAGGCTGAAGTCAATTATCCAGATGTTGTGGCTGGACTGAATGATGTGGGAGGGTTTGTTTTGCAGGAAATGAGCTTAATGAATTTTTTTTCAACATGTGGTACATTGAGTGCATATTCCTCTTAGGATTTTATTTTTACAACAAAACCAAAAATAAGTATGAGTCTATGCTTTATCCTGCAAATTAGCATTTACTTTGGATGTGCTCTGAATAAGTAAAACATGAACTAAAATATTATTTGCAAGGAAACTCCTGTGAAAGAACCCCCTCTAAGACCATTCCTGGTTGCCATAGGGCTTTGAATATATAATCTGAGATTTTTCTGGGTATCATTTTATATTTAAGCCAACTAAAAATCTCAATTTAAAGTGGAAGGTTAAAAAATAGAAAACCACTAATAAATGATGCTGGCTACATAAGTGAGTATGTAAATGGGTTGAGGGGATGCAGAAGTACACGGAAGTAGGTTGGGATGGTGTACCTTTGTTATATATTTTTTGAAGACTGAGAACACTGGAGAGCTGCTATATTCAATAGAATGTTCTGGGATGGGTATTTGATGCAACAGTTAAGACCCTGCTTGGGGCACCTGCAACCCATATAAGAGTGCCTGGGTTCAGCTTCTGATTCTAGCTTCCTTATAATATGCAACATGCAAGGCAGCAGGTTACGACTCAAGTGCTTGGGTCCCTGCCACCCATGTAAGAGAACTGGGTTGAGTTCCAGGTTCCTGGCTTTGGTCTGGCCTAGCCCTGGATGATGTGGGAATCTGGGGATTGAATAAGTGTGGTTGGAATATTTCTCTCTCTCTCTCTCTCTCTCTCTCTCTCTCTCTCTCGTTCTCTTTCTCAGTGTGTGTGTGTGTGTCCCTCTCAAATTAATTAATTAATTTGAAAAGTGGAATATTCCACATAGACATCTACATCTGTGAGAATTTCACACATTTTATGAAATGAGACATCATTTGTTTATTGAAGGCAGAAGCATTTTTGGTCATCATTTTCCCTTATAATAAAATTCTCACCCTTTGTAGTTTCCACAGTGATGGAGAAAAATATATGAATTATGCTGTCTGTTTTCTCTTATGGGTAGACACCATGTTTTCTAGCATTAATCCCACTGAAGGTTTGGACAGAGCAGAGGAGATGGTATAAACAATGCTGGTGAATGCAGAAGGAAGATAACTTCATAATTGTTTCGGCCCCTTTACTTGTCTTGATAATGTATTCAAAGCTTATCCACTGGTACTTGTCATACATCGAGTTGTAGCAGTGGTTTCATAATTCAACTACTAAATTACTTTGCCACCACAGTCTCCTCTATCATGGGTAAACTGCCTCCTTAAAGGTAGAAAGATTGTTTTAGATTGTTATTATTCATTCTTTAATTTTTTTAGACTTTGAAAAAAATTTAAGGTATACAGATTTCATGTATTTCATATATTCAGATTTAGGAGCATAGTTATACTTCCCAACCTATCCTCCAGCCCACCTACACCACCCTCCCTCCTCCTTCATTTTTTATTCTTTCCTTTACATTTACCATGATTTATTTTAAACTTATTTTATACTAATACATTCAACCTATACTAAGTAAAGAATTCAACAAATAGTAAGAGGGGAAAAAAACATTGTTTCTCAACAGTTCTCACTCATATTTAACATGGATCACTTTTCAGTTAAATTTAATTTTTATTTTTGACAGTGAGAGAGAGAGACAGAGAGAAAGGTCTTCCTTTTGCCATTGGTTCACCCTCCAATGGTCGCCGCCAGCCGCATCCAATGGCAGGAGCCAGGTGCTTCTCCTGGTCTCCCATGGGGTGCAGGGCCCAAGTTCTTGGGCCATCCTCCACTGCACTCCCGGGCCACAGCAGAGAGCTGGCCTTGAAGAGGGGCAACCGGGACAGAATCCGGTGCCCCGACCAGGGCTAGAACCCGGTGTGCCAGCGCCACAAGGTGGAGGATTAGCCTATTGAGCCACGGTGCCGGCTGACTTTTCAGTTAAATTTAAACACCTAAGAATAATTGTGTGTTAATTAAAGAGTTCACGCAATAGTATTAAGTGGAACAAAAAGAAATACTAAAAGGGATAAAGTATTAAGTTGTTCATCAACAGTCAGGGCAAGGGCTGATCGAGTCACTGTTTCTCATAATGTCCATTTCACTTCAACAGGTTTCCTTTTTGGTGCTCGGTTAGTTGTCACCGATCAGGGAAAATATATGACATTTGTCCCTTTGGGACTGGCTTAATTCACTCAGCATGATGTTTTCCATATTCCTCCATTTTGTTGCAAATGACCAGATTTCATTTTTTTGACTGCTGTATAGTATTCTATAGAGTACATGTCCCATAACTTCTTTATCCAGTTTACTGTTGATGGGCATTTAGGTTGATTTCAGGTCTTAGCTATTGTGAATTGAGCTGCAATAAACATTAATGTGCAGACAGCTTTTTTATTTGCCAATTTCATTTCCTTTGGGTAAGTGCCAAGGAGTGGTATAGCTGGGTTGTATGGTAGGGTTATATTCAGGTTTCTGAGGAATCTCCAAACTGACTTCCATAGTGGCTTTACCAGTTTGCATTCCCACCAACAGTGGATTAGTGTCCCTTTTCCCCACATCCTGGCCAGCATCTGTTGTTGGTAGATTTCTGTATGTAAGGCATTCTAAGCAGGATGAGGTGAAACCTCATTGTGGTTTTGATTTGCATTTTTTCTGATGGCTAGTGATCCTGAACATGTTTTCATGTGCCTGTTGGTGATTTGGATTTTCACTTTTGAAAAATATCTATTAAGCCGGTGCCGGGGCTCAATAGGCTAATCCTCCACCTAGTGGCACTGGCACACCGGGTTCTACTCCTGGTCGGGGTGCCGGATTCTGTCCCATTTGCTCCTCTTCCAGGCCAGCTCTCTGCTGTGGCCTGGGAGTGCAGTGGAGGATGCCCCAAGTCCTTGGGCCCTGCACCCCATGGGAGACCAGGGTAAGCACCTGGCTCCTGCCTTCAGATCAGCACGGTGCACCAGCTGCAGCACGCCAGCCACAGCACACCAGCCGCAGTTTGCCGGCCGCGGCGGCCATTGGAGGCTGAACCAACGGCAAAGGCAGACCTTTCTCTCTCTCTTTCTCACTGTCCACTCTGCCTGTCAAAAAAAAATGAAAAATATCTATTTAGGTCCTTGGCCCATCTCTTAAGTGGGTTGTTTGTTTTGTTGTTATGGAACTTCTTGATCTCTCTGTAGATTGTTATTAACCCTATATCTGTTGTATAGTTTGCAAATATTTTTTTCCCATTCTGTCAGTTCCTCTTCACTTTCCTGACTGTTTCTTTTGCCGTACAGAAACTTCTCAATTTGATGTAATCCCAAATTTTAATTTTGGCTTTGACTGCCTGTGCCTCTGGAGTCTTTTCCAAGAAATCTTTGCCTGTGCCTATATCTTGCAGAGTTTTTCTGATGTTCTCTAATAATTTGATGGTGTCTGGTCATAGATTTAAGTCTTTAATCCATGTTGTGTGGATTTTTGTGTAAGGTGTAAGCTAGGGGTCTTGCTTCATGCTTCTGTACATGGAAATCCAGTTTTCCAAACAAAATTTGTTGAAGAGGCTGTCCTTGCTCCTGGAATTGGTTTTAGATCCCTGATCAAATGTAAGTTGGCTGTAGATGTTTGGATTGATGTCTAGAGTTTCTATTCTGTTCCATTGGTCTTTCCATCTGTTTATGTACCAGTACCATGCTGTTTTGATTACAACTACCCTGTAGTATGTCCTGAAATCTGGTATTGTGATGCCTCCGGCTTTGTTTTTGTTGTACAAGATTGCTTTAGCTATTCAAGGTCTTCTGTGCCTCCATATGAATTTCAGAATCATTTTTTCCAGATTCGAGAAGAATGTCTTTAGTATGTTTGCTGGTATTGCATTGAATCTATAAATTGCTTCCAATCCATGAGCATGGAAGATTTTTCCATTTTTTGGTATCCTCTTCTATTTCTTTCTTTAAGGTTTTGTAATTCTCATCGTAAAAATCTTTGACGTCCTTGGTTAAGTTTATTCCAATGTATTTGATTGTTTTTGTAGCTATTGTGAAATGGGATTAATCTTAGAAGTTATTCCTCAGCCATGGCATTTCCTGTGTGTACAAATGCTGTTGATTTTTGTGCATGGATATTATATTCTGCTACTTTGCCAAACTCTTCTATGAGTTCCAATAGTCTCTTAGTAGAGTTCTTTGGATCCCCTCAATAAAGAATCATATCATCTGCAAAGAGGGATAGTTTGAGTTCTTCCTTCCCAATTTGTATCCCTTTAATTTCTTTTTCTTGCCTAATGGCTCTCGCGAAAACTTCCAGTACTATACTGAATACCAATGGTGAGAATGGGCATCCCTGTCTGGTACCAGATCTCAGTGGAAATGCTTCCAACTTTTCCCCAACAATAGAATGCTGGCCATGGGTTTTTCATAAATTGCTTTGATTGTATTCAGGAATGTTCCTTCTACACCCCATTTGCTTAGAGTTTTCATCATGAAAGGGTGTTGTATTTTATCAAATGCTTTCTCTGTGTCTATTGAGATAATCATATTGTTTTTCTTCTGCAGTTTGTTATTGTGGTGTATCACATTGATTGATTTGTGAACGTTGAACTATCCCTGCATACCAGGGATAAATCCCACTTGGTCTGGGTGGATGATCTTTCTAATGTGTTGTTGCATTCTATTGGCCAGAATTTCATTGAGGATTTTTGAGTCTATGTTCATCAGGGAAATTGGTCTGTAATTCTTTTTCAATGCTGCCTCTTTTTCAGGTTTAGGAATTAAGATGATGCTGTCTTCATAGAAAGAATTTGGGAGGACTCCCTCTTTTTCGATTGTTCTGAATAGTTTGAGAAGAATTGGAGTCAGTTCTTCTTTAAATGTCTGGTAGAATTCAGCAGTGAATCCATCTGGTCCTGGGCTTTTCTTTCTTGGGAGGGCCTTTATTAGTGATTCAAAAATTTCTGTCTCAATTATGGGTCTGTTTAGGTTTTATATGTCTTCTTGGTTCAATTTAGGTAGGTTGCATGTGCCCAGGAATCTATCCATTTCTGATCGATTTCCCTGTATGCTGGCATAGAACTCTTTGTAGTAATTTATGATGACTCTCTTTATTTCTGTATTGTCTGTTTTTATATTCCCTTTTTCATCTCTGATTTATTGATTTGTGTCTTTTCTTTTTTTAGTTAGCTGGGCCAATGGGGTGTCAATTTTGTTTATTTTTCAAAAAGAACAGCTCTTCATTTTGCTGATCTTTTGTAATATTTTTTTTTGGATTCAATTCTGTTGATTTCTTCTATAATTTTAATTATTTCTCTTGTCCTACTAGTTTTGGGTCTGCTTTGCTGCAGTTTTTCTAGATCCTTGATATGCATTGATAGTTCGTTTATTTGGTGACTTTCCAATTTATTGATTTAGGCACCTATTGCTATAAACTTTCCTCTTAACACTGCTTTTGCTGTATCCCATAAGATTTGATATGTTGTATTGTAATGCTCATTTACTTCCAGAAAGTTTTTGATTTCTCTTTTGATTTCTTCTATGACCCAGTGTTCATTCAGGAGCATGTTGTTCAGTCTCCATGTGTTTGTATATGCTCTAGGTATTCCTGAGTTGTTAATTTCCAGCTTCATTCCATGGTGGTCTTTAGAAGATGCATGGTATCATTTGAATTCTTTTCAATTTTCTGAGACTTGCTTTATGGGCTTGTATGTGGTCAATCCTAGAGTTGGTTCCATGTACTGCTGAGAAGAATGTAAATTCTTTAAATTTAGGATGAAAAGTTCTGTAGATATCTGTTAGATCCATTTGGTCTATAGTGTCAATTAAATCTGCTGTTTCCTTGTTGATCTTCTGTTTGGTTGATCTGTCTATTGCTGAAAGCGAAGTATTGAAGTCCCCCAATACTATTGTACTGCAATCTAAGTCTCCCTTTAAGTTCCTTAACATATCTTTTAAATAAACTGGTGCCCTGCAATTAGGTGCATATACATTGATAATAGTTACATCTTCCTGTTGAATTGATCCCGTAATCATTATATAGTGCCCCTCTTTGTCTCTCTTAACAGTTTTTGTGTTAAAGTTTATTTTGTCTGCTATTAAGATGGCTATGCCAGCTCTTTTTTGGTTTATGTTGGCATGGAATATCTTTTTCCAACCTTTCACTTTCAGTCTGCATGCGCCTTTGTTGGAAAGATGTGTTTCTTGTAAGCAGCAAATAGTTGGGTTTTGTTTTTTAATCCATTCAGCTAGTCTGTGTCTTTTAACCGGAGAGTTGAGGCCATTTCCATTCAATGTGACTATTGATAAGTAGTGACTTTGCCCTGCCATTTTTCCAAAGTTATTTTTAATATATGCTTTGAACATCCTGTGATCTTTTATTGGGAGATTTTCTTCCTTTTCTTTCTTTCATATTGATGGCAGTGTTTCTGTGTTTCTGTGTGTAACACATCTTTAAACAATCTTTTGCAGGGCCGGACAAATGGTGACAAATCCTTTCAATTTCGGTTTTCTGTGAAATGTCTGTATTTCACCTTCATTCACAAATGAGAGCTTTGCAGAATATAATATTTTGGGATGGCAGTTTTTTTCTCTTAGTACTTGGGCTATATATTGCCTTTCCCTTCTAGCCTGTAGTTTCTGATGAGAAGTCTGCCGGGAGTCTAATTGGAGATCCTCTTAAAGTAATCTGACGTTTCTCTCTTGCACATTTTAGAATCTTTTCTTTGTGTTTCACTGTGGTGAGTTTGATTACAATGTGTTGTGGTGAGGATCTCTTTTGTTCATGTTTATTAGGGGTTCTGTGTGCTTCCCATCCTTGGATGTCTGTTTCCTTCTCCAAACTTGGGAAGTTTTCTGCAAATATCTCACTAAAAAGGCCCTCTAATCCTTTCTCTCTCTCTCTCCATGCCTTCAGGAACTCCTAGAACCCGAATGTTGTTTTTTTTTTTTTTTTAATAGTATCCTGTGGATTCCCAACAATTTTTTTTTATTTTATTTTTTTTAACTTTTATTTAATGAATATAAATTTCCAAAGTACAGAATATGGATTATAATGGCTTCCCCCCCATAACGTCCCTCCAACCTGCAACCCTCCCCTTATCCACTCCCTCTCCCCTTCCATTCACATCAAGATTCATTTTCAATTATCTTTATATACAGAAGATCAGTTTAGCACACATTAAGTAAAGATTTCAACAGTTTGCTCCCACACAGAAACATAAAGTGTAAAATACTGTTTGAGTACTAGTTATAGCATTAAATCTCAATGTACAGCACACTAAGGACAGAGATCCTACATGAGGAGTAAGTGCACAGTGACTCCTGTTGTTGACATAACAAATTGACACTCTTGTTTATGGCATCAGTAATCACCCTAGGCTCTTGTCATGAGCTGCCAAGGCTATGGGAGCCCCCTGAGTTCACTGACTCTGATCATTTTTAGACAAGGCCATGGTCAAAGTGGAAGTTCTCTCCTCCCTTCAGAGAAAGGTACCTCCTTCTTTGATGACCCATTCTTTCCACTGGGATCTCACTCGTGGAGATCTTTCATTTAGTTTTTTTTTTTTTTTCCCCAGAGTGTCTTGGCTTTCCATGCCTGAAATACTCTCATGGGCTTTTCAGCCGGATCCGCATGCCTTAAGGGCTGATTATGAGGCCAGAGTGCTGTTTAGGACATCTGCCATTCTATGGGTCTGCTGTGTATCTCACTTCCCATGTTGGATCATTCTCTCCCTTTTTGATTTTATCAGCTAGTATTTGCAGACACTATTCTTGTTTATGTGATCCCTTTGGTTCTTAGTCCTATCATTATGATCAATTGTGAACCGAAATTGATCACTGGGACTAGTGAGATGGCATTGGTACATGCCACCTGGATGGGATTGAATTCGAATCCCCTGGTATGTTTCTTACTCTACTGTTTGAGGTAAGTCAGCTTGAGCATGTCCTGAATTGCACATCTCTTCCCTCTCTTATTCCCACTCTTATAGTTAACAGTGATCACTTTTCAGTTAAGTTTCAGCACTTAAGAATAATTGTGTATTGATTACAGTATTCAACCAAAAGTATTAAGTAGAACAAACAAAAAAAATACTAAGAGGGATAACATATTAAGCTGCTCATCAACAATCAGGGTGAGGGCTGATCAAGTCACCGTTTCTCATAGTATTCATTTCACTTTAATAGGTTTCCTTTTTGGTGCTCAGTTAGTTGTCACCTATCAAGGAGAACAAGTGGTATTTGTCCCTTTGGGATTGGCTTATTTCAGTGAAACAATATTTTTTAGATTTCTAATTTCCTCTTCTTTTCTTTGGTTTGACTGTATACTTTCCTGTGCTCTATATTCTAAGTCCGATATTCTCTCTTCTGCTTCACTGATTCTGTTTTATGGCCCTCAAATGTGTTTTTCATTGTAATATTGAATTCTTCATTTCATTTTGTTTTCTCTTCAATATCACAATTTCATGTTCTACTAAATACCTCATTTCATTTTGATTCCTCCTTAAGATTTCATTTTCGTGAGATTGTCTGTCCTGTCCTGTATGGATTTCTGTAGTTCATGCATTTGCTTTTGATAACTTCTAAATGTTCTTATCATAAATATTTTGAAATCCGTATCTTTCATTTCTTCTATCTCATCATCTTCATAATCTTGTATTGGAGTGTCATGTTCATTTGGGAGCATCATGATGTCTTCCTTGTTCTTGTTTCCTCAGTGTTTACATTTGTTGTTTGGTATTGTGGAGATATTCTTTCTTTCTTCTTTTGTTTTTCACTGTGGTGGCTTTTCTGATTATACTATGACTCTAGATTAAGTGGACTGCCTGTTTTTGTTGAATCTCTAGAGGCTTGTGGTGGGTGTGGCCAGAGGGCCCTGTTCAGTTCTTCAGGGTTAAGGGTGTGCCAAAGGTGACACACCCAGTTTTGGCTTGGTAAATCAATCTCTCTCTCTCTCTCACTCTCGCTCTCGCTCTCGCTCTCTCTCCCTCTCTTTATTTTATTCAGAAGAGAATTAATTCTGCTCAGCCGAGCTCTTCTCTTTGATGGCAATCAGTGCCTGAGCACTAGCCCCAGTGGGTACAATATTTGTCTGTTCTGTCCCAGGGACCACACAAAGGATCTGTGCAGTCCTCAGTGTAAGCTCAAATTCCCCTGCAATGTCTCTCACCACATAGCCAAAGCCACTCAAATTTGTGGCGTCTCCCACCGAGACTATTCATGTCTCAGCCACACCATGAGTTCTCCAACACACTCTCAGTTTTTTTTTTTTCACAGTCCCAGTTCATAAGCTCCGCACATTCACTAGGTCTTAGTCTCCTGTTATTTCTCCTCACCAGTCAGGTTTTTCTGCTTGGCTGAGGGCAGGTGTAGCTCTGAGCTGGTGCAGCTGTTATGTATGTTGAAAATGGTGCTTGCTCTATTGTCTTGCTTTCCTTTGTAAGGTGAGTGGAGGGAGAGATTCATGTCCATACTGGTCCCCTTTAATTTTTTTTCTCTCCTCTAGTTAGGCTGGTGTACTTTCCCCAACGGGGCTTCAAGCCTTGTTTGCTCTAGGCTCTTCCTGCCGCTTTTCTGCTAGTGTCTCGGGCTACTGAGGTTTTGCCTCACCTCCCTTTCCAGCGCTGGTGTATTGACTCGGCAGCTGGGGTCCCGAGCCGTGGGCACCCATGCCCTCCATGTAGGTCCACCATGTTCCACTAATTCCAGAAGAATTTCCACTGCAGTTTTTTCCCTATATCTTCTCTGAGACTGCAGTATCTCCACTTTTATTAAACTATCTTTTCCCGGACTATCAGTGAGCTCCCTCCCTATTCTGCCATCTTGGAGCCCTCTCCTCAGGGACTGGCTTATTCCACTAAGTATAATGGTTTCCAGTAGCATCCATTTTGTTGCAAAAGATAGGACTTCATTCTTTTTATGGCTAGGCAGTATTCCTCTCTCTCTTTCTCTCCTTCTTTCTCTCTCTCTCTCACACACACACACACACACACAATTTCTTTTTTTTTTTTGAAGATGTATTTATTTATTTGACAGACAGAGTTACATAGAGAAGGAGAGGCAGAGAGAGAGAGAGAGAGAGAGAGAGAGAGAGGTCATCCATCTGATGGTTCACTCCCCAGTTGGTTGCAATGGCTGGAGTTGTGCCTATCCAAAGCCAGGTGCCCCGAGCTTCTTCCAGGTCTCCCACGCAGGTACAGGGGCCCAAAGACTTTGGCCATCTTCCACTGCTTTCCCAGGCCACAGCAGAGAGCTGGATCAGAAGTGGAGGAGCCAGGACTCGAACTGCCACCCACATGGGATGCTGGCTCTTCAGGCCAGGGCATTAACCTGTTGCCCCACAGCACTAGCCCCCAAAATTTCTTCATCCAGTCTTTAGCTGATAGACATCTGGATTGATTCCATATCTTAGCTATTGTGAATTGAGCTGCAATCAACATGGAGTACAGAGAACTCTTTCATATGCTAATTTCATTTCCTTTGTGTTAGTTCCAAGAAGTGGGACTGCTGGGTCATATAGTATATCTATTCTCAACTTTCTGAGGTATCTCCATACTGTCTTCTACAATGGCTATACTGATTTACATTCTCACCAACAGTGAATTAGTGTACCTTTTTCCTCACATCCTTGCCAGAATTTATTTTTTGTTGATTTCTGTATGAAAGCTTTTCTAATTGGGGTGAGGTGGAACCTCTTTGTAGGTTTGATTTGCATTTCCTTGATGGTTAGTGATCCTGAGCATTTTTTCAAGTGTCTATTGGCCATTTGAATTTCCTCTTTTGAAAAATACCTGTTCAAGTTTTTTGCTCTCTTTCTCTTTTTAAGATTTATCTTTTTATTAGAAAGGCAGTGTGACAAGAGATACTCCATTCACTGGTTCACTTCTCCAATTGCTGCAATAGCCAGTGCTGGACCAGGCTGAAGCCAGTAGCTTCATCTAGGTCTCCAATGTGGGTGGCAAGATCCCAAGTCATTGAACCATCTTCTGCTGCTTTCTAAGGCACATTAAAAGGGAGCTGGATTGGAAGTGGAGTATCTGGGGTTCCAGCTGGCATACTAATATAGAATGCAGGCACCCAAGCAGTAGGTTAATCAATTGTGCCATGATGTCATTCTTAAACTAGGAATGTTCTAAGCAATTGTGATAATCATGAATCTCTGTGCTGAGGTTATGGATAGAAAAATCTTTTCAGACATTTCATTAAGAATAGGGAAATACCGACCAGCATTACAGTGTAAACAGTAAAGCTGTTGCCCATTACACTGGCATTCTGTATGGGTGCTGGTTTGAGTCCTCGCTGCTGCACTTCTGATTCATTTCCCTGTTAATGGCCTAGGAAAACAGTGGAAAATGGTCCTGACACTCAAGTGGGAGACCTAGATGAAGCTCCTGGCCCTGGCTTCAGTCTGGCCCATCCCCAGCCATTACAGTCATCTGAGGAGTGAGATAAGAGCAGATGAAAAAGCTCTCTCTATCCCTCTCTGTCTGTGCCTCTCCCTCTCTCTAAATGTGAGTTTCAAATAATCCAATACATCTTTAAAAATAGAATATGGAAATAAAATATTTTGCTTTTAAAAACATATAAATATATTTGTTTTACTTTATGCATTATGCTCAATGTCTCAATTCAAAAATAGTATATCTAAATATCATTTATTTGTAAAACATGACTGTTCTAGAAAATATAGAATGTTATAACCTTTAGGCTCTTTCCAGTTCATATCATGTCTACACAAAACTCAGTTTAATTAACAAATTATATTCTTTGGTTTCAGATTCATCTATAGCCTCAAACTGTTGTATTGTCCAGGAATTATCATTGCCATGTTTATAGGTTGTGGCACCCACAAAATCCTTGTGATGGCTACATCACAAGTGAGAGCCTAGCTATCAAGCTCTGCTTTGCTTTTTGAGCAAGTATCTAGCTGTAACTTCTTTGGAACTTAAGTTTTATGCATGGGAAATCAAAGTGGCTCAACTTTCTGGATTGTGAATCTTCAGGGAAAAGGTCCAAGTTAATTTAATCATGTTTTGAGCCTCCACTAAGTGTTCAGTACTACGCCACATACTAAATCTGGAAGGGGAGATAAATGAAATAGAATTTTACCCTGTTTATTTAGAGCTCAGATTTTTGGCACCTGTAAATGTCTAAAATTCTTGCAAATTGAAGTACATAAAGAAGCCTCCAAGTGCAATCATTCTTTTCCCCCAAATAACTAAGATGCAATATTTTTGGCTAATTTTCCAATGAAGGAGTATTCCGTTTGACCCATAACTACAAAAATCAAACCCAAATAGTGCCAATGTATTGCAATTTTCATAAAACAGAAATTAAAAATTATGAAAATGAATTGCCTTGAAATCAATGTAAAACTGATAATTTTGTGCTATTTTTAGAAGAAAGGGTTGTATAAGGCTGAGGCTGGCACCGCAGCTCACTTGGCTAATCCTCTTCCTGCGGCACCGGCATCCCGGGTTCTAGTCCCGGTTGGGGCGCCAGTTCTGTCCTGGTTGCTCCTCTTCCAGTCCAACTCGCTGCTGTGGCCCTGGAAGGCAGTGGAGGATGGCCCAAGTGCTTGGGCCCTGTACTCGCATGGGAGACCAGGAGGAAGCACCTGGCTCCTGGCTTCAGATTGGCGCAGCGTGCCAGCTGCAGCGCGCTAGCCATAGTGGCCATTTGGGGGGTGAACCAACAGAAAAAGGAAGACCTTTCTCTCTGTCTCTCTTTCTCACTGTCTAACTCTGCCTGTCCAAAAAAAGGCTGAAAAAAGTTAAGGACTTTTTAATAATTTTGCCAATGACTTCTCCCATTTTCTTTTTAAGGTTTATTTACTTACTTGAAAGGCAGAGTTTTACACACACACACAGAAAGAGAGAGAGAGAGAGAGAAAGAGAGAGAATATCTTTCATATGCTGCTTCACTCCCCAAATGGCTACAATGGTCAGCACTGAGCCAGGAGGAAGCCAGGGTCCTGGAGCTTCATACAAATTTCCCATGTGGGTTCATGGGTCCAAGCACTTGAGCCATCTTCCATTGCTTTCCTAGGCACATTAGCAGGGAACTGGATGGGAAGGGGAGCAGCCAGGACAGGAAGCAACACCCATATGGGATGCTGGCTTTGCAGGCTGCAATTTAATTGACTGTGTCACAATGTTGTCTTAATCCTTTGCTATTCAAATAATTTTCCTTTCATGTGTCTGCCTTAATATCATTCTTGTTCCTTCTTTCTTGGTTAACTGATCTTACACTACCAGATTCTCAGTGGCTGTGATCAAAATAATTGCACAGCATCACTTTTATCAATTTCATGAAATCCTGAATATTTTACAAGATTTGCAATTTCACCTTGAAATTGATTTCCATTTTATTGTCCTACATAGGCTCATAGAAGCAAGAAGAAATGTTTGTCTAGAAACTAATTTTATGCTTCATTAGTGGATAATTTGTATTATTATAACTTTTGCTTTCTGCATATCCTCTTAATTTCTGGAACTTTGGTAATGGATACTTCGATAATAAGGATCACCTGTCCTCATGTCTCCTATAAACCAAAAAAATTCAGAGACTGTAAATTAGATCAATATAACTAAAGTGTCTTAAATGCTAACCTGTGTTGTTTAATTATTAAGAAAAATGTACTTGTGACTCAGATTTAAGCCTTGAGTGAATACTTTCATTGTCATAATTATTAAAATGTGAATAACTTCTGTCTCCCCTAAATGATTGTGAGTTTCCTGAGGGTAGGATATCTGGCAGCAAAACAAAGAAACTATCCAGCATGATGGGAGAATATCTTTTTTTTAAACTTTTGTTTAATAAATATAAATTTCCAAAGTACAGCTTTTGGATTACAGTGGCTTTTTCTCCCCCATAACTTCCCTCCCACCCGCAACCCTCCCATATCCCCCTCCCTCTCCCAACCCATTCACATCAAGATTCATTTTTAATTCTCTTTATATACAGAGATTAATTTAGTATATATTAAGTAAAGATTTCAACAGTTTGCACCCACACAGAAACACAAAGCGTAAAGTACTGTTTGAGTACTAGTTATAGCATTAATTCACATAGTACAACACATTAAGGACAGAGATCCTACGTGGGGAGTAAGTGCACAGTGACTCCTGTTGTTGACTTAACAATTAACACGCTTGTTTATGGCGTCAGCAATCACCTGAGGCTCTTGTCGTGAGTTGCCAAAGCTATGGAAGCCTTTTGAGTTCGCCAACTCTGATCTTACTTAGCCAAGGTCATAGTCAAAATGGAAGTTCTCTCCTCCCTTCAGAGAAAGGTACCTAATTCTTTGATGGCCTGCTCTTTCTACTGGGACCTCACTCGCAGAGATCTTTCATTTAGTTTTTTTTTTTTTTTTTTTTTTGCCAGAATGTCTTGGCTTTCCATGCCTAAAATACTCTCATGGGGGGAGAATATCTTTTTTAAAAAATTATTGATTGATTGATTGATTGATTTGAGAGTCAGAGTTACAGACAGAGGGAGAGAAAGAGAAAGAGCTCCTCTATCTGCTGGTTCACTTCCCCAAATGGCTGCAAAGGCTGGAGTTGCACTGATCCAAAGCCAGGAGCCAGGAGCTCATGTCTCCCAAGTGAATGCAGGGACCCAAACACTTGAGCCATCTTTTGCTGCTTTCCCAGGCTATCAGCAGGGAGCTGGATTGGAAGTGGAGCACATCCATATGGGATGCTGGTTCCACAGGCAGAGGCTTAACCTACTATACCACAGCACTGGCCCCAAGAATATCGTTTGAGGTAGTACTCACTCTATAAGATGGTTTTTCTTGTCCAGATCTAAGGCACCGTTTTAGCAGTGTCTCTCAAACTATATCTTTTGGTAGTCTGATTTTCTCTGAAATGTAAACAAACATTCCAAGAGAAAAAATTTTCTATATTCAAAATGAATTGGGAAAGGAATGTGCAGTGGCACAGCCACTATAGAAAACAGCATGGAGATTATCTAAAAATATCACTTCTGGGTAAATATCCAAAAATATTGAAATCATGATCTCAAAGAGATATCAGCACTTTCACATTCATTGCAGCACTATTTACAATAGGCAAGTGGTGGAAGCAATCTAAATGACCATCTACAGATAAAACAAGAATGAATCAGGAGCCAGCGCCACGGCTCACTAGGCTAATCCTCCGCCTTGCGGCGCCAGCACACCGGGTTCTAGTCCCGGTTGGGGCGCCGGATTCTGTCCCGGTTGCCCCTCTTCCAGGCCAGCTCTCTGCTGTGGCCAGGGAGTGCAGTGGAGGATGGCCCGAGTGCTTGGGCCCTGCACCCCATGAGAGACCAGGATAAGTACTTGGCTCCTGCCATCGAATCAGCGTGGTGCGCCTGCCGCAGTGCGCTAGCCGCGGCGGCCATTGGAGGGTGAACCAATGGCATAAGGAAGACCTTTCTCTCTGTCCACTCTGCCTGTCAAAAAATAAAAAAAAAGAATGAATCAGGAAAATGTGACAGGGTCTTGTGGCACAGCAGATTAAGCTGCTGCCTGTGACACTGGCATCCCATATCAGAGCACCTGATGGAGTCATGGCTGCTCTGTTATTTTTTATTTAGTTCCCTCCTGCTGTGCCTGGGAAAGCAGCAGAAGATGGCTCAAATGCTTGGGGCCCTGCCTCCCAGATGGACTTCTAGGCTCCTGAATCTGGCCTGGCCCAGATCTAACTGTTGCAGCCATTTGGGGAGTGAACTAGCAGATGGAAGGTCTTTCTCTCTCTTTTTCTGTATCTCCTCGCCTCTCCCTCATTCTGTCTGTAACTCTGCCTTTCAAATAAGTAATAAATCTTTAAAGTTTATAGTGAAACTATATGCCATGTTATGCCAGAAGCAGCCTCATACATCTTGCATTTACCATGTTTCTTGATCGCATCCTTTTCTTCTTGCAGTTGGTTTAATCTCATGTTGTTTCGTTTGGGAGCAATTAGTAATGACATAAATACATACATCATATAGCCTAAGTGTGCAGTAGGCTGTATTTTCGAGGTCTGTGTAAGTGCACTTTATGACATTTACACAACAAAATCATCTAATAACACATTTCTCAAAACATATCTCCAGGTTTAATTGATGCATGACTGTGCATGCAATGGAATATTATTCAGAACTTGAGGACTTCATGCTAAATGAAATAAGCTAGGCACAAAAAGAAAAACACTCCATGAATCTACATACATGAAATCTCAAAAGCAGTCAAACTCTTAGAAGTTTCTAAGTTTGGGGAGTTGTGTTCAATGGTTGCAGATTTTGAGTAATACAAGAAGAAAAAGTTCCAGAGATTTGCTATAGTTAACAATACTTTGCTGTACGCTTAAAAATGATTAAGATGGTAGATTTTGCTTTGTGGTTTTTAGCACAATAAAAATTAATTTGGGAAATGTTGTGTAATACGGAATTTTGTTTTAGAAGTTCACCTGTTAGATTTGCATATTATTACCACTGAGAATCACTCCAAAAAGGAAATTTGTTTACCATTCTTTAGCCCGTCATTTCCTAAACAAATGACTTTGGGAACAGAATTTTTTCTGACTGTTAATGAGAAACACTTATTAACATCCTAAAGAACATCAGTGTTATGTGGACTGTAGTTTGGGAAATGCTGACTACAGAGACCTTCCCCCAGCACAATACATAAAGAAGAAAATATATCCAGGCAGCTGTAATAGATTCCGTTTTGGATATCATATAGTGAACAGAGCATGTGCTGGAAGAACCTCACCACTTTTGGTCCTTTGAACATTAATAAAAATCATTGCAGTGGTAAATAGAAATCAAGAGCTATGGAAACACATTTGGTGAAAACTGTGTTTAGATCAATGGTTCCTAAACCTGCTTGAATCTTCTTGGTTGCATTAAAAAAAAAAAGTTTAGGCCTCACTATCCAGATACAATGACTTAATATATTTGAAAATCAGCTAGGCCTGGAAACCACTGCTTTAGGAGTTTGAATTTTGAATAACTACGGACAGAGAGATTAAAAATTGTTAAAATTTACATATTAGCCTAATGTAAGGAAATGAGGGCATAGATCATGCATGAAAACAGGATAACAAACACAACTTGGACTGGAACCAGAGCAGAGACTTTTTGGCTAAGGGTTGCAAGATGGACTGGAAATGAGTCAAAAATCTATATCCCTGTTAGTGATGCTTGAAATTATTTGTATATTAACATGTACACATTCATGCTAAATTTAACTGCTTAATAAATTACACACATAGTTTACTACATAGGGTAGGCATTTTTACTCCCAATATATAGGTCTTGATTTGCAAATTTCTTCTCTTACTATCAATGTAATTTGGATTTTCTTCTTTGAGAACTATAATCTTTTTTTAAAAAAATTATTGATTTATTTGAAAGGCAGAGTTACAGAGATGCAGAGGCAGAGAGAGAGAGAGAAAAAAAAGGTCTTCCATCCACTGATTCACTCCCCAGATGGCCGGAATGGGCAGAGCTGGGCCGATCCGAAGCCAGAAGCCAGGAGCTTCTTCTGGGTCTCCCACACGGGTGCAGAGGCCCAAGGACTTGGGCCATCTTCTACTGCTTTCCCAGGCCATAGCAGAGAACTGGATTGGAAGTAGAGCATCTAGGACTTGAACTGGCACCCATGTGGGATGCTGGCACAGCAGGTGGGGGTTTTATCCACTATGTTACAGCGCCAGCTCTGAAAATTGTTATCTTGACTTTTTCACAGAATAAGTGTATAAGCTAAAGCGTATTCATTGCACTGTGGAGCTACAGCAAGACTTATTTCTGTTTGGGTTATAATGTCTACATGTGAAACAACCACTAGGAAAAGAGTCAAGGAATTAAGTTAGAAAAAGAAGCTCAAGAAGAATACAACTAAACATGAAAATACGAGAATATAGCATAAAATAAATTTAGAGTGCAAACTCTCTTGTTAAATAAGCATGAACTCATACTGAGTCAACACATAAACCATTTAATAGCCTGTATGAGGAGATGGATCACAACAAGACCATTCAAATTTACATGGCTGATTTCAAAAGCCAAATGATTTTTTTGAAAAAAATAACTCCCTAAAGAATGGTGGTCTTCGTCTAGAGATTTAGAGTTTATGCATACTCAACATGGACATAAAGATGGTAGAACAAGCCAGTTATTACCCCCTCCCAACCTGATAATTTAAAATTCAACCTCCAGGATTTTACAACTTTAATTCTAAAGTTTGTCTCTGACATAGAAAGAAAGCGAAACAAAGGTATAAAGGGCAGCATAGGACAGAGGGCGAGTTAATAGGTGCTCCAGCTGGAAGGCCTGGGTTCAAATGCAAGTCCAGAGTGATATTAGATGAGTTGCCTTGCCTCATCCAGGTTTTCTTTCCTCAACAATCAAATGTGGGATGATAATTACACCCATCTCATAGGGTTGTATTAAATAAGATAATAATTGTAAAGCAATGAGAGCAGTACCTGCTAACACACAAAAGGCGGTCTATAGGTGGTAGCTATTGTTAGTATTAGACACTGATAGCTCACTGCGAACAAGTTTCAGACTCTTTTCACAGCCATGACTGTTACAGAGAAAATAAGACTCTATGTGGAACAGGCAGTAGAGTTTGGGGTTAGAGAGGTTAGAGAAGGTGAAGAACAAAATTCTCTTGCTGAATATTAGATATCATGCATGCATGCTATTCCAGTGCAATATTAACTTTTTATTTTCCACAGTTTGGATAAGTTTCACTCCAGATGATATTTATTTTCCTACATCTATGTGTTATTTTACATTTTTTAAGGATTAGTAATCTAGACTGAATTGAGGGAGTATGCCCTTGATATGCTAATTATAATTGCTATGCAAGTAATGGATCCTAATAGATTATTTTGTCTTAGATCAGACCACTTAATGTGGCAACTGCAAAAAAAAAAAAAAAACACTGTTAACAGTGTCAGAGCTATTTTTTAAGAAATTGTTGTCAGTAAAAAGCAATCACTTAATACCGAGAAAGCCTTTCTCAAGGCAGACATAGTTCCTGTCTAGAGTAAAGTCATCAAGAGGGGGATGGGGCTAGGCTGAAAGGGAATCACTTTGAGGATGCTGAATTGCTTATTTTAATATTGTAAGTGATGTTTGAGTTTCTCCGTCAACCCAGCAATGCTTCTAGCCCTTGACTTTCTTTATTTTTTTAATCACCTAAATATATACTTGATATGAACTGCAGATCACCTTGTCAAGTCCCTGTTTAATTTGACTATGATTGTAGGAACAGAGAAGTAAGGAAGGGGTAAGTTAAAAGGCAAATTTCCCAGGAGACAGCCTCCATTCTCTGCCTGTGACCTATATAACCTCTCACCACTTCACAGCCCATATAAGCTTTTTCTTATACCTTATCTTCTAAAATGCTCCATGCTTTCTTGCCTCTGTGTCTTTCCTCATTTAAATCATTTTCCCTGACATGTATTGAGTGTGTATTAGTCCATTTCTTGCTTCCATAGTGAGATACCTGAGGCAAGGTACTCTAAAAAGAAATTAAGTTTATTTTGGCTCGTGGTCCTGGAGGTGCAAGGTCTAGTGGCCTCATCTGCTTTTTGGCCTCATCTGGTAATGGCCTTCTTGCTAGCAGAGTCCTGAGATAGTGGAGAACATCATGTAAGAAGAGATTGAGAAAGCACATGTCTGTCTGTGTGTCTTCCTCCCTACTTACAAAGCCACCAGGATTCAGTCATTGGACTTCACCCTAGTGACTTTATCCAATGCAATTCTAATCACTTCCCAAAGGCTCAATCTCTAAACGCCATAGCCAGGTTAAGTTTCCACCCCTTTAATAAATGAAAATGGGAATTAAATTTCAACATATGAAGCCTGAGGGACACTCAAACTATGTTATAGCAAATTCTTGCTATGTGCTATGAATTGTTCAAGGAACTGGAGTTACAGCAGCGAATTAGACAGTCAGTTCTGGGGTAAAATACTTTTCCCCTGTCTCTCTGGTTACAGAAACTACACTTGATCTTAGCCAAAGGCCAAGAAGCAATTCTCTTTTCTCTCTATCTTTAGATCCTTCAAGACTAGCTCCAAGTCATCCTATCTTGTGTCTTTCTTCCTGACAAACTGAACTTACAAGACCTTTTTTTACTTTCAACTAGCACTTAGTTTGTACACCTTTTGAATCATTATGTGGTCTATTTTGCACTAGTTGTTAAAAATGTTTTTGACTTCAAGTAACAAAATACCTAACTCATAGCAGCTGAACCACAGGGTATTCAAGAAAGAAACGGTTCTAGAGTTGATCTGACATCACAATATCCTTAAGCAGTCAGGTTGCTTTGATCTTCCACTCTGCTTTCTTTAGTGAGTCAGTGATATCTTCTCTTGTGGTTTGAAAATGGCTACTGTAGTTCTACATATCAAAAAATGTACATGATAGTAGCAAAAACAGGATATAAGAGGGCAATAGTAGCACCAAAAGAGCTTTCTTTGTGTGTTTCTCAGAAGCTCCAACTGATTCTCAGTCACTGGCAAAGGAATCAAAGATTCCCGTTGGTAGCTTAAATTATTTATCATTTGTCCTCTAGGTCTGGACATGTTGGTGACAGAAGAGCATTGGGATTTGTTAGGAGAAAAAGGGTGAGAAATGACTTTTTCCTCAGACACCAATCCCATATGCCAGAGAGTTCATAATTTTGATGTGCATATTTTTTAGCTGTGATACTTTGGGCAAATTATCAAACCTTAATTCTCAGATAAGGCATCTGCAAAAGTGGATATAATAGTACTTACCTCAGAACATCTGTCTATGAACTTCAAATGATATTCTGCCTGTAAAAATGCCACACACATTGCAGACGCTAAAAAAGTTTTTCCTCTATTAAACAGAATAGGGATGGCTCTAGAATAACACATCAATAACCATGCTCCCAGATTTTGATCTATAATATGGTTCCCAGGTAATATAGACAATTATAGTGAAACTTTATAATTTGGTTCTATGTGTTGGCTAAATGATTGCCTATGAGTGTAATACAAAGAGTGTTCAAGGAGATTTCTAAGTCTAAAAATGCTTTCTCTACATTTCCTGTGGCTCATGTCTCCTGTTATAATTCAATGGCTCTGAGAAAATAATAAAGTAAACCATTTATCAGGCAATAGAGTCTTACTATGAATTTTATAATCATGTCTTTCAGATGATAATTAAAGTAGGTTGAGGGATGTGGGATAGGTTTAGAATGTCAAATAGGGTATGATCAACTCATGTTTTTCCTTTAACTTCCAGGGATCTTGAAACAATAAATTAGTTCACACAAAGGTATTAATATCTAACTCCAATTTGGCGTGTTAAATAGTCTAGCTCAATTTATACTTTCCCATCTGGGTCAGGCTCTGGAATTGTATAGATCTGGGTTTGAATCTCATCTTAAGTGTGAGTGCCTGATCTGAAGCAAGTCTCTTAACCTTTTTGAGCTGTATTATCCACCAGTAAACTATTTGAAAATAGTGCTAATCTCATAGAGTTGAAACCATCAAATGGTCTGTATAAAGGGCTTAGCACAGTCTGGCACATGATAAGTGTGAACAAATACTCACTATTATTATTGATAGTTATTGACATAAACCTAATCATTGAAATCATTGTATGGCATAGAAATAGAGAAGATGATTTTCACCTTGCCTTGGAAGAAGCAACTACATAGAATTGGACTGATTGCCCTTACATCTTATAGAATGTTAATGATGGAGCCAGGGCAAGACTATAAACTTACAGCACACAGACAGAGGTTCTTTTTCCTGGATTAAAGAGGCTCTCACAGACTCAATGGTCCTCCTGATCAAGGCTAAACTGAGTTAAGAATACTGCCTTTTATTAACAAATAATGTGTGCTGCAGACATTCCTGGCCCTTAGTCCATCCATCACCTCATCCTTCTGACTCAGGCTCCAGAAGGATCATGCTCACACATGGATTGGGGGTCACAAATGGGACAAGATGGCCAGTGATCACATGTGACTTTGTTGTTCTTCTTCATCATTAAACACCCAGTACTTAGCCCAGAGCCTGTCACGTGGTTGGTACTCAATATATACTTGCAAAATGAATGAATTATTTGGTAATTTTTAAGAGCTGAATATGTAATGGTTTGGTTGTTTTGTTTTGCTTGAATAAAAATATCATGAACCTACTTGATTATTACAACCAGACCATTTGTGTAAAAAGCATCTTGTTCTAAAGATAGAAGGTAAGAACAAATCAGCCAGGATAGGGTTTTTAATTCCCCCAATACAGATCTGGACTTTGGACAAACTTTCATTTTATACGAGGTTGGACTTTAATGTTAGTCTCTTCTCAGACTGCTCACAAATCACTTCCTGCAGTGAGAAGCAATTTTCGAAAGGAGCAGCAAAGCCCAGTCCTTGGGGGCAAACTCAGCTAGTTCTTTCTGGCTTCTTTAGAAATGAAACATTTAGACAATAGTTTTACTTTTTCCTTAAACCAAACAACACAGAAATAGTGCTTGAAAAGTTAATGGATGAAGTCACCTTGGACCACAAGAAGATGACAATCTATTTAACAGTGGGGCAATGGGCATTCTGTAGTTCTGACTCCTGTTACTTTACCTCTACTCCTCTTTTGGGGCCTTGACAGTGGTGTTTGTTTGTTTGTTTGTTTGGTGCTTTGTTTTGTTTGGTCCTCCAACCATGTACCTAAGAAAAGCTTTCTTCTTGATCCTTTAGACTCTATGGTAAATATACATTTTCTCTTTCATTAATTCATTCCTTCAATGTCTTTTTTGCTGTTTGTTTTCTGCCAGGCACTGGTAAAAACCCTGAAAAGTCAGAGGTGAGTGAAGCATGGTCATTACCCTCAAGGAATTCACAGCCCTTGTTGGGGTAGGCAGACAGGCAAATAGATAAATTATAGTTAAGTGCTATTACTGAGATATGAGCCAATGCTATGGGAGTTCAGTTCTCCCTCTCAAGTGTGTCTGATTTATCATCTTTATCTCTAATTCTGAAAGAGAATGCAAAGTCCTCATTAAATGATTTCAAACCTCAGAGAACAGGCTGCAGAGATATTTTTGGCAAAGGGCACCTTCCCATTGTCACTGAAATAACACCAAGAGACTTCTTAACCCATCTTCGCATAAGGCTAGTCTTTCTAATAATAGTTTGCCCCCACCATGAACAATAGAGCATCTAGTACAAAAGGAGGTGCCCCCCATCAGTTAGCTATAAGAAAGACATGTCTATGTCTACTGAGAGTCATCTGAAATAGTTCTGGGAAGAAAGTAGCATGACACGGAGGTTATTGTATTTTCTGGGATTGTCTCTAAAGCAATCATTTCTTCTTGTGTTCTAAGTTTAATTGAAACCAAGCAGCAAAAATAATGGAGAGCAAACCTTTCTATAAGTACTCAGACCCAAGAAGTCCTTAGATATTCCACCAATCCAAATGGGCCCATTTGGAAGTAATACCTCTCATTTTTGCAAATGGGAGATGGGTGTGAAAAAGAGCAGAGCCTGACTGATATCTTGGCCTCCCCTAGTGTGGGGACTTAGGCCTTCTGCCTTTGGGCTTGGAAGGTTTCACATATGGCCTGCATATCAGTGAAAAGCTTAGTCATGCTGTTTATTAACAACAACAAAACCTAAAATGAATACCTGCTTCAAGGAAAATGTGGTAGAGAGCCTGTATATGAGTGTTGAATTTGTCAAGGAATTGCAGAATGCTTTATTTTTACATGATTTTTCATTTTGCCATTTCTGAAGGCTAGAATTAATGATGATATTTTCTTGTCAATATTGATATCGGGTGTGGATAAAGCTTTGCAAAACCATTGATCTCTAACAATTTTAATGTTGAAACCTTTAATGGTGAAAAATTCAGGACTTCTGGGTACCAGTCTGGCATGTAAGGAGCATGGATGTCTCCACTCCATCACAAAAAAAAGTAAAAGTCTGAACAAACTGAAAAAGTAACGACTCGTCTTGGATCTTTTGAAGTCACAAGGCAAGCTGCTGATCCTAAAATTGAAGAGACAAGCAAATGGATACATAGAACCACAACCTACCAGAAAAGAAACTCACTTTTCAACTCCGAGAGTTAAAAAAAAATCCAAGTCATTGGGCTATTGTCTACATTTTGTGAGTTTACCTACTGGAGCACAATCAGGTTCTCACAGTAAAGATCAAAGAAAAATGCCTTTGTGCTTCCATGAGGGGGAGGAGAAAACTAATCATTTTGAAATATGCCAGAACATTCTGTTCTTATTAACAAAGCCTGCTTTCAAGAGAAATTATTTTACCAGAACCTAAATTATTGAGGTTTGTCCAGAGCCTGATTGACCTGGGGGAAGGGAAATACATCATTCCCTAGTCTTTCACATAAAGGAAAGGAAATACACAACTCCAATCAATTCAAGCTATATCGTTCTATGTAAGAAGTGAAAAGCGTTGAATAACACTGATGAAGTTCACAGAGCAGAGGCACAGACTCACTACAAGTGTGAGACTGAATCATGGGCCCATAGAATGCTTCTTCTGGCCCCACATCTTACCAGTCCACCACTAAAGGTCTGCTTACAAGTAGTTCCTTTTACCCAGAACATCACACTTGCCTTTCAAAAAATATATGAGATGGGGCCAGCCTTGTGGTGGAGCAGATTAAGCCTCTGTCTGCAATGCTGACATCCAATATGGTTGCTGGTTCTAGTCATGGCTGTTCACTTCTAATTCAGCTCCCTGCTAATGCACCTGGTAAAGCAGTGAAAGATGGCCTAAGTATTTTGGCCTCAGCCATTAATGTAGGGGACTCAGATGAAGCTTCTGGTTCCTGGCTTGCCCTGGCCAAACCCCAGCCATTTCTATCATTTGGGGAAGTAAACCAGCAGATAGATGATCTCTCTCTCTCTCTCTCTCTCTCTCTCTGTGTGTGTGTGTGTGTGTATCTCCCTCTCTTTCTAACTCTGCCTTTCAAATAAAGATGAAGTTTTAGGGGGTCAGTGCTGTGGCGCAATGGGTTAAAGCCCCAGTCTGCAGCCTGGCATCCCATACGGACACCAGTTCGAGTCCTGGGTGCTCCTCTTCTGATCCAGCTGTCTGCTATGAACTGGGAAGGCAGTAGAAGACGGCCCAACTCCTTGGGCCCCTGCACCCACATGGGAGACCCAGAAGAAGCTCCTGGCTCCTGGCTTCGGATCAGCTCAGCTTGGCCATTGCAGTCATTTGGAGAGTGAACCAGCGGAATGGAAGACCTCTCTCTCTCTCTCTCTGGCTCTACCTCTCTCTGTAACTCTGTCTTTCAAATAAACAAAATAATTCTTTTAAAAAACAGAAAAATTAGAAGACACAAAAAAGGTAGAAAACTGAAGAGAGAAAGTAAGTGTCAGAACTAGACTCAGATATGTCACAAATTTTGGAATTAACAGAAACATGAAATTAAAACAACTATGAGGTGGGCGTTGAAGGTAAGCTTTGATGACTGCTGGGTCCACTGGTTAACTTGATGGTTATGATGCCCACATTGCACATTGGAGTACCTGAGTTTGACACCTGGCTCTGTATTCTGACTCCAGCATTTTGCTGATGCTGAATCTGGGAGATAGCTGGGATGGCACAAGTAATCAGGTTCTTGCCACCCTTTTTGGGAAACCTGGACTAAGTGACCAGCATGAGCCCAAAGTTGGGAACCCATTTTCTCTCTCAACTAAGATTTAAAAATAAATAGAATAACTATGATTAATATACTAAGAATTCTTAAGGAAAAACTAGAAAATATATTGAACAAGTGTATAATGTAAAAAGAGACAAATGGAAATTCTAAGAAAATATCAAAAATAAATTCAAGACATCAAAAGCATTGTAAACGAAATAAAGAATGCCTTTAATGGATTGGCTCATTAGCAGACTGAACACAGTTGAGGAAAGAACTGCTGAGACAGAGGAAATCACAATAGAAACTTCCAAAACTGAAAAACGAAAGTAAAAAACACCGAAAAAAAAAAAAAAAACTTGGAACAAATCTCCGAAAATCATGGGACCTACAAAATATGTAACATACATATAGTGGGACTACCAGAGGGAGGAAAAAGAAAAAGGAACAGAAGTAATATTTGAAGCAATAACGATAGAGAAGCTTAAAGAACACCAAACAGAATAAATGCCAAAAACAAAGAAACGATGACACCCAGCTACGGCAGGGTACATTGTATTTAAACTTCAGAAAAGCAAAATTAAGGGAAACGTCTGGAAAAAAGCTAGAGGGGGGAAAATACTCTACCTATAAAAATTATGCCTGACATCTCGTTAGAAATCATGCAGGCAAGAAGAGAGTGGAGCAAAATTATGTGGAATTCACGAAAAGTATCATAAAGCAAGGAGAGAAGTATATATTGTTATGTAGATGGTATAATTCAGTAAAAATAATATTTATAACTATGTACATACCAAATAATATGACATCTACAAAATTTTTGTACTATCCATTTATTAACTTTCATATATGACAGAAAACATGTGATTTTTGTCTTTCTGTGCCTGGCATATTTCACTTAACATAATAATCTCCAGTTCCATCCAATTTGTTGCAAATGTCAGGATTTCATTCTTTTTATGTCTAAGAAATATTCTATCATGTGTATATATATATATATATATCACATTTTCTTTATCTAGTCAATCAGTTAGTAAGCATTTGTGTTGATTCCATAACATTGCTATTGTGTATTGAGCTTGGGAGTGCAGGTATCTCTTTTACATGCTTATTTCAATTCCTTTGGATACATTCTCAGAAGTGAGATAGCTGGGTTATAGGGTAGATCCACTTTAATTTTCTGTGGAATCTCTATATTATTTTCCATAATGGTTGTACGAATTTGCATTCCCACTAACAGTGTATTATGGTATCATTTTCTTCACCTTCTTGTCAGCATTTGTTATTTTTTGATTTTTGAGTACTACTCATTGTAACTTGTGTGAGGTAATACCTTATTGTGATTTTCACTTGCATTTACCTGATGGCTAGTGATCCTGAGCATTTCTTCATGTGTCTGTTGGCCATTTGCATTTCTTCTTTTTAAAAGTGTTGATTCATATCCTTTTCCCATTTCTTAACTGGCTTATTTGTTCCATTGTTATGGAGTTTCTTGAGCTCCATAGGATTCAAAAATTTAGAGCACTGACAACGCCAAATACTGGTGATTATATAGAGCAGCAGGAACTCTAATTTATTGCCTGCAAGAATGCAAAATGGTATAGGCACTTTGGAAGATAGCTTGGGAGTTTTTTACAAACTAAACATACTCTTACTATAGAATCCAGCATCTATGCTTCTTGGTGTTTACCTAAAGGAGTTAAAACTTGTGTCTACACAAAAATTTGCACATGAATATTAAGAGCAACTTTATTCATAATCACTAAAACCTGGAAGCAACCAAGATGTCTTTTAGTAGGTGAATGGATAAAAAAATGGTGCATCTAGACAATGGAATATTCAGTTCTCAAAAGAAATGAGCTATGAAATCATAAAAAACATGGAAGACACTTAAATGCATATTACTAAGCGAAAAACAATATATATGTGATTCCAACAACACCACATTCTGGAAAAGGCAAAACTATGGTGAGAGTATAAAGTTAAGTAGTTGCCAGAGGTTAGATTGGCAAGATGTTTGAATAGGCAGAGTACAAAGGATTTTTAAGGCAGTGAAATTACTCTCTATGATACTATAATGATGGATGCCTGTCATCATACATTTGTCCAAATCTATAAAATGTACAACTTCAAGAATGAGCCCTAATGTAAACTATGTACTCTGATTATGATGCGTAAAGAAAGGTAAGTTTATTGATTATAACCAACGTACCCCTCTGGTGGAGGTGTACCGATAATAGTGGAGGCTATGCATATGAGTAGGTAGGGAGTGGATGGAAAATCTGTGGACCTTCTGCTCAATTTTGGTGTGACAATAAAATTCCTCTAAAAAGTAACTTATTTAAAAAAATTTCAGAGAAAGATAATATCCTATTTAATTATTATAGGTAAAATGATTATAAGTATGTTGTTAAATGGTATTAACCTAAGTTTATGCTTTTGTTAACTTACAAAATTTTTATTTTTAAAGGACATATAGTAATGTACATATTTATGGGGTATACTTCTGTTACCATTTTAAGTGATTTCAACTACACACACACCTACTTGTTTATTGTTTGGCCCTTACTCTGTGAACTGGTGAGGACAAGTTTTATCTGCATTTGACAGATGTTAAAAGTGTATCATATCAGGCTGGCATTGTGATGCAATGGATAAAGCTACCCACATGTGGATGCTAGCATCTCCTATGGGCTGGTTCCAGTCCTCCCTGCTCCACTTCGGATCCAGCTCCCTGTTAATGTGCCTGGAAAAGCAGCAGAAGACGGCCTAAGTGTTTGGGTCCCTGCACCTACGTAGGAGATCCAGATGAAGCTCCTGGCTCCTGGCTTCAGTCTGGCCCAGCCCTGGCTGTTGTGGACATTTGGGGAGTGAACCAGCAGATGGAAGACCTCTCTCTCTCTCTCTCTCTCTTTCTTCCTCACCCCATAACTCTGCCTTTAAAATAAATAAAATAAATCTTTTAAAAAGTGTAGCATAGGGATTAAATAACTTACCCTACTTTATATAGTTCAGATAAAAAATCATGCTGGACTTGTCTTAAGTTCTTTCCTCTAGATCAGGAGTCAGCAGGCTATGTCCAGTGAACCAAATAGGGTGCCAATTTTGCAAATAAAATATGTTGGGCCAAAGCCTTTCCTGTTTGTATAGTCTCTATGGCTAAAGGTCATTAAACAAGGGGTGTGGTAGGAGACCCTAGAATGCCTGATTTAATTTGAGTTTCAGGTACAGAATAATTCTTATGTGTCACATACAGTCTTATACAGAATGATTATTTGTTGATTACCTGAAATTAAAATTTAACCAAGCATCTTGTATTTTATCTGACAAGCATACTATAGATCCTATCATGTTGCAATATCAGAGAAGTGCAGTAATGACACAGACATGTATGGTCTAAAAACTCAACATATTTATTATCTGACTATTTCTAGAAAAAAATTGCCAACCACTTCCCTAGAGGGTGAGTGAGTGAATTTACAAAAAAAAGCACAGTGCAATTATTCTACTTTGTATGCATATAGAAGAATTCCTGAGATGTAGGTCATTGTGGAGGTAAATAGTATGTACTGATATAGTAGTTTTGGACAAAGAATAGTACTAATGTCAAATTTTGTATTTGGACTTCAAAAATAAGTAGACTGATCTAAGCAGGCAGATATATGCTGTGTTAGAAATAGGGGGTTAAGAAATTCAAATATCATTTGCCCAGCTTTATGACACATACTGTGGGGGAACCCAAAGAAATAGGAATCATGGTTCTTGTCCTCACAGAGCTTCCAGTCTTATTCTGGAACTAAGCTATACAATATGATACATGTGGAGAACAATGCAATGCCAACTGTTAAGTTTTATAGTGAAGAAGTTGAATCTAAAGACTTCCATAACCCCATTCAGTAACTACACTTCATTTATAAAAAATTTGCAGTTTAAGCTGCCAAAATCATCCAATCAGATCTTATTTAGACCCA
The DNA here is from genome assembly GCF_964237555.1 of Oryctolagus cuniculus. Lineage (NCBI taxonomy): Eukaryota > Metazoa > Chordata > Mammalia > Lagomorpha > Leporidae > Oryctolagus > Oryctolagus cuniculus. The sequence goes on along the minus strand of NC_091453.1, from coordinate 80,423,918 downwards.
GAGTAATTGAGAAAATATATTTGTGATACAACTGGGGAGACTTTAATATGGATTAGGTGACATTAATACTCTATTTTCAATTTTGTTAGGTATGATAACAGTATTGTCCTTTGTTTGATAAAGTCCCTATCTGTTAGAGGAATTTACTGAAATATTTCCAGGTGAACTGATCTTATGTGTGGAATTTTCTTTAAAATATCCTACTCAGGGCCAACATTGTGGAGTAGCAGGTAGTTGCTGCTTGAGACACGGGCATCCTACTTGGGTGCTGGTTCAAGTCCTGATTGATCCACTTCAGATACAGGTCTCTGCTAATGTGCCTGGAAGTGTAGCAGAGGACAGCCCAAGTTCTTGGGCCCCTGCGCCCATGTGGAAGACCCAGAAGAAGCTCCTGGCTCCTGGTTTCAGTATGGCCCAGCTCCAGCCATTGAGACACTTGGGAAGTAAACCAGCAGATGGCAGATTATCTCTCTCTCTCTCTTTCTCTGTGTTCATCTCTCCCTCTCTCTCTCTAACTCTGTATTTCATATAAATAAATAAACCTTTTTTTGTTTGTTTTTTCTTTTTTTAACTTTTATTTAATGAATATAAATTTCCAAAGTACAGCTTATGGATTACAATGGCTCCCCCCCTGCAGCTTCCCTCCCACCCACACCCTCCCCTTTCCCACTCCCTCTCCCCTTCCATTCAAATCAAGATTCATTTTCAATTATCTTTATATACAGAAGATCAGTTTAGCATCTATTAAGTAAAGATTTCAACAGTTTGCACCCACATAGAAACACAAAGTGAAAAATACTGTTTGAGTACTGGTTATAGCATTAAATCTCAATGTACAGCACATTAAGGACAAAGATCCTACATGAGGAGTAAGTGCACAGTGACTCCTGTTGTTGACTTAACAAATTGACACTCTTGTTTATGGCATCAGTAATCACCCTAGGCTCTTGTCATGAGTTGCCAAGGCTATGGAAGCCTTTTGAGTTCACCAACTCTGATCATATTTAGACAAGGTCGTCATCAAAGTGGAAGTTCTCTCCTCCCTTCAGAGAAAAGTACCTCCTTCTTTGATGACCCGTTCTTTTCACTGGGATCTCACTCGTGGAGATCTTTCATTTAGGTGTGTGTGTGTGTGTGTTTTTTTTTTCCCAGAGTGTTTTGGCTTTCCATGCCTGAAATACTCTCATGGGCTTTTCAGCCAGATCCGCATGCCTTAAGGGCTGATTCTGAGGCCAGAGTGCTGTTTAGGACATCTGCCATTCTATGGGTCTGCTGTGTATCTCACTTCCCATGTTGGATTGTTCTCTCCCTTTTTTATTCTATAACTATGCAACAGATAAAGGGTTGATCACCAGAATCTACAAAGAAATCAAGAAACTCCACAACATCAAAACAAACAACCCACTGAAGAGATGGGCCAAGGACCTCAATAGACATTTTTCAAAAGAGGAAATCCAAATGGCCAACAGACACATGAAAAAACGTTCAAGATCACTAGCAATCAGGGAAATGCAAATCAAAACTACAATGAGGTTTCACCTCACCCCGGTTAGAATGGCTCACATTCAGAAATCTGCCAATAATAGATGCTGGAGAGGATGTGGGGAAAAAGGGACACTAACCCACTGTTGGTGGGAATGCGAACTGGTTAAGCCACTATGGAAGTCAGTCTGGAGATTCCTCAGAAACCTGAATATAACCCTACCATACAACCCAACCATCCCACTCCTTGGCATTTACCCAAAGGAATTTAAATTGGCAAACAAACAAGCTGTCTGCACATTAATGTTTATTGCAGCTCAATTCACAATAGCTAAGACCTAGAACCAACCCAAATGCCCATCAACAGTAGACTGGATAAAGAAATTATGGGACATGTACTCTATACAATACTATACAGCAGTCAAAAACAATGAACCCGGTCATTTGCAACAAGATGGAAGAATTTGGAAAACAAAATAGGAGAGGCAATAGTGTGCTATCCTCATGAGAAGAATAAAAGGGGCCAGAAAGAGTAATCAGAATTAGAGTAGGAAGAACTTGCTGTGATGCAAGTAATTGAGGAAGGGTTAATAGAGAAGATGAGGCTATAGCTGTGCTTTAAAGGACGTGGTAGAAAATGAATAGGCAGAGATGAGAAGGCTGGTTTCTCCAGATAGAGTAATGATATGGAGGTGGAAATCAGTAAGATTTTCTCTGGCCTAAAAATAAGAGGAAATCTATACTTTTAACCAATCTCCCATTCTAATTATATCCATTATATCTTTCCTTTTACTCATAAACACTTCTTGAAAGAATATTCTATACTGGCTATTCTGGCAGCAATGTCAAGTGCCAATTCCATGAGATATTTTAATCATAATCAAGCCTTATTTTTAGAATAAACTCTAAAAATATTTTAGAAAAGTTTTAGATTTACAGAAAAATTGTGACCATAGGACAGAATTTTCTATATGTCCTACTCCAAGTTTCCCTTATTTTTAAGATCTTACAACAGTATTGTGGGGAGCAACTCGGACTAGACTAAGTTACTGGAATTAAGACTTATTCTATGCATCTTCTCTCCCACAATATGGCGCTGAGAAGGGAGTAAACAGCTTCTACACAGCTGCCTCTAGCCAATTTGATTGACTGAGCTGCAGGAGCTGATCTTGCTCCTGATTGGAGGAGAGCAGCATACTCGGCGTGTGGGTAGCAGAGTTGGGATTGGTGGAAGAGGACTATAAAGGAGGAGAGAGACAACATGCACCAGGAACATCTAAGAAGAACACCTGAGGAACATCTGAGCAGCCCCCGAGAGAGCCGGCCGGCGGTGTGCCGCTCCCCAGCGGAAGTGGGGAAAGTGGCAGGGGGAACCACCCTTCCACGGAGGTGGAAGGGACGGTAGCCAACCTGGGAAGAACCAGCAGCAAACCCGGGGAGGGCCGAGCAGACAAAAGAACAGCGCAGGGCTTAATGTCGTTCCTCCACGAAGAGGGGGAGCGACATAATGGTGCCGTGACTCGGATATGAAGCCTAGGAGGCATAATGGTGCCATGACTCGGATATGAAGCTTAGGAGACATAATGGTGCCGTGACTCGGATAGGAAACCTAGGCAGGGTTTAGTGTCGTTCCTCCACGAAGAGGGGGAGTGACACAGTATGATTCATTTGTTGTAACTAATGAAATGATTTTGTTAAATTATAAGTAACTGCAGTCCATATTGAGATTTCCTTAACTTTTATTTATTGTGCTTTATTCTGTTTCACTATCCCATCTAGGATAATACATTACAATTACTGTCATTACATTATATTAATTTCCTCTTAGCTGTGGCAGGAGAGCTTTCTGACTGCCCTTGTTTTTGATGACCTTGAAGATACTGAGTATCGGTCATATATTTTTGTAGAATATCCCTCAACTGAGATTTGTTGATGTTTTCCTAATGAATAAATCAGATTTCTGAGTTTAGGGGAGGAGGAAAACAGAGGTAACTTGCCATTCTCTCTGTGTTATATCATGGGTATTTAACATCAACATGATCACCTTATTAATGCTTTATTCTTCTTTCCATACCATTTTCTTTGGAAAGAAGTTTTTCTGTATACTTCAAACCACACATGAGGAATGGGAGTGGAGTTTCACCTCCTTTTGGATGAAGTATCTACATGAAGCATTTGGAATTCTTTTATGGTAGAGATCTGGCTCTTCTCTCACATTTATTTATTCAATCATTCACTTATATTAGTATATACTCATAGGTGCATTTTTATTCTTGAATTATAACCCAATAAAATGTATTTATTTTGTTGCTCAAATTCTTCCAACTTTGGCAGTTCCAGTCTTTTAATCGTCTCCTGTGAGCCTTTGACATACACTATCTTGTATGTGTATGTGTGTGTGTGAATCAGCACTTCCAATTTTCCTATTTTTGTGCACCAAAAGAAGCTCCAGGCTGACTTACACATTTTGTGCCTTTGTCCAATATTAGCCACTTCTTTAAGGGTTGCTCTTTCTTTTTTTTTTTTTTTTAAAGATTTTATTTATTTGAGTGGCAGAGTTACATAGAGAGAGGGAGAAACACAGTGAAAAGTTTTCCATCTGGTGGTTCACCAAATGGCCGCAATGGCAGGAGCAGGGCTAATCTGAAGTCAAGAACCGGGAACCTCTCTGGATTTCCCCCGCAAGTGCAGGGGCCCAAGCACTTGGGCCATATTCTATTGCTTTCCCAGACCATAGTAGAGAGCTGGATTGGAAGAGAAGCAGCCAGAACTAGAACTAGCACCCATATGAGATGCCGGCACCACAGGTGAAGGCTTAGCTTACCATGCCACAGCACTGGCCCTGCTGTTTCCTTTTTCAAGAATGGTTTTAGAACCCACAATCTAGGTACTGAATGTTCTCCCTGGGTCGTATATTATTTCTCATTTTTCCCTTCCTTCCCTCTAAGTCTGAACATCTTATCCTCTGAATTATTGGCATTTGAACTGAAATTTTCTGGTTTTGCTGTAGGGATCTGTCCTATGTACTGTATGATGTTTAGCAGAATTTCTAGCTTCACACATTTGTGACAGGCAAAAATGTCTCCAGACATTCCCAAATACCACCTAGAAGGCAAAATCACCCCCCAGTTGAGTACTACTCTTAAATGTACTTGTTTTCTGGGATCTCATATTCCTCGTTCTCTTTATTTTTCTCATTCATGTTATCCTTGAACAAACTTAGCCATGCTGTTTGTTTTAATTATCACCATAGACTAACGTCTTTCAAATATATATCTTTGCATGTGTATCTCTATTTGGATGTCTTATACTTGAATAAGCATATCAAATTAAACCTATTCAAAGTGTATCCCATTGTTAGGAAAGGATCTGGATATCACAGAAAATAGTAAAGAATAACAAAAGTGCAAAAGATATGAATAAGCAAGAAAATAGATTAGCTTACCACAATGCCATAGGTTTTATTTTTTATTTTTATTTTTTGCCATAGGTTTTAAAAGCAGACAACTTGAGTCACTTTTTACAGACAGGGTTGGCAAGTTATCTCCCCTGGCAAAATTTAGCCAAGTTTCTTTTTTATATTAAGAACTATTTTTTTTAATTTAATGGTGAAAACAGCCTAAAGAATAATATTTCATGACATGTGAAAGTTATATAATAGGCAAATGTTAGTGTGCCTAATAAACTTTTAATGTAATAAAACCACACTCATTTGTTTACATGTTGTTTGTGGCTGTTTTCATGTTACAATAAAAGAACTGAGTAATTGGTACAGATGGCTTGTAGAGTCTAATTTACTTACTATCTGGCCCTTTATAGGAAGAATTTTCTGATTCTTGGATTAGAGAAAGACAATAATTCACAGCACAATAAGTCCAAAGAGCATCTGCATAGTAGTTCTTCTTCCCTTGTCCTAAGTTCCATGTGGTTTTGCAACCTGAGGAACCCAGAACTAAGGACATAGTACCTTTTGTAGCAAGCAGTAAACAAACCAGTGCCTCACTCCAGGAAGCAAAAAGTTACATAGTAGTTACATGGTAGTCATGCCTTGATCTACTTCATTGTTTATGTGACTAGCTGCAGAAAGGACTCAGGGTCAGAAGATGATTAGGAATTGCAGCATAGCACATGAGTCAATGACTTTAAAGAGTGCTTGGGCTCATGGTAAACTGTACTCAGCTCCCACATTTTGCTTGTATTCCCATTCCACGAAACCACTGCTTCATTTTCATGGAGTTAATGATATCATCATTCCCTTAGTTATCTATGGGAGAAACTAGTAGTTGATTAGATTCTTCTACCTTCCTAAAAAAATCCAAGGCACCCCTAAGTCCATTTGTTTTTTATTTACAAGATTTCTTATGTTAATCTATATTTCCTCTATTGTCATAAATCTAGGTCAAGCCATCACCATCTCTCACCTCAGTTGCTGCAAAATTCAAGTAGTTATCCTCTCACTTTCATCTTTGTGTGTCTACAGCTTATTCTCCATGCAGAAAATTTGATCTTGAAACAGTTAATCTAAGAAAAATTTAATAGCATATTTTTATGTTTCCATTGAAAGAAATATACAACCAGGAACCCAATTCTCTATTCTAATTATTTATTATAAATTAGCAGTATTAGTAATAGTATCTAGTTATTGGGCATATATTATGTGCCAGGTACTGTGCTAAGTAATTTACATGCATTGTGTTATAATCTTTCAGGTGAGTAGTATTATGTCCATTTAATAGAGAAAATCGACTGTGATGGGTAAAGTGACACAGATAGGAAGAGTGAAGCTGAGACTGGAGCCTAGCACTGTTTATCCCTTTATTATACTTCCTCAGATGAATGTGGAACAATAGGAATAACTTGGGTAGAAGAAGAGCATGGGATGGTGTTAGGAATGAGGGAGAGTTTCCTTTGAAAGAATCAATTTCTATCAGGAGTTTCTACTTAGTCTTAACAGCAATATGCCATTAGTCATTCTTGGGCTCTCCTTTTTCACTTTAGGGATATAATAGGTTTCAAAAAGAGGTCATGGTTCTCAGATGCCATCTACTTCATGTTAATTGTGGAGCCTAGCTAAGTTGAAGGTAAGAAGACCTGTGTCTTAGTCCTTTTATGCTATAGTAGCAAAATATTGCAGGCTGGGAAATTCATAAATAACAGAAATTCATCTCTTACAGTTTTGGATGCTTAGAAGTCCAAGATTCTATGATGGCACCTTAAACTCTGTGTCCTCTAGAGGGGAGAAACACTGTACCCTCACATAGCAGAAGGACAAAAAGGAATGAATTCCCTCCATCGTAAGAATGCTTAAATTCCATTCACCAGGGAGAAGCCCATATGGCCTAATCACCTCTTAAAGTCTTACCTTTTAATCCTATCAATTGGCAACACAACAACTTTGGAAGGGACACACTGAAACCATAGCATTCCACCACTGACCTCCTTAAATTATGTTTTTCTCACATACGAAATACAATCATTCCATAACAATAACTCCTTATACCCTTTCAGCACCAAATTCAAAGTCCAAGTCTATAATCTCATCTAAATCAGATATTGAGACTCAAGGCATGTTTCATCCTGAAGCAGGTTTCCCTCAAGCCTTGAAACAAAACAAGGTATGAACTTCCAAAATACAAAGGTGGAATAGGCATAGGGTAGATATTTCAATTTCAAAAGGGAGAAAGTGAAGAAAGGAGTAACAGGTCCTAAATAAGTTCAATATTCAATAGGGTAGCAATAATAATATGATGGTTTGAGGATAATCTTTGACTTCTTATACTGCCTTTCAAATATACAGGTGGGAATTGAGTCCCCAAGGCACTGGGCAACCCTGCCCTGATGACTTTGCAGGGCACAGCCCACACTTTAGCTCTCACACATTGAAGTTACATGCCTGTAGCTCTCCCAGGCTGATGCTGCATGCTTGTGGCTCTACAGCTCTGCATTCTTGAGACACCCCTGCTCCCATGGCTCCACTAGGCATTTCCTTACTGAAGACTCTGTGGCAGCTCTGATCACAGTGTTTTGCTGGCCATTACTGTAGTGAGGCTCTCTTGCACTGTGCTTTGGTGGCAGGTCTCTGCGTAGGCCCTGGAGAGCTCTGTGGGCATCCTTTGAAATCTAGGTGGGAGCAGCTATGCCTCCACAGCTCTGGCTCTTTGCAAACTTGCAGAGTTAGCACAAGTGGATGGTACCAAAATTTACCAGACTGTGCCTTCCAGAGCAATGACTATAACCACACCTGGGCCCATCTAAGCCACAGCTGGGGTGCCTAAGGAGCACCGCCCTGCAATACGGAGAGCAGAGACTTGAACAGTCATGCGCAGTGAGCCCCAAGTTCTCAAGTGTGCTTTCAGCCTCTCCCCCAATATCATGCTAACTAAGGCCTTAGCACTCTGCACCTATGATGGGAATAGCATTCCCAAAGATCTCCACAGTGCCTGTGGGATCATTCACTCAGTGTCCACAAATAGCATTTAGCTTTCTTCTACCCATAGTAATTTTCTCAAATGGTTGCTTGGGCTGTACCTTTGGTATTCTCTTCTGTCCATGCTATTTTATTCTTTATATGGCTAAGCTGAAAACTTTATAAATTTTTACATTCTGCTTACCTTGGAACTACACATTTCATCTTTAAATCATTTCTCTCTCCTCACATTTAGTCTAAGCAGTTGAGAGAAGCCATTCAGCCTCGTGGACACTTTACTACTTAGAGATTTCTTCTGACTGCTGTTCTAGTTAAATACTTTAAATTTTGCCTTTCACAGGGTCTTATGATATGGCTTAATTCACCCAAGTTCTTTGAAGGTTCTTCCTCTGGCTTCTGATACCTTGTTTCTCATTTCCCTCTGAGACTGCATCAGAATAGTTTTCACTGCCATTGCCACTTACGCAAATCTTTAATATTTGTGATTGGGTACGTGAGCTATTTTCAAATTTCAGTTTACACACTTTTGTATTTTTTTTTAATTTGTCAGAATGAATACCTTAAGTTAGAATTAATAAAGACCTTACACACAGAGGGGTAAAAAAAGCAGGATAAACATTCTTTACATCATGTAAGTATTTACCTAAGTGTATAATATATATGAAGTAAAAATAAAAATTGTCACCTACCCAGGCTGGCCTCTTTTTTTTCCATGAAGCTCAATTGTTACAACTCATTTTTATAAAGCTTGGGGTTTCACTTTTTGCTCAAGAAAGTTGTTTACCATTCTTAGCTACAATGCTTCCAGGTATTGAAAAGGTCTGGCACTCCATATTTTCACAGCATCTTGACAAGGACTGGCAGTTTTCTTCAGCTATTACCTCAGCTAACAATCTTTAATGGTCAAATCTTCAAGCTCTCTTTCCTTCACTTTGCTACAGGTGTCAGAAGCTGTTAACTCTCTCTTCTCCCCTTTCTAGAAACAAACCCCTTTCCCACTGCTGCTAATTAGACTTAGAGGACATTGGCAGTTCTTTTCTTTAATATTCAGAGGGAAAAATGGCTTTTTGATTCTCTCCCCTTTGTGTTTATTTTCCTTCTAAATGCCTGGTCTGTAGTCAGAAAAAAAATTGTGGAAAACAAGTTACCAACTCATTCAACTGACTTTGCTTCTTCCAGACAATAGCTCATGTCCATAGAAAAAGTGTTCATTATCAGAATACTTCAGGTTGACTATTTTTTTACCCTGGTACTGATCTTTACTAGCCTTACTTAATTTTTAAAAAAATTATTTTATCTTCATTTTATTTGGAATTCAGAGAGTCAACAAGACAGAAAGAGAATGGTCTTTCATCTACTGGCTCACTTCCCAAATGCCAGAAAGAGCCAGGGCTGTGCCAAGCCAAAGTTGTGCCCTAGAAACTCAATTTCGGTCTCTCATGTGGATGGAGGGGCCTAAATACTTCAGCCATCAGTTCCTGCCTACCAGGTTGCGAATTAGTAGGAAGCTGGATTGGAAATGGAGTAGCTAGGACTGAAATCAGGCACTCTAATACAAGTGGCAACTTAACTACTGCACCACACAACTGCCCCTACTAGCATTATTTTTAATGCATACTGCTTTAAAAATATCTTTTGATCTTTCCCCTCAACAGTTTTAAAAAGACACTTAAATAACACAGACCAGTTTTATTTAAAGAGTAATGTGGTGCTGTCTTCTGCAGTGCATGTGCTAAATTTGGAATAATATGGTAAGATTAAAAGAGCAAGAACAACATGTCAGTTCACAAAGAATACCATATATTCTTTTTTCATCCTTACTGTGATAGAAAACATTGATCCTAAATCAATCAGCTAATATCATATGCTATGGTAAAACGCAATAGATGTATTTCCATTAAAATCAGGAACAAGATAAGAATACTGCTTATCACCTCTATAACATTTTTTATTCCCTAGCTAATGAAATAAATCAAGAAACAAAATAAAAGTCACCACTATTACAAGTTAGGAGACTCAGTTAATATCTACAAATGAGATAATTTCCTAACCCAAGAGAATCTAAGTGAAGTATATTTAGAATGAGTTTAAAGTTTACCACTTTTTCTAAGCATTTCAGTAAATAGAAAACACAATGGAAAGTCCATTTTTTTTAATAATACCAAATCGTAGCAAATACCTAGGAATAATGTCAATAAGAAATGTACTGGAGGTGGGGGGGTTGACTTACCAATTATGACATCTGCATTCGGTATTAGAATACCTGGGTTCCATACCTGGCTCTGGCTACTGAATCCAGCTTTCTGCCAATGCAAACCCTAAAAGGTGGCAGGAAATGGCTGAAGTAATTGGGTTCCTGTCACCCATGTGGTAGACCTGTGTTTTCTGTCTCCTAGCTTCAGCCCTATCCAGCCCAGTCCCAGCCTTTGTGGGCATTTGGAGAATGAATCAGTGGATGGGAGCTTTCTTTGTCTATAACTCTGTCTTTCTCTTTCTCTCTTTGCTTCTTGAGTAAACTGTTTTTATAAAAATATGGATGCAGGACCTATATGAAAACTGACAAAACATTACAAGAAAATAAACTCCTGAAAATGGAACATTTTCCAAGTTGTTAATTCCTCTGAAATGGTTTTAATTTACAATAAAAATCTTATAGATTATTTTTGAATCTTGAACCCTGATGAAGTGTTTTTAGACACTGTTATAAAGAATATATAGCCAAGAATAACATTTAAAAAAAACTTATCAGTAGGACTTGCTCTACTAAATAATAAAACCTGGTTAAGAAAACGACAAAAACAGTATGGTACTAGTACTTGTTTTTTTTTTTTTTTTTAATAGATAAATATAGCAGCCCATAGAATCTAAAAATAGTGAAATAGAGCTTAGGATGTTTCCCCACAAGTTTGGATATGTGCCTTTTTGGATCTACGTTAGCACTAAAATAAAGGGATTTATTGGGCAAACATTGTGGTGCAGTGGATTAAGGTGCCCCTTGCAATGCTGGCATACTACATCAGAGTGCTAATTTGAATCTCTGCTCCTCCACTTTTGATCCAGCTTCCTGCCAATGTACTTGTGAAGCCAGCAGAGGATGGCTAAGTGCTTTTGTCCCTGCCACCCACGTGGGAGACCCCGATGGCATTCCTGGTTCCTTAGTCCTAGCTTTTGTCTGCTCTAGAACTGGCTGCTGCAGCCATTTGGGGAGTGAACTAATGGTTGGAAGATTCCTCTTTATCTTTTTCACTTTCTCTGTTGCTCTGCCTTTCAAATAAAAAGCATTTATGTTGTGGCAGCTGTTATTTTCCTGCTAGGATTCTGGATTATTTTGAAGATGACGATGAGAGAAAATCAGTCTTTGACAGTACAGAAGCTCCTAGGAAAAGTTGATAGGCATAGATTTCATCAACCAAGATTTTCTTCTAATGTTTCATTCTCCTATTTAGTGAATATATGGACAACAATAGTTGAATTGCTTATATTGGAAGATGGTCTCATATTTAGAAAGGTTAGCACTACCTCTGAATTTTCCTTTTGCAGGTGTCTAATTGAACAGAGATTTCATCATTCCTACTGCCTGATCTAAAGAGTTTTTTAAAATGTAATTTCAAGATTTTATTTCCTCTTGGATAGATGCCTCAATTAGCACCTCTTTTAATGTAGCATCAAAGTTATCTTTTGGCAGACTGCGTTTGAAAAGCAAATGGATCCCAGTTACAGATTTTTTTTTTTTTTGCTTTATTCTACAACGCCACAATATTTACGTGATCAAATGTGTACCTTTGTTTTTTACAAACTAAATTATAATATATGAAATCATATCTTTTTATTCATGCATGATTTTGTATGTTCTGAGATATACTATGATGCGAATTGAGAGAATGAAGAAATCTTTAGAATATTTTTAGGAACAAAGAAACTAACATTGTACCTTCATCCCTGTTCAGTTACAAGTTCTTTAGCCTTTGCCTTTGAGGCTTGGCAATGAAAAATGAGAGTCAGAAACTTGTGATGCTGCCTTTCCAGTGATGGCAGACCTCATCAGACTTATCATCATAATTGGACCCAATAGCTTTCACCAGTTTAGCCAGATCTCTTTCTTTTGAGTTAGCCCGTGTAAAGGCAACAGTGATGTAGGTCTTTCTGTAGACGGGGCATCTCAGTCTGGTCTTCGAAAATGAACTAGGTCTGCACCCTAATGTTTATTGCAGCTCAATTCACAATAGCTAAGACCTGGAACCAACCTAAATGCCCATCAACGATAGACTGGATAAAGAAATTATGGGATATGTACTCTTTAGAATACTATACCGCAGTAAGAAACAACGAAATCCAGTCATTTGCAACAAAATGGAGGAATCTGGAACACATCATGCTGAGTGAAATAAGCCAGTCCCAAAGGGACAAATACCATATGTTCTCCCTGATCGGTGACGACTGACTGAACACCAAGAGGGAAACCTGTTGGAGTGAGGTGGACACTATGGGAAATGGTGGCTTGATCAGCATAGCCCTGACTGTTAATGAACAACTTAATACATTATCCCTCTTAGTAGTTTTTTTTATCTGTTCTACTTAATATGACTGGTTTAGATCTGTAATTGATGCACAGTTATTCTTAAGTGTTGAAAATTAACTGAAATGTGATCCCTGTTGAACATGGTGGTGGGAATGGGAGAGGGAAGAGATGTATAATTTGGGACATGCTCAGGCTGACTTGCCCCAAGTGGTGGAGTTGGAAGCATACCAGGGGATTCCAATTCAATCCCATCGAGGTGGCATGTACCAATGCCATCTCACTGTTCCAGGTGATCAGTTTCAGTTCACAGTTGGTCATGGTGAAGGGACTGGGAGTCAAAGGGAACACATAGACAAGTCTAGTACCTGCTAATGCTAACCGATGGAGTAAATAAAGGGGAGAGTGATCCAACATGGGAAGTGAGATACTCAGCAGACTCATAGAATGGCAGATGTCCTAAATAGCACTCTGGCCTCAGAATCAGCCCTAAAGGCATTCGGAGCTGGCTGAAAAGCTCATGAGAGTATTTCAGGCATGGAAAGCCAAGACACTCTGGCAAAAGATCTCTGCGAGTGAGATCCCAGTGGAAAGAACAGGTCATCAAAGAAGGAGGTACCTTTCTCTGAAGGGAGGAGAGAACCTCCACTTTGACTATGACCTTGTCTAAACAAGATAAGAGTCGGAGAACTCAGAGGGCTTCCATAGCCTTGGAAACTCATGACTGGAGCATAGGGAGATTACTGATGCCATAGACAGGAGTGTCAATTGGTAAAGTCAACAACAGGAGTCACTGTGCACTTACTCCTCATGTAGGATCTCTATCCTTAATGTGCTGTACATTGAGATTTAATGCTATAACGAGTACTCAAACAATATTTCACTTTGTGTTTCTATGGGGGTGCAAACTGTTGAAATCCTTACTTAATGCATACTAAACTGATCCTCTGTAAAAAAAAAAAAAAAAAAAAGAAAAGAAATTATCAATTCCCAACTTGACTCTCACTGGGATTAAACATGACAATAGGTCTGCTCTGATTTCATCATCATTTAAAAAAATCATCTATTATTTTTCACTTTATGTTTCTGTGTGGGAGCAAACTGTTGAAATCCATACTTAATGTATACTAAGCTGATCTTCTGTATATTAAGATAATCGAAAATGAATCATGATGTGAATGGAAGGGGAGAGGGAGTGGGAAAGGGGAGGGTTGTGGGTGGGAGGGACGGTATGGGGGGGAAGCCATTGTAATCCATAAGTCGTACTTTGGAAAATTATATGCATTAAATAAAAGTTTTAAAAAAAAATATGCCTATAAACACACACACACAAAAAAAAAAAAAAAAGAAAATGAACTAGGGAACTCCTATTTTACAGCACAAGGTGAGCAGTAAGAATAACGAGCTCAATGGGCTCCATATGTGTGTCATCATCCCTAGGGAGCCTTCTTGTTCTCCACCAAGTGGAGGACAGTCTTAAAACATCCTCAGAGGACAGATGGCTTCACTGGGCACATCACTTTGTTGCTGCGTCCTGCCTTTTTTTTTTTTTTTTTTCTATGTCTGGCTGTAGCTGAGCAGTTGAGTGGCCTGAGTAGGCTAGTAAATTTCAGGACATGCTTTCACATGCTTGGAAAGGAGGACCCTTTCCTACACACAGCTGGAATGAGCAGGGCCATTTGACAAGCAAACAACAGAGGCGGATACTGTGAATGATAATTATTTGATTTTTAAAATTTTATTAACCTAAAGAGAACAGATTTCAGGAGCTGGCATTTTGGCAAAGTGGGTAAAGCTGCAACCTGCGATGCCACCATCCCATATGGGCACTGGTTTAAGTCCTTGCTGTTCCACTTCCAATCCAGCTCCCTGCTAACATGCTTGGGAAAAGCAGAAGGAGATGGCCCAAGTCCTTGGGCCCTGCACCTATGTAGAAGACCCAGAGGGAGCTCTTGACTCCTGGCTTCAGCCTGGCCCAGCCCTGGCTGTGGCCATCAAGGGGAGTGAACCAGCAGATGGAAGATATCTTCCTTCTCTCTCTCTCTCACTCCTTCCTTTTGTACAGCTGAGTAATATTCCACCATGTATATATACTATAATTTATTTATCTGGTCATCACTTGATGGATATCTGCATTGATTCCATATCTCAGCTATTGAGAGTTGAGCTGCTATAAACATGAAGCTACAGATAACTCTTTCATATATTGATTTCATTTCCTTTGGATACATTTCTAGGAATGGAATGGCTGGATCATAAGGTAGAACTATTTTCAGATTTCTGAGGAATCTCCGTACTGTCTTCCACAATTGTTGTACTAGTTTACATTACCACCAACAGTGTATTAGGGCACCTTTCCTCCCATATCTTCTCCAGCATTTGTTATTTCTGACTTTTGGATGATAGCTGTTCTAACTGGGGTAAGGTGAAATTTCACTGTGGTTTTATTTGCACTTCCCTGATGGCTAGTGATCTTGAGTATCTTTTCATGTTCTGTTGGCCATCTGTAGTTAATCCTTTGGAAAAAAAATGCCTGTTTATATCATTACCCTATTTTTAAAAATATTTATTTATTTTAAAGGCAGAGAGTTACAAGGAGGCAGAGGCAGAGAGAGAGAGAGAGAATCTTCTACCCATTGGTTCACTCACCAGATGGCCACAGAGAGAGAGAGAGAGAGAGAGAGAGAATCTTCTATCCATTGGTTCACTCACCAGATGGCCGCAACAGCCAACGCTGTGCCAATCTGAAGCCAAGAACCAAGAGCTTCTTCCAGGTCAACCACCTGGGTGCAGAGGCCCAAGGACTTGGACCATCTTATACTGCTTTTTCAGGCCATAGCTGAGAGCTGCATCAGAAGTGGAGTATCCAAGACTTGAACTGGCACCCATATGGGATGGTGGGTCTGCAGGCAGAGGCTTTACCCACTACACCACAGCACCGGCTCCGCCTACCCTATTTCTTAACTGGATTGCTTTGTTGTTGTTTAGTTTCTTGAGATCTTGAAATTATATCTTTATCTGAGCATAAGAATAGGAACATAAGATTATTTTCAAATAATAAGCATTAAATTGAAAGCAAAGCATTTTAAAAAGTCTTAGATTATGTTTCTATTTGCAAATCAGCTACCAACAAATACTTTATGCATATACCATCTAAAATTATATTTGTTTCTTTCAAAAACATTCTAGGGTTGCACTCAAGTTTGTCATTTATGGGTAAAACCAGGCTTTATTTTAAGCTGGCTAATTTTGCCTTATTTTCCTTAGTAAAATAAAATTTATAAGTTTTAAGAATAAATTTCTTGCTTATTACTTATATAGCAGAGAAATATTTATTGATTCCTTACTATGTGTCAGGTTCTATATTAGGTATTAGATTGTTAGGATAAAATAAACATATTCTTTGTTCTCATGAAGTTTTTGTCTAGACACTTAAATAACCAATAGAGGATGCTGGCACCATGGCATAGGAATTTAAGCCACCATCCAAAGCATCAACATCCTATAAGGGGTGCCAGTTAGATCCCTGGCTGCTCCACTTCTGATCCTGCTCCCTGCTAATGCACTTGGAAAAACAGCTGAGGATGGCCCAAGTGCTTGGATCCTGCACCTATGTGGGAGACCCTGATGATGCACCTGGCTCCTAGCTTCCGCCTGGCCCAGCCCCAACCATTGTGGTCATTTGGGAGAGTAAAGCAATGGCCAGAAGATTCTCTTTCTCTCTCTCTCTCTCTCTCTCTCTCTCTCTCTCTCTCTCTCTTCTTTCTCTGTAACTCTGCCTTTCAAATAAATAAGTATATCTTAATTGCAAAAGAAAGTCATTAAAGGGATTTAGATTCAGATTTAAATTTTTAAGTGATTATTTTTGCTTCAATGTGGGCAATGGATGGAGATGAACAAGAATGGATATTGACAGAAGTTGGCTAATGATTTCTGGGTGTTAAGAGCCATGCCCAAGAAACTGAATGGACCCTTGAAAGGAAAAACTCTTGCTTTCAACCACCATGTCTGCTGCAAGCACACTATATTCATAATGGTTCTCTTTAAAGAATTATGTGTTCTTACAGCATTACACAACTACTAAATTGTGACAACATTCTTCTTAATCTTTGCTTGTGAACCATATTAAATGTATTTTTAAAATGAAAGCTGCATTTTCAATTATCTTTTATTTTGAAGACTATGTTTGCACATATTTATATTTTAAATATGCATATTTGTGAATAAGCAAATAAGGATACCATAACCTTGTGACTAATTCACTCTGGATCCAGTTCTTCAGAATCTATACACCAAAAGAATGGACTGAAGAGTTGAGAAGAAATTTCTTTGATACACAACCACCCTAACCAATTATCTCTGGGTAGACTTTTTTCACAGCCTCCTTTTTGCAGTCCAGCTATTTATGTGTTAGCAAAATACTTAGAATAAACAAATGCTTAGGTGATTTCCTATGATTTCAGTACAGTGACAAACATAGTTATGAAGAAACATTTGTTTCTTTAGAAACTGATTTAATGAACGAGCATGTAAAGATTTTTGGGCATTGAAAAATTGTGGTCATGGTTTCTGGGAGATTGCTTCCTAGGGACATGAGGAAACCACCATACATTGTAACTCACAATGTCTTGGCTGTCTACTGGGCTGGGGGTTTGTCAGTAATATCTACATGAATGAACTGAGGACAAATGGAACTTAGTGACTATTCCTGAAAAGAAAACAGAGCTCTCCAAAAGGAAGAGGTGAGTGGTCTCTGATAATGTGAGAAAATTAACGTAACTAGCATACTAAGAGGAGAAGTTCACTTGGTTGATGAATCTGTCTGAAATGAACTGAACAAGAATGAAAGAAACAGTCTGAGTATTATAGTCCTAGGGCTCTCTGAGATCTGTGAGAGGTAATTGAAAGATAGATGAATGACAGACTATAGCTGAAGAAGAAATCTTTGAGATTTGGTATGAATTAACATTAGTTTTGAAGGCTATCAAGAACTGAGTAAGGCCTGAAGGAGGTCAGACTCAAGAAATTGAGGGCAGGTCCAGCATCGTGGTGCAGTGGGTTAAATCCCAGGACTGCAGCATGGGCATCCCACATGGATGCTGGTTCTAGTCCTGGCTGCTCCACTTCCAATCCAGCTCTCTGCTAATGTGTCTGGGAAAGCAGCAGAGGATGGCCCAACTCCTTGGGCCCCTGCACCCATGTGGGAGACCTGGAAGAAGCTCCTGGTTCCTGGCTACGGATTTGCCCAGCTCCAGCTGTTGGGGCCATTTGGGGAGTGAATCAGCAGATGGAAGATATCTCTCTGTGTGTCTCTACCTCTCTCTATAACTCGGTCTTTCAAATAAATAAAAAAATCTTTTTTTTTTTTTTAAAGAGAATGAGGGCATTTGTTAAGGGTAGTCTAGCACAATCAGAGGTCAGAAAGGATGAGACAGAGGACTTGTATCCAGAAAGGAATGGACAATAAGTTCTAGGACAAATCAAGGATCCTGAAAACTATGTCATCTCAAATCTACCTCAGATTAAAAGCCTGTGTAGATTACTCCAGCATACTCTTGTCTTCTTAGAAAATGAAGTGAAGGAAAGAAACCTGAGTTGTTTTGAAACTACACTAGCCAATCTGAGATGAAGAGGATATTAGTAAGAATAACAAGTTTGCTCTAGGATGTTTTCTCTTTATTTCTTATTTTGGTTTTATTTCCATTTAGTTTCCTTGATAAATGTTCTGGTTATAATCTGTCAGCCTTATCTTGGCTGAATCCACAGTGAAAAAACTTTCCATCCAGGATAAATGGAAAGAGAACTCTGTATACTGTATAGCCTGTAGAAGTGGCCAAAACCATCCAGAATGGGGAAAGGGAACTGAAGAGATGGAGATATTTTTCCCCAAAGAAATCTTTTATTTAAGGAATACAAATTTAATAAGTACAACTTTAGGAATATAGTGATTCTTCCCACCATACTTGCCCTCCCACCCATACTCCCACCCCTCCTGAACCAGAGGGTGGAAGATTTCTTCTCTTTCCCCTTCCTCTCCCTCCCCCTCCCCCTCCCTCTCCCTCTCCCTCTGCCTCTGCCTTTCCCCCTTTCCTTTTCTCTCCTTCTCCCTCCCTGTAACTCTGCCTTTCAAATAAATAAAATAAATCTTTTTTTTTTTAAATAAAACCTCGCTGCTGGTCAAGTGAGGGTTGTTCAGAGGAACATAAAAGAGTAGAGGAAAAGGCAAAGTCAGTGAAATCAATTCTGTGTCTTTGGAGACTATTACTACATGAAGAATGTAATCTGTCTGGATTTGCTTTATTGCCACTTTATATGAAAAGTCTGAAATGAAACAATAGGATTGTTTTGGTCATTAAGATGCCCCAAGGCCAACCAATTCAATATTTTTTCCCTCCTGAAACAAAGATACTTAAATGAAAGAATCTGGTGCTAACAGTAAATAAGATCATAAACTTCACAGCTAGTCGCATTTATATTTTCAGAGTTCATAGTTTGGTGTATCCAAGTATGCAACAAATATTTTGGTGATGCTTTTTCTACAAAGACAATTAATTCCCTAACAAACATCTATTTTATACCTATCATAAAAAAACAATATTTCCATTGTCCATAATGGATCCTTTTTTAAAAACTGCTACAGAATGCCAATTTACACACTTATTAGAAAAGTGCAACATATCTTGCTCAATGAAGGCTTGCATTGGGTCATTTATCCAGTGTTCCCAGGATATAAAAAAAAAATACTATAGCAAATGTCTTCTACTTAAGACTAACCATAGTTGGTTTCTAATTTATTTCAAATACATGTCACTTGTATTTATGTGCAAGGGATCTTCAAAGAGTCCATGAAAATGCCCATTATCTCTAAATTCTATTTTTTTATGAAGTTTTTTTAAAGATTTATTTTACTCATTTGAAAGACAGAGTTACAGAGAGACGTAGAGACAGAGGTAGAGTTACAGACAGAGGTAGAGTGATCTGCTGGTTCACTCCCCAGATGGCTGCAATGGCTGGAGCTGCTCCGATCCGAAGCCAAGAGCCAGGAGCTTCTTCTGGGTCCCCCACACAGGTGGGGGACTTGGGCCGTCTTCTACTGCTCTCCCAGGCCATAGCAGAGAGCTGGATCGGAAGAGGAGCAGCTAGGACTAGAACTGATGCCCATATGGGATGCCAGCACTTCAGGCCAGGGCATTAACCCGCTGCGCCACAGCGCGGTCCCTGAAGTATCCTCTTATAATCTACATTTCTAAAAGTCTCACTTGCAGTGAAAGCTTTTCTGATTTACCAGAGCTACTCAGTGAATTGGCGATCACAAAATTGGATGTTCAATGAGGAAGCTACGGAGGACCATATCAAATAAGGATGACAGTGTACTTATGGGAATTATGCATAGATTGGGAGTCAGGAGACTTGGGCTGCAATCTACATTCACACTTAGCATAGGTGACCATGGAAAGCAACATTCTCAGCTTAGATATGTCATTTGCAAGGGCATGCTTCAGAGTCCTGGAATTTCTTGGAGCTATCTTAGAGATGACTGCTGATTAAAAGATGAGAAGGAAGTTAGAATTCATATTGATTTGTTTCACCAATTTAATGTTTGTTTTTAAGTTAGGATTCCACAGGTCCTAGAATGGTCTGAATGTTTGTGTGCTCTGAAAATTCATATGTTAAAATCTTACTCCCCCAAGATGATGGGATTGGTCGGGAGGAGCTTTGCCGGTGATTAGGTTACAAAGGCAGAGCCTTCATAAATGTGTTAGTGCTTTTATAAAAAGGCCTTAGAGAAACATTTCTCCCTTTCACCACGTAAGTACAGAACAAGAATGTGCCAGCTATGAACCAGAAAACAGTCCCTTAGCAGATACTGAATATGCAGAAACCTTGATCTTAGTCTTAATCATTCAGTCTGTGGTGTTTTGTTCAAGGAGCTTAAATGGACTAAGGTAGTTGCCAGACATTTCTACCCAAATAACTGGACAATGTGCTTCTCCCACCAAGATCTTTTCAGTCTGTACCACTTTTTGACACTCTAGCACAGCTTGATTTTATACCATCATTTTGAATTGCAATTATTTAAATTTGGGGATTACGCCTTTCTCTGAAGCCAGTGGAACATTTCCCCCCTTAGCCTTTTGTGGCAAGAATGTATTAGCAACCTGACTGATAATGGGCAGTTCAGGTGCTTCTTCCTTGTTTATCAGGCAGTGATTTAAATGGCTACCACCTTTCTCAGCACCATCATTTTTCTCTCTCTCCTTTCTTGTCACTGTGAGTGACACACCAGCTGACAGTGTTATGAATAGGAAGGTTTGGGCAGAGTGACTGTCAAAAATATTTTTACCGTGCGAAAGGACATTTGTGGAATGTTATGGCATCATTGCCTCTTGCCCCTCAGAGAATGTGGCATTGAGTATTGGGCTCTTGCCATTGTACCCAGCATACCAAAATAATTTTCTGGCCTCACTGAACATTACAAAATACTTTTAAAAATCTTCACTTTATATATATATATATATACACACATATATATAAATATACATAAATATATAAACATATATATAATATACATAAAATATATAAAAATATATAATATATAAATATATATACATATGTATGTATAAAGCATATATATATAAATGTATTTATTTTCATGTTCTTCCTTATGCCCAAACTCAAATTTTACATTTTGACTGAGGTGTGATTTAGTTGAAGTTCTCAGAATACTTCAGTAAATGCTATTACCAGAATTAGAATGTTCCCCATGAGTTGTAGTGAGATTTGTGCTAAAGTTCACAATGTGAATTTGATAGCTCTAAACACGAGATATGTGCTTGCTGCATTTACTGAAATCCCTCAGTCCCCTATCACCTTCCTTCGATTTCAAAGTTATGGAAGTGTCCAGTATGTTTGCTCAGAATGACCTGATGTGACTCAAGTGTTATTCTGGGCATTGATGCTGTTGCCAGTTACATTGGCCCACATGTTTTAATGTGATTTGAATTACCAATATAAGTGACTTGATTGCATAGGATTCCTTTGTATTTTCTATTGTAATAACATATTCTTTTTCAAGCATTTTGTTGTATAAGTATGACATCTCAATAGAAAGCAATTTTAAGTGGACTTGATTCTCTCTCAGTACTTTAATTTTAAACATACTAGATTTTAAATTTGGGTCATGTTTTAGTGGCAAATACATAAACCTCTAACATGTCTTGGATCATGTTTAAAGTTATTACAAGGTTTCCCCTACTCCAAGCCGTGTGATAATCTGAAAAATAATTCTATATTATTTCTTTATTTATTTTGGAAACAATTTTTGACTCATTATGATTATGTGAGTAACTAGGTCCCAGAACACACACTATCTTGGTTTCACATACAGAATTACAGTTAGCTTTGCTCAGAGGTAAAGTAGCCAGTTGTGTATGTTTTGAGATTTGATGATTCATGTCTTTAAAAAATTTCCCCCTTACTGGCTCATTTAAAACTACCCCATAGTCTTTGATCTCTCTGAATAGTCTGATGAAATGAAATAACTGCATAGGTAAATTATTGGTCTGTTGTCTAGCATTAACATCTTAGAACAAATTTATTTCGCTGATATCTGATACTTAGCTGAAAATGATTTTCAAGACAAGGTTTGGTATTGGTTCAAATGGATGACATGCTATTGGTTTAAGTGGAGACAAGTCTGATTTAAATAATGGTAACTTTTCTCCAGGGAAGGGAAAGATGCTGGCATAGAGCATCTGGATGCAGGCAAAGAAAGAGAAGTAACAGAATAATCCCACAAACTTCAAATTCTCCATTTTCCTGAAAGCCCTTGCCTGTGACTTATAGTAGTCAAGGTTGGGCTCCCTGATTGCCACGCTGCCCTCCATCGATCAGAGTAATTTTTAACACTATCTTAGAGGTTGAGGTATTCAGGCTAAAATACAATTCTGTATTATCTTCCTCTTTTCATGACTTCCTTAGGTGTCACCTTGCTATTTTTGGAAAAGCATTCCTTGGAAAACTTCTCATTTAGTATTCTTGATCTTCACCTTTAATCAAGGTACTTCTAGTCAATTCTTCCCACTATTTTTTCTCTTTAAAATAGATTTTACGTGTTAAACAATTGGATGAGGAGACTGGTATAGTTTACTCAGTTCTTGCAGAAATCCCTGAAAATCCTGCTTAATGCTATTTTCCACATGTTCTCCCACTCTTTTTGTTTACTCTTTTATCTTGATTGAACACAACCTCCAAGACTTTCTGTGAAAAGCTACTTGGAGAGAAAAGGAGATTAAGTGGAACTTTGTATGTTTGAAAATACCTTGATTTTACCACTAAGTATGAATAGGTATAGCTGGTTGGAACTCATTTTCCCTCAAACTTTGAGTCATTGCTTTCTAGCTTCCAGGCTGTGACTGTGCAAATGTTGTTACTTGGTTCCACAGTATTCTGAAATTTCACTGTGACACGTTCTTGTGTGATCTGTTTTCATTCATTACACTGGGAACTCGGTGGGCCCTTTCAGTCAGGAAATTCAGGTCCTTCACTTCTAAACATTTTTTTTGCATTATTTCTTCAAAATTTTGTTTTTTTCAATTTGCCTATCCTCTCTATAAATGTTATTATTCAGATGTTAAGCATTCTAGACTGAGCCTCCAGTTTTGTCTTCTCCCTGTTTTCCATTTTTTAAAATTTCTAGTTTCCATGGGTTTCCCTCCAATTTAATTTCAAAACTTCTTTTTTAATTTTACTTTTAATTTCCAAAATGTTTTCCTCTCTCTGAGAATTTTATCTTTTTATCTTTTAAAGA
Organism: Oryctolagus cuniculus; assembly: GCF_964237555.1. Lineage (NCBI taxonomy): Eukaryota > Metazoa > Chordata > Mammalia > Lagomorpha > Leporidae > Oryctolagus > Oryctolagus cuniculus. Next base: position 80,400,683 of record NC_091453.1, on the reverse strand, counting down.
TTCATTTATTTATCTTAAAGTCAGAGTTACACAGAGAGAGAAAGAAAGGCAAAGAGAAGCTGGCGCCGCGGCTCAACAGGCTAATCCTCCACCTAGCGGCGCCGGCACACCAGGTTCTAGTCCCGGTCGGGGTGCCGGATTCTGTCCTGGTTGCCCCTCTTCCAGGCCAGCTCTCTGCTGTGGCCAGGGAGTGCAGTGGAGGATGGCCCAAGTGCTTGGGCCCTGCACCCCATGGGAGACCAGGAGAAGCACCTGGCTCCTGGCTTTGGATCAACGCGGTGTGCCGGCCGACCACAGCGGCCATTGGAGGGTGAACCAACGGCAAACGGAAGACCTTTCTCTCTCTGTCTCTCTCTCACTGTCCACTCTGCCTGTCAAAAAAAAAAAAAAAAAAAAAAGAAAAAGAAAAAGAAAGAAAAAAGAAAGGCAAAGAGAAAGAGAGAGGTCTTCCATCCACTGGTTTACTCACCAATTGGCCACAAAGTGCAAAGCTGTGCCAATCTGAAGCCAGGAGCCAGGAGCTTCCTTTGAGTCTCTCACATGGGTGCAGGGGCCCAAGGACTTGGGCCGTCTTCTACTGCTTTCCCAGGCCATAGCAGAGAGCTGGATTGGAAGTGGAGCAGCCAGGACTTGAACCAGTGCCCATATGGGACGCCAGCACTGGAGGCAGCGACTTTACCTGCTACACCAAAGAGCCAGCCCCAAAATAGGTCCTTTTAAAGTTTTCTTTTATTTCCTGAATTGGCTGTGTTTCTAAAAAGTTTGTCTTTTCTGTCGTATTTTTTTCCTCTCCTTCTTCAATGTCTTGTCATTTTAAATGGCCATCTTTTTGTTTTTAAAGATTTAATTTATTTATTTGAAAGAGTTACACAGAGAGAGATGGAGAGGCAGAGAGAGAGAAAGGTCTTCCATCTGCTGGTTCACTCTCCAGTTGGCCACAATGGCCAGAGCTGTGCCTATCCGAAGCCAAGAGCCAGGAGCTTCTTCTGGGTCTCCCACATGGGTGCAGGGGCCTAAGGAATTGGGCCATCTTTTACTGCTTTCTCAGGCCATAGCAGAGAGCTGGATCTGAAGTGAAGCAGCCAGGACTCAAACTGGTGTCCATACGGGATGCCAGCACTGCAAGTGGTAGCTTTACCCATTGCCTCACAGCGCTGGCCCTTAGAAGGCCATCTTACACATAACAGCTAGATATTAAGAAACTTATTAGACGTTCCATGTATATAAGTAGGTACTGTTATGTGATACATTTTCCTTCAGCTAGAAAAAGCTGCAACTCAGCCTTTTCACTAAATTTCTCCAAAATGTCAGTATTTTTAGAACTTTTCTTTTTTTTAAGATTTATTTTTATTTATTTGACAGAGTTATAGAGAGAGGTAGAGACAAAGTGAGAGGTCTTCTATCTGCTGGTTTACTCCCCAAATGGTTGCAATAGCTGGAGCTGAGCTGATCTGAAGCCAGGAGTCAGGACCTTCTTCCAGTTCTCCCACATGAGTGCAGGGGCCCATGCACTTGGGCCATCTTTTGCTGCTTTCTCAGGCACATTAGCAGGGAGCTGGATTGGAAGTGGAGCAGCCGGTACTCAAACCAGTGCCCATATGGGGTGCCGGTGCTGCAGTCTGGGGATTTAACCCACTGTGCCACAGTGTCGGCCCCTAGATAGTTTCTATTAGACAACTTGGTTTCCACAGAGAGAATCAGTCTGACTTCCTATAAAGTCTGGCTGCCAGTATTTGGGATATGTCAAAGGAATTAGATGGAGACTGAAGACTGAGAGTGGCAACTCTTTACTAACATAAACTTTCCAATAAGGAAAATCTTTCAGTACTTTACATGCATTGGCAAAGGGAAATTACTCCATGGAGTGCATGAGTGAACTTAGGAGGAGAGGCTGTATATTCCTTATACCAATTGCCAATGTACTATTCTCATTTTAGTCCTTCCCACACCCCTACCTCTAGAGAATCTTTTCTGAAAAATTTATTTATTTATTTATTTATTTGAAAGGCAGTGTTACAGAAAGGCAGAAGCAGAGGGAGAGAGGGAGAGAGAGAGAGAGGAGAGATCTTCCATCTGCTGGTTCACTCCCCAGATAGCCACAGTGGCCAGAGCTGGGCCAACTCAAAGCCAGGAGCTTCATCTGGGTCTTCCGCATGGGTACAGGGGCCCAAGCACTCAGGCCATATTCCACTGTTTTCCCAGGCCAACAGTAGGGAGCTGGATTGGTAGTGGAGCAGCTGGGACTTGAACCAGAGCCCATATGGGATGCTGGCACTGTAGGTAGCAACTTTACACATTTCACCACAGCACTAGCCCTAGAGATTCTTGATATCTCTAAAAACCAATACTTTATAAGGGTCTGTGACATGAATTGTCTTGCTGTTTGTTGGCTTCTCCCCAGTTTCAGGCTTAGGTTTCAATATTATCTACTCTGTTAAGTCAGTTACCAGTTGTCCGTCTATTTTCCATCTTATAAAACTTGTGTTGACTTTTCTTTTATACTGTTATCTCCCCTCATGTTCTCATTACTCTTTGAGATTTTATGACTTTTAAAGAATTCTTTCTGTTATTTTAGTAATGTTTCAGGAGTGAATGGGAATAAATGTGTTTGTTCAATCTGTTATGTTTACCTGGATGTCCCTTCACTCATTTCAGTAGTTTATGGTATTTCTTAGTATGTATGGAAAGAGGAATGATATAAAAATATTTAATATCTGTTAGGATCTGAGCTCCAACCAATCAGAATAGGAGCCAGTTGTAGTGGTAAGTATGATCCTGAAGCCCACTTCTATGCAAGTGTTAAATCTTTAAATGCTAAATGATGTGGAAGTTCAAGGTATCCTGGAGAAATGGCCAAGATGACCAGAGTGCTGGATGAGCATACTTAGTGTGGAAAAATCAAGGCAGAAACCGTGTTATAGTTAACTTTATACTTATTAGTGAAAGACTGAATGGTTTTGCCTTAATATAAGAAACAATGCTAGGATGGGCATTCTCACCATACCTATTCTAGATATTTCTGGAAATTCTAGACAGTGCAATAAGTCAAGGAAAAGAAAATAAAAGCCACATAAATTAAGAAGGAAGAAATAAATCAGTTGCTAGATAGAAATAATATGTTTCTCTATGCTGGAAATTGCAGAGAATCTACAATAACTTCTAGAACTAATAATGAGATCTGAGGATATAACATAGTTCTACAAAAATGGCTGTAGTCTTGTTTATTAGAAATGAACATATAGACACTGAAATACAAAATCTAATAACATGTGCAATTACTCAAACAAAAAATCAATATTTATGTGGAAATCTGATGAAATATATGTAGAACTTGTATGATTAAAATTGTAAAGCATTAAGGAAAGAAATCTAAGAATATCTAAATATAAAAACCTATCTTGTTCATTAATGGACTCAACATACTAAAAAGTGTAAATTCTCCACATTAATATGCAGATTTAACTCATTTCCTGAAAAAATCCCAAGAAGGTGTTTTTAGATATAGATGAGATTATTGTAAAATTTACATGGTAAAGAAAAAAAGCCACAGTATTTAAATTAATTTTGAAAAGAAGCAAAAAGTGAGAGGAATCAATCTACACAATTTAAAGACTTCTTATATAGCTGCCATAATTCAAACATTGCAATGTTGGTTGAAGGAAAGAAAGAAACATAGATCAGTGAAACAGAATAGAGAACAAAGAAATAGATGCAATGATATAAAAGCAATTAAATGCAAAAAATATAGTCTTTTCAACAAATGGTGTTGGAGCAGTTGGACTTCTAAAGACAAAACACAAGCATTGAATGAAACCTAACATCTTATTAAAAATTAGCTCAATAGCAAACAAGATTCCATCAGCCCTGGACAAGTTCCCTGAGTCTTAGTCTGGTATATCATCAATTCAAAATTTTTGTTTTCCTTAGCTGCTTATCCATAAGTAATGAATCTGCCTCATTAAATAAATAACTCAAAATGAAGCACGGACTTCAATGCAAAAAAGTAAACTTTTAGAAAAAAATAAGTGCAAAACACCCTGTTAACAGTATGAAAAAATTCTTGTTAGTCACATACTTGCAAAGGAATAGTGTCTACAATATATAAAAAACCCTCAAAATTTAATAGAAAAATAGTCAACTAAAAAATGAGCCAAACGGGGCCGGCACCATGGTGCAGTAGGTTAATCCTCTGCCTGTGGTACCAGCATCCCATATGGGCGCCGCAACTGCTCCTCTTCCAATCCAGTTCTCTGCTATGGCCTGGGAAAGCAGTAGAAGAGGTTCCAAGTCCTTGGGCCCCTGCACCCACGTGGGAGACCCGGAGGAAGCTCCTGGCTCCTGGCTTTGGATCGGCACAGCTCCAGCCGCTGTGGCCATCTGGGGAGTGAACCAACGGAAGGAAGATCTTTCTCTCTGTTTCTTCCTCTCACTGTCTGTAACTCTACCTCTTGAATAAATAAAAAAATCTTAAAAAAATGAGCCAAAGTCATGAAAAGAAATGTCACTGAAGAAGTTATACAGATGGCAAATAAACACATAAAAAGTCCCACATCATTAATCATTACTGAAATGCAAATAGAAACACAAGCCCTCCCTACATAGCTATCAGAATGGATTTTTTTTAAATGTGACAACACCAAATGTTGATGAAGATATAGAGAAACTGGACTCATCATTGCTAAATGGAAATGTCAAATTGTGTGGGTATACTAGAACACAGTTTGATAGTTTCTTAAAACACACACACACTCACACACATACACACAAAGGTAAGTATTTGGTCTAATGGTTAAGATACAGGTTAGGATGCCCATGTCTCAAATCAGAGAACCTGGATTCAGCTCCTGGCCCTAGTGTCTGATTCCAGCTTCCTTATGATGTTGACCCTGGAAGGCAGGAGTAATTGTTCAAGAGGTTGGGTACCTGATACCTATGTGGGAGACTCAATATGAGTTCCTGTCTGCTGACTTTAGTCCAGCCCAGCTATGGCCATAGTGGGCATTTGAGGAATGAACCAGCAGATGAGAGTACATGCTCTCTCTCCCTCTCTCACCCTCTCTCTCTCTCTCTGCATGAAATTAATTAATTTTAAAAATCAAGTATGTATCTGCAATATGACCTACCAATTGGACTCCTGGATATTTATCTTAGAGATGTAAACTTATATTCACAAAAATGTGTATTAATATAACAGTATCTTTATTTGTAATAGCACAAAAATGGAAACAACATTTCGGTGGACAAATGGCTAAGTAAAATGTGGTATATCCATATCATGCAATATTACTTGGCAATAAAAAGGAGTAAACTATTGATATGTACAGTAATCTGGATGAATTACTAGAGTATTTTGCTGAACAAATAAAGCCATTTCCAAAATGTTATGTACTGTGTAATTCTATTTGTATGATATTTTTTAAATGACAAAACTACAGAAATGAAGAATAGAGTAGTGGTTGCCACTATTTAAGGAGAATGTTAGAGGTGAGAGGGAAATGGGATTGGTTGTAAAATGGCAATATGAGTAAGTCTTGTTATGAAGGAACTGTTCTGTATCAGTGCCCATATCTTGGTTGTAATACTGTACCATAACTTTGCAAGATGCTACCACTAGGAGAAAGTGGTTAAAGGGTACATGGACTGTCTGTCCTATTTCTTGCAATAATATGTGAATCAATAATTATCTCAAAATAAAAATTTTAAATAAAAACTCTCCCTAATGTAGATTCTGTTTGTAGTAGGCAATCTAAAATGCTGAATTTTTGTTTACTCAACATTAAAAGAGCGGTGAAATTGCTCTATTTTGCAGAAACCCAGCAATTCCAACTGCTTCATGTTCCCGTTCCTACGTGAATATATACACACAGGCATGTTTACAGTACCATAATTTAAAAAAGAAAAGCCCTGGAAAAATCGACCTTTCAACAATCAGAATCTGCTTAAATGAATTAGAGTACATTTTGCTGTATAGTTTACAACCGTAAAAAAACAAATTTTCAAAGAATATTTCATGCATTTTGGATAAGATCATGACTTTTTGTTAAAAAATAAGTTATAAGGTTATAAAATAAATCAATTTTGTAAAACCAAAATGTGAACATAATTACTTTGGCATGACTGAAAATGTCTTTTAAAATGCACTAAATTTATTTTCCCCAAATTATTATTATTTATTTTCATTTTATTTTAAAGGCAGAGAGACAGAAAGAGATCTTCCATCTGCTAGTTCACTCCCAAATGCTCACAACACCTAGGGCCAGATCAAGTCAAAACCAGGAACCCAGAACTGAAATCTGGGTCTCCAATATAGGTGGCAGTGACCCAAGTACTTAGGCAATCATCTATTGCTCCCCAGGGTGCACAGTAGCAGGAAGATGTGTATCAGAAGTGGAGATAGCTAGGACTGGAATCAGGCACTCTGATATGGGATGTGGGTATCCCAATGGAGACTTACCCATGCACCAAACATCTGCTCCCTCTTTCCCGAATTTTCTATACTAATAAAATATTACTGCTATAAATGTGAAAAACCTATTTAAATATAAAAGCTGGTTTTAATAAGAACTTTCAGAATCTAAGTTAAAATTGAACAAGTACTCTATATAATTAAAACTTCCAATAAATGAATTATTCAGAAAATTATAATTTCATATTGATGGAAAATAAGCACAATTTCTTGAAACAACCATTAAAGTAGAAATAATACAAGTTTATGGTCATAGTCTGCTAGGTCAAAATAAACAGAATTGTAATAGTTGTGTATTGAAAATGCATGTATGTCAATTTCTGTGAAACTCAAACACAAATAAAATTGGGCTGTATTTTCTCAATTGCCTGATAATGCATTCATCTTAAAAGAGAGTAGCAAAACACAAACAGCATGAGCTATTAGAGTAAAAAGCTCTTAGTTATTAGTGTAAAAAGTGTTTCGGCTTGGCTTCTTGTCCCTGGGCCACCACCTATCAGAAATGTGACTCAGGTCAATTATTTTCTCTGACCTGTCATTTTCTGTTCTACTAAATGGAGAAATTAATAATTTCTTCCTTAAGGGTTCTCATGTGAATCAAATTAAATAAGGCACACAAAAGCACTGTGCAAATTGCTAATTGCTGTATTCATTGTCTTTTATTATTTCAGCCCAAATGAGACAAACGGCACTCTTTGCTTTACTTAGTGCATGTGACTGCATATTACTGACTAGACTTCTGCAATCAGACAATACTCATGTGGGAAATATTGTGTGGAATGTCTTTTATGCTTCAATTATATAAATGTTCCCTTTAGTGGTTTCTCCTTACTTTCCATTTAAGAAAAATGCTCTTCTAAAAGAATCCATCAGAAATCTGCTTGTGGGATGACACTGGTTTATTTAGACATCATCACCTTTCTTCCTTTCTATTAGGATCATCTGCAGTTTCTCAGACAGAATTGCACATTTGTGTGCTTCCCAATTTAGGTGCAGTGTTTGTTACCCATCAAGGTTAATTTCTGACTGAGGATCTCTCTTAGACCTGATTGATGACTTCTCCAGTGACCTTCCAATCTGGAGAATAAGTGCAGTTAAGAAAATAACCACTATCATATTTTTTACAGGCCTACTGAATTGCATTCTGTTAAAATGCTCAGACAGGACCTCAAATAGATATAGCAATGAAAACAATTTTTGTGGGTTTGGTGGGGTGACAGTGAAACTGTTGCCTAAAATAAAAAAAAATTAAAATATAGAAAAGGGTTTTGTAAGACTGTTCCAAAGTATCAACCATTTCACATAGTAGTTCCTAGGGTCTGGCTTTCACTGCTATTGCAGTATTTATGTTTTTTGTTTCATTTCCTATTTGGAGCTAAAAAGGCCATGTGTTCATCTTGATATAATGACAGATGAGGCTTGTTACTCTCCAAGTGCCCTAGAGCATCCTTTGGATAGCAGAGGATGTAAAATGCTTACAGAGAATGGCTCCATAACAAATGCCAAGCGGTAAGAGGGTTACCTCCTTTCTGTTTCTCCGAGGTGTGTTTGCTGATATTCATCTCATCATCCTGTATACCAGTGCTCTCTTGTGAAAGATATTGTTATGGGTGCATATCTGTAGACATTCGAGTAGTCTCAAAAAAAAAAAAAAAAAGAAAAAGAAAAAGAAAATAAATACCAAATGTATACCAGCATCTTGTCTTGTCTATCCTTTCCTCTCCTCTCTCCTTTCCTTTTTCTTAAAAAAAGTGCGTTTTCATTTTATTTTTAAGGCAGAGACAGTGTGTGTGTGTGTGTGTGTGTGAGAGAGAGAGAGAGAGAGAGAGATCTTCCATCCATTGGTTCACCTTCCAAATGTCCCCAACAGATAAGATGGGCAGGGTGGAGGAAGCCATTAGAACCCATAACTCAATCTGGATCTCACATGTGAGTGGCAGGGACCCAGCTACCTGAGCATTAGCTACTTGCTTGCAGGCTGTCAATTAGCAGGAAGATGGACCCAAAGTGGAGCTGAGACTGAATTCCAGGAACTCCCAGGCACTGCAATATGTATGGAATATCTCTGGCAGCATCTTAACTGCTGCACCAAATGCTGACCCCTCTCTTTTTCCTTTTTATTTTTTCTTAGTCTCCCTTTCCATGTATTCTCTTCTTTACACAACTTCTTCAACACAAAACAATCTTATTCTCCTCTTATTAAATATATAAATGCATGGCATTGGTGTTGAAAGATCTGAAAAATCTTCCCAACATTCTATCAAGAATACAGAGAGAGGAGCCAGCGTTGTGGTGTAGCAAGTTAGGCAGCCACCAGCAATGCCATTTCCAATCCAGCTCCCTGCTAAAGTACCTGGAAAAGTAGCAGAAGAGGGCCCAAGTATGGGGGAGACCTGGAAGAAACTCCTGGCTCCTGGTTTCAGCTTGGCAAAGCCCTGACTGTTGCTACCATTTGGGTTCTGAACTAGTGGATGGAAGATCTCTCACTCTGTGTCTCTCCCTCTCTCTCTAACTCTGCCTTTCAAAGAAAATCAATAAATCTTAAAAGAAAAAAAGAATACGAAGATAGGGGTCAACATTGTGATTCAGTGGGTTAAGCCACCATTTAGGATGTTTACATCCCATATCAGAGTGCCAGTTTGAGTCCTGGCTGCTCTGCTTCTGACCCAGCTCTCTGTTAATGTGCCTAAGGAAGGCAGTAAATGATGGCTCAAGTACCTGGGCCCCTGCCACCCATGTGGAAGATCCAGATGGTGTTCCGGGGTTCTGACTTGGACCTGTCCCATCTTGGGGTATTGGATCCACCTGGGGAGTGAGCCAACACATGGAAGATCTTTTTCTTTGTAGTTCTCTCTCTCCCTGTCACTCATTCAAATAAGTAAATAAATAAATCTTTAAAAAAGAGTAGAGATCATGGGAAACAAGGTATCATTTGAGTCTTCAAACCTCTTTAAGATTCAGTCCCGTGGCTTGGAGTCATGGTGACTTTAGGGGAAGAAGTATTGCCTGGGCACCAAAATAAAGTTGCTGTCTGACTTCAAACATTTGTTGCAGGTTGATAAGCCAGAAGCAAACCTGTAAAACCATTTCACAGGATAGCATTCTCTTTAAATGCATGTACCTCAGTTTCCTGGTCTATAAAATAGGAATGCCAATAGTGGTTTATAATTAAAATTATGGGAAAAAGTTACCAGATTGTGAGAAAATAATAGCTATCTTAAATTGCAAGAAATATAGACTTGGCTGTTACACATTAGGGAGTCTGTTTTTTGTCAGCAGGTTAGTTTTAAGATTTGTGTAATGGTAGGCCGGCGCCGCGGCTCAATAGGCTAATCCTCCACCTAGCGGCGCCGGCACACCAGGTTCTAGTCCTGGTTGGGGCGCCGGATTCTGTCCCGGTTACCCCTCTTGCAGGCCAGCCCTCTGCTGTGGCCCGGGAGTGCAGTGGAGGATGGCCCAGGTGCTTGGGCCCTGTACCCCCATGGGAGACCAGCAGAAGCACCTAGCTCCTGCCTTCGGATCAGCGCGGTGCGCCGGCTGCAGCGCACCAGCTGTGGCGGCCATTGGAGGGTGAACCAACGGCAAAAAGGAAGACTTTTCTCTCTGTCTGTCTCACTATCCACTCTGCCTGTTAAAAAAAAAAAATATTTGTGTAATGGTGATATGTGGTAGGGATTAGAATTGGGAGATGGTGCCCACAATTTGGTGTAGCAGGTAAAGCTGCCACCTGCAGCGATGGCACCTCATATGGGTGCTGGTTCTTGTCCCATCAGCTCCACTTCCGATTCAGCTCTCTCCTATGGCCTGGGAAAGCAGTAGAAGATGGCCCAAGTGCTTGGGCCCCTGCACCCGCGTGGGAGACCTGGAAGAAGCTCCTGGCTCCTGGGTCCTGGCTTTGGATCAGTGCAGCTCTGGCCATTGCGGCCAATTGGGGAGTGAACCAGTGCATGGAAGACCTCTCAATCGCTCTCTCTGTCTCTGCCTTTCAAATAAATAAATAAATAAATAAATCTTTAAGAAAAAAAAGAATTGGGAGAGCTAAAGGTGGGCACATGAGTTGACATGTCCAATTGAGGTGTAATGGTAATAATTGTTAATATTTATTGATGCTTGCTACATCATTGGCATTGTGCTAATTCTTTATTTGTTTTATCACTAATTTCTTCAGACATTCAATGAGGTAGGCATCCTTTGTTATCTACATTTTACAGAAGGGGAAACTGAGATACAGAGCAATTAGAAAATATACCTAAGTTGTTCCTTAGTATAAGATCACCAGAGCCAGGATTTGACCCTAGACTATCTGGCTCCAGATCCCTCTTGCTTAAATGCCGTGGTGTACTGTCTCTAATGTGCCAATCAAGAGTTCCCCAAAGTGCCATCCATATTCTCTCATTAGCATTACTTCAAAGAATACTTGACAATTTTAGTAATTAGTCAGTTCTCTTACATTATGTGAGTATTAAGTGTCTTTAATTTATGTTTTTTTTTCTTTTCAGGGAAATAAAGGTTTATTTTTCAAGCATTAAAAAAGATAATTTAGATGGAAAATGTACTAAAATATACTACTGTAAGCTTCACTGCCTTTGTAAAAACGTTTTCTTGAATATGGTCAATAAAGTGTTTCTTAAAATGTTAATTCTGCTGTTATAGTAAACCTTTGGCAACTATGAAAGTTTGGAATAATGTATGAACCTGTAGCTACTGCTTTTGGATTAATTGCTATTTTTACCTTCTGATTCTCCAACTTGTGATTTTCTCAATTGCTAGTAAGGGTTGAGTTTTCTTTTTGGCTGTAGGCTCCTGAACACTAACTAGTAAACACCTAGTGTCTCCTTCCCTGTGCTCTTCTGTCTTTTGTCACTGACATCAGTGGTATCCTGCCTGCCTTTTACTCATTCTTGCATTTTTTTATTTGACAGGTAGAGTTGTAGACAGTGAGAGAGAGAAACAGAGAGAAAGGTCTTCCTTCCGTTGGTTCACTCCCCAAATGGCCGCTACGGCCAGTGCTGCGCCTATCTGAAGCCAGGAGCCAGGTGTCTCCCCCTGGTCTCCCACGCGGGTTCAGGGGCCCAAGCACCTGGGCCATCCTCCACTGCCTTCCCAGGCCACAGCAGAGAGATGGACTGGAAGAGGAGCAACCAGGACTAGAACCTGGTGCCCGTGTGGGATGCCGGCACCTCAGGCGGTCAAATCACATTCAGGATATTGCTCCATTAAATTTCTAAAAACCATTAACATTTGAAGAGAGTTTCCTAGCACTCAAGATTTATTTGTGAAGCTGGAACGGTTTAGTTGAAAAGCAAATCAACAAAATGAAGCAGTAACTGATTATTTGAAACAGAAGCTTTGTTTCTCATTAAGTAAAACTGCATACATTTATAGATGCGAATAACTTTTAATAAAATCACTTCCTTTTCAAACTTGCTTTCATATGTTAAAATTTATAATCTTTGTTCTCCTGCATTTAAAAAATATATGATGTTTTTCTGAGGACCTGTCTATTTTGTTTTAGTTTTAAACTGACAAATATCACCAAGCTTCCTCTAAAGTAAAGGTAGAAAAAATAGAGGCTTTCTGTGCCTTAAATTTATTAGAGAACACAAAGCTATTTTATCACTGATGGATTTTATTCAGCACAATCATGCAAAATGGCCCTACCACTACCCTATTTAATAAACTGTTTCTATTTGTAGAAGAATCTACAAATGAGAAAGAGGGTATATTCCTTTCTGTTTACACTGCTTGTAAATCAGGCCAGAAGACTAGATTAGATCTTCTCCAAAGGAAGAGTTTTATTTGATAGGAGGAAATCTTTTTAAGGAAGGTGAACCTTCTGATTTATATATTCAATTGGAAAGGTGCCATTGTGATCAGCCTCTGGAACTATTTTATCTGAAGAATTACCAAGAAGGTAATAATTTTTTCAAGAATAATTTTCCAAGGAAATTGGACCACTTTAGAAAAATGGAAAAATGCTATGAATTGTGTGAAGAATGGCCTGCAGAATTACAACCTAAGACTATATTCCCTGTGGCTGGGTCAGCAGGGCAGGGTGCTGACTGAGCATTACATTACCTTAAGGTCATTGTTACGGGTCATGAGGGGTTAACTACAAAATGCAAGGCAGAAGCATGGTCTGGTAAGCTGTGTCAATCATTGTGAATCTATGTAGCAGGCTTACATGAATAGCGTGATTTTGTTCTTAATCCCAGGGAAAACCCCAGGTAATATCTATGGACTATGGTAAGGCATAAAGGATTGAAGCTGTAAAGTCAACAAATAAAAAGTTCCCTGAGGCCCCAAGAATCCAGGACTGTAGTTACTCTAACAACTACCTGCAATGTAGTTATAAAATATACTTAAATCTCATGAGCCAGCATAGACCTGTCAATTAGTTGTGGCTATTCAGAGCCTGTGTTGGGGATTTCCCTTTAGGGAAGAGTATGGAGATTAGGTAGCAATGGATGCCATGATCCTGAGAGAAGAAAACGTGAGCAAATTTGCCAAGTAGTTGCCGTTTCTGAACTGGGAATTGCTGCTGTCTCTTAGGCTTAGCTCTATCAGTTCAGTCCTATCTGACCCTTATTGATGTTCAACTAGGTTTCCTTGCCTTTGGTAAACTATTATTAGGGTGAATTTTCCCATGGCAAACAAGAAGACTTTGGATAGAACCTGACTATCACAGGGATTCTGAGTACTTTTTAAACTTTTTGATGGTGTCATTCTTCAAAGGTGGATAGGAACTGTGATCATTTTGTACTTTTTTTTTTTCTCTTGAGGATTCCCCGTATTTTGAGACTGGCTTCTGACACCATGGTGCCACACTTTTCTGTGAGCCAAATAGATAGTTAACTCTCTGCCTTTAACTGCCAGTAACTTTTAACTCTTCAGACTAGTTATATGGCCTCACTCATTTACTTTCTGTTTGTGTTCCATAATAATTCTTTTCACAACAGCAAGAGTCTGCTTGAATCACAATCAAGACCTCTTTCATCCTTCAGCTGATAGAAAAAAATAGTGGTATATATACATGGTAGAATATTACTCAGTCATGAAAAGAATGAAACCCTGTCTTTGGCAACAAATGGATACAACTGGAAACCATTATGCTTAGTGAAATAAGCCAATCCCCAAAAGACAAATATCATATATTTCCCCTGATATATGGTAGCTACTATAGAATACCAAAAGTTATATAGGAAATAAACAGACATCTTGTGATTTGATTGTTTCTTTTAGCCCTTGTTTATACTCCCATGGAACTGTGGTCTTTCTACGTTTTACTTGATGAATATTTAGGTTAGTGGTGCATTAAGCCTATGATTATAGAGTGGATTCAAATTATTTTTTGCCAAAATTTAAGAAAAAAATGAAGAAAAGAGGGGTATTGATGGAGAGAGAGGGACAGGGAGGGAAATATAGTTATCTTCTTAGAATTATACCTCTGAAATACATGAAACATGTTCTCTTTATAATAATAAAAATTTTCAAAAGTCTAAAAAACTAGACCTCTTTCACGGCTAGAAACTCATCTGTTCTCCTGTCTTCCTTGTCTTGTGTTTTTGATCCTGGAGGGTGTCTTAGGCCCTAATCATTATCCCAGAGCTTTACCAGCCATCTTGTCATTTGGAATCTGACCACTCAGGTTCTTCTTGGCTTGCTCAGACTTTGACTATACATTTTCTGTTTTTGATCATTGGTAAGGATGTCTTCCAGGTTTTTATTTCCATGTCTACATAGTTTCTGATCTACTTTTCTTCATGATATCCCTGATAACTAAAATCCTTCACTTGAGGCTCACTGCTCTTGATACTATGTACCAGTTCTTTCAGAATGTGATTTTTCATCTTTATGAAGACCTTTAGTTCAAATTCCCTACCTTCTTTCCATAGTGCACAGTTTCCTAGTGTTGACAACAAAAACACAAGTCACATGAGTTAGGAGGTAGGCATGGAGTCAGGTGAATGCTGTATGTGGTCTGTCCCATAGAATGAAAACAATGGCAGGTACCAAGGAAAGCAGGGTCTTTACATGCAACTCTGGGGCAGGTAGGCCAGAGTAGAAAGCCTATTTTCTCCAGAACTGCCCTTTTAGAAAGCTGAGAATATCATACTTGAATTTGAATTACATGTTTCAAACATGCATTCAACAAAAAAACAGAGGGATTGAAAAGAGACAGTAGGTATTATGTTTAGACCTAATTAGTAATTATTTAAATAGTAAGGTTCTGTACTATGGTGCAACTACTTTATATCCAGGCTTGTGTGTCCAAGGCATAATTTAAGAGCAAAAGGGACTTTAGGGATCATATAGCTCAATCTCCTAATTTTACAGATGAAGAAACCAAAGTCTGGAGAGGTTAAGTGGCTTGTCCAAGGTCACATAGTTGGCTGATGGTAAAGCTAGGAGTAGAAAGAACCCAGGTCATCTTACATGCATTCTTTTCTAGGCACTGCTCTGTCTCTCCACAGTTGCATTGTTTTCAAATTATGAGTGACTCAGCTCACTTCAAAGGGCATAGAACTAATTTCCTTCTGATTGAAATGAGGCAGTCACAGGGTTTCACACAAGAAAATTGAAAAATGATATATGTGGCTTATTTCTTTGTTCCTTTCTATTTTTGTCTCTGGATCAAGATGTAAAGGATGCTAGGAGAGCAATTGGAAGCAAGACAAGGCAATTCAATGGCTTCCATGGAGCAGAGGCCATATGCATTAGGGAAAGTAAACAAACATCTGCTCATTGCTGGAATATAAACAGGAAGCTACATCTGTCTCTCATGGTGGCTAGAACCAGAGCTGCAGCTGTCAGTATCTCTGCTTATAAAAAATGCTCAGAACCTAGATGTTGGTGCTGACATTTAAAGGAATGGACTTCTTCTCAAGTATGCCAGCCTTGTAGTAAGGGAGAAAGACAATTTGGAGGAGATCCAAGTCTAGTTAGAATGGGTAGCTTTTCTTCTAACAAAGGGAAAATGAAGAGAAATGATGGAATTGAGCTTTCCTTTGTTTATCATGAAACCATTCATTGCTGATCTTTCACATACAATCACAATCTGTCTAGTGGCTACCTCATTTGTTCATTTTGTTGTAGTCATTTTTGCTACTCTTTCATTAATTCATTCATTTTTCTCTTTCTCCCCCTTTCAGCATTTCTATGCACTATTCTAGATGTTAGAGATACAACATGAAAATGAGCCATAATTCTTGCTTTTAAGAAGTTACAGTCTGGTGGGGAGAGAGCTAAACAAGCAATGCAGTCTACTAGCAGATATGATAATATATAATCCAGGTACTAATGAATAGCAGAGACAAGGCAGTTATCTTCTGAGTTGGACAAGAAAGGCTTTCTGGAGAAGTCAGTTTTGACTTAGTCTCAAAGGAAAAGTACAAGTTGGGCAGTAGGTGAAGCAGAAAATTAGGTACAACAAAATACACACAGGGAAGGAGGCTGAGATGTGTTGGTGAATTCTGGGGACCCAGAAGGTATTCATCCTCTCTGCTAGTAGAATTTGAGATGTGAGTTCGTTGAAGGACAATTTGGAGAAGTAAGCAGGGGCAATATTTGAAATACTGAATATTTGAAAACTTCAATTTCTTATAGGAGGCCATGTACTATGGTACAAAGATCATCTTTGTAGGCAGATAGATTCATAGTCGATCATTTCTTAACTATGGACCTTCAACAGGTTACTTAACCACTTTATTTATACTACTTTGTCTGAAAAAAAGAAAGATTATTTCTGTTTCATGTTCATTAATTATAGCACTAGTAACTACCCAGTGTATATCCATCTTATGCTTTCCTTCCTTTTTCTTAAAAATATTTATTTATTTATTTGAAAGTCAAAGTTACAGAGAGCAGGAGATAGAAACAAAAAGACATCTTCCACCTATTGGTTCACTCCCCTGATGGCCCCAAAGGCAGGGCTGGGCCAAGCTGAAGCTAGGAGCCAGGAGCTTCTTCTGGGTCTCCCACATGAGTGGCAGGGGTCCAAGTACTAGGACCATACTCCACTGCTTTCCCAGGCACATTAGCAGGAAGCTGAATAGTAAGTGAAGCAGCCAGGACATGAACCAGCACCCATATGGGATGCTGACATCCTAAGCAATGGCTTTTACCTACTATGCCAAAGCACTGGCCCTCCCTTCTGCCTGCTTTACCTTATTCGTTTGCATCCTGACTAATCTTTTCTTCCGTATCTATCTTCCACTATTCATCATTTTTACAGAAAATGTGTTTTGTGACTTAATGTTCTTTTTTATTAAATGGATGACATTTAGAAAGCAATTTTGTGCTAGTCCTTATCATAGTAAATGTACTAAAGCACTGCAATGTCCACAATTGAGTAGGTTTGTTTGCCCTTGCTTGGTGACACAGTTACATGATCCTACCATAGACATGAATCATTTTGCAATTTGCAGTCAGAATTTTACTTGCAAAACTGTTGCGGCTATGGTAAGGTTGAATTTATCCTTGCACACCTCCCTTCCCAAACCTATCAAAGTATCAGCGGTCTGCCTTTTAGAAAAACTAGTTGGTTTTAATATTTCAGTGTTAACTGCACGCAATTCTTTTGTGTTTGCTCTGAAGATAACTGAACATTTTTACATGGTTAAGTGAAAAGCATTTCCAATGTACTGTGTTTAAATAAAAAAATACCAGAAGCTAAGGAGATTAATAGACTTGAAAAGAATTAGTTTTCACAATATATTAATTTATATTTGTAATGTACTCAACTATATACTACATTCTTAGTGGCTCCTGGAATGGTTGAGTATATAGTTCACATAGATGACTTTGGACAATTCTTCTTTAAATCCCCTATTTTGCTTGGTTCCTAGACTTCAGAGATTCTTGATGTAGGACAGAATTATAACAGTTATCTGGTTTCCAACCTCCTGTCTGATGCTTCAGTCCCTTCTACAGTATTGCAGGCAACTGACTGTGCAATCCCAGCTTTACCAGATTCAGTGAGAGAACAAACATTCTCCAGTGCTCAAGGCAACCCATGTAGTCTTTGAGCTGCTTTTACTATTTAGAAAGGGCTTCCCCATATTAAATTGAAATGGCTTATAACCATTGGTCCCAGGTTTATTACTTATAACCCAATGAAATAACTCTAAACACCTTTTTCACCTTAAGGCCTCTCAAGGTTTGAAACTAACATTCAACAAAGTGTCTCCTTCAACATAATCTTATTTATTCTCAGCTCAACATTTCCATTTCAATGGATGGTTGCAGCAAGACCTAATTTCATGTTTCTCTATCATGCCTGTCAAGTGTCTCTACATATATACGTCCATATCCATGTTAAAGGGTAGCATTTAGAATGTTCTGTATATTCATAGTACGCTGCAACCAGTGCAAAATTATCAACACTATTACTTGCCTTATTCTATCAATGCAGAGTAACATCAAATTACCTGTGTTTAGTGGCCACATCATAATGATAGCATATCAAAAATACTGCTGACTAAAACTTTAAATTTATTTTATATTTTTAAACTTTGATTTAGTAAATATAATTTCCAAAGTACAGTTTATGCATTACAATGGCTTTCCCCCCATAACTTCCCTCCCACTCACACGCCTCCCATCTCCCGTTCCCTCTCCCATTCCATTCACATCAAGATTCATTTTCAATTATCTTTATATACAGAAGATCGTTTCACTATATATTAAGTAAAGATTTCATCAGTTTGCACCCACACAGAAACACAAAGTGTAAAAATAATGTTTCAGTACTAGTTATAGCATTACTTCACATTGGACAACACACTAAAGACAGATCCCACATGAGAAGTAAGTACACAGTGACTCCTGTTGTTGATTTAACAATTTGACACTCTTGTTTATGGCGTCAGTAATCTCCCTAGGCTCTAGTCATGAGTTTCCAAGGCTATGGAAGCCTTTTGGGTTTGCTGATTTCGATCTAATTCCGACAGGGTCATAGTCAAAGTGGAAGTTCTCTCCTCCCTTCAAAGAAAGGTACCTCCTTCTTTGATGGCCCCATTCTTTCCACTGAGATCTCACTCACAGAGATCTTTCATTTAGGTTTTTTTTTTTTTTTTTTTTTTTTTTTTTGCCAGAGTGTCTAGGCATTCCATGCCTAAAATGCTCTCATGGGCCCTTCAGCCAGATCCAAATGCCTTAAGGGCTGATTCTGAGGCCAGAGTGCTATTTAGGACATCTGCCATCCTATGAGTCTGCTGTGTATCCCGCTTCCCATGATGGAACGTTCTCTCGTTTTGATTCTATCATTTAGTAATAGTAGACACTAGTCTTGTTTGTGTGATCCCTTTGACTCTTAGACCTATCAGTGTGATCAATTGTGAACTGAAATTGATTACTTGGACTAGTGAGATGGCATTGGTACATGCCACCTTGATGGGATTGTATTGGGATCCCCTGGCACGTTTCTAACTCCACCATTTGGGGCAAGTGCAATTAAGCATGTCCCAAATTGTACATCTCCTCCCTCTCTTATTCCCACTGTTATATTTAACAGGGATCACTTTTCAGTTAAAATTTAAACACCTAAGAATAATTGTGTGTTAATTACAAAGTTCAACCAATAGTACTAGAACAAAACAAAGAAAAAATACTAAAATGGATAAAGTATTACATTGTACATCAACAGTCAGGACAAGAGCTGATCAAGTTTCACTGTTTCTCATAGTGTCTATTTCACTTCAACAGGTTTCCCCTTTGGTGCTCAGTTGTCACCGATCAGGGAGAACATATGATATTTGTCCCTTTGGGACTGGCTTAATTCACTCAGCATGATGTGTTCCAGATTCCTCCATTTTGTTGCAAATGACGGGATTTCATTGTTTTTGACTGCTGTATAGTATTCTATAGAGTACATGTCCCATAATTTCTTTATCCAGTCTACTGTTGATGGGCATTTGGGTTGGTCCCAGGTCTTAGCTATTGTGAATTGAGCTGCAATAAACATTAATGTGCAGACAGCTTTTTTGTTTGCCAATTTAATTTCCTTTGGGTAAATTCCAAGGAGTGGGATGGCTGGGTTGTATGGTAGGGTTATATTCAGGTTTCTGAGAAATCTCCAGACTGACTTCCATACCCAATTTAAATTTATTTAAATACTATCCATTACAAGGAACCCTTCATATTTTTTTAAAATTGTATTTATGATATATAAAATATCTTATATCTCTTCTAAACTTCTGCTATCTCCAAACATGACAGGTCATATTTCTCTTTATTCATCCAAATAATTAACACAATCATTTAACATGAAAAATTTAGGAAATTTTCCATTTGAGATATTCCAGTACCATAGTTTCTAACCTGGAATATCTTAAGCAATGGAAACTTCATGAATTTTATGCAAAATGTGTACACACATTTTTTTTTTTCTGGGGCAAAATTCCAGTTTTTTAAAAAAGATTTATTTATTTATTTGAAAGAGTTACACAGAGAGAGAAGGAGAGGCAGAGAGAGAGAGAGAGAGAGAGAGAGGTCTTCCATCCACTGTTTCACTTCCCAATTGGCTGCAACTGCTGGAGCTGTGCCAATCTGAAGGCAGGAGCCAGAAGCTTCTTCCAGGTCTCCCACATGGGTGGCAGGGGCCCTTGGACTTGGGACATCTTCTGCTTTCCCAGGCTATAGCAGGGAGCTGGTTGGGAGTTGGAGAAGCTGGGACTGAACTGGCTCCCATATGGGATGCCAGGACTGCAGGCGATGGCTTTACCCACTACGCCACAGCGCTGACCCCCAAAATTCCAGTTTTTAATCATGTTATTAAAGGTATGCATCATCTAAATAGTTTAGGGACTCTGATTCTGAAAAGGCATCAAAATTTATTTGAATGGATTCCAATCAAAAGCTTTCCATCTTGAATGAATGGACCTCATGAAAGACTTTGTAAGCCAGCGCCACTGCTCAATAGGCTAGTCCTCCGCCTGCGGCGCCGGCACACTGGGTTCTAGTCTCGTTCGGGGTGCCGGAATCTGTCCCGGTTGTCCCTCTTCCAGTCCAGCTCTCTGCTGTGGCCAGGGAGTGCAGTGGAGGATGGCCCAAGTGCTTGGGCCCTGCACTCCATGGGAGACCAGGATAAGCGCCTGGCTCCTGCCTTTGGATCAGTGTGGTACACTGGCCGCAGCGCGCCGCCTGCAGCAGCCCTTGGAGGGTGAATCAACGGCAAAAAGGAAGACCTTTCTCTCTGTCTCTATCACTGTCCACTCTGCCTGTCAAAAAAAAAAGACTTTGTACAATATGAAAATATAAAGGCGTACATATATATGTATTATACATACCACAAATTCTTATTCTCAAGATTATTTGCCATATCTGAAAATGAAATGAAGTTGGTTGGTTTACACTTTTAGGTGTTTTTGAACAATTCCATTAACAGTATTTTCTAGCATCTCTCTCATGACTGAAATATTCAATCATTCATTCATCAAATAGTTATTTAGTTTCTGCTATGTGTCAGAAACTATTCTAAGCACTGAGGCTAAAACTGTGAGTAGGAGAGTCAAGGTTAGGCAATAAACACACACAAAAATAATACTTTCAAATAATAAATGCTCTGAAGACTATAGTAATGAAGTGAAATAAAAAGTGACTTGGGTTGGGAAAGGCCACCACACTAAATAGACTAGATAGGTTAGAGAATGTGTCTATTAGAGAGTGGAATTTTCGCTGAGATGTGGTTGACAAGGATGTAGTCTGCGAATACTAATACGTAGGCAAATATCCAGACAAAGATAACAGCAATGTAAAGGCTTTAGAGCAGGCACAATTTTGTAGTGCTCAAGGAACATAACGAAGATCAATGTGACTATACTACATTGAACAACGAGGACAATAGTAAGTAACAGAATTTAACGGGGAGGCAGGTGACATCTTAGCTGCAATGGTAGACTTTTTTGAGCAGGGTTTCATGGTTTCATTCACACTATTCAAAAAGTTTATTTGCTGTACATGTAGAGAAAATATAGCTTATGTATAAATGGTCAAGAGTAGCATAGAACTATTTACCTATTGTTAATTGTGGGGTCCACTTTTTTTTCACTTCTTAAAATAATAGAAAAATAAGGAGAGTGTCTCCTGCAGCCTTCCTGGATTTCATCCATCCCCCACAATCCCTCATATACAATTAATATAAGTTCATTATTTTCACACATTAGTGAATTTAATTTCTATATTCCAGGAGACCAAAAGCCAATTAAAACATTGTAACACTAGGATGTTTTGTGTTTTCTTTCTTTTTTCATAATAATCTCTCCAGCCATCTTGGGATTTGGTTTCTTCTTAACCCTGGTATTTTTTTTCATTCTTTCAGACTGAAAAATAATTCTCTTTGACAAGGAAGACAGAAACAAAATAGGATTTAAAGGGGTCTACTTTCCTCATGTCATCCATCACCCTGGACAGCTACTCTGGCTTATTTAAGTATCCACTTTTATTTTTTTTCTGCTACATCAGTATAATTTATAGTTGTGTAGTTAGGATTATCTTTTTGGGTGTTTCTTTGAACCATATATTGAATTCCAGTTTGTCATACTAGCTCTACAACTTGGGAAAAGTATTTAAGTACTCTAGGTCTGTTTATTCAACTGTAAAATGGGGACAACATTAGTCAGTTACCTCAAGGAGTTGTTGAGAAAAGATAATGTGTTCAGCATACAAAATGCTTTCTACAATACGTGAAGCTTAGGCAGTATTCATATATGTTAGCTGCTATTATTATTATTATTATTTAAAGATTTATTTATTTACTTGAAAGTCAAAGTTACACAGAGAGGCAGAGAGAGAGGTCTTCCATCCACTGGTTCACTCCCAAATTGGCCACAACTGCTGGAGCTGGGCTCATCTGAGGCTCACAGAGAGGAGAAACTTCCCTTGCTTAACTGTACTTCTTTGTCTTCTGAGAAGTCAGGTTCATTATCCTTTTTTTTTTTTTTTGACAGGCATAGTGGACAGTGAGAGAGAGAGACAGAGAGAAAGGTCTTCCTTTGCCGTTGGTTCACCCCCCAATGGCTGCCGCGGCCGGCGCATTGCAGCCGGCGCACTGTGCTGATCCGATGGCAGGAGCCAGGCACTTATGCTCGTCTCCCATGGGGTGCAGGGCCCAAGGACTTGGGCCATCCTCCACTGCACTCCCTGGCCACAGCAGAGAGCTGGACTGGAAGAGGGGCAACCAGGACAGAATCCGGCGCCCCGACCGGGACTAGAACCCAGTGTGCCGGCGGCGCAAGGCGGAGGATTAGCCTAGTGAGCCGCGGTGCCGGCCTCATTATCCTTTATTATAATTATTTAACTGTCCTCTCTACTAGAATGGAAGATCTGTGTTTAAAAATTTATTTATTTATTTGAAAGTCAGAGTTACACAGAAAGAGGAGAGGAAGAGAGAGAGAGAGAGTGACAGGTCTTCCATCCACTGGTTCACCCCCCAATTGGCCACAACAGCCAGAGCTGTGCTGATCCAAAGCCAGGAATCATGAGCTTCTTCCAGGTCACCCATGTAGGTGCAGGGAGGGGCACAAGGACTTGGGCCATCTTCTACTGCTTTCCCAGGCCTTAGCAGAGAGCTGGATTGGAAATGTAGCAGCCGGGACTTGAACTGGCACCCATATGGGATGCCGGCACTCCAGGCGGCAGCTTTATCCACTATGCCACAACGCTGGCCCCTATGATTGCTATTATTATACTTAGGGTATGAGCTTCAGATTTCATACCTCCCAATATCTCTTCAGCATAATAGCCTTGCAATATCTATTCTCATATTCAGTGTTAGATCTTCCAAACTGCCTTGTTTTCTGCTCACTTCTTCAGCATCAATTCCTGTGACATCACTGGGAAGGAAGTTATGCAGACACATGTTTGATTCTTGCCTCTGATATTTTCAAGCTCTGTAACTCTGGAACAAGGATTACTTGCACTGATCTTCAGTATACTATTTAGTAAAAGAGGAATAATAATATCTTTCATTGTTGGGAAGATTGACATCAATAATATTTGTCAAGCTAGTAAAGAGCCTGGAATATAGTAAAGGCTCAATAAATTCAGTTCTGCCTTTTTTTTTTTTTTCAATGTCTTCATGCTGCCCCGATCTTGCTGTGTTATCTGTAGGAAAAGCAAAACTCTTCCTGAAGGCCAGCGCCATGGCTCACTTGGTTAATCATTAGCCTGCGGCGCCGGCATCCCATATGGGCGTCGGGTTCTAGTCCCAGTTGCTCCTCTTCCAGTCCAGCTCTCTGCTGTGGCCCCAGGAAGGCAGTGGAGGATGGCCCACGTGCTTGGGCCCCTGCACCCACATGGGAGACCAGGAGGAAGCACCTGGCTCTTGGCTTCGGATTGGCACAGCGCCAACCATAGCTGCCATTTGGGGGGTGAACCAATGGAAGGAAGACCTTCCTCTCTGTCTCTCTCTCTCACTGTCTAACTCTACCTGTCAAATAAAAAAAAGAACTCTTCCTGGAGCATAATGCTTAGAACTAAATCTCTCTCCCAGTCTGACTTGCTGGCCCCTTAGGCTGCCCCTCAGGCTGCCCCTCACATCCATTATTTGGCAGTTCTTGGCACTTGCCTGCTCTTGAATGGACTTTGAATTCCAAAATACTTAGCATTTTCTCAATGTGATGCCATCTTGAACTAGATTCAATTCATACTTTATGCCACAATCAACTTGGTTTTCAGAGAATAAATTTAGGTATATATACCATGTGAACTTTTTTCCACCTATGGCATTCAATGTCAATGTATCTAATTCTGTTAGCTTGATCTGTTTTCTTTCTATGCTTTGGTTTGTCCCACATCACCCAATTAGTAAAATGGCAATGACTACAGGGTATAGCTCATATGATATCAGTGAGATTAAATGAAATATTTCATTTAAAATGCTTATCACAGTGTCAGACACATAGTATGCACTCAATAAATGGTAGCCATAGACATATGTATACAGGAATACATAATTATGGATTTCTGAATCTTATGGATTTGGATCTAAGTTAAATTCCCAAGGAATTGTAGTTATATAAGGGATCCTTCTCTTTTCTTTTTTTTTTTTTATAAATCCTTTTTTTTATTTGATAGGTAGAGTTATAGACAGTGAGAGAGACAGAGAGAAAGGTCTTCCTTCTGTTGGTTCACCCCCCAAATGGCCGCTATGGCCAGTGCTGAGCTGATCCGAAGCCAGGAGCCAGGTGCTTCTTCCTGGTCTCCCATGCAGGTGCAGGTACCAAGCAATTGGGCCATCCTCCACTGCCTTCCTGGGTTGCAACAGATAGCTGAACTGGAAGAGGAGCAACTGGGACTAGAACTCGATGCCCATATGGGATGCCGGTGCTGCAGGCAGAGGATTAACCAAGTGAGCCATGGTGCGGGCCCTTCCCTCTCTTTTCTTATTGTCATTGAAAATTTATTGCTTTTATATTCTCTCTCCTGAACCCTTGTTTCCCTGTAACATAACTGTCTTCACAGTTTCACATACTCATACGGAGAGGTATCCTTTTGCCTCTGCCCTTCAGTGGGATACATACCCTCACCAAATTCCTATGAAACAGGAACATTTATTATCCTCTTTTTATATATGACAAGAACTGAAGAACAGAGAGGCACATCTAACATCTTCTGATATACTGTCCAAATTGTAAAACCCCCCATCAACAGAACTGAGCTTCTGTCTCAAGAAACCTCAATTTGTATAAGTCCTATATCTCTGTTTCACTTCCAAATTCTATTCTGCGGCTTTGTTCTTCTGCCTGATTATATTCAGTACCTGCTGCTCTCTTCCTGCAAAGCGCCAAATCTTGTTCCTTGAAGTCACAATTTTCTAGTTTAAGATGCCTTTTCTGGCCGGCACCGCAGCTCAATAGGCTAATCCTCCACCTAGCGGCGCCGGCACACCGGGTTCTAGTCCCGGTCGGGGCACCGGATTCTGTCCCGGTTGCCCCTCTTCCAGGCCAGCTCTCTGCTGTGGTCCGGGAAGGCAGTGGAGGATGGCCCAAGTGCTTGGGCCCTGCACCCCATGGGAGACCAGGAGAAGCACCTGGCTCCTGCCTTCGGATCAGCGCGGTGCACCGGCCGCAGCGCGCCAGCTGTGGCGGCCATTGGAAGGTGAACCAATGGCAAAAAGGAAGACCTTTCTCTCTGTCTCTCTCTCTCACTATCCACTCTGCCTGTCAAAAAATAAAATAATAAAAAAAGAGGCCTTTTCTAAGTGAATCAATTACCCTAGGCTATGAGGTTTCTCTCTTCCTGTGTTCAACTATTCCCTGCTTGGAAATTCCTGCTGCTGTGCTCCATAGGTAAGATTTACTCTGCTGGCTGATGAGACCAGGTGGAGTCAAGTAGGAGGTACCCACATGCAGCCCTGGTGTTTATTCCTCATCCTCCCCTTTGGCTCCTACTGCTATGATCCCCATCAGGCCTTATGCCAAACCAACAGGGAATGAAAAAAAAAGTAATTTAAGCATGCAAGAATGAATCTTCTTTGATAAAGCCCTTCACTGAGCCTTTTAAGCACCACCATATTTTTCTTTCTTTTATTCTTAAAGATTTATTTTATTTATTTGAAAGGCAGAGTTACAGAGAGAGGGGGAGAGAGAGAGAGAGAGATCATCTGTTTGTTCGTTCACTACCCAAATGATGCAAGAGCCAGGACTGGGCCAGGTCGAAGCCAGAAGGCAGGGTCTCCCGCTGTGGGTTCTGGGACCCAAGCACTTGAGGCATCTTCTGCTGACTTCCCAGGCACAATAGCAGGGAGCTGGACCAGACATAGAGCAACAAGAACTGGAACTGGTGTCCATATGAGATGTTGGTGTTGTAGGTGGCAGCTTAACTTGCTGTGCCACGATTCTAGTCCCTGTATTTTTCTTATTTAATTCTATTATGCAACTTTTTTCGTAGGCAGAGTTAGATAGTGAGAGAGAGAGACAGAGAGAAAGGTCTTCCTTCCATTGGTTCACCCCCCAAATGGCTGCTACGGCCGGCGCTGTGCTGATCCGAAGCCAGGACCAGGTACTTCCTCCTGGTCTCCCATGCAGGTGCAGGGCCCAAGCACTTGGGCCATCCTCCATTACCTTCCCGGGCCACAGCAGAGAGCTGGATTGGAAGAGGAGCAACCGGGACAGAACTGGTGCCCCAACTGGGACTAGAACCTGTAGTACCAGCACAGCAGGCGGAGGATTAGCCTAGTAAGCCATGGCGCTGACCTATTATGCAACTTTTAATCTCTTTAATCATTTTCCAAAGTGGAAAAATGACTATGCCTAAACTAATTTTGAATGTTCAATGCAATCTTTCCCTCAAAATTCTTCAATAAAGCAGTTTATTTGTTAAATCTGAAGTCACATTCCTTTTTATCCTTGCACCTATCTGGGGTGGGGGCTTAAAAATAAAATAAAATCAAAGCTTATGGTTATTTTAATGGCTAATTGTATGCATTTTTATTTTTATAAATATCTTCTTAAAAGAACAGATTTTACTGTTCTCTCCTGTAATTATGGTCTTTGTGATGAAAATGTGTCTTTCCTGATGCAAAAGATACTGTCAGATGTTGACATTCTAGGAAATCTCACTTTAAGTATGAGAGTTCCAAAATAGAAGACAGTGCCAGTTTTGTGGAGGAAAATGGGAGGGAAAATCAATACTGAAGAAAGAATGAAGCCACTTTTCAGCCTTTGGATATTATGGAATTGAAATTACTTCTAGCTTTAAGATTTCTGGGATGGCTTTTTCTTTTTCTTTTTCTTTCTCTCTCTCTCTCTTTTTTTTTTTTTTTTTTTGGCTGTGGCGACTAACACTATAGAATTATATAGTTGGTGAAAGAAGAGAATAAACTTTTATGTTTTGATATATTAAATTGATTTAGATTTTGTAGAAATATATATCTAAGGATCAGGAGAGTATGGTTTACAGCTTCTTGATGGGTTTTACTTATGGTTAGAAGTTTATTTTGGTACTGAAAAGATCTTAAATTCAAAGTATGTTATTTTTTTTAAATCACACATTCTTAAGGGAGATAAATTGCCTTAGTTTTGTGAAACTCTATTCTTGTGGGAGTTGGTAATCTATTGTGAACTGTTAAAACAAAGATAATTAAAGGTATGTAAGTTAGTGATCAATCACTTCCCAAGTGACTAAGTGTCTTTAATGTGCCCAGCAACGTGCTTACAATTTATTTGGGTGACAAGATTGAGGGAGATGCTATTTTATGTCTCCTGCTATATATTCTTGCATGTGTGTTTTCAAAGTTTCTGCTGTGAAGTGAATCTAAAGCAAGTGAAGAAAAGCAAGTTTGAAAGTAAGCTAGCAGTTTGCTTAATGTAAAATAACACAGGATTTAGTTTCAGACTTAACAACTGTCAGGGATGTGAAAAATAATGAGTTCAAACATCCTCCTAAGTATTGTCATACCCAGCTTTTAGTTTTTGCTGTTGTCGGCTCAACCAGGAGAGAACAGGGAGTTAGAAAAGATAATTGGAATCAAGATAGATGCACCTTCCTTGCTTTCTGAGAACTGCCCTCCCTTTCCATGTGCCTGAGAGACTTTCATCTTAAAGGCTAAATTATAGTGCTAGTGCATTCTTGTCCAATGAATTCCCTTTCTTGCAAACTCTTGATGGCATCAATACAATTCATTTTGAGGCAGTAAACTATCCTCAAGACTTACTTATATTTTTTGTTTCCCTCACATGGTAGATACTAAAATAATTTTTTATGGATGGAATGGCCCACTTTGTTGCTGCAGATGAAAACGAATGAATGACTGGATGTAAACTACTCCGGTGGCTCCATTCACACCCCCTATCCCAGGAAAAATCACTGTTGTATTTTATTTTTGAAGTTGTTTGTAGCTCATCATAAGAAATCCAAACAAGTACAAAGAATATAGGGAAGAAAATATGAAACACCTAAAATGTAGGTATTTATGAGGATCTCAGTCTCTGCATTTGTTAAAAGCGATAATAATAGTACTTATATCCTGTATTTGGGGTGGGGATAAAAATGAGGCAGTGCTGCACACACAGAAAAGGCTTACTAAACATTAGTTGTAATCCTCCTCATCACTATCATCACTAACACTATCAACACCTAAACGAAGATGGAGAGTATCACAATTTAGAGTCAGTGATGCTTTAGCACTAGAAAAAGTGAAGTGTTGCCTATTCCTTTGAGATTTATAGGATGGGAGAAAGAATAACTATAGAAATAAAAATGATATGTTAAGGGTAGATCAGGGAGAACATTTTAAGGGGATTGCACTTTAAGAAAATAGATCATTTGTTGAGAGCAAGAATGTAGGGATAGTAGGGGGATTTGGGATTTGGATCAGAGGAGAAGGTCTAATCACCAAGGTACCATTCAGCAATAAATTCTATGAATCTGTGCTTTGTTGCTTGGGGAATGAAATAAAATGTGCATTTTCCCTTTTCCCAGCTTTTTCAACCACCTAGAACACTGAAGATAAATTACGAGAGTCTTAAGTGAAAATTTAAACTTCTAAAAGAAAGAGAATGGTGTGTGGGGCCAACAGTGCAGATAAACAAGTAGATGCCTGAGCTGTGACTTAATTGAAAATACCATAATGGCTTTTTGCTGCAGCAATTAGGAAAAAAATAAAGCAGGTTGTTTCAGATAAACAGAAGCTGACTGATGATAGGGCTCCTAAAGAAACAGAAGCTACTGATAAAAATTGAAATTCAGAAAGCATGTTAAGGATAAGAAGTAGCCAGTGCAGTCAGACTGGTACACGGTCACTGGGCCTCTGAGAAGAGCATATTATTAGGCAAAAGAATTGCACATTGATTCAGTTCCCAAGTGTTATTAAGTGAGAAAAAGAGTATACATGAGAATGTTTGGTATTTCTATTGGCCATGCTGAAGGAAAAAAAAAGATCAAAACAAACCCTCAGGCTAGTGACTGACAAAAACAAACCTTGAGAAGTTATTAATTAGACATTGATTCTCATGTTTGAAGATGGGCTAGAGAAATAGGGAGCTATGAAAGAGCTTTTATTAATTTTGGCTTTGTGATCAGGAGAAAATCATTACATTCTATATGGGTATTTTTACAAATACCTTGGGCTTACAACTCATTTTATTGTTTTGGTTGGAAAGAAGGGTGTTTTGGTTAGCTGGATTCTTTTTTGTCATTTTGAGTATTATTAACTCGTTTATGCAGCAAAGCTTCCTGCCAAATGGGCACCCCCACAAGCATAATACTGCTCCAATCTCATTCACACCATTGTGGTTGTTTTAGTAGAATTCAAGATTATGTATTGCTAAGATATAGTAATAATGAAGTGATTTTTATAAGAGATTATATAGTACCTTTCTCTACATGCTCTGACCCACACCCATGGGTCTCTTTCAATTCCAGGACTGCATCACTCTTTTATATCTCATAGTCCTCTCATATGTGGGTCTTTGTGTTTGCTCTTTTCTGCCCTTTCCTGCTTCCAACCTTTCCTTTACCTCATAACCTCCTAGTTATCTTTTAGGTCCTAGTTTAAATGTCATTGCCTTAAGGATGTTTTCTCTGGTGCATATGCCCTTAGAGTATTGTCAACTCATTTTCTATAGTACTTAGCACAGTCAGTCCGCTGTGTCCCTGTGCTCTGTACCCATGAATTTGACCAATTGCAGATAAAAATGTAATTGGGCATATAATTGTTGCATCCATATTGAATATGTGCAGATATTTTTCTTGTCATTATTCACTAAACAACACAATATAGCAAATATTTACATGGGATTTACACAGTATTAGGTATTATTACTAATCCATAAATGACTTAAAGTACACAGGAGGATGTGGGTATTTTATAGGCAAATACTATACTATTTTTATATTAGGGACTAGAGAATCCATGGATTTTGTCAGCCTCAGAGAGTCCTGAAAGCAATTCCCTAAGGATACTGAGAGATGATTATATAAGTATAGTTGATTACGTTGTAGTTATTAGTTTGGTGTCTTTTTTATCAGACTGGCTTAAGATGATGCTCATCATTTACCCGTTTTTTTCCTTTGTAAAAAAGATTTATTTGGGCGGAGCCAATATGGCAGAATAGTGAGGGCGCACACCGATAGTCTGGTAAAAGATAGTTTAAAAAAAGTGGAGTTACTGTAGCCTCAGGAAAAGGCTCAGGATAAAATTGCAGAGGAAACTCTTCCGGATCTAGTGGATGTGCCACGGAGGACCTACGGGGAGAGCAAGGTCACCCACCACGTGGAAGCCCAGCCGCAGAGTCTGCACGCCAGCGCTGGAAGGGGAGGTGAGGCAAAAATCTGGTAACCCGAGACATTGGCGGGGAAAGGCAAAAAGAGCCTAGAGGGAATGAGGCCTGAAGCCCCACTGGGGAAAGTTCACCAGGCTGACTTGAGGAGAGAAAAAAATGAATAAATAAGGGGAACCAGCACGGACACTAGCCTCTCTCTCCACTCACCTTACAAAGCCGAGCAAGACAAAGAGCAGGTGCCATTTTACGTATGTAAAGTGGCGCCTGCCATTAGCCAAGCAGAAAAACCTGACTCTGGTGGGGGAAAATAACAGGAAGTTAAGGCCTAGTGAAAGTGTGGAGCTAACGAACTGAGACTGTGAAAATCTGAGGGGGGTTGTGAGAGAACTCACTGAGTACACAAACTTGGTAACCTTGGCAACCCGGTGAGAGACTGTGGAGAAATTTGAGACCACACCGAGGGCTGCATAAACTCTTTGTGTGGTCCCAGGGGTAAGCAGACTAATGCCCACAGGGGCCACATTTCATACATCCACTAACCTCAATTCCACTCAGCTGTGTGGAATTACTTCCCAACTGAGTCAAAAAAAAAAAAAAAGAGAGAGAGAGAGAGAGAAAGCGAGTGAGCGAGAGAACAATCTGGGTGAGTCACCTTTGGCACACCCTTAACCCTGAAGAACCAAACAGAGCTCTCTGGCCACACCCATCACAGCCTCTAAGGATCCATCAAAAGCAGACAGTCCTCTTAATCTAGAGTCACAGTATAACGAGAAAAAACACCACACCAAAAGAACCAAAGAATATCTCCAATATGCCAAACAACAAACGCAAAAGCCGAGGTAACAAGAACAAGGAAGACACTATGACGCCCCCAAATGAACAAGACACACCAATTCAAGATTATGAAGATGATGAGATAGAAGAAATGCAAGAAATGGATCTCAAAAAATTGATAAGAACATTAAGAAGTTCTCAAAAACAAATTCTTAAACTACAGAAATCCTTATTGGACAAGATAGAAAATCTCTCACACGAAAATGAAATATTAAGGAGGAATCAAAATGAAATGAAACAACTAGTACAACAGGAAACTGTGATAGTGATGAGAAATCATAATGAAATGAAGAATTCAATAGATCAAATGACAAACACATTAGAGAGCCTTAAAAACAGAATGGGTGAAGCAGAAGAGAGAATATCGGACTTAGAAGACAGAGAACAGGAAAGGATGCAGTCAAACCAAAGAAAAGAAGAGGAAATTAGAAATCTAAAACATATTGTCGGGAATCTTCAGGATACTATTAAAAAACCCAACATTCGGGTTCTAGGAGTTCCTGAAGGCATGGATAGGGAGAAAGGATTAGAAGGCCTTTTTAGTGAGATACTAGCAGAATCCTGCCCAGGTTAGGAGAAGGACAGAGACATCCTATTGCAGGAAGCTCATAGAACCCCTAATAAACATGACCAAAAGAGATCCTCATCACGTCACATTGTAATCAAACTCACCACAGTGAAACATAAAGAATAGATTCTAAAATGTGCAAGAGAGAAATGTCCGATTACTCTCAGAGGATCTCCAATTAGACTCACAGCTGACTTCTCATCAGAAACCCTACAGGCTAGGAGGGAATGGCGAGATATAGCCCAGGTACTAAGAGAGAAAAATTGCCAGCCCAGAATATTATATCCTGTAAAGCTCTCATTTGTCAATGAAGGTGAAATAAAGACCTTTCACAGCAAACAGACATTGAAAGAATTTGTCGCACTCGTCCAGCCCTGTAAAAGATGCTTAAAGATGTGTTACACACAGAAACACAGAAACACGGTCATCAATATGAAAGGAGGTAAAGGAAGGAAACCTCACAGCAAAAGATCACGGGAAGTTCAAAACATATATTAGAAAATATCTTTGGCAAATGGCAGGGCAAAGTTACCACTTATCAATAGTCACATTGAACGTTAATGGCCTGAACTGTCCAGTTAAAAGACACAGATTGGCTGATTGGGTTAAGGAACAAAACCCACCTATTTGCTGCTTACAAGAAACACATCTTTCCAACAAAGATGCATACAGACTGAAAGTGAAAGGCTGGAAAAAGATGTACCATGCCAACAGAAATGAAAAAAGAGCAGGCGT
This sequence comes from Oryctolagus cuniculus, assembly GCF_964237555.1. Taxonomy (NCBI): domain Eukaryota; kingdom Metazoa; phylum Chordata; class Mammalia; order Lagomorpha; family Leporidae; genus Oryctolagus; species Oryctolagus cuniculus. Next base: position 80,367,856 of record NC_091453.1, on the reverse strand, counting down.
ACCCATCTTAATATCAGACAACATAAACTTTAACACAAAAACTGTTAAGAGAGACAAAGAGAGGCACTATATAATGATTAAGGGATCAATTCAACAGGAAGATATAATGATTATCAATGTATATGCACCTAATTACAGGGCACTGGTCTATTTAAAAGATATGTTAAGGGACTTAAAGGGAGACTTAGACCACAATACAATAGTACTGGGGGACTTCAATACTCCACTCTCAGAAATAGACAGATCAACCAGACAGAAGATCAACAAGGAGACAGTAGATTTAAACGACACTATAGCCCAAAGGATTAAACAGATATCTACAGAACTTTTCATCCTACACATAAAGCATTTACATTCTTCTCAGCAGTGCATGGAACCTTCTCTAGGATTGAGCACATACTAGGCCATAAAGCAAGTCTCAGCAAATTCAAAACCATTAGAATCATACCATGCAGCTTCTCAGACCATAAAGGAATGAAGTTGGAAATTAGCAACTCAGGAATCCCTAGAGCATATGCAAACACATGGAGATTGAACAACATGCTCCTGAATGAACAATGGGTCATAGAAGAAATTAAAAGAGAAACCAAAAATTTTCTGGAAGTAAATGAGGATAACAGCACAACATGTCAAAACTTGTGGGATACAGCAAAAGCAGTGTTAAGAGGAATGTTTATATCAATAGGTGCCTACATCAAGAAATTGGAAAGGCACCAAATAGATGAGCTTTCAATTCATCTCAAGCATCTAGAAAATCTGCAGCAAACCAGACCCAAATCTAGTAGGAGAGGAGAAATAATTAAAATCAGAGAAGAAAACAACAGGATTGAATAAAAAAAATTACAAAAAATCAGCCAAATGAGGAGCTGGTTTTTTGAAAAAAATAAACAAAATTGACACCCCATTGGCCCAACTAACTAAAAAAAGAAGAGAAAAGACCCAAATCAATAAAATCAGAGATGAAAAAGGAAACGTCACAACAGACACCACAGAAATAAAAAGAATCATCAGAAATTACTGCAAGGACCTGTATGCCAGCAAACAGGGAAACCTATCAGAAATGGATAGATTCCTGTACACGTGCAACCTACCAAAATTGAACCAGGAAGACATAGGAAATCTAAACAGACCCATAACTGAGACAGAAATTTTTGAATCACTAATAAAGGCCCTCCCAACAAAGAAAAGCCCAGGACCAGATGGATTCGCTGCTGAATTCTACCAGATATTTAAAGAAGAACTAACTCCAATTTTTCTGAAACTATTCAGAACAATCGAAAAAGAGGGAATCCTCCCAAATTCTTTCTATGAAGCCAGCATCACCTTAATTCCTAAGCTGGAAAAAGATGTAGCATTGAAAGAGAATTACAGGGCCACCCTCTTGGCCATCACGCACCGCACGTTCGTGGGGAACTGGCACTAAAACATTCGTAGACGACCTGCTTCTGAGTCGGGGTTTCGTATGTAGCAGAGCAGCCCCCTTGCTGCGATCTATTGAAAGTCAGCCCTCGACACAAGGGGAAAAAAAAAGAATTATAGACCAATATCCCTGATGAACATAGATGCAAAAATCCTCCATAAAAATCTGGCCAATAGAATGCAACAACACATCAGAAAGATCATCCACCCAGACCAAGTGGGATTTATCCTTGGTATGCAGGGATGGTTCAGTGTTTGCAAAACAATCACTGTGATACACCACATTAACAGTCTGCAGAAGAAAAACCATATGATTATCTCAATAGATGCCGAGAAAGCATTTGATAAAATACAACACCTGTTCATGATGAAAACTGTAAGCAAACTGGGTATGGAAGGAACATTCCTCAATACAATCAAAGCAATTTATGAAAAACCCACGGCGAACATCCTGTTGAATGGGGAAAAGTTGGAAGCATTTCCACTGAGATCTGGTACCAGACAGGGATGCCCACTCTCACCACTGCTATTCAATATAGTTCTGGAAGTTTTAGCCAGAGCTATTAGGCAAGAAAAAGAAATTAAAGGGATTCAAATTGGGCAGGAAGAACTCAAACTATCCCTCTTTGCAGATGATATGATTCTTTATTTAGTGGACCCAAAGAACTCTAATAAGAGACTATTGGAACCATAGAAGAGTTTGGCAAAGTAGCAGGATATAAAATCAATGCACAAAAATCAACAGCCTTTGTATACACAGGCAATGCCACGGCTGAGGAAGAACTTCTAAGATCAATCCCATTCACAATAGCTACAAAAACAAACAAATACCTTGGAATAAACTTAACCAAGGATGTTAAAGATCTGTATGATGAAAATTACAAAACCTTAAAGAAAGAAATAGAAGAGGATACCAAAAAACGGGAAAATCTTCCATGCTCATGGATTGCAAGAATTAATATCATCAAAATGTCCATTCTCCCAAAAGCAATTTATACATTCAATGCAATACCAATCAGATACCAAAGACCTTCTTAGATCTGGAAAAAATGATGCTGAAATTCATATGAAGACACAGGAGACCTTAAATAGCTAAAGCAATCTTGTACAACAACAACAAAAAAAAGCCAGAGGCATCACAATACCAGATTTCAGGACATACTACAGGGCAGTTGTTATCCAAACAGCATGGTACTGTTACAGAAACAGATGGTTAGACCAATGGAACAGAATAGAAACACCAGAAATCAATCCAAACATCTACAGTCAACGTATATTTGATCAAGGATCCAAAACCAATCCCTGGAGTAATGACAGTCTATTCAATAAATGGTGCTCAGAAAATTGGATTTCCATGTGCAGAATCATGAAGCAAGACCCCTACCTTTCACCTTCCACAAAAATTCACTCAACATGGATTTAAGACTTAAATCTATGACCTGACACCATCAAATTATTAGAGAGCATTGGAGAAACCCTGCAAGATATAGGTACTGGCAGAGACTTCTTGGAAAAGACTCCAAAAGCACAAGCAGTCAAAGCCAAAATTAACATTTGGGATTGCATGAAATTGAGAAGTTTCTGTACTTCAAAAGATATAGTCAGGAAAGTGAAGAGTCAACCCACAGAATGGGAAAAAATATATTCAAACTATGCAACAGATAAAGGGTTGATAACCAGAATCTACAAAGAAATCAAGAAATTCCACAAGATCAAAACAAACAACCCACTTAAGAGATGGGCCAAGGACCTCAATAGACATTTTTCAAAAGAGGAAATCCAAAGGGCCAACAGACACATGAAAAAATATTCAAGATCACTAGAAATCAGGGAAATGCAAATCAAAACCACAATGAGGTTTCAACTCACCCCGGTTAGAATGGCTCACATTCATATATCTACCAACAATAGATGCTGGCGAGGATGTGGGGAAAAAGGGTCACTAACCCATTGTTGGTGGGAATGCAAACTGTTAAAGCCACTATGGATGTCAGTCTGGAGATTTCTCAGAAACCTGAATATAACCCTACCATACAACCCAGCTATACCACTCCTTGGAATTTACCCAAAGGAAATTAAATTGGCAAACAAAAAAGCTGTCTGCACATTAATGTTTATTGCAGCTCAATTCACAATAGCTAAGACCTGGGACCAACCTAAATGCCCATCAACAGTAGACTGGATAAAGAAATTATGGGACATGTACTCTACAGAATACTATACAGCAGTCAAAAAAAATGAAATCCCGTCATTTGCAACAAAATGGAGGAATCTGGAACACATGCTGAGTGAATTAAGCCAGTCCCAAAGGGACAAATATCATATGTTCTCCCTGATCGGTGACAACTGAGCACCAAAGGGGAAACCTGTTGAAGTGAAATGGACACTATGAGAAACAGTGAAACTTGATCAGCTCTTGTCCTGACTGTTGATGTACAATGTAATACTTTATCCATTTTAGTATTTTTTCTTTGTTTTGTTCTAGTACTATTGGTTGAACTCTGTAATTAACACACATTTATTCTTAGGTGTTTAAATTTTAACTGAAAAGTGATCCCTGTTAAATATAATAGTGGGAATAAGAGAGGGAGGAGATGTACAATTTGGGACATGCTTAATTGCACTTGCCCCAAATTGTGGAGTTAGAAACGTGCCAGGGGATCCCAATACAATCCCATCAAGGTGGCATGTACCAATGCCATCTCACTAGTCCAAGTGATCAACTTCAGTTCACAATTGATCACACTGATAGGTCTAAGAGTCAAAGGGATCACACAAACAAGACTAGTGTCTGCTAATACTAAATGATAGAATCAAAATGAGAGAACTATCCATCATGGGAAGCGGGATACACAGCAGACTCGTAGGATGGCAGATGTCCTAAATAGCACTCTGGCCTCAGAATCGGCCCTTAAGACATTTGGATCTTGCTGAAGAGCCCATGAGAGTATTTTAGGCATGGAAAGCGAAGACAATCTGGGAAAAAAAAAAGACCTAAATGAAAGATCTCTGAGTGAGATCCCAGTGGAAAGAATGGGGCCATCAAAGAAGGAGGTACCTTTCTCTGAAGGGAGGAGAGAACTTCCACTTTGACTATGACCCTGTCGGAATAAGATCGAAATCGGCGAACCCAAAAGGCTTCCATAGCCTTGGAAACTCATGACTAGAGCCTAGGGAGATTACTGACGCCATAAACAAGTGTGTCAAATTGTTAAATCAACAACAGGAGTCACTGTGTACTTACTTCTCATGTGGGATCTGTCTTTAGTGTGTTGTCCAATGTGAAGTAATGCTATAACTAGTACATTACGAAACATGAAACATTATTTTTACACTTTGTGTTTCTGTGTGGGTGCAAACTGATGAAATCTTTACTTAATATATAGTGAAACGATCTTCTGTATATAAAGATAATTGAAAATGAATCTTGATGTGAATGGAATGGGAGAGGGAACGGGAGATGGGAGGCGTGCGAGTGGGAGGGAAATTATGGGGGGGGAGACAATGTAATGCATAAACTGTACTTTGGAAATTTATATTTACTAAATAAAAAAAGATTTATTTGTTTATTTGAAAGGCAGTGCAGAGTGATGGGGAGGGAGAGATATCTTTCATTCCCCAAATGTCCACAATGGCTGGGGCTGGGCCAGGCTGAAGTCAGAAGCCTAGAAATCCATCAGGGGCTCCCACATGGGTTACAAAGGCCAAGCACTTGGGCCATCTTTTGCTGCTTTCCTAGCTTGATCTGAAGTATAGCAGCTGGGACATGAACCAGCACCCATATAGGTTAACAGCATCGAGGGTAGCTTAACCCACTATATGATAGTGCTGGGCCCCAGCATTCTAACTAATAGTGTGTGCGCACAAAAATAGACAGCACTAAACCAGGACTCCACAGCACAGTTTGGAAAACTGTTGGAGGACAGAGCTTAGATCTGAGGTGAAAATGGACTTTCCTGCTCCCTCACTCCCTGCATTGAAGATGCTCTGGCCTTAGTGCTGATCTGACCCATGTATACACCGGGGCCAGGAGATAGAAAAGAGAGCACAGAGTCTGCTAACATTGTGGAATCTAGAGATGTGAACGGCATTGCCTTTTTTTCAGTGGGTAAGGCAGACAGTGAAAGAGACAGATACACTTACACACTTTTCTAGGAAAATAAAGCTCAGCTGCTAGGACAATGTCTCTCAGTAAATGAATGCGAACATTGATATTAAGTATCCTTCCTCCTGTAGGGAGAACAAGAATGCACCAGTGAAGAAGGAGAGTAGTGAAAGTAGGAGCTGGGAGTCAGGGAGGGAAAAAATAAATTTGCATCTCAATCACTTTTAAGGCTAGAGACCTTGTGTGCCTTGTTTACCCACTTCATCTTCTGTGCTCACATCAAACAGCAATTGGGAAGTTTAAAATAATTAAATGTGCAGGGGGTTGGCATTGTAGTGTAGTGGGTAAAGCCTCCACTTTCAATGTCAGCATCCCATATGGGCTCAGGTTTGTGTCCTGGCTGTTCTATTTCTAATCCAGTTCCCAACTAGTGGTCTGGAAAAAGCAGCAGATGATGGCCCAAGTACTTGGGCCCCTGCCACCCGCATGGGAGACTTGGATGAAGCTGCTGGCACCTGGCTTTGGCTTGGCCCAGCCCCAGCCATTGCAGCCATCTGAGTAGTGAACCAGTGGATGAATGATCTCTCTGTGTCTCCTCCTTCTCTCTCTGTAACTCTGACTTTCAAAAATAAATACATTTTTAAAATAAAAAAATAATTAAAACATGCTATTAATTCAGCATGTTGAATCATGTGTCAGTTGTTATTAAAATTACAGAATCATGGCTAAATTGTCAAACTTTGAAAAAGACACTATCATTTAGTAGAAAATAAGAGGCAGAAAATCTCATATTCACCGTGGTTGTGCAACTTGGTGTTTGACTTTGATCAAAGACATTTAGTCTCAATTTTCTCACATGAAATATAAAGTAGTTGAATGATTTGTTCCTACCCAGCTCTTGAGTCTGGTTCTAAAATATATGGTTCAAATGCTCTTTGGCTTTAACAAAGCAGAAAAAACCCTTTAGTGCAAAAAAGTAAACTCTTCTCCTTAGGAACTCTGTAAGTAAAAAGTTTCTAAAGTCCATTAGAAGTGGCTGCTTTTGAAAAGTAAAGTCTAGTTGGAAATTTAAGAAGCTGGAGGTGATTCTAAAAAGAACTCAAAACAAATGCAAAAACAATTTCTTTAAAAAGAGCTTTTAAATGTAATTGGTAGAACCATTTAATTCTTAGGTGTTTTCTCTGGCCAATTTGATAATCAAGGATGAATATCTGTCTATTATTTTTCCTATGTTCAGTCAAAACCTCAGAGGTTAAAATTAGTGAGTTCTAGAAATTGTTAGAGGACTATGGCTAAAGCTATTGCATGTGTGAATTCTCTTTGCTCAATCTACAACCTGGGTTAACAATTAATATTCATGACTTATCCATTTCTGAATTATGGTCCTTAATTAATTTGTGATACTTTTCCTATATTGATTTACACATAATTAGAGCTACATCTGCATGTACTCAGAACTTTCCTGGATTCTCTTTGGTTGTCAACTACAACTTTAAAATTTTTTAATTTATTTTTGAGAATTATTTTATGTATTTGAAAGACAGAATTTCAGAGAGAGAGGGAGAGACAGAGAGACAGAGACAGAGAGAGATCAATCTTCCATCCACTGGTTCACACCCGGATTGACTGCAACAGTCAGGGCTGGGCCAGGCCAATGCCAAGAGTCAGGAGTTTCATTCATGTCTCCCACATGGGTGGCAGGGGCCCAAGCCCTTAGACAGTCTTCCTCTGTATTCCCAGGTACATTAGCAGGAGCTGGATCAGAAGTACAGCAGCTGGGACTTAAACCGACGCCCCTATAGGATACTGGCCTCTCAGGCAACAGCTTTACCCTTTACACCACAATGCTGGACTTCCAACTACGTTTATATTCAAAACTGTCAAGGCTTCTGGGACTCAGTTGTTAGTAATCAGTAAGAATTTTCCTGAAGTTCTGATTTCATGATTATTCACTGAAAATACGTCCTGTTTATATTTTTATTATTAAACACCATTTATTTGGAGCCCAAAACAAAGCATTCAACAAAATATTTTAAAGGTATTATTATTTTCCAGGCATAGTAAAATATATAGGAAAGGTCAGTGTTGTGGCACAGCAGGTTAAGTGGCCACTTAGATGCTGGTATCCCATACTGCAGTGCCAGTTTGAGTACCAGCCTACTCTACCAGTTTCTTGCTAATGTACCTGGGAAGGCAAAAGAAGATGGCTCAAGTTCTTGGGCCTGTGCCATCCACATGAAATACAAGAATGGAGTTTCTAGCTTCTGGCTTTTGCCTGACCCAGAACTGGCTGTTCAGTCATTTGGGGAGTCATTTGGAGAGTGAACCAGTGGATGGAAGATGTCTCTCTCTCTCTCTCGCTTGCTCTGCCTTTCAAATAAATAAATAAGTCTTTTAAAGGACATAAGGAGTATAAAAATTAGAAAGAAAATAACTGATTTTAAGGAGTTTACAGTCTAATGGAAGAGAAACTCATGAACAAAATAATTGCTTCAGAAATAAAAAAACACTGGGATCTTGAGGTAGATATATATACAAAGTGTCATGGGAGTACACAGGCAGGAGTGAATAATTCTCTCTCAAGAAGTCAAGTAAACCTTAAGTAGGAAATGTCATTTGAGTGGGTATTAAAGGATGCATAGGGACTGAGTACATTCCTGATGGAGTGGATAACACACACAGAGGAAATAGTGGTAAAAAGGTATAATTTGTTGGGACAATATTAGCAGAATAGTTTTTTGGTCGAAAATTATTTACAAAAAAAGATATAGGATTAAGATCCTTAGTAGATAAAGAGTTCTTATAGTTCAATGGAGAAAATTAACACCTCAGTAGAAAAATACTTATTGGACATCTAGTATGTTTATACCATAGTAACAAGAATAACAACACACTTGTTGCTCATATGGAACTTACAGTTTATTGTGAGATGCCAAAAATAAGAGTAATTACAAATTAATGTGATAAAGCTATAATCAGGACACATAGGAGTGGTGCATTATTCATACTTGGGGAGCCAGGGAAAGTTTCAGGAAGGAAGTTAAACCAAAATTTTAAAGGCAAAAAATGGGCAAATGATATCCAGATACCAATAAAAGAGGATTGCAGGATGAAGGGATAGATTTAGAATTGTCTAGTATTGGTGAACAATAAACAAGAAGGCCTACAACTGAGAGACAACAAGGTGTATTTCAGGGAAATTAAGGCATTTCAATACGGGTAAAACACAGAGCACTAGAGAAGAAGTCAGATAGTAAGCTTTGAAAACAAGGTTAAGAAGTTTGGGTTTTCTTAAGGAAGTCAATGAAATACTCTAAGCAGGGAAACAATAACATGATTCAATTAAATTTGGACTTTAGCCAATGTGATTGACTTTAATGTGGAGAATGGATTGGAATAGGCAAGATCTGAATCTAGCAGATAATTTAAGGGGATTTTTCTATGACTTAGAAAAAAATGGTGATGGCAGCCTACACAGAGGGAACCTCAATGAGAATGGAGAACAGTGGATGGATGGATTTGAAATTTATTTGGAAAGTAAAAGGCAGAACTTGGTGACTGACAGGATGGAGCTGGGGCGATGGTGAAAGGAAACAGGAATAGCCTAGAGAAGTAAGATGATGAACAATGTTCTGGATAGGAGTTGACAGTATCTAAATTAATGTAAATGGGAGTTTCTGGAAAACATTTAATTATATGGGTCTGGAACTCAGGAGAAAGAATGTTTGGAGATAGATTTGAGAATTAATCAGCATATAAATGGTAATCGATATCATGAGGTCATTCAGAGATAGTGAATACTGTAAGAACAGAAGGAGGCTTCAGAGCCTCTTCATTTTTAATTTTTTTTTAAAGATTTGTTTATTTATTTGAAAGGCAGAGTTATAGAGAGGCAGAGGCAGAGAAAGAGAGAGGGGTCTTCCATCCACTGGTTCACTCCCCAGTTGGCCACAATGGCTGGAACTGCACCAATCCGAAGCTAGGAGCCAGGAGCTTCTTCTGTGTCTTCCCTGCGGGTCAGGGGCCCAAGGACTTGGGCCATCTTCTACTGCTTTCTCAGGCCATAGCAAAGAGCTGGATTGGAAGTAGAGCAGCAGTACTTGAACTGGTGCCCATATGGGATGCTGGCACTGCAGGTGGCAGCTTTATCTGCTACGCCACAACACCAGCCCCAGAGCCTCTTCTCAAACCCTTAGCAATGTACAGAGGAAAGAAAGCTCTCAAAAAAAGAGAAGCAATGGCCCTGGTGAGAGGGATAAAGAAAGCCTGGATATATTTGTTCCAGGGTGGCTAATGGTAGCTATTGTTCAAAAAGGAAGTGGTTATCTGTATCCATGTTGCTCAGAAGTTCGGTAAGACAGTTGACAGTAACCTTGAGTAGAGTGCTTTGGGGAGGCATCTTGGGTGCCCAGTCAGTGAAAAGTGAACTAGTAACAGAAATCAGACAAAAGAAATAAACAGACAATTCACAATTTCAGAAATACAAAGGCTCCATAAACATAAAAAGCTTTTATCTCATAATAACTAAATATAAAACGTGACACAATATGTATTTTTAACCAGTCAAGTTGCCAAAGACATATATAAATAAATAATATATTGTTTTTTATACACTATTGGAAGTGTCATTTATATAACTTGTGAAGGCAATTTGGCAACGTCGAAGATGTTTTAAATGTGCACAATCCTGTTGCCTCCTTAACAGAGAGAGGAAAATATGTTCCTCCTTATGCTTTTTTTTTGTTTTTTTAAATTTTAATATATTTTATTTCTTTGGAATATAGGGAGAGGGAGAAGGAGAAAGGGAGAGAAGCAGAGGGAGATGTCTTCCATCCTCTGGTTCACTCCTCAGATGCTTACAACAGGCAGGGCTGGGCCAGGTCAAAGACAGGAATCTAGAACCCTATCTGGGTCTCCCATGTACATGGCACTTGAGCCATCACTTGTTGCCTTCCAGTATGTGGATTAGCAAGAAGCTAGAATCAAAAGTGGAGCCAGTATTCAAACCCAGGCATTCTACATATGGGATATAGGCATTCCAAGTGACATTCTTAACTGTTGTGCCAAACGTCATCCCACCTTTTTTGTGTATGTGCATTCTCTACTATCATCTCATAGTACCTATTTAGGAGATGAAAGTACCTCGAAAATTTCCAAATGGAGAAAGTTTTGTTCTTCTGCCTTGTTGTTGTTAATGCTGTTACTTTGCTGTTTTTAACAGTAAGTGAAGGGTTTACTTTAGTAATGCTGGGATGTCCAGCCAGGCTATCAAGAGTCCTGTCTGCTGGAAGACAGGCTTACAAAAAAATTCCAAGGAGAATCTGGGGATTGATGGTTCATAGACTTCCAAATCAAAAGAGGGAGATTCTTATTTTTCCCTCACTAAAAGCAAAAAAAGTAAAAAAAAAAAACATTCGAGAAGTAGAGAATTTCACCTTTTCATGTGAGGAATAAAAAGGTAAGTCCTCATTTAAAATACTAAGGAAGTAAGGTGGGTGTTATGGCACAGTGCATACCGTACTGGAGTGCCTGGCAAGTCCCAGCTCCAGCTTCCTGCTAATGTGAATCCTGGGAGACAGGAGGTGATGGTTCAAGTACTTCAGTCCTTGCCACCCAACTGGGAGAACTGGATGGGCTCTTGGCTTTGGCTTGGCTACTACAGGCATTTGGTAAGTGAACCAGTAGATGGAAGATTCATTCATCCTTCATTCTCTCTCTCTCCTCAAATAAATAAAACAAGTAAAATAACTTAAAATACAAATAAAGGATACGGGAATGATTTAAAAAGTGATTCAGACAGCCAGGTCACACAAATAATTTTCTCTCTTGATTCCTAAGGGATTCAGGGCATATTTCCTAGCAGCAGGAGCAATACACGAAAGGGGAAATTCCTTAGGAACTTTTTTTCTTCCAAAATTTCACATAAACAAAGTCAGAAAGTAATGTTTGGTGTAGTTAGCATCACAAAATCAAAATAAACCAAAAGTTAAGCTCCATTAGGGCGAGAATTTATGTCTGTTCCATTGCTTTATTGCTACCATTTAGAAGAGTGCTTGGCACATAGTAAATGCTCAATAAATAACAGTTGAAAGTAGAATGAAAATTGAAAGAGAGATTTGAGCTCAATATTGCCTGAAATGTAATCTGGGTCCTTAATTACTTCCTGTGATGGGTATGGTCTAGGGAACTAAGGCTCACAACTGTTAAAACTGACAGCCTCCAAAACAAGAGCAGAGAAGGGTGGGCTGTTGGCAACACATGACTTTATTATTGTTGTTACTTTACATTTACTTAACAACAACAAAAAACCCCTTCAGCCATTTGACAGCAGTTGTTTTTTTGTTTTCTTTGTTTGAAATGCAATGGTATGATTATGCCATGGTAATGTTAATTTTAAGCTCATAAAGTTATCTCCATATATATGGAGAGTAGGGAAGGGAGAACATTATCCATTCCCAGAACTTGTGTTATCATTAATTGGTGATTATGGTAATGTGCACAACAGCTTTTACTTTTTCTTTGTTTTAAGATTTATTTAATTTTTGGAAGTTAGGGTTACACAGAAAGAGGGAGAGACACACAAAGAGATATCTTCCATTCCCTGGTTCACTCCCCAGATGGTTGCAATGGCCAGGGTTGGGCCAGGCTGAAGCCAGAAGCCAGGAACTTCATCCAGATCTCCCATGTAGGAGGCAGGGGCCCAAGCACTTGTGCCATCATCTGCAGCTTTTCCCAGGCTGTTCTCCTGGAGTTGGATCTGGAGTGAAGCAGCCAGGACAAGAACTGGCATCTATATGGGGTGCCAGAGCTGCAGGCAGCAGCTTTACTAGCTATGCTATAGCACTGGCCCCAGCTTTTACTTTTTCTAAGATGCAACTATCTGATTTTGGCTTCATTTTAATGAGGGGAAATCAATCATAATTACAGAAATAAGAGAAGTGATAATATTCCTGACAAATTGCATTAAGAATACCATTTATTACAGGATTTTTTCCATAGCAAACTTGGATATAGAAACCCACATTCAAAAAAAAGAAGAAAGAAATTAAAAGAAACCCATGTTCAAGTGCACAAGGAGAAAATTACAGTACATTTTGATTATCTTTTGGCTCCCACCTTCTTTTCCTGTACCTCAGAATTCTGTTCTTTATGTAAATTGAAGGAGGAATGAAGGAATTTCCTTATTAAAGTTTTCACTCTTATAAAGCCAACAAGATGCAAGAAGGAAAGTTGACTAAACATTTAGAAAAGAGTTTATGTGATTGATAAAAAAAAAGAAAAACTATGATGGCTTTTTAGACTCTGATAGCCAGCATTCTATATATAACAATCCAGACTGTTGATTCCTTAAAATGTTCTATTGTCTTAGTTTTTCTGAAGTAACATTCTTGTAGTTTTTTACCCACATCCTTAGCTTCCTTCTTTTTTTTCTTGTGATTACAGGTTCATCTTATATGACCTAGCCAGTTTAGGACTTCTCTTCTCAATTTGTACTCTTTCCCTAGGAGATCTCATTCATGTCCAACACTTGCATTACCATCTTATTCACGTCTCTCAAAATGTTATCTCTAGCATAGGTTGTTCCTCTAGCTCCACGCTTTTATAGATAACTGCCTACATGATATATCTTCTTATTCTGAAAGAACTCACACTCATCATGTTTAAAAAAAGAAAAAAACAAAATCATGATTGGCCTTTCCAAATTATGGTCTCTCCTAATAGCATTACCATCTATTCTACTAGGCAGTCTTAAATTTCTTCTAATACTTCTTTTTTCTTCCCTTGACATATCCATCACTAACTCATGATATCACTAAATATCTCTCAATTTTGTTTTGTTCTGGCTATGCCACAATTAGATTAGTACAAACTACAATATCTCATTTGGAATACTTCAAAATTTTAAAGTCATAGCTCATCATCTGGCTTTGCCCCATTTCAACCCATTTTCCACAGGGCAGCTATTTCAAAATACATATATTAACATGTGGTTCTCCTTGCCACTAATCTTAAAGGAACCTCAAAGGTCTTAAGACCCCCAAAGTTGGGCCGGCGCCATGGCTCACTAGGCTAATCCTCCGCCTGCGGCGCTGGCACACCGGGTTCTAGTCCCAGTCGGGGCGCCGGATTCTGTCCTGGTTGCCCCTCTTCCAGGCCAGCTCTCTGCTGTGGCCCGGGAGTGCAGAGGAGGATGGCCCAACTCCTTGGGCCCTGCACCCACATGGGAGACCAGGAGGAAGCACCTGGCTCCTGCCTTCGGATCGGCGCAGCGTGCCGGCCACAACGCGCTGGCCGTAGCGGCCACTTGGGGGGTGAACCAAAGGAAAAAGGAAGACCTTTCTCTCTATCTCTCTCTCTCTCACTGTCTAACTCTGCCTGTCAAAAACAAAACAAAACAAGACTCCCAAAGCTTTGGATGATCCAATCCACACTCACCCTCTCCAAGTATCATCTCATCCAACACAGCCTTAGCTCTTGGAACTCCAGTTGCACTAACTGCATTTCTTGAATTCTTATTCTCTTTAAACTCTTTCCTATCACAGGGACTTTGAGCATTTTTTGTTGTCCCAAAATGTAAGTACTTACACAATTTTCTTTATTTACCTCATATTCCTCATTTAGATCTTAGCTTATTCTTCGTTAAGAAAGATCTTCGTGGGGGGTGGTCAGTGTTGTGGTGTAACAGGTAAAGCCGCCTCTTGCGATGCTGACGTTCCATATGGACACCAGTTCTAGCCCTGGCTGCTCCACTTCTGATTTAACTCCCTGATAATGTGTCTGGGAAGGCAGTGGAGGACTGCCCTGGTACGTGGGCCCCTGCACCCATGTGGGAGACCCGGAAGAAGCTCCAGGCTCCTGGTTTCTGCCTTGCTCAGCCTCAACCTTTGTGGCTATTTGGGGAATGAATCAGCAGATGGAAGAGTGCTCTCTCTATCTCTCCCTCTCTCTCTGAGAGTAACTCTACCTTTCAAATAAATAAAGTGAGTATTAAAAAAAAGAAGAAAAGTGTTGGAGCAGGTAATGTACATTGAGTTAAGCTGCCACATCCCATATCGGAGTCCAAATTCATGTACCAGCTCCTTTGCTTCCTATCCAGGTTCCTGCTAATGTGCTTGGAAAGGCAGAAGATAATGGCCCAATTATTTTGTTCCTGTTACCCACATTGGATACACTGTTGGAGTTCTTGGCTCCTGGCTTTGGTGTGGCCCAGTCCCAGTTGTTTCAAGCATTTGGGGAATGAACCTACAGGTGAAAGATCTCTCTCTCTCCCACTCTGTGTGTCACTCTGTCTTTCAAACAAACAAACAAACAAACAAACCTTTTCTAAAAAGGAAGATGTTTATGACTTCCTTGACTTGGTCAGTTCTCCCTAGCCTACATTCTCATTTTCCATTGTGCTTCTCACTGTTATACTTAGTACAATTTTTAATGGTACATCCTTGATTTACCTGTTTTTTATCTGTCTCCTATACTAGAGTCTAAGTTACATGAAGACAGATGTGGGCAGAGGCAGCTAGCTGCCCATTTTCCACAGTCTAGAGTGGCTATCAAGTCAATTATTAAATTTTGTAGATCATTGAAGTTTAATTCTAAGAAGTACTAAATTTCTCAAGACCACTGCAGCATGAGTGCAACCAAGTGATGGTGCTCTAGCCAGTGGAATATGAGTGAAAGTGATGCTTGTCACCCACACACCTTAGTTGTGTTTCCTCCTTCACAATGTCTTCTCTCCATGGCAGTGACTTCCTCCATTCTAGTTTCCTTTTCTAGCTGTCTGGAGTGGAAATGACCCCAAGATGGACCTTGGAAACCATATGTTAAAAAGAGAGAGCCTCTCTCAGCTTATGTTCCTGATTGACTATGATCAGAAGTGCTGCCATGCCCAACTGCTGACCTGCTTGTACCATTACATATGAAATAAATAAGCAATTCACATACATTTCCTACAGCAGTTTCCCTACCCCAACTATTTCAGGAATGATATCTGTCTTGCTTCCTACTGTATTCCTAGTGTTACCACAGTGCTCTGTACTTAGTAGATATTCATGAACCATTTGCTTAGTGAATAAATAATAAAGTAGATACTCAATAATTATTTCTTGAATGAGAGAAATAATTTTTAAACTGACACACAGAATGCGCTGTATCATTGCTTGAAGAGGGTTGATATTAGCACACAAATAGTAGAGTTTTGATTAAAATTAAAAAAATCAATTTGACTGTTTTGAAGTAATTGTGTGCATAATAATTATAGCCAAAAAACACGGGTGGCAAAAAAGTACATGTGTAAAAATGTGACTTTACTAAGGTAAATGGAAATATGGTTACAGAAAGCAAATACTATGAGTCCCTAGTCTGTTTTTAGGATGAATAATATTCAAAACAAAAATTGTTTTACAAAGTAAACAAAGTATTATATAGTCTTTTATGGGATCTACTTTTGTAAAATCAGAGAAAAAAATAAAATTTTTCTATGATGACATTACCTTCAGTTCCAGTTATTTAGTTTTGTCTGTGTTGAGTGAGTCACTATGTTTGTGCCCATTTGTGTCTATTGGGTATATTTGGGAGAGGTGAATGTGTATGTGTGTGTCTGTGTGCAGTTGTGTCTGTTCTTGAAATCCTTGTGTGGTGGTCTTTGAAGGGGCCCAACTCTAGTTCAGAGCTGAGCTGGTTGTGCAAGAGAAACCATCTGGTGCTTGCTGCCACTCCGGCACTTGCAGGCTCATGCTCACAGAGCCCAGGAAAGGCGTAGCGTCTGTGGGAAGCAAAGGTTCTGTGGTGAGAGGAAACTGAGTTTCAGGAGATGGACGGCAACTGCTTTGGTGAGAGTGCGTGTATGCACACACATGTGTGGAAGGGGAGCATGAGGACTCCCAGTCCTCAAGGTGACAAGGGTGCAAGGTGCTGTGTCAGCTGGGAGGACCCAACTTTAACTTCCCCCTTACATCCCCAACAGCTGTCTCTGGGAGGACCGTGACTTTCCTTATTTCTTTGAGAGACAGTTACAGAGGGAGGTAGAGCCAGAGAGAGAGGTCTTCCATCCCCTGGTTCACTCCCCAAATGACTGCAATGGCCAGAGCTGAGCTGATCCGAAGCCAGGAGCCAGAAGCTTCTTCCGGGTCTCCCACACGGGTGCAGGAGCCCAAGGACTTGAGCTGTCTTCTACTGCCTTCCCAGGCCACAGCAAAGAGCTGGGTCAGAAGAGGAGCAGCCTGGATTCGAACCAGCACCCATATGGGATGCCGGTGCTGCAGTCTGGGGTTTTAACCCACTGTGCCACAGTGCCGGCCCCCACATCACATTTTCGGCAGAGCACCAGTCCTCTTCAGAAGGAAGGAGCAGGATGAAGGGAGGGAGAGAAGGGGCAGCAAGGCTGGTCAGGGCTTCCAAGGGACCTGGATTCTATTATCTGCTGGTGGCTTGTGCTTCCTGGTTAATGTGTCAGTGGGGAGCAATCTAGCTGCTGTGTTGGGTGGAAGGACCTGGAGAGTGAGCCGCTCACATGACTGCTGCTTTTATTTATAATTCATCCCTGTTTTGTGTTTGCTATTCCCTGACCATAATTTATACTTTCTCAACTAGGTGGTCACTTTTCAGAGTAGAATAACTTCCTCCTTTTTCATCTGCAAACACTCTATTTTCTCCATAAAAAAATAAGAAATTCTTTTGCTACTTGCATTCTCTTTGCAAGGTCTATTACTTCTATTTTCCCATTTTAATCCTCATGATGATTCTACTCAGTTGCTCTATTTTTATCTCCATTTCACAGATGAGCAAACTGAGGCTCTGAGAGGTTAGTATCAGTCACACAACTGATAAGTATTAGAGCTAGAGTTTATGCTGAGAAATCTGACAAACTGATTTCTAATGATGTCCTCTACATTGCAAAATGATTCTTTCTTCATTAAGCTTTTCCTAATATGCTGAACAAGATGTTATCCCTTCTCCTTGCAACTTCCTGTGCATCCCATACATACTTCTAGTATGGTGATTATGGCCTGTACCTCATAATCGATATATGTATTTCATTCCAACATATTATAAGCTCTTTGAGGCCAAAGACTACATCTAGGCATCATGTTCTTTCTTTGAATCAGTCAAGGAAAGCTACTTAACATCTGAATTAGTCCACCCCTATAATGTTGCAAGTTTGGACCCACCAGTAGTTGCAAATTCAAATGAGTGTAAGAGTCTAGCATGCAACAGATAGTTGAGATGGCTTGTTTCATTGTAAAATACTAAATAGCTCAGCCCCACATGCAGGGAGTGAAAGATACTCATTTCCAGTTTATTGTGATCACATGGGACTAGAGGTCTGGTGCTGTCAAATCTTTTGATTTTTCAAGAGGAATCAGAAACACTGATTTTCAAAAAGTGATGCCCCATGCTTCTGTTGTTGTTGTTGTTGTTATTTGAGAGAGAGAGAGAGAGAGATTCTTATATACTGATTCACTCTCCAAATGCCTATAATAGCCAGAGCTGAGCAGAGGTCAAAGCCAGGAGCTCAGAACTCAGTCCAGGTCTCCCACATGGGTGGCAGGAACCAAAGTATTTGAGCCATCACCTACTGCCTTCCAAGGTCTATATCAGAAGCAAGGTAAATCAGGAGACTGGAGTCCAGTATTGAACCCAGACACTTTGATATGTTACACAGGCATCTCAACTGGTGGCTCAATGACTAGGCCAATAGCCCACTCCAGTATCTCTTGATTTTTAAGCATTAGATAAATTAAAACACAGACTAGACCTATGTTAGATAAATCTGGGCAAATGACTAGTTGATACTTTTTCTATGCTTCTTCTGAGCTCTTGTTATATAATGAATGATTCTATGTAAATGTTATTCTAATACTCATTTTTTTTCTGGAAATCAATACTGTTATGAGTACTGTCTCCTATAATGTTTAACTGTGAAAAGAAAGAAGGAGAAGAAATATCAAACCCACCAAGGTTTCATTACTATTTTGGAAGAACCAAACAAATACTTTAAAAGTAGTCTAAGTTTGATTTATAAGACTACTTCAAAAAGTTCTTCAAAAAGAGAATTAAAAGATTATTTTGGGGCCGGTATTGTGGTGTAGTGAGTAAAGCCACAGCCTGCAGTGCCAGCATCCCATATGGGTGCCGGTTCAAGTCCCGGCTGCTACACTTCTGTTCCGGCTCTCTGCTGTGGCCTGGGAGGGCAGTGGAGGATGGCCCAAGTCCTTGGGCTCTTGCACCCACGTGGGAGACCCAGAAGAAGCTCCTGGCTCCTGACTTCAGATCAGCACAGCTCCAGCCATTGCAGCTAACTGGGGAGTGAATCAGCAGATGGAGGACTTCTCACTCTCTCTGCCTCTCCTTCTCTCTCTGTGTAACTCTGACTTTGAAGTAAATAAATAAAAAAATTTTAAAAATTATTTGGGGGCAAAAAAAAAATGAAACACATGGGGCCAGCATTGTGGTACAGCGGGTTAAGACACTGTCTGCAATGCCAGAATCGCATATGCATGTCAACTCGTGTCCTGGCTGCCCTATATCAATCCAACTACCTGGCTTTGGCCTGGCTCAGCCATAGATGTCGTGGACATCGAGGGACTGCATCAGTGGATGGAAGATCTCTCCCTCTCTCTGTAATTCTGTCTTTCAAGTAAATAAATAAATTCTTAAATTTTTTTTTGAAATACATTCTTACAGTGTTCATTAAAAAGTTTGTGGAAATGAACGCCATGAAAAAGGTATGCATGGATTTCAAAACTTTTTTTATCCACAAATAAAATTATCTTAATTCCATTTTTCATGAACATTTTCAGGTACCCTGAAAGTTATTTGTGTGTATATTTATAAGCAGAGCAGTCTATGTAATTTGAATGTATATCATTAAACATGTACATATTTATTTTATATACAGAATTTACAGATTTAAATTATATTTTAAATTTATGTAAATCTACTTTTGAATTTATAGAATAATTAAATTCATGCTGGAGATCTTTGAAAAATTGTAAAAGGCTCAGATTGAATTGTGAATGAAAGAGGTAGAAAACTGGACAATAATCTAATTGTTTTGATAATCCAATACCTTAAACTAGCCAGACCTTGGAAAAAGAACAGCCTAAATTTCTTTCTGCCTGTGTTAGAATTTGAAATCACTGTCTAAACTGTTTTGGTCACATCTTGTATGCTAAGAATACTTTTGAAATATTACATGTCACCAAGAATGAAAATGAAATGTATCAGTATCTTTCAATACATACAAAAAATATAAAGTCTTTTCAATTTCTATTACAAGAACCCTGAGTTTCCTAGGTCACCAGTCTTATATGGAATAATAGTCTTATCTAAAAATAGGTGTAAAAAGTCCACTGTGGAATGCAGCATGAAGTACTATAGGGATATTGAAGAAGGTAGCGTTTTAAAAGGAGCTGAAGTCAAGACAGTCTCAAGTAAGAATGAAAATATTTGGTACCATTTCATCAGCTTCTCAAGACTGCCCAGGAGAATATAGGAATTTCCTTACTGGAATGGATTTTAGAATAGGCTAGACGTTAATCTAAGTCATGCTCATTTGCTTTCATTGCTGGTGCTCTGTGTTACAACTTTAAGAGTATTAAGAAGAAAATAATTTCAAATTTCCCTCTTTTGGAGTTTCTTCTAGATTGCAGTTTGCATTTTTAGCCAAAAGTAAATAGAGATGGTTATATATTAGCCAGATGAATGACCGCAGGCATAGCATATAATACAATCTCATTGACATTCCACAGATTAGGAAATGTTGGCGCTGGAAGGGACTTTAACAGTTCTTTAGCTGTTGTCCTAACCCTCTTAGTGAGTTAGACTACTTATCTCCAAGTTACTTCATAGCTCATTTGACAAATGGGGAAGCTGAGGCCCAGGGTCAAAGTTTATGTTTACTGTGGATCTATCTCTCAGAGGAACAAGAGTTGGCTATTAAAATACCGAAATGAATTCGGAAAGCAAAAACTGGGTGAAAATTTACATTGTATTTCTTTCTTTCTTTTTTTTTTTTTTTGACAGGCAGAGTTAGACAGTGAGAGAGAGAGAGAGAGACAGAGAGAAAGGTCTTCCTTTTTCCGTTGGTTCACCCCCCAAGTGGCCGCCGCCGTGGCTGCCGCCATGGCCGGCGCATAGTGACCAGCGCACTGTGCCAATACGAAGCCAGGAGCCAGGTGCTTCCTCCTGGTCTCCTATGCAGGTGCAGGGCCCAAGCACTTGGGCCATCCTCCACTGCCTTCCTGGGCCACAGCAGAGAGCTGGACAGGAAGAGGAGCAACCAGGTCAGAATCTGGTGCCCCAACCGGCACTAGAACCCTGTGTGCCGGCGCCGCAGGTGGAGGATTAGCCTGACAATTTACATTGTATTTCAAATAAATGGACAGCTTTGGTCTAATAGTTGAGATTCTATAGATAAAATTTTCTAGTATTTCTTTTTCTTTATTAAATAAATTCTGACATACCTTGTATAAGTATATGCAAAGAAGTAAACCAATTAAACCAAGAGCCCCTAGTTCCCTGCTTGGCTCATTGAAGGCAATCAATATATATGTGTTTGTTTAGTGTCCAGTGGTACTTTTGGTCACCGTGGGTGTTTTTATTTTCATGTTTCTAGTCTGTTTGACTACTGGTAGTAGAAGTAACTTTGTGATGTTAAAAGCAAATGTTCTTTAACTAAAGCATGTAATTCTTTTTGATGCAGAAACTAATTAAATAACTCATTTCAACAGTTATTTTATCATGACACTGCTGCAAAAGGCATATTTAACATCAGTATAATTTTTGATAAATATATATACAAAGAAAAATAATTCTCTGCCTTGTATTCTATGTCCTACCAAAATTAAATAAATACAGAAAACACATGCATACATAAAACCTCACTGAAATCTAAGACTTCATTATCTGTTTAAAAGATAATAATCACTGTTAGACAAGAGAATAAATCCATGTGTATAGTTTTCATTCTTCAGCACAGCTGGGAACAGGAAACAGGTGGTATTAAGCGTCAGTTTTCTCTGTTCACAACAGAACATTCATACATATGATGAAAAATTTCACCAGGAGATATGATATGAT
Organism: Oryctolagus cuniculus; assembly: GCF_964237555.1. Lineage (NCBI taxonomy): Eukaryota > Metazoa > Chordata > Mammalia > Lagomorpha > Leporidae > Oryctolagus > Oryctolagus cuniculus. The sequence continues at coordinate 80,346,255 of NC_091453.1, read as the reverse complement.
ATGATATGCACTTTAATATTAATTGAGGCTGAATTAATGTTTATGTTTTTAATAAGTCATTTAAAATTATGAATGTTGCTTTTATGTTCTTTCTTCACATACCTGTTGGGAAAATCTCTGATCAATGGTGTTTTCATTACATCATTCTCTTGCTTAAAAATGTATAGAGAATGCTTATAGCTTTAGTAGTTGGAAGTGAAAGCTCTAGAGACAAAAGGGCTGGATCTGAGTCTCTACCTTTTGCTAACTCTGAGATTTTGGGGAATGTTATTTATCTCCTGTGATGTTGGGTTTCCTTATAAGCAAACTGGAAGGATATATGTATTAAAACTTCACTGAGAATATTGTTGTGAGGGATAAATAAGACAATGTTTAAAACTTTTGCTTAGCAGTTCTGCTCATCATGAGGTAAGCCGTGCTACCTACTAGGTATTCACTCAATATCAGTTGGGGACAGTGTTGCGGCACAGCAGATTAAGCCACAACCTTCAATGCCTGCATCCCATTATGGAGTCCCAGTTGTTCCACTTAAGTTCCAGCTTCCTGATAATGTGCCTAGGAAAGCAGCAGAAGACAGCCCAAATACTTGAGTCCCTGTTACTCAAGTGGGATACCCAGGTAGAGTTCCAGGCTCCTGGCTTCTGCCTGGCCTAACTCTGGATGTTGTGGGCATTTGAAGAGAGAATCAGTGAATAGAGCTCTCCCTCTTCCTTTCAAATAAATACATAATAAATCCTTAAAAACCTATTGATTTAATGAAAGATATTTAGTGCCTGAAAGGTAAAATGAACTCCTTCAGTCTACTATTCAAGAACTCATAGTATGATTGGCTCCCATATGTGTTCTAAGTGCTAACACTCCTAGTTTGTTATGGCCCGGTTAGGATGGTCCCATTGTTACAGCCACACTAATTTCCTTTGAGCTTCTCAGTCCCATGTGTTTACAACCTCACAGAGAGGGATCTTCACACTTTAATGCCACAGGATTCCAATTACTTTCATAATCTTGTTCAACATTAACATCTTTCCAGGAAATTGTCTAATTAACCCATCTGCTTGAGGTCCCACCATTATTCAGGTGCATCTTCTCAGCACTCATATAATCAGTTTACATAATCCTCTGCACCTGCAGATACACAGCTCCATGTTGTTTTTAAGCCATTTTCTGCATATTTTGCCACCAAATCATTTCCAAGATCTTCTGTGGCAGTGAGGAATGTGTCTCCTACTTAGTAACACCATTCCCATATTATTGGCCTTTAGTCTCAAGAACATAGTTTAAAATGTATGCTGAATAAATGAATCAGATATTTAAGAAAACTGCATTTTCCAGCCATGAAAAGCAGAAATGTCAAATGGATAAAATTTCATTCTTTTTTTTTTTTTTTTTGGACAGGCAGAATTAGACAGTGAGAGAGAGAGAGACAGAGAGAAAGGTCTTCCTTCCATTGGTTCACCCCCCAAGTGGCCATTGCCACAGCTGGCGCATAGTGGCCAGCAGGCTGCGCTGATCCGAAGCCAGGAGCCAGGTGCTTCCTCCTGGTCTCCCATGCGGGTGCAGGGCCCAAGCACTTGGGTCATCCTCCTCTGCATTCCCAGGCCACAGCAGAGAGCTGGACAGAAAGAGGAGCAACCGGGACAGAATCCAGCGCCCCAACTGGGACTAGAACCCGGGGGGCCAGGCCGCAGGCAGAGGATTAGCCTAGTGAGCTGCGGCGCTGGTCAATAAAATTTCATTCTTATAATCAAAAGCAGCAGACTGAGTATTCTGATAATGAACAGATACTTGTAATTATTTTATGACTTATAAAGATTAAAGAGAAAAATGCATGTTTGTATGACTGCAATGGTAATGGTTAGCATAACATAGCTTACATTACAAAATGTTCTACAGTCACTGAATGTTCAATTTAAAATGATGATGTAATTGTTTGACCTTGGGCATGTCAACTAACTTCTCAAGTTCTCAGTTTCCCCACTTCTAAAGTAAATGAAGGGTTGGATTATATAATATTTGTTTGCTCTCAATTCTACCGTGACAGAGTTTTTAGATCACATATGGCAGCCTAAAGTTGGCATTGTGGCAGGTGAGTATGGTGTGAATTCTGAGGATGTAATATCATAGTAACTACCAACTGGTGCCTTTTTGTCATGCCTAAGTATGTATTAAATATGTGTAGCTTCTGTCTTAGATAGATGACATTTGAGTTGTTTATCCAAAGAGATCAAATAATTCTTGGGCTAGGACAAACAAGACTCAGAATTTTCTTTTTTTATCCTCAAAGACTTATTTTATTTTTATTTTTTTAACTTTTATTTAATAAATATAAATTTTGAAAGTACAACTTTTGGATTATAGCAGCTTTTCCCCCCATAACCTCCCTCCCACTGGCAACCATCCCGTCTCCCGCTCCCTCTCTCATCCCATTCTTCATCAAGATTCATTTTCAATTATCTTTATAAACAGAATATCAACTTAGTATATACTAAGTAAGATTTCAACAGTTCGCACCCACACAGATAAAGTACTGTTTGAGTACTAGTTTTACTGTTAATTCTCATAATACATTAAGGAAGGAGGTCCTACATGGGGAGTAAGTACACAGTGACTCCTGTTGTTGATTTAACAATTGACACTCTTATTTATGACATCAGTAATCACCGGAGGCTCTTGTCATGAGCTGCCAAGGCTATGGAAGCCTCTTGAGTTCACAAATTCTGATCTTATTTAGACAAGGCCATAATCAAAGTGGAAGTTCTCTCCTCCCTTCAGAGAAAGATACCTCCTTCTTTGATGGTCCATTCTTTCCACTGGGAACTCACTCACAGAGATCTTTCATTTAGGTCATTTTTTTTTTTTTTTGCCACAGTAAGACTCATAATTTTCTAGGAGGCTAAGGATGATGAGAGAAAGTGACATAGAAGAAATGATAGTTCAGGACTAGAATGAAACTTAGGTAAAATAGGGCCAAGGATTTTCTTTATCAAGAAGCAAAAATAAACATCTTTCTTCACTTTCTCACTCCACTTCATTTACCTTCCCACATCCCAAGACCCTCAATCACTGCAACTGAGGACTTTCTCATTAATTGCAACTCTCAGTCCAAAATCATCATAAATATTGCTACTCTTGGAGCCTGTACTGTGGCACAGCAGGTTAAGCTACCACCTGCAATGTCGAAATCCCATATGGGTTATTCCTATTCCTGTCCCAGCTGTTAGACTTCTGATCCAGCTCTCTGCTAATGCCTGGGAAAAGGTGCTTGAGCCACTCCCAACCACGTAGGAGACCCGGATGAAACTCCTAGCTCCTGGCTTCTGCCTGGTGCAGTGTCAACTGCTGCAGCTGTTTCAGCAGTGAACCAATGATGGATAGAAGATTCTCTCTCTCTCTCTCTCTCTCTCTCTCTCTCTCTCTTTCTCTCTCTCTTTATATATAACTCTGACTTTCAGATAAATAAATAAATCTAAAAAATTTTCTACTTTTGGGGCAAGCATTTGGCCTAGCACTTATGAACCTTCTTGTGATGCCCACACTGCATATCAGAGTTCCTGAGTTCAAGTCTCTGCTCTGCTCCTGATTCCAGTTTTCTTCTGTTGTGTACCCTGGGAGGGAGAAGTGATGAGTCAAGTACTTGGATCCCTGGCACCTATATTGGACACTCAAATTGAGTTCCTGGTTTTCAACTTCAGGCTGGTTTTGCCCTGGCTCTTGAGGGCATTTGGGGAGTGAACCGGCATAAGAAAGATCTCTCTCTGTCCCTCTATTTAAGTCTCTGCCTCTCTAATATATTTTTTTAAATTGCTACTCTTATGAGAAGAGATTTGTCTCTTTATTAAAAGCAATGTAAAAATTTTCATTAATATGTGAAAGTGGAGAGACATATAAATGTATACCAATAAAAATCACTTGCAAATCTGCCAGTGCCCTAGGTTAATGAGATTAAAGAATCATAAGATATTGATAAGAAATGTATCCCCCAAACACCAGCCCAGAATAAAAAAAAACAGGCTGCTTTGATTTATCTAGTTTCATAAAACATTTGTTCCTAATGTTTGAGTGAAAATTGCTTATTCAGAAACATTTCCCCACTAGGCCTTTTTAAAAAAGCAAAAAAATCTACATCATTACTAGTTTAATCTTTTTATGAAAATGGAAATCATTCTAATGTATAAATGAATATATGTAGAATACACATGGTAAAAGGGAACATCTTTCATAACAAGAACTAGATTTGCAAAAAAAAAAAAGCAATTTGGTCATGAAATAATAACCCAAATTGTCATCTCAGAGCTTAGCACTTTAAGTATCACACTTAGCTTATAGGTCTCCAATCAAAGGGATTATGGAGAATGGACAACATTTTTTTTATCCTTAACAGTTAAAATATCTATAGAGATGTGTTGTATCCACATGGGTAAATGAGTGGAGCACAAAGGAAACAGAAAAAAGCAACCTGAGAAATTTCTCCCAGATGTTTTATGGCCTCAGAGGAAATACAAACCTTCCTCTGAAACCCCATGGGAAAAAAAAAAAAAAAAAAAAAAAAAAAAAAAAAACAAGAATCATTATAGATCAAGAGTTTGTGTGGTGAAAGTGAAGGTAGAAGAGTAAAGAATTGAGGTCAGAGAGTGAGACACTGGTTTTAAGATTTGCTGATGCAGAGCCATTCTGGGGATGGTGAAATCTAGAAAGCTACCATGGCAGTGCGAAAGGTGGAGTTGGGGTAGAGGAGAATATCACAGGAGTTACAGGCTGCAGAACCATAAATATAGGGTGTTGAGTGGACTGACTGTTCATAGAGATATTGAATGAAAAATGAAGGCCTATTTTTTTTGACAGGCAGAGTGGACAGTGAGAGAGAGAAAGAGAGAAAGGTCTTCCTTTTGCCGTTGGTTCATCCTCCAATGGCCGCCGCAGCTGGCGCACTGCGGCCGGCGCACTGCGCTGATCTGATGGCAGGAGCCAGGTACTTATCCTGGTCTCCCATGGGGTGCTGGGCCCAAGGAGTTGGGCCATCCTCCACTGCACTCCCTGGCCACAGCAGAGGGCTGGCCTGGAAGAGGGGCAACCGGGACAGAATCCGGCGCCCTGACCGGGACTAGAACCCAGTGTGCCGGCACTGCAAGGCAGAGGATTAACCTAGCGAGCCGCAGCGCCGGCCAATGAAGGCCTATTGTTTGGAAATTTCGTGGAGATAGTCATTAATGTAGAGAATACAATTCTGGGGCCAGCGCTGTGGTGTAGTGGGTAAAGCTGCCTCTTGCAGTGCAGGCAGCCCATATGGGCACCGATTCAAGTCCCAGCTGCTCCACTTCTAATCTGGCTCTCTCCTATAGCCTGAGAAAGCAGTAGAAGTTGGCCCAAGTCCTTGGGTCTCTGCACCTGCATGAAGACCCGGAAGAAGCTCCTGGCTCCTGGTTTCGGATCAGCGCAGCTCTGGCTGTTGTGGCCAATTGGGGAGTGAACCAGCAGATGGAAGACCTGTCTTTCTCTCTCTCTGCCTCTCCTCTCTCTGTGTAACTCTGACTTTTAAATAAATAAATAAATAAATATTTAAAAAGGAGAATATAATTCCTTACTTCACAGAGCTTCCGTTCTAGTAGAGAGGACAGTTAAATAATTATAATAAAGGATAATGAACCTGACTTCTCAGAAGACAAAGAAGCACGGTTAAGCAAGGGAAATTTCTCCTCTCTGGGAGCAAATGAAAATGGAAGTATCTCTAGGAGACCTGCCCTTACCCATTTTTCAAGTCAAGAATAGCTTTCAGAAGAAAATGATTATGAATTCCAATTTATAGATAAAAGTAAAATGGGCTTGGAGAAATCAGGTGATTTATGCTATGTCACACAGCTAAGTGTGTAGCAGACTTAGGATCACTCATAGTTAGAGCCCTGTTATGGCAATGTTATGCAACTACGGCCCATCCAACTGATTTCATTGGAAAAATGCAACAAATAGCCACTTTAGGACTCTAGAAAGTTAATTAAAGCAGGACAGTTATAAAGGGCAATGAAAACTTGATAAAATGATCTGCACGGTGGTGAGTTTCCCATTTTTTTTTTCCTTGTGCTGCTTTGTACCAAGGTTGGGTTCCAGCCAATAATGGTGTTATAGTGTTGGAGGTTAAGATTCTCATAGAACTATCAACTTTCTGGCTAGAATAATAGGGGAAAGGAGCTTCCTCCAAAGCTGGAATGTGTGAGAGGGATCACAGAGTGGAGAAAGCTGGAGGAATCTCTTTATTCTGTACAAGTTACAACTGAACCCCTGAATGCATGCATGAGGCAGACCCTAATGAGCAGAGTAAAGGCTTTGAAACTTAAAGTGATATCCATCAGAAATATCCATGCAAATCTCATATTAACCTTGAGTCATGATTTCATTGCACAGATCCAAATTAGCAGAGCAAATTCTTAGAGGAAAAAATAAAGATGTAATATTTTAACAACTGTACAAGGTATAATGTACATACTATTAATCTTACCCCTTTTAAATTTATAACTAAATGAGTTTTTAGAAAATTCATTGAGTTATGTAAAAACTGTGATTGCAGTTCAATTTTGAACATTTCCATCACTCCAGTAAGATCTTTTTTCTTGTTTACATTTAATCCTTATTCTCATCTCTACCTCCAGAAAACTAGCCACATACTTTTTGTCTGTAGATTTGCATTTACTGGACATTACATAAGAATGGAATCATACAATATGTGGTCTTTTGCATCTGGATTCTTTCACCATATTTTATGGCCCATTCATATTGTAGTATTTTATTCTATTTTTAGTGGCTGAAAAGTATTTCCCTTGTGGGTACTCCACCTGTAGAAGATTTGAACTGTCACCCATGGAAGACAAGACAGAATTCCTGATCTGAACCTAAAAGGATGATTGCCTGATAAAATAAAAGCATCACCATTCTCCAGAGGAGTAGAACAGGATCCAAAGTACAAACGATACAATAGTCTGCATGTCTGGCCAGTGCTCTAAGCTGAACATACTGACATCCAGGAAAATGTGGCCAATTCTCAAGGGAGAAGGCAATCAGCAGACCTGAACCTTGAAAAAAAAAAAAGAAAAAAAAAAAAACAAGATATTGGAATTACAGACAAAGACTGAGGAAAACACACTTGAAATGTGTACCAATGGCTGGCGCCGCGGCTCAATAGGCTAATCCTCTGCCTTGCGGTGCCGGCACACCGGGTTCTAGTCCCGGTCGGGGCGCCGGATTCTCTCCCGGTTGCCCCTCTTCCAGGCCAGCTCTCTCTGCTGTGGCCCGGGAGTGCAGTGGAGGATGGCCCAAGTGCTTGGGCCCTGCACCCCATGGGAGAACAGGAGAAGCACCTGGCTCCTGGCTTCGGATCAGCACTGTGCGCCAGCCGCAGCGGCCATTGGAGGGTGAACCACCGGTAAAGGAAGACCTTTCTCTCTCTCTCACTGTCCACTCTGCCTGTCAAAAAAAAATAAAAATAAAAAAGAAAGAAATGTGTACCAATGGCACCAATATTGTGGTTAAGCCCACTGGCTATGACATGAACATCCCATATGGGTGCTGGTTCCTGTCCCAGCTGCTCTACTTCTGATCCAGCTCCCTGCTAACGTTCCTGGAAATGTGGTGAAAGATGACCCAAGTCCTTGGGCCCCTGTACCTATCTGGGAAAACCAGAGGAATCTCCTGGCTCCTGACTTCAGATTGGTTCTGCTCTGGCCTGTGTGGGCATTTGGAGAGTGACTCAGCAGATGGAAGACCTCTCTCTGTCTCTGTTTCTACCTCTCTGTGTAACTGTGTCTTTCCAATAAATAAAAATAAATCTTTAAAAATTTTTAAAAATAAAAGGAGAGAAGATATTAGTGCAGAAAATATTTCAAAGAACGATGGCTGAAAATTCCCCACATTTGGTAAAACATAAGCAGATTCAAGAAATTCAGTGCAAGGCCGGTGCCATGTTGCAGTAGGTTAATCCTTCGCCTGCAGCGCTAGCATCCGATATGGGCGCTGGTTCTAGTCCCGGCTGCTCCTCTTCCGATGCAGCTCTCTGGCTACGGCTTGGGAAAGCAGTAGAAGATGGCCCAAGTGCTTGGGCCCCTGCACCCACGTGGGAGACTGGAAGGAGCTCCTGGCTCCTGACTTTGGATCAGTGCAGCTGCGGCCATTGTGGCCATTTAGGGGGTGAACCAATGGAAGGAAGATCTGTCTTTCCCTCTCAGTGTCTATAACTCTACCTCTCAAATAAATAAATAAAAATCTAAAAAAAAGAAGCTCAATGAATTTAAAACAAATAACTCAGAGAAAACCATGTCCAGATATATCATAATCAAACTACTGAAAACCAAGATAAATTTGCAAGTCTTGAAAGTAGTGAAGGAAATGCATCATATGCTATATATGGAACAGTGATTTGAGCATCTGTGAATTTCTCATCAAAAAAAAAAAACATGAAAATGAGCAGGTGGAAATCAAAATCTTAAAGAGCAATGCCATTTATAATAGTAAACAGAACACAAAACGCTTAGGTACAAATATAACAAGATATGTATGCTGCAAATTACTAAATACTGATGAGCAAAAATCAGGAAATATCCAAATAAACAGAGGCCAAAACTGTATCCATAGTTCAGAAAACTAAATATTGTTAAATGTTAATTTATCCAAGTAGATTTAAAAACTTGCTATAATCAAAATAATAAGTATATATATATATATAAAATATATAGAGAGAGCTGTTTGAAAATGTATGTGGAGGGGCCAGTGCTGTGACAAAATGGGTAAAGCAGCCGCCTGCAGCGCAGGCAGCCCAGTTTGAGTCTTGGCTGCTCCACTTCCAATCCAGCTCTGCTATGCCCTGGGAAAGCAGTAGAAGATGGCCCAAGTCCTTGGGCCCCCACACCTGCATGGGAGACCTGGAAGAAGCTCCTTGCTCCTGCCTTTGGATCAGTGCAGCTCCTGCCATTGTGGCCAGCTGGGGAGTGAACCAGTGGATGGAAGATCTCTCTCTCTCTCTCTCTCTCTCTCTCTCTCTCTGCCTCTCCTTCTCTCTGTGTGTAACTCTTTCAAATAAATAAATAAATCTTAAAAAAAGAAAATGTTTGTGGAAATGCAAAGGCATTAGAATAATCAAACTATCTTTAAAAAGAAAAAAGAGTTGGAATAATTTCAGTTGATTTCAAGACTTACTATGAGGCTATATTAATGAAAATATGAGAGTATTCATGAATGGATAGACACAAAAATCATTGGTACAGAATCTAGAGTATAGATCAACAAAAATACAAACTATTTACTTTTTAAGGAGTTGTCTATTTATTTTAAATATTTATTTATTTATACATTTATTTGAAAGGCAGAGTTACAGAGAGGCAGAGGCAGAGAGAGAGAGAGGTCTTCCATCCACTGGTTCACTCCCCAGATGGCCGCAACGGCCGGAGCTGCACCAATCCAACGCCAGGAATCAGGAGCTTCTTCCAGATCTCTCACTTGGATGCAGGGGCCCAAGGACTTGGACCATCTTCTTTCCCAGGCCATTACACAGAGCTGGATCAGAAGCGGAGCAGCCGGGACTCAAATTGGCACCCATATGAGATGTTGGCACTGCAGGCAGTGGCTTTACCCATTATGCCACAGTGCCGGCCCCCATCGATGTTATTGCTTTGATATACATTTGAAATTTTTTTTATTTTAGTAAAATGCATAACATGAAGTTTACATTTTATTTATTTATTAATATTTTATTTCAGAAAAGTTTTAAATTTACAAGACAAAATTTATGAGGCAATAATACCTCATATAACCCTTTACCTCATTTTATCATATAACCCTTACCTCATTTCCTCTATTAACATCTCATATTAGTGTATTTATCACAATGAAGCTCTCCTAGCTTCCCCTATTGTTTCCTACAAACTCCTTTTAATGCTAACACCTTTCTCAGTCTCTAGTAGTCAATTTTTTGTGTTTAGATAGAAGGTTTTTTTGAAGATTTATTTATTTGAAAGTCAGAGTTACACAGAGAAAGGAGAGGCAGAGAGAGAGAGGTCTTCCATCCAATGGTTCACTCCCCAATTGGCGCAACAGCCAGAGCTGTCCCGTTCTGAAGCCAGGAGCCAGGATCTTCTTCTGGGTCTCCCACGTGGATGCAGGGGCCCAAGGACTGGGCCATCTTTGACCGCTTTCTCAGGCCATAGGAGAGAGCTGGATCAGAAGTGGAGCAGCCAGGTGACGAGATACCTCATTGTGGTTTGGATTTGAATTTCCCGTTTGTATTTCTTCTTTTGGGAACTGTCTAGTGAGGTCTTTTGCCCATTTCTTAACTGGATTAGTTGTTTTGTTGTTGAGTTTTTTAACTTGCTGGTATATTTTGGATATTAGTGCTTCGTTGGATAGGTAGTTTGTAAATATTTTTACCCACTCAGTTTGATGTCTCTTTACTCTATTGATCATTTCCTTTGCTGTGTAGAAGCTTCAGAGTTTAATATAATCCCATTTGTCTAGTTTTGCTTTTGTCGCCTGTGCTGTGTGGGTCTTATGCAAGAAGTTATCACCTACATCAATGTCTTGAAGTGTTTCCCCTTTGTTTGCTTCTAGCAATTTCATATTTTCAGGTCTTACATTTAGTCTTTAAATCCATCTTCAGTTAATTTTTCTATGAGGTGAAAGGGATCTAATTTCGTTTTTCTAAACATGTATGTTCAGTTTTGCTAGCACCATTTGTTGAAATGACTATCCTTTCTCCAATTTATATTCCTGGTGCCTTTGTCAAAAATTAGTTGGCTGTATGTACATGGATTAATTTCTGAGGTCTCTGTTCTGTCCACTTGATCTTTGTACCAGTTCTTATGCCAGTACAAGCTGTTTTAATGACTATAGCTTCATGGTATACTTTGAAATCAGATATTGTGAGGACTCCAGCTTGATTTCATTCCTCACCAGGATCACTTTGGCTATTCTGGGTCTTTTGTGATTCCATATGAATTTCGGGGCTTTTTTCTAATTCTGTAAAGAATGTCATTGATATTTTGACAGGAATTGCATTGAATTGGTAGATTGTATTAGTAATATAAATATTTAAAAAATATTAATTCTTCTAATCCATGAGCAAGGAACATTTTTGCAATTTTGTGCCCTTGGCAATTTCTTTCATCAATATTTTATAATTTTCAGTATAGAGATCTTTCACTTCTTTGGTTAAATTTATTCCTAAATATTTGATTTTTTGTAGCTATTGTGAATAGTATATCCTTCTTGATTTCTCTGTCAGTGAGATAATTATTGATATTTAAAAATGCTACTTTTTTGTATTTTGACTTTGTATCCTGAAACTGTACTCTATTGGTTTATCAGTTCTAATAGCTTTTTGGTGGAATGTTCAGGTTTTTCCATGTACAACATTGTGTCATCTGCAAATATAGCTATTTTGACTCCTTCCTTTCTAATTTTGCTGGTCTTTAATTATTTTTCCTGCTTAGTTACTCTTGCTAATAATTCCAGTAACATATTGAAGAGTGGTTAAAGTGGATATCTTCATTTTGTTCCAGGTCTGAGAGTGCCTGCTAATCTTTTCTAAATCTTTGATGCGGTAGTGCCAACTATAGTTACATTGCTGTACATACCATAAAATCACATCTCATAAAATGGAAACAATATCTATTGTCTCAGTCCATTTCTGATGCCCTAATAAAATAACTTAATGACTTCACCCCTTTTATAAAGTACTAACCCCTCATATAAGGTGTAACCAACTTCTAAAGACCCATCCTTGAAAACTGTTGGGTTATGGATTACATTTTTTTAAGATTTTATTTATTTATTTGAAAGACAGAATTACAGAGAGAGGTAGAGCCAGAGAGAGAGAGAGAGTGAGAGAGAGAGAGAGAGAGGTCTTCTATCCACTTCTTCACTCCCCAATTGGCCTCAATGGCCAGAGCTGAGCTGATCTGAAACCAGGAGACAAGGAGCTTCCTCCGAGTCTCCCACATGGGTGCAGGGGCTCAAAGACTTGGGCCTTCTTCTACTGCTTTCCAAGGCCATAGCAGAGAGCTCAACTGGAGGTCGAGCAGTCAAGACTTGAACTGGCATCCATATGGGATTCCAGCACTGCAGGCCAGGGCTTTAACCTGCTGTGCCACAGAGCCAGCCCCTGTGGATTAAATTTCAACATGAACTTTAGAGAGAACACGCATTTAAACCATAGCACTCTTCAAGTACTTGGCCTTGCCCCAGTTCATTTCCTTTTCACATAAAAAATATATTCATTCCATCTTAATAGCCTCAAATGTCTTGACTCATTTTAGCATTAATCCAAAGAGGTAAATTCTAGAGTATCATCTAAATTTCTACTAAATCATACATGGGACAGATTCAAGGTATGATTCATCTTGAGGCAAATTAATCTTCAGCTGTGAACCTGTGAAATCAAACAAGTTATGTGCTTCTAAAATACAATGGTCAAACAAGCATAGGCTAGACATCTCCATTCCAAAAAGGAGAAATAGGTAAGAAGAAAGGGAGGATAGTTCTCAAAAAAGTCCAAAGCCCAAGAAGGAAAATATTGTATCTTGAGATTTGAGAATAATTATCTTTGATTCTATATCCTGCCTTCTGGACACATTGGAGGAGTTGGGCCTCCAAAGCCCCACTAGGGGCTCTCTGCAGGATGGAAGGACTGGCCTGTGACCAGGGACTCTCTGAGTCATTCTTTGACTCTTCACACCTGCAGGTTAAGTACCTTGAAGATGCCGAACGATAGCTTCTGCCTTCTGGAAAGATGGCTCAAGCTGCCACCTAGGTCACCTTGATGGATGACTGAAGGGCCCTGTACTCAAATGTGGGGAGCAGACTCTTGACGTTGAGCTGATCAGTAAGCCCCAAAATCTCATATGTACCTTGACAGGCTGCCTTGAAATTGTCTACCCTTTAGGCTCTGGCATTCCAGGCTTACAAATAGAAGTGGAAGCAGTAATCTCTGAGATGCTTCTGAGGCCATTTTTCCCACTGTCTTGATAATAGGACCTGGCTTCTACATATCCATACCAATCTCTTTATCAAATAGCAACTGGGTCACACCTTGGTGTTCTCTCTCAAAAACATCTTTTCATTCTTCACATAGCCAGACTGAGAATTTCCCAAATCTTTATGTACTGGTTCCCTTTATATTATAGATTCCATTTATAATTAGTTTCTCTCTTCTTGCCTTTTACTATGAGGAGTTAAGTCATGCAGGAATTGGAACACTTTGGTTAGAAATTTCCTTAATCAAATATTTTAGTCCATTGCTTTTTAAAACAAGATTTATTTGAGAAGCAGAGTTACAGAAAGAGAGAGGGAGAGACGAGAGAGAGAGAGGACTTTCATCTGCTCATTCACTCCCCAAAAGGCCACAATGGCCAGAGATGGGCCAATCCAAAGCCAGGAGCCAGGAGCTTCTTTTAGGTCTCCCATGTGGATGCAGGGGTCCAAGAACTTGGACCATCTTCCACTGCTTTCCTAGGCCATAGCAGAAATTTGGATCAAAAGAGGAGCAGCCAGAACACGACATGTGCCTGAATGGGAAGCTGATGCCACAGGCGGAGGTTTTGCCTACCATGCCACAGTGCCAGCACCAGTCTACTGCTTTTAAATTCTACCTTCTAGAAAGATACAGATATATGAAGCTGCTTCAAAAAGTTCATGGAAAATGATATCAAAAGATAGTGTTATTTTCCATTAATTTTTTGATTTATTTATTTATTTGAAAGGCAGAGTTACAGAGAGGCAGAGGCAGAGGCAGAGGCAGAGAGAGAGAGAGAAAGAGAGAGAAAGAAAGGGGGAAGGGCCGGCGCCGCAGCTCACTAGGCTGATCCTCCACCTTGCGGCGCCAGCACACCGGGTTCTAGTCCTGGTCGGGGCGCCGGAGTCTGTCCCGGTTGCCCCTCTTCCAGGCCAGCCCTCTGCTGTGGCCAGGGAGTGCAGTGGAGGATGGCCCAAGTACTTGGGCCCTGCACCCCATGGGAGACCAGGAGAAGTACCTGGCTCCTGCCATCGGATCAGTGCCGTGCGCCGGCCGCAGCGCGCTGGCCGCGGCAGCCATTGGAGGGTGAACCAACGGCAAAAGGAAGACCTTTCTCTCTTTCTGTCTCTCTCACTGTCCACTCTGCCTGTCCAAAAAAAAAAAAAAAAAAAAAAGAAAGAAAGAAAGAAGAAAGGGGGGAAGTCTTCCATCCACTGGTTCACTCCCCAGACAGGCACAACAGCCAGAGTTGAACTGATCAGGAGCCAGGAGCTTCTTTCAGGTCTCCCACACTGGTGCAGGGGCCTAAGGACTTGGGCCATCCTCTGTTGCTTACCCAGGCCATAGCAGAAAGCTAGATCAGAAGTGGAACAGCTGAAACTCTAACTGGTGCCCATATGAGATGCTGGCACTGCAGGCAGTGGTTTTACCTGCTATGCCACAGCGCTGGCCCCTTCCATTAACTTTTGGAAGTACTTCATAATTGAGCCAAATTCTTCACTACTTGGTAACAGGGATGACCTTTCCTTTTATTTCCAATACCATGGTCCTGTTTTCCTCCTGAGACCTCATCAGAATGGTCATTAATATCCATATTTCCACCAATATTCTGTTAATGGCAGCTGGCATCATGACATAGTGGTTTAAGTCACTACCTGAGACACCAACATCTCATACGAGTGCCAGTTCGAGAACCAGCTGTTCTACTTCCAATCCAGCTCCTGCTAATACACCTGGGAAAACAGCAGAGGATGGCTTGAGTACTTGGTCTTTGCACCCACGTGAAAGTCCTAGAAGAAGTTCCTGGCTCTTGGCATTGGATTGGTCCAGCTTCAGCCATTGCGACCATTTGGGGAGTGAACCAGTGGATGGAAGATCTCTCACTCTCCTTACCCCCAACCCTCTGTAATTCTGCCTTTCAAATTAACTAATTAATTAATCTTTTTTAAAAAGAAAATTCATTGAGTCTACCTTATAAATATATCCCAAATCTGATGACTGTTCACCATTCTGAGTCAACCACTCTAGTTCAAGACACCATCATATCTCCGCTGAATTATTGTGATGGCTCCTAAATGCTCACTCTTGCTCTGCAAGCATGACTTATTTCACACACCATAGAATAAAGGGTGCTTTGAAAATGCAAATAAAACTATGTCAATGCCCTTTTCAAATCTTCCAATGGCTTCCTATTATACTTAGGAAATCCATAGTTTCCTCCTATACAATAGACTTCTTGCCATCCCTTGAAGGCCCCAAGGACTCTCTCTCTCTCTTGCAGTTACCTTTGTTTTTTCACTTCATTTGATTTACTGCTTAGCTCTTACCTTCTCAGTAAGGACCTCTGTGATTACCTCTGTGTAAGAAAGTACCTCCTGATACTCTCCATCCCTTCCCCCCTTATTCCACTTAATCTTTTAGTAATGACTTTTTTTTTTACCAGTACTCAAATGCAATTTATATCCATTTGTTAAAGTGCTTATTTTTGTCTCATAAGAATGTAAGACCTGGGGCCCACATTGTGGAGCAGTGGGTAAAGCTGCTGCCTGGGACACTGACATCCCATATGGACACCTTTTTGAGTCCCAGCTGCTCTACTTTCAATCTAGCTGCATGTTAATGGCCTAGACGCGCACAGGGGGATGACTCAAGTGTTTGGGCCCCTTCCACCCATGTAGGAAACCCAGATGAAGCTCCTGGCTCCTGAGTTTGGTCTAGCCCACTCCCAACTATTGTGGCCATTTGAGGAGTGAAACCTGTGGGTGGAGGATCTCCCTTTCTATCTCTCCCTCTCTCTCTGTAACTCTGACTTTCAAATAAGTAAATAAATCTTAAAAAAAAAAAACTTTAAAAAATGTAACCCCTACTAGGGGAGGGATCTTTTCCTACTTCCTTTGTTTTTATGCATAACAGAATTTCAATGAATAAAACAATGAAACTGATTGCTATTGTCTAAATGTTTGTAATACCCCCCTATTTATGTGTTGAAACAATACCTTAATGTTGTGGTATTAAGAACTGAGGTCTTTAGGAGGTGATTATTCCACAAAGGCTCATGAATCAGATCGGCATCCTTATAAAAGTCTGAGGGAGATTTTGCCTCTTCTGCAGTGTGGATGTGCAATGAAAAGGCACCATCTGTGGAACAGTGAGTGAGCCTCAGCAGAAGCTGAATCTGCTGGCATTTTGATCTTGGACTTTTCAGCCTCCAGAATTGTAAACAGTAAAAATTTTTGCTAAAAAAATTACTCAGTCTAAGGTATTTGTGCAGCATCCTAAGTGGACTATGACACAGATCCATATGCTTATTATAATGTCCACTCCTACCAGCAGTGTCTGAGTCTGTTTTCTCACATCTTTCCCAGCAATGGATATTATAAATGTTTTTTATCTTATTAATGTGTGGGTTACAAAATGACATGATGATGAGAAACTTTTGAAAGATGATCA
This sequence comes from Oryctolagus cuniculus, assembly GCF_964237555.1. NCBI lineage: Eukaryota > Metazoa > Chordata > Mammalia > Lagomorpha > Leporidae > Oryctolagus > Oryctolagus cuniculus. Next base: position 80,329,820 of record NC_091453.1, on the reverse strand, counting down.
AGATGGAGTTTTTTTTCTTTCTTAGTGGTATATAAAATAATATTCATCTTACAATTAATGATATCAAAGGTATGATAAGTCATAGTATGTTAGCTGCCTATTATTCACCTTGCATTGTGGCTCTAGAATAATTAGGGGGGACTGGTGTTAGCATTTGAAAAGCTAACATAATGAGTGGTAAGTCAGAACATGCACAGATATTTGGAATAATTGGAGGCTACATCATGTAGCAATCATTTTATAATTATTAGATTTATAGTCTTTCTGGCTGTGTTTGGTAGACCTACTTCAGGGGTTTCATGCTATTGGTAAAGAAAGAAGGAAAGGGACATTTGGCTCAGCCGGCAGAGTTTTATGGCTCATAATCTAACTTCAGTGGAACAGGTCTTCCTTTACCTACTATACATCTTGTACTTCTTTGGTCTTCCTCTTATTTTGCTTGAACATTTTGCCAGTGACTAAAAATTAACATAAATATTTGAAAACTACTGTTTTATTTATTTATTTATTTTTTGACAGGCAGAGTGGACAGTGAGAGAGAGAGACAGAGAGAAAGGTCTTCCTTTTGCAGGAGCCAGGTACTTATCCTGATCTCCCATGGAGTGCAGGGCCCAAATACTTGGGCCATCCTCCACTGCACTCCCTGGCCACAGCAGAGAGCTGGCTTGGAAGAGGGGCAACCGGGACAGAATCTGGCGCCCCGATCAGGACTAGAACCTGGTGTGCTGGTGCCGCTAGGTGGAGGATTAGCCTAGTGAGTTGCGGCGCCGACCGAAAACTACTGTTTTAAATGTTGAGAAAATGGCAAAGGAATATGCTAGAATTACAAACAATGATTAAATTGAAAAGGCAAAGGGAAATTAAGCAACACTCCTTTGTAGTTATATAATGCTTCACACTCTTTCAAATGCATATACACATTTTATTCCATTTAAGCTTTGTCCAATTCCCATGATTTAGGAGAGTTTTACAAATGGGAGACATGAATCTTTGAATTGTTCAACTTTGGTTGGAGTCATGGGGCAGTGAATTAAGCTGCCACCTGTGATGCTGGCATCCTATTTGAGCATTGGTTCAAGTCCTGGCTACTCACTTCCTATCCAGCTCCTTGCTAATGCTCTTGAGAAAGCAGCAGATTATATCCCAGGTGTTTAGGCCCCTGACACCCACATGAGAGCCTAGGATAGAGTCCCTGTGATTCCATGTTGAGCTTTATAACTACTAGGTCCTTAGCATCGGAAATTGTCTTTGTCTTTGCTTTCTGTCTCCCATTGTGTACGCTCTATACACACACACATGCACACACACACAAGTTTGCACCTGAGTGTTTTTATTATTGCATCCTCCTGAATTCGTTTCTACAACTGTTGGCAACCATATGTTGGTGTTGTTTATAATAAGGGTGCAACCTAGATGAGTTTTCAAAATTAAATCTTTTCTCTTTCAGCTGCAGTGTACAATCAGGGAATGTGACAGACATTGGAAGTATACTATGCAGCAACTGTTTTATGACCGTGGTAGCAATTGAAAGGGTAAGCATGGCAGCAATGTGCACTAAAACTGATAAATGCGTTGTAAAAGAAAGTAGTGCACAGTCAAAGAACCTGTAACTGCTTGTGTCTGCTCTTTGATTTGATGTGCTACTGATGATTGAGCCTTAGTTTTTCTGGAGGCAATCAGAATTGCCACAGAACAAGGTAAACCTATCTTAATAGATCTTTAGTTTATCATCACCTTTCGTCTTTCATGGTGTCTTGCAGTAGTTTATCTTTTACAGAGGATCTTTTGCAATTGTATTTCCAGAAAATTGCTCCCCTACATGATCTTTATTCAACTTAACCATTTCTTCAGCTAGTCAGTTTTAAGGAGTAGCCATCACTGCTCTCCAATCTCAATATTTACTTCCTCATCCTCCTTATACTTGATGAGTTCTCCCCTTTTGTGCTCCCCCAACCAATAATCTCCTGTGTCTTTAGCTCCCCTAATAAATTTTTCATTTAATTCTCTTTACTTAACTTGTTCACCACTCCCTGGCTCTGTAATATCTCCTCATTAACTCAAATAATTCCTTTTCTCTTTGATCTTACATTAGGTTTGCAAAGCCCATTCTATTCCTCTGCTCTTACTCCTAAGCCATGAAGAATTTCTGAGTAAGGTCACAAAACCATAATGACCAAGTTCACAATAAAGTTGGCCTATTGAACTTCACCTGCATTTTGTGCTTTCTTACTAATTATTTCCTCCTTTCTTGACCTTTCCTGATCCATTCCTTGTGATGGAGACCCAAATTTTATGCAGTCTCTAGGGTCCCAGCTATAAATGTGGTTACTTAATTTAGGGAGCAAGATTGAGGCCATTGGCTAAGGGATCCCCAATCTTCCCGTTTCCCTCAAAGTAAGCTTTATTGCTGTACCCTTTTCTATCAACATCTAATCATCTAACATCCTGTCTTTCCAAAACGAGATACATTTTCAAGGCAGGTGCCTCCTGTTCCCATACATTCCACACTCCTCTGGCACCCTGCTGCATCTGTGACACTCTCTGCAATGTCAATATCCCTTCCTTTCCCACAAACAACATCAGCTGCCCTCTGAATGCTCCACAATCTTCCTTGAAATTGCTTACCTCCTAAAATTGCCATTTTGTTCTGCCCCTCACCCTTTTACTGCCAATATTTTTTAAAGAGTAGGCTATACTTGCAGCTTTCATTTCTTATGGCTTGTTTGTATTGCTTACAACTTGACTTCTGTATTATAACTGTCCTGAAATGCTTTTTTCCCAAATTCTAATAATTTATTCATATAGTAACTTTCCCAGTTGTTACTGCCTTAGCTCTCTCCAAGTCATATGACTTGTTGACTACCATATCCTTCTAAATTTTTTTCTCTTCATATAGAGATCCATAAGAATTTGTAAGATTTTGTATAGAGGACTAAAGGCATTAATCCAAACAGAGATCTGTATATAAATGTCATAGAATTTATTCAAAATAGTTAAAATTTAGAATCAGTGGGTTGGCATTGTGGCACAGTGAGTTAAGCCATTGCTTGAGATGCCCACATTCCCTGTTAGAATGCTGGTCCAAGTCCCAGCTACTCTGTTTCCAATCCAGCTTCCTGTTAACGCATCCTGGGAGACAGTGGATCAAGGCCCAAGTAATTGAGTTCCTGTGACACATATGGGAGACTCAGGTGGAATTTCTGGCTCCCGGCTCTGGTCTTGCCTTGGCTGTTTGTGCATATGAAGAGTGAACAATCAGATGAAAGATCTCTTTCTCCCTGTCTCTCACTCCACCTTTCAAATAAAATAAATAAATCTTTTGAAAAGGAATTTCTACTTAAAAAAATTTAGAATAAACCTAACTGTCCTTCAGTTACAATTTATAATACACCAGAAAGTGGAAAACTGTTTGGGAATAAAAATGGGAGGAAAAAACACTGATAACAGACAATAATATGGATTATTCTCTAAAACATTATGCAAAGTTAAAGTCACATACAATATTGAATAGTTTATTATTCAAGTTATATGACATTTGTAAAAAAGCAAAACTACAATGACAGAAAGGAAATTAGTGATTGCCGAGATCTGAGGTTGGGGGAGAGTACTGATTACTAAGGGACGAAAGGATATGCTCTAGAGTGACTGAAATAATCTAAATGCCAAGTGTGGTGGCAGTGGTGATGATGGTGATTAAATAATTGGCTGCATTCTTCACTGAAATTTTAGAATTTTATTGTATATAAATTATACTTCAGTAAAGTTCAAAAAAAGTTAAAATATAAAAAGTAAAAACCTGGGACCAGCTCTGTGGTGTAGTGGGTAAAGCTGCTACCTGCAAGGCCGGCATCCCATATGGGTGCCAGTTCCTATCCCTGTTGTTTCACTTCTGATATAGTTCCATGTTAATGGCCTGAGAAAAGCAGCAGAAGATGGTCCAGGTGCTTGGGCCCAGCACCCACAAGGGATACCAGGTAGAAGCTCTTGGCTCCTGGCTTGGCCTGGCCAATCCCTGGCCATTGTGGCCATGTGGGGAGTGAACTAGTGGATGGAAGACCTCTCTATCTTTCTGTAACATTCTCTCTTAAATAAATAAATAAATCCTTTTTTTTAAAAAAAAGAAATTAGTGCATATTCTCAGTGCAATACCTGCAAAAATCTTATTTCATGTGGGCCATCTTCCGCTGTTTTCCCAGGCCATTAGCAGAGAACTGGGTGGGAATTGAAGCAGCTGTGACACAAACTTGTGCCATAGGGGACCCTGGCATTGCGGATGGTGGTTTAACCTGCTGTGCCACAATGCTGGCCCCATGTAATTTGGAAAAGTTTGTATCTTGCTAAATATAAATGACTTAATTTCGCTATAGTACTTCACTGTGATGGGCATCATGGAATTAAAGTGTGAACTGACATTTTAATTTTCCTGGTGAGCTCTTGCATATGGTAACCATAAAGAGCTAGCATTACTAAAACAAACAAAACAAAACAAAACAAAACGACATGGGCTCCTGGAGATAACATAGCCACAGGGCCAGGCTGCACCTCAACCTTGGATGCTGAAGGTTATTCTTTTCTTTCAAAAACAAACAAACAAATAACACCTGCCATAGTGATATCAGAGAGGTCATTAATTCCAACCTTCTGTAGTTAATTTAGAAAAAATTTCTGGGGGTTGGTGCTATGGTTTAGTAGGCTAAGCCTTTGCCTGTGGTGCTGGCATCCCACAGGCACTGGTTCATGTCCCAGATGCTTCTCTTCTTATCATTATTCCTTTTTTTTAAAGATTTATTTATTTATTTGAAAGGCAAAGTTACAGAGAGAGAAGTCTACCATCTGCTGGTTCACTCCCTAGATGGCCGCAATGGAGCCAGGAGCTCCTTCCAGGTCTCCCACGTGGGTGCAGAGGCCCAAGGACTTGTGCCATCTTCTACTGCTTTCCCGGCCACAGCAGAGAGCTGGATCAGAAGTGGAGCAGCTGGGACTCAAACCAGTGCCCATATGGGATGGCAGCACCACAGGCAGCAGCTTCACCTGCTACACCACAGTGATGAACACACTCCTCCTGAGTTCCAGGCTCCTGGCTTCAGCCTGGCCAGCCCTGGCTGTTCCATCCATTAGCAGAGTAAATCAGCAGATAGAAGATATTTCTGTCTGTCTCTCTGTTACTGTCTCTGTCTCTCCCTCTCTCTTGCTCTGCCATGCCTTTCAAATAAATAAATCAATCTTTTAGAAAGAATATGAATATTAAATTTTTTTGTTTCTTCAAAAAACTGAGAACTTAATTCCAAATGGAAAAGTATACTTACATTGAGAAAAAAGATGAGTTATGTAGGACTAGGTTTGAGTAATTTCACAAGTCAATTAATTAGTGCACTTCTCTTGTATGCCAGCAACCACAATAAATGGGTGATTTTCTTTTTTTTAAAGATGTATTTATTTAAAAGTCAGAGTTACACACACACACACAGAGAAAGAGAGAAAGAGAGAGAGAGAGAGAGAGAGAGAGAGAGAGAGAGAGGTCTTCCATCCAATGGTTCACTCCCCAATTGGCTACAATGGCCAGACCTGCGCCAATCCAAAACCAGGAGCCAGGAGCTTCTTCTGAGTCTCCCAAGTGGGTGCAGGGGCCCAAGGACTTTTACTGATTTCCCAGGCCACATCAGAGAGCTGGATAGGAAGTGGAGCAGCCGGGCCTCGAACTGGCACCCATATGGGATGCCAGCACTTCAGGCCAGGGCATTAACCCGCTGAGCCATAGCTCCGGCCCCAAATTGGTGATTTTCACTGTCCTTTTTTTTTTTCTCCTTCTTTGCTAGAGGTACCTGGCAGTAAAGACTTTAGGTTTCAAGGTACTTTAGAATTTATTCTGAAGGTGATACGTTTTAACATGGAAATGGCTTAATGAGATTTACGTAGTTGTATGGATTCTTCTTGTACTGGGTGACCAATGGATTGGAGTTGGTTAAGAGCCTGTGTAGTAATCCGAAGGGAAGATTACTGGGGACCTGATATGGGAGTGGCAGGAGGCCTGGAGAGGAGTGCGAGATGGTAGAAATGATAGGATACCATGAGTGATTAGACATGGAGGGAGGACAGCCTGAGAGAAAGAGCAATCAAGGGTGATGTTCAAATTCCTTGATTGGAGGAATAGGCACACATTGGTGATATTGGCCCTCACACCACTCTCTGAAGTGCCCACTCTGGACCTGGTACTATGCTAGGCACTATAGTGGTATAGGAAGAATTCTGTACATCACCAAAAACTATATATCATCCATAGCACCCCTACAGGGTTACCTAATCCTCTTTAGATGGCAGCTATTTTGCAACTCTGTAAATTGGAGATAACCAAGAGCAATGCAAAAAAAAAAAAAAAAAAGAAATCTGTGTAGAGACAATAGTGCTTATCTACAGAAAGGAGAGACATTCTGTTGGTGGAGGGGCAACTCTCTCCCAGTTGTGGGCAAACCAGGTTTGCCTGCCATCTGTGTATTCATTTCAGTACTTTCTATATTTCCATGTATTAGCACTTGAATTCTCGCTTTAACCAGTTGTAACAGTTTATCAGTTTTCTCATTAAAAAGTTAAATAAAAATCTTTCCTGTGATTACTTTGGTATTTGTATGAGTGACATGATTTGTCATTTTTAATAAATTATCTTGTGGGGCCAGTGCTGTGGCATAGCAGGTAAAGCCACCACCTGCATTGCCGGCATCCCATATGGCCCCCTTGGGCCCCTGCCCCTTTGTGGGAAACACAGAAGAAGCTCCTGTCTCTTGGCTTCCGATCAGCCCAGCTCTGGCCATGGATGCCATTTGGGGAGTGAACCAGCAGATGGAAAACCTCTCTCTCTGCCTCTCCTCTCTCTGTGTAACTCTGATTTTCAAATAAATAAACAAATTTTCAAAAAATTATCTTTTAAGAGGAGTGAATTTCAATTGATCATAATGATAGGACTAAGAACCAAAGGGATCACATAAACAAGAATAGTGTCTGCAAATACTAGCTGATAGAATAAAAAAGGGAGAGAACGATCCAACATGGGAAGTGAGATACACAGCAGACCCATAGAATGGCAGATGTCCTAAACAGCACTCTGGCCTCAGAATCAGCCCTTAAGGCATGCGGATCCGGCTGAAAAGCCCATGAGAGTATTTCAGGCATGGAAAGCCAAGACACTCTGGGGGGGAAAAAAAACCTAAATGAAAGATCTCTGCGAGTGAGATCCCAGTGGAAAGAACGGGTCATCAAAGAAGGAGGTACCTTTTTCTGAAGGGAGGAGAGAACTTCCACTTTGACCATGGCCTTGTCTAAATATGATCAGAGTCGGTGAACTCAGGGGGGTTCCATGGCCTTGGCAGCTCATGACAAGAGCCTAGGGTGATTACTGAGGCCATAAACAAGAGTGTCAATTTGTTAAGTCAACAACAGGAGTCACTGTGCACTTACTCCTCATGTAGGATCTCTGTCCTTAGTGTGCTGTACATTGAGATTTAATGCTATAACTAGTACTCAAACAGTATTTTTCACTTTATGTTTCTGTGTGGGAGCAAACTGTTGAAATCTTTACTTAATGTATGCTAAACTGATCTTCTGTATATAAAGAGAATTGAAAATGAATCTTGATGTGAATGGAAGGGGAGAGGGAGTGGGAAAGGGGAGGGTTGTGGGTGGGAGGGACGTTATGGGGGGGAAGCCATTGTAATCCATATTCTGTACTTTGGAAATTTATATTCATTAAATAAAAGTTTAAAAAAAAGTGGAGTGAATTTGACAAATATTGTCCTCATAGAATTTATGTTCTAGTGGGGCAATAAAAATAATAAAACAAAAATAAATAATGATGTATATAGTAAAGTGTGTATTGTTAAGTACTATGCAAGAAAATACAGCAGAGAATTGAGACAGAGGGTGGAGATGCATGGGATAATATGGGGTTGCAATTAAAAAGAGGTGGTCAGAGGAAGGCTCTAATGGGAAAGTTCTCTACAACTCACATAAAACAGTGAACTCTTGACTTTATTTTTTTTAAAGATTTATTTTATTTATTCGAAAGACAGAGTTACAGAAAGAGGTAGAGACAAGAGAGAGAGGTTTTCCATTCACTGGTTCACTCCCCAAATGGGTACAATGGCCAGAGCTGTGCTGATCCAAAGCCAGGAGCCAGGAGCTTCTTCCAGGTCTCCCACATGAGTGCAGGGACCCAAGGATTTGGGCCATCTTCTACTGCTTTCCCAGGCCACCACAGAGAGCTGGATTGGAAGTGGAGCAGCCGGGACTAGAACCGGTGCCCATATGAGATGCCAGTGCTTCAGGACAGGGCTTTAACCCGCTGCCCCACAGCGCCGGCCCCTTGACTTTAGACTGTATTATATTGTAACGACATTTGTAATCCTGTTATTCCTGTCCCATTATAAGAGGATACTTCAAAATGTTCATGAAATAATGAAATTAAAAGATATTTATTTTGGTGCCAACTTTTTGAAATACATGCATACAAGAGGTCTTCAGAAAATTAATGAAAATACAGGCATGAATTTGAAGTTTTTCTTATCAAAAGAAACTTAATTTTAATTCCGTTTTCTAATAATTTTTTTGAAGTACCCTCCTATGTCTCTTTGCTACCTTGATTTGTGGGAAGGGAAAATTTGTTACCCCACCTGTCTTTTTGTTCTTTCTTTTTTTTTTTCTTTTTGCCTTGCAGGGAAATCTATTCTAACCTTATGCTCTCCCTTCTGATCAATATCTTATCTTCATATAATTGGAGCTGGTGGTTTGCATTCAATGAATATTTTAGTGAGTATGTCACAGATGGGTTCAAAGATAGGACTATAGGCTTTCTGAAACAGAGTTTGGAGTTAGGAAAACTTCAGATTGTGCCACAAACTTCTAAAATATGGGGCTATCCCTGAGAACAAACAAATCAATGAGAAAGTGTGTGTCGAATTTCTTCTAGTGAAAGACACTAAACTTGGTGCTGTAGGACATACAAGAGAGGATACTGTGGAAATCAATATTTAAGCTAAACTGGGCCAGAAATTACAGATAATTAGAAGGATTTCACTATCTCTTCCATATTTAGCAGGATGCATGCTGCTGTTCATGCCTATATAGTTTGCAGGCATAAAATTACATTTAAATGTTAATTATTTCTCTGGGTCCCCTTCTCCAGCAGTTTCTAACTCCTTTTGGCTGTGTTTTAGAACCACTGCTCTAAGTATCTTGAAAATTCCATTCCTAAATCATGATATCAGAGCTGCAAACTAAGGAAGTTGTTCACGTAATTGCTGAACTCACCATCTGGATTTTAGACACAGAGTTAATTAAAAAGCCATCAATTCTATTTCCAATGCATTAGCAGTGAAGTGATGGAAACCAATTCTGAGGAAGTAATTACCAGATAGTGGTTTATGCATGTATTCTCCCAAGATTGTATCCTCACCCCTGGACCAAATTATACACTGGGATTCATGGGTATATATGCTATGGCTATGGGTTTGTTTGGGCAATGTATTTGTGACTCTGTCACTCTTTACTTAACGGCTGCTGTTGCCATATATCTTGAGGACAATAATTTAGAATTTTCTTTAGCCCCTTTTCCTTTGTAAGATAGTGTCAGATCACTGGGGTCAGCTAGATAATTAGTTTCAAGAAGATCATCACATTTTGGTTCCGTTGTTTTACTTTTCCTCTGTGTTAATTTTGTCTCCACAGCTAAATTGTAAGGCCCTTCATTTTAAGGGTCCCAGTCATACAAGCAACGCCTCATTAAGGTTTAGAAACAGATGTTACATCTCTTATGCCAATTCATCTTTTATCTTATAGAAACAAAACCTACTTGTTACTGTTGTTGCAGAGATTGTGAACACACCATGATACAATTAATGGGTTTGCAAGTGGAAGAATGGGAAGGTGTAGTTTAGAAGGAAAGACAGATCTAAGGCTTTATAAGTGTTACCAAAATGCAGATGTGTAATCTGGAAGGGGGAATGCATTAAATCATCACTAGCCATAAGCATCTTTGCTAGAAAAATTGATCAACTGAGTTTAATTAGAGATCCTAATTGAAAATAATTTATAGGAACAAACAGTTTTGGCTTAGGTAGGGAGGATGCTGTGGAACATGAAATATGTTATGGGAGTGGCAGAGAGGAGCCAGTATTACGCTAGGAGGGTTGGACAAGCATTTATTCAACAAGTATTTATTAGCTCTTTGACTACTTAGGGTGGAGGAGTAGCATGATAGGAGGAGAGGTAGCATGATAGGAGGAGAGCAGATGGAGTGAAAGAGGAAGCAGATAACCTTCCCAATTGTGTCAAAGGCTAGCCCTTTGGACATCCAAAGGTTGTGTTTTCTGAAAACATGTTATCTCTTCTTTGCTAGTTTGCTTTGGACTATACTAGAAATTCTCTTATCTGCTTGTTCTTTATCAGCTCTTTATTCCTTTGCTTGTTCATTGACAGCAGGTCTGAGAGTAGCTTGTGAGATCCCTGACTTCCTGGAAACTTTTCTTTGCAATCACAGAAGACGTTTGCTTTGCCCTTTAAAAGTTCTCTTAGCTGGGATGGGGGTGGTGGTGTGCAGGATAGGGGAGGTTTACATAAAGAGATAGTTGAGGTGAAAAACTGAAGCTCATTTCATCTTGTGTTCTGCTGTTGTCTACAGATTGAATTGATGAGGGGGTTAACTTCTTTTCCTGCCAAGGTCATCAAGAAGAAAAAAGCTGTTCCCTGAGACATGCTAACATAAACCTAAGACCTAAAGATTAGGGATGCAAAGGGGCCTTTGAGCTATAAGTATTTCATAAACTGCACTAAATCAGAAAAGAAGAAAATTAGAACAAGGAGAAGTCCACTGCAAAGGAAAAAGAAATGCATCTTTGTTCCTTTCAGGACTAGTACAAACCTTAATATAACTTGTCTGATTGCAATGAGCCAGGGTTTTGAAGGTAACATAGTATCAGAAAGACCACCCAAGGTGTTTGGTGCTGAAAGACTTGTTTGAAACTTGGTGTATCATTTAATAGCTATGTGGCCTTGATCAAAGATGCCTAACTGCTGTTGCCTTTGTTTCCCAATCTCTAAAATAGAGATATCCATGTCTATCTTGAACAATTTTAGAAATAGAAAAATATCAGGAAGGCATTAGCATGGAGATCACACAAACTAGGTGTCTAATCAATGCCAAGCAATATTAATTTAATATAAGCAATGGGGAAATTATCCATGTTATTTTCTCTGCCTAGGGGATGGACTAGAGAAGCTGAGATGGGGGAAGAGGGTTCTCTAGGTCCTTTGCAATGGTAGTTTTTAGAAAGGTGAGATATATACTGTCATGCTAGAGAAATTATAAAAAATGTTTCAGATAGATGAGGGGAGGTCAGGGGATGAACAATTTTTTTTTTTACATAGTGAATAGCCCTAAATTCTGAGATTTGTGGAAAGTTAAACCACGGGAAAAATCCCTTCCCTTATAGTGAATAAATTCCTTTCCATGAAGACCACAGATGTGCTAAATAACTTATAAACTGCTTTGTCAAAACTATATAATGACAACCAATTTAGCTTAAAGACCTTGGTTGGCTTTATTTTGCCATTCCAGAACCAAGAAACACTTCATTCCATGAAATAGATAAGTGTCCTGAGATCTAATTTGAAGAGGTCGGTTTTGTATACCGAAAAAGGCTGGGAAAAAAAGCAGAAAAAACAATTCAGCCATTTCAAAACTGTCTTGGAAGGTTGAGACAGAACAATAGAAAAATAACTGATTGGTTAACATCAGGTTACTTTTTTGTAAAGCTTAAAGCCAAAGTATCTTCATTATCATGCCCATTGAAGCCAATTTGTTTGAGAAACTTGGCTGTAATCTCTTTCTTGATTTCTTAGAAGGTCAGATAACAACTTTGCTGACCTGGAACATCAGCATGAGTGAGTCCATTTTGATTTTCTGTCTGGGCTATTGTGACACAGTACAGAAGACTTGTCCAAAACAATGGCCTCCTATAATTCTTATTAATAATTAGTTCTGTGAAATTGACTAACTCTAGCTCTTGTTTACATTGATGAGAAGACATTGAAACTTCAACATTGGCTTGAATCAACACAAGTTCTGAATTAATGGGCTTGTGATACAGCCAAGTAAAGATCTTTTTATTTTTCTTTTGTTTAAAACTTCCTATTTTATGACATACTACCTTTCAGTTGAGGCAATTTCTATTTAGGTTTTCATTATCAGCAAAGAAGCTTAACGACACATTGTGCAAAAAGTTGTTTAAAATTATGGTAATTAAACATAATGTAAAATTTACCATTGTAACCATTTTAAAGTGTACAGATTTGTGGTATTAAGAACATTTACATTATTGAGCTCCTGTCACCACCATCCATTCAGCTTTTTCACCTCCCCAGACTGAAACTCTGCCCCCATTGAACATTAACTTCCCATTCATCCTATTCGAAGTCCCTGGTAACTACCATTCTATTTTCTCTTATTATGAATTTGACTATTCTAGGTATGTTATATAAGTAGAATCCTATGATATCTGCCCTTTTGTGATAGGTTTATGCCATTTACTACAGTGTCCTCAATAATTATCCATGTTTAGCATGAATGAGAATTTCATTCTTTTTTATGGCTTAATGATAATCCATTGTATGTACATACCATTGTTAATCCATCTGCTGATGGATACTTACATTGTGTCACTTTTAGGCTATTGTCAATAATGCTGCTATGAACATGTTCATATAAATATCTGAATCTCATTTTTTCTTTGCGGGTATATGTCTAGGAGTGGTGTGGCTGGATCATATGGTAATTCTGTTTAACATTTTTTTAGGAAACACCAAATAGTTTTCTACAGTGGTTGCACTATTTTACATCACCACCAGCAGTGTTCAGGTGTTCCTACTTCTCCACATCCTTGCCAATACTTCTGTTTTCACATTCAGTTATTATTCAAGTTTATAATACTTTTTGATATAAGCAAGTTAAAAAAGAATATCTCATCTCAATCCACCTAGTATCAGTTTATGCCTTGTAGCTCAAATCTTGGAGGCTGTGACCTACAATTACCATCTGGTGATGGTATATTCACATAGCAGGACAAAGTATTTGATACATTAGCATGGCTTTGCAAAAATTGAAGAAAAGAAAAAGAAAAGTAAGGACGGGGATTGAGCGAGGGAGAGGAGGTAGAGGGAGGGAAGTATGGTTATCTTCTTAGAAATGTATTTATGAAATACATGAAATCTGTTCTCTTTATATTAATAAAAAGTAAAAAAACTAATTGAGAGCAGAATGTGTCAAAAAGAAAGTGATGATGTGGTAGTGTTTCTGAGTTTCTGAATTAATAATGTGGTGCTTTTCCTTTTAGAAAAGTTTAATAATCGGAGCCAGCACTGTGGCACAGCGGGTTAAAGCCCCAGCCTGCAGTGCCAGCATCCCATATGGATGCCGGTTCAAGTCCCAGCTGCTCCTCTTCTGATCCAGCTCTCTGCTATGGTCTGGGAAGGCAGTGGAAGATGGCCCAAGTCCTTGGGCCCCTGCACGCTTATGGGAGACCCGGAAGAAGCTCCTGGCTCCTGGCTTCAGATCATCTCAGCTCTGGCCATTGCCCTCATTTGGGGAGTGAACCAGAGGAATGGAAGACCTCTCTTCTCTCTCTGGCTCTACCTCTTTCCGTAACTCTGTGTTTTAAATAAATAAAATAAATCTTAAAAAAAAGTTTAATAAGCAACCTATAAGAATACATCCTATGGAATTCAGAGTGACATAGAAACTTGATATTTATTATTGTCAAAATGGACTTTTTTCACGGATATAGACAGTCTATGGATTGTGATAGTCTCATTGTCTTGGTGATCAGGTTTACACTTAAATATTCTGTAGATACACACAGATGAGTAATTGGTTAAATGTTTAAAAAGTACTTCTGAAAAGAGACATTATAAAACTCCCATTTTAAAGGTTGTAACCCTTTGAATACAATCAAGAATTCTTGTGCTACTCTTATGTAGTTCACTCTTAGAGTTCTGTCATACAAGAGTGGTTTATGGTTGTAGAAACTATTTTACTTGAGGAAATAAGTTTGATAAATCAAACCCTAGGATGATTTGGGGATTAACAGACCTTCTTTTAAAGATCAGTATGCTGAAATAGGCCGGCGCCGCGGCTCACTAGGCTAATCCTCCGCCTAGCGGCGCCGGCACACCGGGTTCTAGTCCCGGTCGGGGCGCCGGATTCTGTCCCGGTTGCCCCTCTTCCAGGCCAGCTCTCTGCTGTGGCCCGGGAGTGCAGTGGAGGATGGCCCAGGTGCTTGGGCCCTGCACCCCATGGGAGACCAGGAAAAGCACCTGGCTCCTGGCTCCTGCCATCAGATCAGCGCGGTGCGCCGGCCGCAGCGTGCCGGCTGCGGCAGCCATTGGAGAGTGAACCAACGGCAAAGGAAGACCTTTCTCTCTGTCTCTCTCTCTCTCTCACTGTCCACTCTGCCTGTCCAAAAAAAAAAAAAAAATCAGTATGCTGAAATCAAAAAATTTAGCACAAATTTAAGTGGTGTGCTGCAATCACCTAAAGTCAGTGAGGTTGGCAGGGACAGATAACCTAATCTCCAACCATCATCTTTTGGGAGTCCAGATGTGGAAAGATTGTCTCTTTCTAGTCGCATCTTAATTAGCTGATCAGGGGAAACAATGATGAAACAGCCAGAGGGAAACCTCTGAACTATTCAACTGAACATCACAAGACTGGCTTTATGGTCTAAAAAAAAGATAAAGCATTGCTTAGATTTAAAGGGAAAAAAGACAACATTGAGACCAATTGAAGTTAAGAGGAATGAGAGTCTTAAATGCATTCCTTTATTGCTCTATTATGAGGAAGTTTGTTTAAAAAATTATAATTATTTAAAGAATGCTGCCTATCTGAGGAAAACAGTCAGATGCCTCTCAATTTACAATGGGGTTACATCTTACTAACTCCTTGTAAGCTGAAATATCATAAACTGAATATGCACTTAATACACCTAATCCTAGCTTAAGAACACAGTGCACTGTTGAGTATCACATGGCTGAGTGGGAGCTGCTGCCCAATTTCAAGAGGGAGAGAAAGGGAATTGGTGTCATACCACATATGGCTAGTTTAGCAAAATATTAAAATTTAAACTCCAAATTGTAGTTTCTAATGAATGTGCATCATTTTCACACCACTGTAAAGCCAAAAGTCAAAAGTCTGGGATCGCCTGTATTTCGCTGAATAACATGAGATGAAGTTGTAAGTGACTTAAATTTTCCTGTAGCTCCCTTTGTGAGCAATTAACTACCCACTTTGTTGATTCACAGGAGTCACAGGCAAAGGAAGAAGCTGCACATGGCAGGGAGAAATTTATTCAGGTGTCAGCAAGAAACTCCTTTGGTCATTTTTCTAAAGCTTACTTCTATCTTAAGCAATCAAGTCTTATTATGAGCCTCGATTAATGCTTTACACGTATATCTACATTAAGCCTCTGACACCTTTGGTGTCACTTGTAGTAGGGTCTTAAAAAGTTCATAGAAAATACATATTATAAGAGCTAAACATGAATTACACATTTTTGTAACAAAGCAAACTTCCCCATTTTCCATGAGCTCTTTGAAGTACCCTAGTATAAAATGAGCAAATAGGCTACAGTTCTACAAGCCTGAGACTGATGTACACTTTTTTCCTCCTTCTTTCCATTCTTTTTTTCTGTGTTTTTAACTACCACAGTTGAATAGTTTGAAGATGGTAATAATCAGTAGTCAGGAGTCAAATGGACACCTTGCTGTCTATAACTTTAGTACCTCTTCATGGTAATGTCTAGATGTCTTCTACTTCCTCTTAATATAGCCACCACACAAGTGTTGGTCTTATTACAAAATGGACAATAACTAAATTAGGTTTTCTGCCTGCCAGTTTTGTCTCATTTAGCATAATCAATATGGAGAAAAGTAAATTAATTTCATCAGACATAATTTTCTCTTACTCAAGTTCTTAGACTGCTTACTAATCATGTAGTATAGCAAATCCAAATTCATTGGTCTGACCTTCATCTACTCTCCCTATTGGTTCCATTTCTAATTTCCACAGTGTTCCTTCTTGTTAGTTCCTACCACTGCTCTGGTGCAAGTAAGCTCAATATACATTGGATTATCTCATTGAATCTTCACAATGACTTTATAGGTACTTTTATTCTTACTCCCATTTTGCAGATGAAGAAACTCAACTTTTATGCTTACTCTCATTTTGCAGATGAAGAAACTCAACTTACAGAGATGAAAAGGCAGTCATGCATTGCTTATCTACAGAACAGGTCTTGAGAAATGTGTCATTCGGCAATTTTTTCATTATGCAAACAACATAGAGTAATTACACAAACCTAGATAATAAAGTCTATTACACATCTAAGCTATATGTATGCACTCTCTCTCTCTCTCTCACACACACATATCCAGCACAGCCTGTTGCTCTTAGAGCCATGCTGAACAAAACAACATACAATCGAATCGAATCAAGCACAGGAAAAAATGATGCAATCAAGAGATGTGATAAACTGCTGCAGGCATAACATAGCACACTGTTTACAGTAAAATTTTTATAAGTAAAAGGAATACACCCTAAAATAATATTTTAATAGTACAGTATAGAAAATATATAAACTGGTAACACAGCCATTTATTATCATTGTCAAATATTGTAGAGATAGTTGTATGTACTATACTTTTATGTAACTGGCAGTGCAGTAGGTCTGTTTACATCGTTATCACCACAAACACCAGAGTAAAGAATTGTGTCACAGCATTACAATGGGTATGAGGGTATGATGTCACCAGCTGATATGGATTTTCAGTTCAG
Source organism: Oryctolagus cuniculus (assembly GCF_964237555.1). NCBI lineage: Eukaryota > Metazoa > Chordata > Mammalia > Lagomorpha > Leporidae > Oryctolagus > Oryctolagus cuniculus. The sequence goes on along the minus strand of NC_091453.1, from coordinate 80,312,950 downwards.
TTACAATGTTTTTTTTTAAACATTTATTTGCAAGTCAGAGTTACACAGAGAGAGAAGGAGAGGCAGAGAGAGAGAGAGAGAGAGAGAGAGAGAGAGAGAGAGAGGTCTTCCATCCTATAGTTCACTCCCCAATTGGCTGCAATGGCTGGAGCTGTGCTGATCCGAAGCCAGGAGCCAGGAGCTTCTTCTGGGTCTCCCACGTGGGTGCAGGGGCCCAAGGACTTGGGCCATCTTCTACTGCTTTCCCAGACCATAGCAGAGAGCTGGATTGGAAGTGGAGCAGCCAGGACTAGAACCTGCACCCATATGGGAGGCCAGCACTTCAGGCCAGGGCATTAATGTGCTGCACCACAGCGCCAGCCCAAATGTTTTTTTTTTTTTTTAAAGATTTATTTATTTGAAAGGCAGAGTTACAGAGAGACAGAAGCAGAGAAAGAGACAAAGTTTTCCATTCACTGGTTTGCTTCCCAAATGGCCGCGATGACCAGATCTGGCTTGATCTGGAGCCAGGAGCCAGGAACTTCTTCTGGGTCTCCCACGTGGGTGCAGGGGTCCAAGGGCTTGGACCATCTTCCACTGCTTTCCCAGGCCATAGCAGAAGGCTAGATCAGAAGAGAAGCCAGGACTCGAACTGGCACCCACATGGGATGCTGGCAATGCAGATGGTAGCTTTACAAGCTACACTACAGTGCCAGCACCAAGTTACAATCTTTCAGGACCACTGTTGGATATGTGGTCTGTCATCGACTAAAATGTTGTTATGCAGTGTGTGACTGGACTTTGTCCAAAGGAAATTCAATTAGTTGGTGGCAAGTCTAGAATGAGAATCAGTGCTGGAATATCCAGTGCGCCTATTGTTAGTGCCTTTAGTCTGTGTTTGAAGAAGGCACACAAAAAATTTTAAGAATCTGATTTGATATTATGGGGAAAAATATGGACAATAATAAAAACTTTCTTAATCTTATTGTTTTACTTTGTTTTCATTTTTCTCATCTGAGGCTATTGAACTGAGTTGATTTCTTTTTTAAAATATTTAGTTAGTTGAAAGGCAAAGTTAGAGAGATAGACACACACACACCCCCTCTCTCACACACTCACACACACAGTGAGAGAGAGAGAGAGAGAAAGAAAGAGAGAGAGAGAGAGATTGAGAGAGATCTTTGTTCTGTTGATTTGCTTCCTCCCCAAATAGTTGCAATGAAGCTAGGGCTGTGACTGGCTTCAGCCAGGAGCCCAGAACTCCATCCAGGTCTCACATGTGGGTGGCAGAGACCCAAGCACAGGGGTCATCTTCTATTGCTTTCCCAGGTGCATTAGCAAGTATGCAGATCAGAAGTGGAGCAGCCAGGGCTCATACACATGCTCAGATGAGATGCCAGTGTCACAGGCAATGGCTTAACTCACTGTGCTACATGATAGCCCCCTGAATAGGTTTCTTAATAGAAAATGGTGAGAAAAATGATAGATTAATTAATTTATCTTTTTAAAATTTTGTGTTATGGAGAATTTAGAATGTACACAAATTTAATAGAACACTATAATAAATTCCTAATATATGCAATATCCAGCCCCAATAATAATTTATCACACATAATCCATGTATCCATCCAGTTTTTCTGTAAATATGTTTCTAGAAAGAACAGCCCTCTTTTAAATATGTGTATACATACATATATACATATACAAACAATGCAATTATTCTACCTATAATATTAATAAATAATAATTCTCTTAATAGAATCAAATCTCCTATATTGTACAATTTTCTAATTGCCTCATAAATTTTAAATATTTTACATACTGTATTTTTACATGAGTTTTTAAAATATTTATTTATTTATTTGAGAGGCAGAGTTACAGACAGAGAGAGGGAGACACAGAGAGATGCCAGTGCTGCAGGCAGAGGTGTAGCCCACTATGTCACAGCACTGGCCCCACATATTCCATTTGAAATAAGATCAAAACAAAATCTACATATTGTGATTGTTCTATCTTTTAAGTCATTTTTAATCTGTCAGGTTCACCTCCATTTCTCGTCTTTCTCTTTGTTAATGTTAAAGAATTCATGTCTGTCTTGTACAGTTTCCCACAGTGTGGACTTTGTCAATTGCATTACCTTGGTGTAGTTTAACAAGTTCTTTTGTGTTCTAGGTTTCCTATAAAATGATAATTGGACCTAGAGATTTGATTGGACCTACAGGTTTTTTTTTGTTGTTTGCTTTCTTTAGGACTATTTTACACGCAGTGTTATCTTGTTCCATTAGGAAGCATACGATGTATGATTGTCTCTCCAAATATATTTGTATTAACTTGTGATACCATATATATTTACCTATTGATCATTTGACAAATCAATAAGCTCAGCTTTATTTTTCTTGCATAAATCACATTCATGTTGTCTAAGATTCTTCAGTTTCAAGTTTTTAAAATGAAATATTTAGACTCTCTTGAAGTGAACTGAGTATAGAAATCTAGATACTTTTTCTTCCAAAATCTCTTTAAAAAGATTTATTTATTTATTTGAAAGTCAGAGTTACAGAGAGAGAGAGAGAGAGACATCTTCCATCAGCTGGTTCACTCCCCAAATGGCCACAAAAGCCAGGAATGAGCCAGATTGAAGCCAGGAGCCAGAAGCTTCATCCGAGTCTCCCACGTGGGTGAAGGGGCCCAAGCATGTAGGCCATCTTCTGTTGACTTCTCAGGAGCATTAACAGGAAACTGGATTGGAAGTGTAGCAGTGGAACTTGAATTGGTGCCCACACGGGATGCCAGCACTGCAAATCACAGCTTAAACCACTGAGCCACAAAGCTGGCCCCCCAAAATCTTGTAAAAATATTTAATTGCTAAATAAAGATCAAATATATTAAAAGTGTACAATGTGTTTTATATATATACATATATATATAGTGTAATAATCATCATATTAATTTAATTAACACATCCAACACCAGTCATGTTGTAGATTAGATTTCCCGAATTTGCTAATCTCAAAACTGGAAGTTTGTATTCTTTGCCCATGATGTCCCCATTTCTTTCACCATTCCAGCATGTGGGAACTGATATACTACTCTCTGCTTCCATGTGTTTGACTTTTTTAGATTTTGCATATAAATGAGATCACACAGCATCTTGTAATTATCTGATGCCAAATTCTACAACAAATAAAAATTTTTTAAATATTTATTTTATTTATTTGAATGGCAGAGTGTGAGAGAAGAAGAGACAGAGAAAGATACCTTCTATCCTTTGGTTCACTCCCCAAATGACTGCAATGGCCAGAGCTGGGCTAGGTGGAAGCCAGGAGCCTAGAACTCCATCTATATTACTCTATGAGTTAAACAGGCCCAAATACTTGGGCCATCTTCCACTGATTTCCCAGGTGCATTAGGATGGAGATGGATTAAAACAGAACAGCTAGGACTTGAACCAGTGCTCTGATATGGGATGCTGGTGTCACAAACATATTGTTTCACTTCTAAGGCTAAGATATGAGAAGTCTTGCATCGTCCACCTTTATTTCTTGGGGCACTTGTTCTTGTAGACTTGAGCTACCATATAAGAAACCAAATTACCTTGCTGAAGGGATCACATAGACAAGTCCTGAGCCACACCAATTTGTGTTCCTGGTACTCCACTTCCTGTTCAGCTCCCTGCAACCCATGTGGGAACCCTAGAAGAAGCTCCTGGCTCCTGGCGTCATCCTGGCAAAACCATGGCCATTGCAGCCATCTGGGGAGTGAATCCATGGATGCAAGATCTCTGTGTCTCTCCCTCTCTCTCTGTTACTCTGCCTTTCAATAAATAAATAAATAAATAAATGTTTAACACAAAGCTCTGAGTCTTCATAAGAGAGGAAAAGTTTCAGTTGAGAGCAATCTTTATTTTTTTAAAGATTTATTTGAAAGTCAGAGTTACACAGAGAGAGAGGAGAGGCAGAGAGAGAGAGAGGTCTTCCATCTTATGGTTCACTCCCCAATTGGCTGCAACAGCCGGAGCTGCGCTGATCTGAATCCAGGACCCAGAAGCTTCTTTTGGGTCTCCCACGTGGGTGCAGGGGCCCAAGGACTTGAGCCATCTTCTACTGCTTTCTCAGGCCATAGCAGAGATTTGGATAGGAAGTGGAGCAGCTGGGCACCCATATGGGATGCCAGTGCTTCAGGCCAGGGCATTAACCCACTGCGCCACAGCACCGGCCCTGAGACCAATCTTTAAAGTCATCCCCTTCAAGGAATTAAACATATGAGGGAAAACTTCTTGGATCCTGTAGCGTATCCCAGCTGCTGAGTACCATTTAGTAACCTCACAAGAAGAGCAGAGGAATTGCCCAAGTGTGTCCTGCCCAAATTTCTCATCCACAAAATCATGAGCTATGTCAACCCAAATAACAATCAGAAAAAGATTCTCCAAGGATAATGATAGTCTTGTGGGAAAAGCAGAGAATTACAATGGGAATACCCCAATCATAGTAAACTCTGGGAATATTCAAAGATGTAAAATTAAGGGAAAACTTTCAAAGCTAAAAAAGAGAAATTCATGTAAGCTACTTGGATACAAGTTTCATTGGCGGTAGGAGTTGACATGAGTTTGTTGGTGGAGGTGTCATTGCCAAGCAAGTGTTCTCTTGAGAGAGCATTTTATCTCAACTGCTGTGGTCTTAAAGAATGTTGAACTCTCTTATAGCAGTCTGTATACATGGACAAAGCATAGAAAGCATGGCATACATGCAGACAAAGAAGTAATTTTGTTGTGGGGGCTTTAGAAAATCCTTGATAAAGTACTTATCTGAGACAGGAAGGCATGCATCCTCTGCCTTCTTCATTAATTTATTTGGGGCTCTCACAACAGAATTTCATCCTGACATCAGCAGCTTTCATAGAATAATAAAAATAAAATACGTGTTGTTTTACATTTTAGGGGTAGTTTGTTGCATTACAACAGATAAAAGAAAATCTTAATTTCACTCTTCCTTCAGGAGTCAGTTTAGGCGTCATGGTGAGGAAAGCTTTTCAGTTTTTGTATTTAACTCCCCTTCCCAGATCTCTGTTGATCCCATGCCAGATGAGCACTTATTACACATATTCTATGAATATGCACAGATTTAAAAACATTTTTGCACCCAAATAAACTTATATTTTAATGTCATTTTCCATGAACCTTTTGAAGTACCTTCATACACTGTGGGCAGTGGTATATTCTGTTTGTGAGAGGAGTTCACTCTAGTATTTGTTACACAGTGGCTATTTAAAATAAATTGAACAAATCATAGAATCTCAGAGTTGGAGAGATTTTAGATGTCATTTAAAATAACTCGATTTGAACTACCAAGTGTTTGTTCATCTAACCTGTGTGTGAAACCCCTCCCTTGGTGAGAATTTCCTACCTCCAAGGGTAGTTTATCCTGTTTTTAAGAAGCTCAGTGTGTTAACATGTGCTTGTCTGCATAACTCTCCTCCCCTCTGATCTAGCTTATCTCAAGATCATGTACTTTTTAACGTATTCATTTTTGTTCACTTGTGTACAAACGATTTTAAGCTGTTTTAAGCCTTTTTAATGTTTCTGCCTTGTGTGCCTAACTACATTATAAGCTTCAAATTAAGGTAGTTGTATTAGAGGTATTTTATTTTTCCCTGTTGAAAGATGCTGCACAAAGAAGTAATTCAATTTATACCCTTAGCTGATGGAAAGTAGACATCTTGTATTCAAATCTTGTCACTATCATGTACTAGTGACTATGTGAAAATAGATTAGTCATTTGATCTGAATAAATTTCAGTTTTCCCATTTAAAAAATACAGCGATAACTTTCTTATACAACCATGCATATCCACAGCATTGTATATGTATATACATGTATTATATTACCACATATATATTACTATGTATACAGTACTTATTTTAGAAATTAAGTATATATAAAATGCTCAATGCATTCATGACTGTAATCACTATTATAGAAACATACTGCCAGTTGACCAAATTAAGCATTCTTGCTCATATTGAGCATTGGACAACTGCCTGGATTTATTTTGTATCCCTTATCTGTTTGCCTCACCTTTGCTTGGTTGCTCTCCCTATAAACTTTGCTATGGTGACATTCGATTTTTTAAAGCTTATCTGCTTTGGCTTTTTTTCTTCAAAGTCTCCTTTTTTCTAACCCTTAAAGAGAGAAAGACAATTCAAATGTGTAAATAATGCCATCTATGCACAAGGCAATATTCATGAAACTATTTGGAATCAAGTCTGTGTTTCACTTGCAAAGTATGTGACATTGCATAGACAAAAACATCATTTAATTTCTGGTCAATAATGCCTACATTCATACCATAAAGAATTGAAATATTCTATCTTGGTTCAACCTAGCTGTGTTAACTCTTCTAGATCTCAGCTTCATCTAGCAGAAAGCAAGCAAAATAATAATTTCCTATTTATTTTTCAAGGTTACTGTGAATATCAATGCAATGAGGTCCTTGAGGGTAAGCGTTGGGGTGAGGGAATGCTTCCTCTCCACTTCAAATGTTTACTTTCAGTTGGAACGACAACTATTACTGTAAACTCCTGGTCTTGATTTGTTCCTTACTCATTCTTACCTGGATGTGGGAAAGAAGTCCATTATTTGATGACACTGAATGGAAATATAAAGCATGCCCAGCACAGTCCTTTCTTCTCTCTTGCCTTCTGGGGGTGAGCTGCCTGCAGGGAACATATATTTTTCTTTGTTCTCCATGAGATGGCTCTGCTAAATATTTAAAACAAATGTAAGGATTTAGCTTAACAAATCCATGTGGCCTTAATTGTATCATATTCTTCATTGTTAGTTTTATGAACAATGGAAGTTGATATTCTAAGATCTAGTTCCTTTAATTCTATGTCCTATATTTTAAGTGGTTTAGAATTTGAAAAAGAAAGTCACTTTTTGTTTCTTGGGTTGCCTTAAATATCTCCAAAGGAAAGGGTTGATCATCATTTTAAATAGTTCTAGCATGAAGCACTGTAGCTGGCACATATAGCAGGTAGCCAATAAATGCCTTTTTAAATAGCATTTATTTACTTGAAAGGCCATTACAGAGAGGGGGAGAGAGAGAGGGAGAGGGAGAGGGAGAGGGAGAGGGAGAGAGAGAGAGAGAGAGAGAGAGAGAATGAATCTCCCATCCTCTGGTTTACTCCCCAAATGGACACAGTGGCTAGGGCTGGGACAAGCCTAAGCCAGGAGCTAGGAACTCCATCTAGGTTTCCCATGTGGGTGGCAGGGGTCCAAGGATTTGGAGCCATCTTCTGCTGCTTTCCCAGGTGCATTAGCAGGGAGCTGGATCAAAAGTGGAGCAGATGGAACTCAAGCACGAGCATATATGGGATGCAGGCATTGTAGGTGGTGTCTTTACCTGCTGTGACACAATGTCAGCCTCAATAAATGCCTTCTTGTTTAAACACTGTTGAATAATGCAAAATGCTTGCATGATAGTATTTGCTTATTAAGAAAAACAGAATTGTGCTGGTAAATTTATGTATATTAACTTTTCAGGACAATGGCATTAGCAATGTTGTGGGAAATTTGTATAACCATGCCCTATGTTCTAAATGTTTTTAAAAATAGGATGCAGATGCCAGTTCTGCACATATTACAGATTGGAAAACTCAGCTATAGACAGTAGTGAAATTTGCTTATGAAGTCATGTTTGGAATACAATAATAATTTCAGATCTTCATTAGCTACTCTGGATTCTTATTTTCAATTTTGCTTGGATACTAGAGATCATATCTGTAAGTTTCTGAATGACTAAATGTAGATGCCAGACTTGATCTTCTCTTGGAGGACCATAGTTGGATGTGTTCTGGAGTCTTTGAATCGCAAAGTCATTGAGGGTGTTTAGACAGAGGAAGTAAGAGACTATCACAATAAAAAAAAGAGATGTGAAGCTTTTGATTATTATCATAAGCGTAATTACTGGAGAACTGCCACATTTATAGAGATAGCAACAGATGCATGACAGCTGGGTTAATTGAACGTCTGGCAGGCCTTTTTCTATATAAGATAATTCCATGTGTATATTATGGGAAAGAAAGCAGGTGTGACCAGTCAATTGTCAAATGAAGAGAGTATCATTCAGAGAGTGTACTAGTCTACTAAACTTAATGGTTTGTTTTTCTTAACTTGCAAGATAAGCTGGCAATCAATCTTTGATGCTGTGGTAAATAAATTTTACACCTAGAGAGTACATACTATTATAAAATTTCATGCCAAAGACTTTGTAATAGCATTTCATATTTTTAGGTTTATGTGAAAACTTTGCAAAATGTACATTATCATGAATTTCTAAAGCCATATCCCACTCCAGCATCACAGTATATAAATGTAAAAGGCAGTGAAGTCAGTGAGTATGACATTTCTACTGGACTGCTGGTGTATTTACTATGTATTTTTAAAGATTTTTATTTTATTTATTTGAAAGGCAAAATTAAAGAGACAGAGATGGAGAGATAGCAAGAGAGATCTTCCATTCACTGGTTCACTCTCCAAATGGTTACAAGGGCCTGGGCTGCACAGTTGAAGTTATCCAATATACAACCATTCTGTCTCCTTTTCTCCTCCATATCATCTCTACTTTTCGGACATGGCTACCACATGTTTTCCCCATAGTTGCTTTGGTCAATATGTTTAGTGTTAATTATTTTTTGAATTTACGTTCTTTAAAACTATTGAAGTTTTCCCATTCATGTGTGCAAACACAGGTGAGTAAATCAACCTGGAATTCTTAGATGCCATCCTATAGCTGCATTCCAGCTATCTCAGCTGCCCCATCTCAGAGTACTGAACATATACCTGCATCCTACCCACAGGGTGTGAGATTCACAAAATCAGCAGGGGAGACTGCTTGGAGGAAGCTGAATTTGGATTAGGCTTTGTAAAATGGGTCAGGATTTCTGCAGAGATGAGGAAAATGGGTGTTCCAGAAGGCAGCAAATACTGTCAGCAAATGCATAAGAGAATAGAGCACTGGTAGTCAAACTGCAGTGTGCACAAGAAACACCTGGAGATTTTATTAAAATATGGATTCCTGGGCTACACTAACAGATTCTGATTTTAGATTTAATAAACATATTGGGTAATTTTTATATAGTGATTCATAAGCAGGACACTGAAGAACCAGAAAACTGATAAAATATACTTTATCCTTAAAATATTGGGGTGTACTATGTGTTCTTATACCATAAAATATACGTTTTTGATTTAATTAAATTGATCAAGTATTTATTGAATGTCACTTATGAATTATTACTCACTATAGAACAATAGTTCTCAAAGTGTAATCTCTAGACCAGCAACATCAGCATCAGCCGAGAAACTCAACATCACAACTTAAGGGCTCTATCTCAGACCTACTGAAACAGAAACTTTGGAATTAGATTGCAATGATTTGGATTTAGCTAAGCCTTCCAAGATATTCTTTTTTTTAAGATTTATTTATTTATTTTAAATGCAGAAATAGAGAGAAGGAGAGGGAGAAGAAGCAGGAGAGGGAAGGAGAGGGAGAGGGAGAGGGGAGAGAGAGATCTTCCTCCCTTTGGTTCACTCCCCAAAATGGCCATAATGGCTGGGGCTGGAGCCAGGAGCCAGAAGCTTCATTCAGTTCTCCCACATAGGTTCAGAGGCCCAAGGACCTGAGCCATCTTTCCCTGCTTTCCCAGGCATGTTAGCAGGAAGCTGGGTTGAAAGTGGAGCAGCAAAGGCTTTACCTTCTATACCACAGCACCAGCCCCCTTCCAGGACATTCTGATTCTGAGGAGGTTTTAAGACCACTGCTCTGAACTTTATGTAATATAAACCAAGCTCAATACCTTAATATAACAATTGTCATGTCATGACTTCAAATATCATTAAATCTTGGCGGATCTATCATATGTGGTCCAACTTATATTTGGGAAGTATTTGAAACCAGAATAGGCAAAAACCACAATAGATAGTAACAAAAAGTAAACAGGTACAATCTATGCAGAGAATCAGTTTTAATCGTGTCCAAACTCAATGACAGTAGGACAAAAGAGCATGGTGAAGGAGCCAAACGTCATAGCTTAGTGCAAATGCAAGGAAAAAGGAAATAGAAACTCAGAAAAATAATCAAGAAATAGTCAAACTAATTTTATATATTTGTTTTATATATTTGTTTTATATATTTGTTTTCCAGGTGACTGTTCTTAGTGGGCTGTCAGTTCTTTGTGGGCTGTCAGTTTCCTCATGATACTTCTGCACCAAATGTATTGCTTTTTTTTTTTTGCAAATATAAATTCCATGAAGATACAGACTGTTTTGTTCACTGTTTTATCTAAGACTGATAATCAAATCAGTAATCACTAGCACAATTTACTGGACTTCATAGGTTCTGATTAATGGAACCTTAGAATGCCCATGCCATACAAAGTATCAAATACCTTGTATGTCACCACTGGATTTATCCCCATTGCCTAGTATATTGCCTGGCACATAGTAGAATTTCAATGGAATTTTTTTATTGCTATCTACTTTTCCAAAAATTCTCCATCTGCCCTTTCCTGTTTCCTACTATCATCATGGCATAATTCCATGCCTAACTTTCAATGACCTCCATCTTCAACACTCTCATACATTCCCGAGCCATCATCATCATCAATGCCAATCTCTCTCTATCAGTTGGTAGTTAGCCTATCACCAGAAGTATAAATATATATCTATACTATATATATATACATAAACATATACATGTGTAGAATATATATGTGTGTATGTGTGTGTGTGTGTGTATATATATATATATATATAATTTTCCCTGCTAAAAACCAACATATCACAAAACACAACAAGGACTCTTTTTAGTCCATTAAGGTAGAATTCAAAGATCGAATACTTCAGTTTATATCCAAGAATCCAAATTGAGGCAAAACTTTCCTTTTCAATTTTAGCTTCCCAAATTCCTCTGCATCTTTGCTTATGATGTTTCTCCTTATTAGATTATTCTCCCTATTTCATTCATTAGCTCAATTTCCACTTCGTCTGTGAAATCTTCCCTTGTCACCCTAACCCATTGTCTCCCATCCAAGTACTAACCAGGCCAGACCTTGCTTAGCTTCTGAGATCAGATGAGATCGGGTGTGTTCAGGGTGGTATGGCCATAGACCACCCTAATCCATTGTAAACTTCCCCCTCTTAAAGAATCCAGTAGCACTTAAGTTTTGTGTTATTGGTGCACAGAATCTTTTGTAATTTTAACATATATATGTTATATATTATTTCAAAATTGCTAAGTCCTAGAGTATAGGAACAATACTATTTTCTTTGCTTCTTTTTCTATAATTCTAGATTCATGTATGAAAACAGTAGATAAGGACATAATACTAGAGCAGTACTTGGAAACAATAGATAAAAACTGAGATTCTTGCCAGTGAATTGGCGTTCTCTCTCTCTCTTTCTCTCTAATACTTTTGAGTATCTATTCTGTATATGGAGGCAAGGACATAAAAATGACAACACACAGAGCCAGAGCTGTAGTGCAGCGTGTTAAAGCCCCAGCCTGCAGCGCCGGCATGTTATATGGGCACTGGTTCAAGTCCTGGCTGCTCCACTTCTGATCTAGCTCCCTGCTAATGCACCTGGGAAAGCAGCAGAGGATGCCCCAAGTCCTTGGGCCCTTGGACCCACATGGGAGACCCGGAAGAAGCTCTTGGCTCCTGGCTTCAGATTGGCTCAGCTCCGGCCATTGTGGCCATTTGGGGAGAGAACCAGTGGATGGAAGACCTTTGTCTGTCTCTACCTCTCTCGGTAACTCTTTCAAATAAATAAAATAAATCGTTAAAAAATGTTTAAAAAATGACAACACACAATCCTTGATTGCTAGGATTTTTCTGTCTTGATATCTTTCACTAAAGAATATGAAATAATTCACTGATCACCCAATTAATGAAGTTTCATTTATAATTCATTGATCTGATAACCACTATTGTTTTTTCAGAATTCTTTTTTTGTCTGAATTCTTTCACTGTGTCATGTTTTTAAATGATACATTTGCTGTTAAATAGAGGTGAAGGCAAGATAAGAGCCATGTAGAAAACTGCAGACCAGTGGATCTCAAACCTTGATGCATTTATCAATCTCGAGGAAATCTTATAAAGATACCCAATACATGTGCTCCAAGAGAAATCAGTTTAACAAGAAGAAGTTATGGTGTTTGCTTTAGCAGTAAAAGACACTACTTATTTACATAAATAAATAATAATAGAAGGGGACATCTAGGCATCTACTTCATTTTAAGTTCTAATTGAGAGGAAGAGAGACAAAGATCAAAAGACAGAGAGACAGAGTCAGAGTCAGAGACAGAGACAGAGACAGAGCTCCTGTTTACTGGTTCACTCCTTAAACATTTGCAATATCTGGGGCTAGTCTAGGTCAAAGCTAGGTTCTAAGAACTCAATCCAGGTTTCCCACATGGGTGGCAGGAACCCAAGTACCTGGGCCATCACCTGCTACCTCTCAGGGTCTGCATTAGGAGGAAGCTGGAGTCAGGGACAGAGCCAGGACTAGAACTCAGGCACTCCCAAGTGGGATGAAGGTGTTTTAACAGCTAGGCCAAATGCCCAATCTGGCATTTATTTTTCAAAAGCTCCCAGGTGAATCCATTGTGTAATAAAGGTTGCTGTATGGTAAAATAAAATTATACTTTGATATATTACATTAAATTTCTATTGAGAAAATAGCAAAAAAATTATATAACTTACTTATTCTTGTGAAAATAAAATCACATCATATCTGTTGTTTAAACAATAAAATTAAGTAATGTCTTCTGAGGAAGAATTTCCAAATTATTCACTACTTTTACCAGTGTAGATAAATAAATCTGCTCTACTATATATCAGCTATATATTTTTATTTTACGTAATTATGAGATAAATCTTCCCCATGCCTGTTTCAAAATAGTGATTTGGAATGAGAGGATCTAATAGCAAATGTGGAGATCAAGTTGGTTGAGGGAGAGGGATATGGAGAGCATGCAAACTGGGCCCAAGTTTATTGGTCACTAAAGAGTTTTTAGGTCAAGTTTATTTTTGTAGACCTGTTAATTATTGCACTTTTGCATAACTGATAAGATGACCTTTGTAGTAAATCCATTCTGCTTGTTAAAATGTCTTAAGACATTAGACTGACCATTTTTCAGGCTGCTTCTTAATCACCTTTAATCAAGTATAATTTTTTAAAATTATCCATTCAAAGTGCTATCTTTTACACAAGAAAACATTCTTAATCATTAAA